>NC_092094.1:33372429-33976357 GCF_045679555.1 Salvelinus alpinus | reverse complement strand
CTTCTGTTGACTCCACAACATGGCGGGTACCTGTATGGCTTGTTTTTGTGTCTGAGCGCCGTACTCATATTATTGCATGGTGTGCTTTTTCCGTAAAGTTTTTTTTTGAAATCTGACACAGCGGTTGCATTAAGGAGAAGTACATCTTTAATTCTGTGCATAACAGTTGTATTTTTTATCAAAGTTTATAATGAGTATTTCTGTAAATTGATGTGGCTCTCTGAAAATTCGCCGGATGTTTTCGAGGCACAACATTACTGACCATAACGCGCCAATGTAAACTGAGATTTTTGGATATAAATATGAACTTTATCAAACAAAACAAATGTATTGTGTAACATGAAGTACTATGAGTGCCATGATGATCATCAAAGGTTAGTGATTAATTTGATATTTTTCTACTTTTTGTGACTCCTCTCTTTGGCTGGAAAATGGCTGTATGTGTTTTTGTGACTAGGCTCTGACCTAACATAATCATATGGTGTGCTTTCGCTGTAAAGCCTTTTTGAAATCAGACACGATGGGTAGATTAACAAGAAGTTAAGCTTTAATTTGGTGTATTGCACTTGAGAATGTATGAAAGTTAAATATTTCAAAAAAATATTTTTGAATTTCGCGCTCTGCCTTTTCAGCGGATGTTGTCGAGGGTTTCCGCTAGCCGTAAGAAGTTAAATAGCCATCACTAGCACATTAGAGGCTGCTGCCCTATATACATAGACTTGAAATCACTGGCCACTTTAATACTGTTTACATATTTTGCATTACTCATCTCATATGTATATACTGTATTCTATTCTACTGTATCTTAGTCTATGCCGCTCTGACACTGCTCGCCCAAATATTTATATATTCTGAATTCCATTCCTTTACTTTAGAATTGTGTGTATTGTTGTGGAATTGTTAGATATTGCTGCACTGTTGGAGCTAGAAACACAAGCATTTTGCTACACCCGCAATAACATCTGCTAAACACATGTATGTGACCAATAAAATGTGATTAATTTTTTTTCCACAGGGATGTCTGGAGAGGGTCAAAGAGGAAGGGAGACGGCTGCCACCCACCGGCCAGTCACAGCGAAGCACAGCTTACACATGGCGTGCAGCAGAGCGGTAGCCTGATGGAGGAAGGTGGACATCTTGGGGCTCTCGTCCACTGGGCCCTGGACAGACAGGAAGCAGCCGTACAGCTTGTCAATCAGACCCATGTTCACCACATAACTGAGGGAGGGACAAACACAAAAGGAGGATAAGAGTAAATTCACAGGAAATAAACAAATTACTAAACCTTCACAATGAAATATTTGATGTCATTCAAGAAGTGTCTCTGTGACATATGTTCTATCCTAACAAAGGCCCTAATTGAGTGCAAATCACCGGCAGCACAGTTGAAATGTGATCTCACCTAAGCCCTCTATACTCCCTGTTATTAGTGTGATATCACCAATTTGTCTTGTCTCATGATCATGTTCCCTCTGCTATCTCAGCAACAAAATCACTGGTAACAGCATCATTACATTTACATTTGAGTAATTTAACAGATGCTCTTATCCAGAGCGACTTACAGTAGTGAGTGCATACATTTTCATACTTTTTCTGACTCCAATAAGTCATTAGAGGGTGGTTGTGCCCCACTGTGCCTGCCCAGAGCTAGGCCCCTGACTGTCTACTGACCTGAGGCTGCCTCACAGCTCAGGTATGCCTTTCCCACCCCGCTCTGCCCTACCCACTATAGGGGCCGACAGGAAGGCTCAGCAGTCAATCACAAGACCTCCCAGATGTACCAGATAGTTCAGTCCAGATTCAGGAAGCCTGCCACTGTTCTACACTACATGAGTTCATTCCTTACCCTCTCTGGCTTCGCTTAGCTTATTCCCTCAACTCGCTCCCTCGTTCGCATACCTTTTTCTGTTGGGACTGTCAGTCAAAATGGGCTCCTCAATGCAGGTAATTCCTATTTTTTCAACCTCCACAATAGGTCATCTGACACTTGAACCACGGCCCCTTGTTATGACTTCATCCTCTTCCACAGCTTCACTAGAGCTGAAAGGAGCTTTCCACGCAAAGTTGTGCACAATGCCTGGCCCACAGTATGTTTGAAAAGCTGTTCAGTCTTGCCCCTGTGTGTTTCAACTTATGACCTACATGCATCTGTATGTTTCTGACACTGGTAGGAGATAAGTATGGTACAAAGCCTGGTGAGTGATTGGTAATGAGAAATGAAGACTTAGAAGGGGAATGCTGATGTTCTCTTTCTGTGTGATCTACAGTTCACCATAATGGGGGAAAAGTGTTGCTGAAGTTACCATCTTTTTGATCTTATTTCCTCCCTACCATCACATACATCATTTGAGGCAGCGGAGGTAAATCTTTCATTGCTTGCAGGGATTACTAGTCTGACGACACCATTTTTCTCAGGCTCTCCCTTGTCTCCAGGGTTACGACTGGGTCATAGTATGAGTGTTAGGCCTGTGCAGCTGCTCTGGTCAGATGAATCATTGGCTGTGGGAGGGATGATGTGAAGACTCCACTCTTCCCGAAGGTCTGGGCCTGCCTTTCCTCACCGCCCCACAGTGCCTGGACAGACACAGCCCCTGCTACTCAAAGGCCACGTTTAAGAGGATGTTGCAAACTTTCAGGAGTGTTCTATGTTTATGTTGCCTCAAGTAAAAAAAAAAAAAAAAAAAAGACATATTACTTTGCTGAGGAGTTTGATCCAGAACGTGTGAAGTAGTTTTTGGACAGATGCCAGAGGACACCCTCTCTCACCCTCACTCCAAGCCCCTGGCATTATCTGACCTTTTCTAAGGGAGTTGACCTTTTGTGGTAATCTTTTCAACGAAAGGCAATTTCTGATAGTAACTAAGTTGGCTTAATTTCAGTGGTTCCCCAGATCAACCCTAAAGGAGAAAGTAGAGATGGGACAGAGGTGTTGTGACAGGGAGGACTGCCGTAGTAGCGCAATGTGTGGTTTGAGAGAGAGGAGGAAGAGCTTACCTGATGAGGTCATGGGCCCGGGTGTTGAAGGGCTCCATAGGGGAGGTCTTGGTGTCTGGTGATAGGATGCGTGGGGCGTCTCCGCGGCCACACTCGGGAACATAGGGAAGAATGAGACTCAGGATGGTAGCGCTGGTCTGCAGAAGGCCGGTGGTCAGCCCCTCAAACACCTGCTTGTTCACACTGCGACCAAAGATGGACTTGTCTTCATCTGGGACGTACAGCTGAGAAAAAGACAGTGTGGTCAGTCAAGAGTTCCGTAAACCTCCATGTCACAGTACAATCTGTACCAGTAGCTCTATACCTGCTCTTTCGAGCTAGCTTGTATCACATACAGCCTTGGCTTGTCCTTGTCAGCTTGCCAAGTCCTCTGTCAAAAAAGGAATCTTGACATTGATCGATCACAGTGCAAAACTGACAATGTCCCAGGCAGTCACAGTATCCACCAACAGCAGAGTTTAACAAAAGACCAGATCATTGCAACCTCAGTTTGACTTCTACAACACAGGCCAAGGCCATTTGTATTGGTTGTGATCCTGATGTCATTGTATAATCAATCGGGTGGGACATACGTCGGTAGTTAACAGTCAGTGTGACATGGTTACTGTTGCTGTGCCAGACTACTGCTGCTGCCATATGAGAGGTCTCACTGGTATTCCCTCCCTGGTAACAAGGGAAGACAACCGGATAATGAGATTGTAGAGAAAACCACTGTAACTAACACAGGGGGGTGTTCTGTGTTCACCATCATCTGTGATATTAAACCAAATGCTCCCCTTACCCATGCCTCATATACATAGACGGGCTGATAGAACTTGCAGCATACCGATTCCTCTGACATGATTTTGTGGACTTTTAAAAATGTAATATTTTCATGTTAGTTATCCCAAACTCTTTATTACAAGAAGAGCACAAGCATCTGAAATATTCCAAGAAATGTTCATGAAGATATATTAAAAGAGTCTCAGGGTATATAAAGACTCAGGTCATGGTGTTCTGGTGACAGGAGTGTATATCCCTTTTTAGTTCAGTGACATTTTTGCATGTGTGTGTGTGTATATAGAGGTTAAGGTTTAGTTTTAGAAATAAAGAGAAGGTCAGGTAAAATGTCTGAACCATCTCATTTAGATTAATGGTTAGGGCAGCATGCTGACAGCGTTAGTAAATCCACCAACATTCTCCACAAATCGAATTAAAGAGGGACAAGCACAGACGCCGGCACTCTCTACCTCCACCCACTTCCAAACACACACACACACACGCACACGCACACGCACACGCACACGCGTTCTTACGCGGACTATTCATGAGCCCCATGTTCGTCAGTGTCCAAGACGTCTAAATAAGTTAACGTTGTCCTGTTCAAAATGTCAGTCGTCAAAGCAGCTGTGGGGATATACGTGTTATATAATCTGAAGCATACAGACTAACCTCCCCCTCCGTCCCCTCAGGAAACATGACTGCTTTGAATTGGAACTCAGGGCTGGAGAAGGAAGCCCCAATAGAGTTCATGCATGTATCAAAGCCCATGTCTTTGCCTTGTCCTGTCTGTGCAGTCACCACCATTAGATTTGGAGTCGGCTGATGTTTACAGTCTCTGAAAGAGTGCTAAAGGTTTTGGACTGACATATCCACCATACTGCCTGCTTCGGTCTCCCCTTCCCTAAAGCCCAGAAGTATCTGTGTGGCTGAGGCGGAGGCTGAGGTGGTGGCAGAGCCAGGATTTGTACTGTAGCGTGGGTCTCTGTTTTATTAACACTGTGCCAGGAAGGAACAAATGCTGGCGATGAGGCCATGGTTTTTTAGCACTCACAGTGTTGCATGTAGTCAGGAGAATTTACATAGACCGAGACATTGTGAGGGATTCATTAAACAGCTTGGTCCTTGGGAATACAATCTAGAGTTCTGATCATGCCATTCAACCTTCGTAAGTATTACACAATGTTCAGGGACTTACGTTTCCATACAAATAACATCTTTGAATAATACATGCGTTGTTTAAGTGAACATACATTTAATGGAATGCCATCAAAGCAATAATGATAGTAATTGGTGATGTTTTTTATGGTGTGGTGAAAAGACACTTACTGTGAGCTGATGCAGCAGCAGGTCCATGAGGGAGGCTACCTTATTGCTGAATAGAACATAGGAGCAGTTGAGGTGGCAGCGAGAGCATGCCAGAAAGTATATGTTTACAGCAGCACATAGGGACCTGAGGAGAGAGAGAAAGACAGAGGGAGAACCAGATGAATCCCTTGTCAGAAGTCAAACTAAATAGTTCAAGGTAAAATTCAACACTAGTGTTACAGTGTAGGTGTTCATCCCCAGGCATTGACATGGCTATCTGAAGTAATCAGGAAACCAAAACACACTCCACCAGATTTGTGGTTCCTTAAGGGCACAATTTTATCTTTGGAAGGGTTGAAAGTATATACTGTCATTGATGTAAGAGTAGGTAAGCAGAATTCAGAAACCCAGTCATATCAACTACACTGAACAAAAATATATAATGCAACATTTCATCGAGTTCCAGTTCATATAAGGAAATCAGTCATTTGAAATAAATAGATTAGGACCTAATCTATGGATTTCACATGACTGGGAATACAGATATGCATCTGTTGGTCACAGATACCTTAAAAACAAAAAATATGGTCATTGATCAGAAACACAGTATCTGGTGTGAACACCATTTGCCTCATGCAGCAGCGACATCTCATTCGCATAGAGTTGATCAGGCTGGTGATTGTTGCCTGTGGAATGTTGTCCCACTCCTCTTCAATGGCTGTGCGAAGTTGCCGGATATTGGCTGGAACTGGAACATGCTGCCGTACACATTAATCCAAACATGCTCAATGGGTAACATGTTTGGTGAGTATGCAGGCAAGAACTGGGACATTTTCAGCTTCCAGGAATTGTGTTCAGATCCTTGCGACATGGGGCCGTGCATTATCATGCTGAAACATGAGGTGATGGCGGCGGATGAATGGCGTGACAATGGGCCTTAGGATCACGTCACAGTATCTCTGTGTATTCAAACTGCCATCAATAAAATGCAAATGGATTTGTGGTCCGTAGCTTATGCCTGCCCATTCCATAACCTTACTGCCCCATGGGTCACTGTCCACAACGTTGACATCAGCACACTGCTCGCCCACACAATGCCATACACGCACGCAGTCTGCCCAGTACAGTTGATACTGGGATTCATCCTTGAAGAGCACTTCTCCAGCATGCCAGTAGCCATCGAAGGTGAGCATTTGCCCACTGAAGTTGGTTACGACGCCGACCGGCAGTCAGGTCAAAACCCTGGTGAGGACGACGAGCACACAGACGAGCTTCCCTGAAACGGTTTCTGACAGTTTGTGCAGACATTCTTTGGTTGTGCAAACCCACTGTTTCATCAGCTGTCCGGGTGGCTGGTCTCAGACGATCCCCGCAGGTGAAGAAGCTGGATGTGGAGGTCTTGGGCTGGCGTGGTTACATGAGGTCTGCGGTTGTGAGGATGTACACCAAATTCTCTAAAGAGACATTAACATTCAATTCATTGGCAACAGCTCTGGTGGACATTCCTGCAGTCAGCATGCCAATTGCACTCCCTCAAAACTTGCACATTTTAGAGTGGCCTTATATTGTCCCCAGCACAAGGTACTGATCATGCTGTTAAATCAGCTTCTTGATATGCCACACCTGTCAGGTGGATGGATTATCTTGGAAAAAATGTGAAATGCTCACTAACAGGGATGTAAACAAATGTGGGCAAAAAAATTGAGAGAAATAAACTTTGTGTATGGAACATTTCTGGGAACTTTTATTTCAGCTCATGAAACATGGGACCAACACTTGTCGCGTTTATATTTTTTGTTCAGTATACTTATAGCTCTACCCCCTCACTACTAGTCAACTGGTTATCCAGAGCTAGGGACAGTAATAAGACAAGAAATCTGCATAACCAGTAGAGCTCGGTGCAATCACAGTCAGTCCAATCTGGAGTCTGATCCAGCAGAGCTTCCTCTGTGGCGATAAGGCCATTCCTCTCAGTAGCTCCTCAGCTCATAGCCTAAAGGCAGGCTACAGCAGAGCTGTGAGTGGAGCATGCCTCTGTATTATGTCTGCTTTAAACAAACCCTATGAGAAGATTCATGCCACAGATAACTGATTAATAATTCTGCTCTGACTGCTGCTCCCCCTTGTTTCATCACTTAATATTTTCTGACATCTGTATATTTTAGCCAATAGAAGAGTGGCGTGTCCTATCTGCTCGGAGGAAGAATGGAATCTGGCTTTCCTATTCTAAAGTAGGCCATGTTTATTTCAACTGGTAAACATTTTGATATCTCCTGCAACATTCACATCTGCAACGCATTTCCACTCCAACCTAGTTGGCATTTAGATAGAATATAGCAGAGACTGATGTAGGCCTAGGTGGATTGGTCTGTCAATAACTTCCTCATAACAAAAATTACTCGTCTTGTTTCATATGCAAGTGGGAAGATCTGTAATTTGTTCCATATTATTATTGACATTGTAGTGTAAAGCTGTCAGACATAGAATGTGGTGATAATGTGAGAAGTATTACATTGCGAGTAATGGGAAAGTATCCAAATAGTCCCATCAATGTCTGGTTAAGAACGCTGTGGTTTGCTTGCTTAAAACTTTTAAACACCTTACTATATGAGTATCATATGCTGTATGTGTATGGGCATTCTAGCCAAATAAAATGTTTGGATCTTTTCCGCCACCATTTTATATACAAATTCCTGAGAAAATGCAAACCAAAACAACATGATTTGGTGTGTTGATCCCTGTTTCTGCCAAACTCCTCCTTAATAAGATCTGTTTTCCAGGAATGCACAAAAACACAAATGCCACATTAATTCTATTGTCCATTAATAGTCTTAGAATGGAGTGGGTGGAAGAAGGCAGCCTTCATGGTTGAGTGGAATGATAACACAGCCTCTATTGGGCTAAAGTGAAGTAACGTGAGAACCCCACCAAACTGTGCTCTCTGGGCAGCTGACCAGAACCGGGGCTGCCTCAAATTATTACTTTTTTTCTCTCCATAATTTAGTAATTCAGCCATAAGTCCGTTTTTCAGTGACAGAATTCCACCATTGGAAAGACTGCAAACCAATGGAATGTAATAGTAGCTTTCCTCTCAGTCTGATGCTGTGCTGCTTTTCATGTGTTCATTCTGTATGTACAGAGATGAAACCAGGCTATTATCACTCCCATACCTGACTCAGAAGGGAGAAAAGCCATTTCAGGTGAAGATTCTTTCAGTTACTGTGATGGAATGCAAGGTGTCCTTATCAAATTAAATAAGACAGGGTGTCAAACCATAGGGAAGGTAAAATGACAGGGTGGGCTGATCCTGTTACAACACTGACATCGTCCTACATGAAAAGGCCTCGGAAATCTATAAGACATAGAAATTATGAGGAAAGGGAGCAAGAGAGCAGTCCTAAAACACAGACTACTAAATGGAAGATGAATGATAACATGACAAAAAAGGGAAGGTCAATATTTATTAAATAACTTGTAAATAATAGGCTGCAAAGCCCGAAATGGATTAGGCAAACATCTTCACGATGTTTCTATAATAACCTGTCAACCATAGCACCCTGGTTTTACTCCATGCGTAAGTGGAGGTTGCCCTACCCAGAATGTCATTATCCATGTTGGGAGCTGGGGGAGAGGGGGGGCAGGCCAGTCCCCAGGTGGCTGCCACTCTTAACCAGCAGATTAAAGGGCACATCCCTCATTTCTTTAATCTTATTAGAGAGAAAAACAGCTGTCGACTGCTTCCATTCTCTTCACAAACCCATAGGACAGAGACGGATCTAAAGGCACATTTAGCTGTAAATGTCAACATATCAAATGTATGCAGACCATTTTCCATCTTATGTAGAACATGCATTTCATTTGGTAGAAGATAATATATTATGAATTATATTATACTGAACAAAAATATAAATGCAACAATTTCAAAGATTTTACTGAGTTATAGTTCATATAAGGAAATCAGTCAATTTAAATAAACTCATTAGGCCCTAATCTATGGATTTCACATGACTGGGGAGCCAGGCCCAGCCAATCAGAATTAGTTGTTCCTACAGCTTTACTACAGACAGAAATACTCCTTAGTACCTTGCTCATGAAACATAGGACCAACACGTTACATATTGCGTTTATATTTTTGTTCCGTGTATATTTAAGCAATAAGGCCCAAGGAGGTGTGGTATATGGCCAATATACCATGGCTAAGGGCTGTTAGGCACGAAGCAATGCCTTATTGCTATTAATCAACTGGTTACCAACGTAATTAGAGCAGTAAATTCTAATGTTTTGTCATACCCGTGGTATACCACGGCTGGAGCCAATTAGCATTCAAGGCTCGAACCACCCAGTTTATAGTGATGATTTTAGTCTAGGAATCCATTCCATTCTAATTCGAATCACCACACGCACTCAACCAAACAGACAGATCTGAAGTTATGAACATCCTACCGACTTCTCACAATCGACTCAGTCAACTGCTCATGTAATGAGCATGCAATTGCTTTGTAACACAGATAATCAGGCATGTCTTGAGCCCTCTTTAAACAAATGGCGAGAATGTCAAAGGCACGTTTGAATAATGTCCTTAATACAATGAGCAATCTCAGTGATCCGTCTTTAGCTCCCTCCCACCTAAATCGGCGTGATTAGCATGACACCTGATATCATCCAGTCTCCTGGAATCTCTGTTGCTGTGCCCTCGACGACAGGCTCAATGATTTTGAGGAGCAATTTAGTAAAGTGCCACGCTAGTCCATCTCGTGTTACCGTGCAGTATGTAGGTAGTGTTGGTTGACCCACGAGTGCCAATCTATCCTAACAGGCAGCATTCCTCCACCTACATAGCTCTGGGCTGCCCATTTGACGCGTGCCACGCCCACTGCTGGACCCCATCATTTGGTGCCTGCTCCACCTGCCAGACTTCACCCAGCAGGAGACACAACGGGCACTTTGTTAATCTGAGAATAATGAAGCCTTATCTTGTAGATGCGGGATTAGGTTCCACTGCTGGCCCATACTAACAGGTTGTATAGAGAACGAGTTAGAGAGAGAGCCCGAGAGAGCGCAAGCACGAGATCGAGAGAGAAGAGGAAGAAGCCTAGAGAGATGTAGATAATTAGCAATGTAATCTCCTCACCTACTGTAAACTGCTTAACCCCAGTCAGCCAGCTACAGCAGAGCTGATCACCCTACTGGCCTGATGAGGCCATAGACACACAGCGATCTCAGGCTAGGAGTTAATGTAATAATAATAATAATCATAATTATTTGGTGGGTGCTTATATTTCTCCTATTTCACACATGTACAAGTATAGAGTGCTAGATAGACTAGAGACACACTGACTGGAGAAACACCTTGACCTGGGACAGCCCTACACCATGCAGCCCTGTGGGGATCACCCTGGGTGGCCGCCCGGCTCGGACATAACAGGAGGGCTGGGGGATTGGGAGTGTCACTGACCTCTGTGGCTGAATTAAAACTCTTAAGTTTAAACCATCCCAGAATCCATAGAGTATCCCAGGGGCTGATAGACAGATGGCTGGGAAGGGAAAATTAGAGCGAAGGTCAGGATCCTCCCCACCCCCACATAGTATAGTACTGCCCAAATACCCCAGGAGACACTTAGGGCTCAAGAGTATTTAACAGTATTTTCTTAGTGACATAAACAGAAACAGCATAATAGTTTAGTGTACTGGGACAATATCAAGTAGACTCCCCTTACAGATAGATGTTTCCAAATTTCAGAAGTCCAGCACTTCCCATCCTGCAAAGTCAACAGGACATCAACCATGTAAAAGACTCTTTATGCTTTTTGTAACTGGGTTATCAAGCAGGAGATCGTTCCACCTGAACCTCAAGCTCACGTTTCCCAACTCAGTGCTTTTCCTATGTGCCCAGTAAGGCCTGACCATGGCAATGCTGCAGAAATCTGATCAACTTCCAGATCAGGTTGAATCCCTGCTTTTCAACAAAGAAAATTTGTGTTCAGGGAAAGAAATCAAATCCTAACATGCTGACCACACCGCTCATGTTGCAAAATGAATTTACACATACATGTTATTCAATCACTGCAACCACATTGCTCACGCGCGCCAACGAACATCTGCGTTGCCAAGCGCTAAAATAGAAGTCCGTTCCATTGGTGGCGCTGAACGCAGTGCAAGTCCTGCCTCTCCCATCTCCTCATTGGTTTATAGGAGCAGATACCCAAGTGCCATCTCGTCATTGGTTATACCCACGTGGGTGATTGAAAGATGAACCGAGGTCAGTCGGTCGTGGTAATACACCTTATTATGAAAGTTGGCTGCCAATCGCCATATAAAGTCCAAAGAAGAAAAATCCTGGAAGGAGGAGAGATGACTAGAAAATATTTGGTTTACCGTTTTGTGTGTGGATTAATTGTTGGAGTTGAGGACCTTGTGCATTTCAGGTAAAAGAACAACTTAACATTTATATCCCAGGACAAATTAGCTAGCAACAGAAAGCTAGGTAAATAGGACAAATTAGCTAGCAACTGTAAGCTAACTAGCCATAAATGTTTAGTGCTTTTCGACCTGTCCCCAAATTAATATAATTGGTTCAGAGTTTGTTTTGATATTTCTACCTGCGTGTCCTGATCGCGTTTGGTGTGGGGGGACAAAATCAATTTGCGCGCATCTGGTTTGGGCATGGTGTAAGCGAAAACACAAGGTGAGGAGCAAATCCATTTCCTGGTACCGTCAAACAATCCCTTCATTCACTGCTATCTAAATGGCATTTCATTTGATTCTCCTGTTGATCGATCTGATACCCTGAGTGCTTCCAAGATGTCCATTCTGCCTGTCATGCCACACCGGCTGGGTATGAACTGGGAGAAATCTGATGAGCCGTCACGCATCACACACACATGCAAGCACACACTCATTCACTCGTAGCCTATAACGACATCCTGAAAGGAAACCACAGGGAGCAGCTTTGATTTCACAGGACACACTCAGTAATGTGACAGAGGTGGTCAACTACAATAGTGTTTTAACATGCAGTGTCCTAGCACAGCAGTGCCACTGCACTGTTAAGACGTCTCTCTAAAACTAGAAAGCAGCTCGTTCCATTTTCAGCAAGGTAGGACTTATCACTTAGATAAAATGGATACCACAACCACAGTCATATTGAATTGTCTCTTCTCCCTACTCTAAAGGAATAAACGATTCTCTAAAATTCAACTCAAAGTTATAAGACTGGCTCTTCAGCCCTTCAGATGGGCCAGTCTGTCTGGTCTAACGCTGGCTTGTCTTCTCTCTGAGTTATACTCCAGCAGCCCCAGAGGGGGGCACATATGCTGACAGGCTCTGGTGCTGAGCCCAGATATCACTGGGACACCAGTCCCATCTCTCTCCCCCTCTCTACTCCCCAGTGACCCCTTCTGGGAGACAAAGGGACATGTCCCATAAACACACAGTAGTTGACACAAGGTTGGAATAATTGAAGAAAGCATCCATCTTTCCTTAACACATCTGAGAAGTGTTGGATTTGTTAAAGTAGTGATAACGAAACTTTGCTTTTGCTAATCAAATCACACAGTGATTTCCCCAAAGCGAGGAAGGATGTGCTGATAAAGTTTTAAAAAACGGGGTCAGAAGACACCTCAGTTTACCCCCCACCTAATCCACACCTCCAGCCTGGGGCAAAACATTTTCACACCATATACTAATAGTGACACTGAAGATAAGAGTCTCCAGAGGCAGAGAGACCAGAGCAGAGGTGCTGCCTGGTGAGGATCTGGGATCATTTACAGCTTGTTTTAGACAGCTCTCCCCCTCCTCCCCTAGGGAACACAACACTCTCCACTCAGAATCACACAGAGCACACACTTGCACTGCTCCAATAAAAAAATATACATCCATTGAAGGATTTTTAACAATAGTCCCTCACGTTAAGATTAAAATACACAACTTTATTAGGAAGAGTTTATTTATTTATTATTATTTAGATGATTGAACGATTTTCAAAACTACAAAATTACTCTCCAGGTGCAGACCAATTAAGTTTAATCTTCACATGCAAGTAAATATGGTTTATGGATGACTTTCCACGTTAACATCTTTGATATATTCGACAAACTGCTATATTCATGTTAATGAGAGTTGTTGCTCTGCTAGTCTAGACATGGATCCAGCGGCAACAGGGTTACACAGGGACATTATCAGAGCCTCACTGAGGATTACAGGATTACATACCATTACATCATTAATGTAATGGTAACGAGGTGGAGTGGGCCTCCCAGAGGGGTAATATTGCCTGAGCATCTCCAACTCTGCAGTTGACTTTTTTGTAAATCACTCAGCTTATCTGAGAGGAGGCGATCAATACGGCGGCATTACTGTAAACAGATAATGTAGCGAGCGCTGTGGTTAGCGTCTGTCTCACAGACACCGGCCATTACGCCATCCAGATGAGCAATAGTGATTAGTGGACAGAGAAACCATGTCCTTGTGTTGCATCTCATCACCACTGTAGCTCTCAATATTCCCTTCCCTTGACCCGACTTGACTCCCTTACCTTTCCTATTTTGTAAATGTGGGTGTTTACAGAATGTGGGTGGAGTAATACATGTTTAACCAGGCACAGGACTACATTGAGTGTGGGCTGGGTGTGTCTGAGGGGCTGGATTGATATGCTCTGTAGGAGGGTTATCCCAGGTTCAGAGCACTCAGGGGCATAGCAACAACCCCATGCCTTCTACTCTACAGCACGGATGACAGAGAGAGCACAGAGACGGTCTATAGACAGACAGCCTATCACAACCTGAGCCAATCAATACCAACAAACACCATAGGTGCTGGTTAGACCATTCCAGCTGTCCAGACAGGACCTGGCAACACGTCGCATGTTTTGCCATTGGCAACATCATGAATACGATCACTAAATACTGTTAAAAGTATAATACTACTGATTCATATATATCAAGTGAAACACATAGCAAGAACTGGACAAATTTCTTGAGCTTTTCTTTAGTTGCATCCTAACATTCCTAATTGTGATGACAAAGGAGTGAGCTGCCCCTTCGTGGTGTATTGGACTTGTCCTCAGTCTTATGCATATTTATAGAAACTCTGGAGAAGTTCTTCTCAACATGTTCAGACAAGGTAGTAAGTAATTGAGTACTGAAAGAAGATAACTGGGAGGCCATTCCATTATCACTAGACATTGCACACTTCAGCTCTGGATAGGACAAGCTGTTCTGTAGAGGATAAAATAAGTACCTCTGATCCATGGTTTGCGTTAGCGGGTAATAGCCGGCTTTTGGACGATAAAAAAATAGAAATGCTTATCTATAGGATATTTGCATAATTAAATTAAATTGGCGCGTGTATTGTATATTCGTTATGTATCTTATTTATCACACACATAGGCCTACAGCATACAGATACAGAGCCCATTCAAAACAATTTTTCCCAGTAGGAGCTTGTTTTGTCTTGAACGCACAGAAGTCGGAAATTTCCAAGATCCCAGTTGTTTTGAACGCTGCATTAAACGGAAACGGAAGGCAGGCTTCAACAGCGCGTCACACACCACTTTGCAATGAGCTGGAGGCAGTATGCATTTTGAAAACATATGCTTAATTGTTTGAAATCTGAACGTTTAATACATTAATACCATGATTCAAAGTAGCCCATTAGCTCTCCTCTCTTCTACATTTCTAAGGATATTTTCATCACTGTCACATGAAACCGCTCGCATGTGCAGTGCCATTTTGGCAACAGTGTTTTCCTGCTAATTGTATTATGGAACGAACATTTGCGCGTAGTCTACTGCCTTGTGTGCATTGCAGCGCTTATAATGTGAAGAAAGTTTATCAACGTTTGAAGCTAAACGTTCTGATCTGTTGCATCAGACTCATTGCTTTTTAAAATGTTATTATTTACGTAGCCTAGGCACACTGGTTGTATGAATTAGGGTTCAATCATCCCACAACTGTACCAGAGTCTGTTTGGAATAGGCTATTTCTTTCACCACAAGCTGACCAATAGAATAGGTAGCTTAAACTTTTCTACTATAGTAAATTGACATAGGCTAGTGATTTTGCTGTTCATTACTCGTCTTGTTGACAGTGGAAAAGTTAATGTGGACAGTTATTCTAACATGTTCAAAGTGCACATCAGAATTCGGTAAGAAGGACCGCCCATCATTGCGTTCTCAACTTGCATGTTCTGTTAATATGAATGACCATATTCTAAATGTGATTTCTGTCATTCTGAGCACCGTGGGTGGATGCCCTAATCAGCTTATGCACCCAATGCATATGAGTCTGGTACATTTCTCAAATGTCCGTCACCACATGTTCCTAACGGAAACCCTGCTCTGATCTTACGCACCTCTTCATAGTTACAGTGCATTCAGAAAGTATTCAGACCCCTTGACTTTTTCCACATTTTGTTACGTTACAGCCTTATTCTAAATGAATATAGCCCCCCCCCCCCCCCCCCCTCAATCAATCTACACACAAAAACCCATAATGACAACAAAAAAAACAGAAGTATCACATTTACATAAGTATTCAAGCCCTTTACTCAGTACTTTGTTGAAGCACCTTTGGCAGTGATTACAGCCTAGTCTACCTGGGTATGACGCTAAGCTTGGCACACTTGTATTTGGGGAGTTTCTCCCCTTCTCTGCAGATCCTCTCAAGCTCTGTCAGGTTGGATGGGGAGCGTTGCTGCACAGCTATTTTCATGTCTCTCCAGAGATGTTCGATTGGGTTCAAGTCTGGGCTCAGGTTGCGTCACTCAAGGACATTGAGACTTGTCCCGAAGCCACTACAGCGTTGTCTTGGCTGTGTGCTTAGCGTCATTTGTCCTGTTGGAAGGTGAACCTTCGCCCCAGTCTGAGGTCCTGATCGCTCTGGAGCAGGTTTTCATCAAGGATCTCTGAACTTTGCTACTTTCATTTTTCCCTCGATCCTGACTACTCTCCCAGTCCCTGCTGCTGAAAAACATCCCCACAGCATGATGCTGTCACCACCATGCTTCACCATAGGGATGGTGCCAGGTGTCCTCCAGATGTGACGCTTGCCATTCAGGCCAAAGAGTTCAATCTTGGTTTCATTAGACGTTTTGGCAAACTCCAAGGCTGTCATGTGCCTTTTACTGAGGAGTGGCTTCCGTCCAGCCACTCTACCATAAAGGCCTGATTGGTGAAGTGCTGCAGAGATAGTTGTCCTTCTGGAAGGTTCTTCCATATCCAAAGAGGAACTCAGACTCTGTCAGAAATGTTTTGGTACCCTGCCCCAGATCTGTGCTTCGACACAATCCTGTCTCGGTGCTCTACGGACAATTCCTTCGACCTCATGGCTTGGTTTTGTCAACTGTGGGACGCTTATATATAAAAAGGTGTGTGCCTTTCCAAATCATGTCCTATCAATTGAATTTACCACAGATGGTCTCCAATCAAGTTGTAGAAACATCTTAAGGATGATCTATAGAAACAGGATGCACCTGAGCTCAATTTCGAGTCTCATAGCAAAGGGTCTGAATACTTATGCAACTAAGGTATTTAAAAAAATATATACATTTGCAAACATTTCTAAAAACCTGTTTTCGTTTTGTCATTTTAGGATATTGTGTGTAGATTGACGGGGGAAAACATGTATTTAATCCAATTTAGAATAAGGCTGTAACGTAACAAAATGTGGAAAAACTCAAGGGGTCTGAATACTTTCCAAATGCACTGTATCTCAAGTGGAACTCTCAAAGCATAGGAACAACAGTGTGTATGGTCTTCAGCTCCAACAAGCAAAAACAGTCCAATTGTGAGCAAAAGACTCCTAGCTACCTACAAGTAGAAACCTCCCCCCCATTTAAGTTATTCAAATTCCTCAGAATACTGAAGTCTGCTTCAAATTCGCTAGGATTAGTGATTGAGGAAGTAAAATGTTTTAAAGAAAATCGATAAACACGAATGGCCATACGTAAAAGCATTATAAATACAAGTAACGTTTGTCCATTAGTGGAGGTTTGGGAAACAGTAAAAGCTAATAAGTGAAGGAGAGAGTCCATTTCAGTCCATTAGAGTCCCAGTGTTGTGAGAATGGCGGTCTTTCGGAGGTTATCTACTGGCAGGCCACGCTAACTCCAGACCCACAACTCAAAACCACGACAGAGTCCGTCTGATGGATTAGACACACGGCCTTTCTGTAGATCAACAGAAAAGAATGAATACAAAATAGATGACCAAAATATAATCCCCTTATTTAAAAAAAAAATTGTGCATTATTATTCATGATCCATTTAGGATATTTATTGAGATGCGAGCACTATAAACAGAGAAATAAAAGGAGGGGCTGAGGTTACCGCACATCTCCAATTGTAAACAGAGGAGAGCTGTCACTGAGGTCAGGGAGAGGACACAGTCTGAGTGTGGACCATGTCTTTAGAGGCTGTACACAGCAGCTGAAAAGGCTCATGGTTTTTCAGTGGAGGTCGGGTCGGACGCCGGACAGTGAAACGCTGGCTCATTAGGCTATGAGAGTAGCACTAGGCCAGGATATCGTATGCTGGTTGTGAAGACTAAATGAGACTAACTTGCTCCAGGGGTGCTGCTTTGCAGATGACCCTGTGCTGTTTCTAGCCTATTGGGGGTGTATGTGTGGTGTCAGGAGGGGGGTGGTTGGAATTAAATAAAAACACAGCAAAAATACAACATTTCCATTTCATTTCAATGGATTAATGAAGTTGTATTGTATGGGGTCGTTCTATCCAAAAACAACAGTAATTGAAATGTACACTTCCTCATGGCTGTCTCAGCAGAGGTGACAGAGAGTTGACCAATGACCATGACCCTTGCAGAGCCACAAGCAGCAACCACATAGTTTGTGTAAAACCCTCTAATATGAATAGAGTATGAAAAGACAGTGTGTTTGGAGAGGAGGTGAGCTGTATTTGACTGTAAAAGCTGGTACTCACTTGATTGGAATGCGTGGGACTGCGGTGGGGGTGGAGGCTGCAGTGACGACCAGCAGAATCTGTTCCAGAGCAGAGAGTCCCCCGCCCACCTGGAACGCCACTTGATCTGCATTGTTCTGTAGAGAGAGAGAACAAGAACCACATTCAGGTAACAGGGAGCTGAACAGACCAAGGTATCACGTTACTCTCAGTGTGGACCCAGCTTCTCTTTTCCTCACCTCCCAGTTGGGAATGAAATCTGAAACAAAGTGATCCCCAAAGCATTCCTGTTAAATCTCAAAAGTGCACAACCCCAGTGTTCCACCCCCACTACAGTCCAGCCAAGTCTCAATGGAGGACAGCTACTCTGCAGACCTCCACACACACACACACACACACAGCACCAGGGTGGTCTGTGTTCACAAACACAGGCTGAGGAGAGACTGTACAAAAGTAGAGAACAGAGAAATCAAACAAAAAATTCTAAGAAAATCATCAATCAAGGTAAGAGTATTGGATACATTCTGAATTCACTCTTTATTTATTCCAATATAAAACGAGCTATAACTCTGACAGAGGAAGTGCACCCAGCTGAGCCTAGCACACTGCATTTAAAAAAAGGTGCAATATGCAAAAATCACGCCGCCATTTCCTGGTTGCTAATATTCTAATAGGTTGCCTAATTTCAGTTTGTGTGGCAAAACAATGTATAGTGTAGAGAATCATTGTCATCTAAACCGATGTGAAATATATTTTCTAGAACCAAAAATATTGTATTTAACTGTTTGAAGCTGGTCTACAAAAAATGAAAGCAAAAGACGCAAAAACAACTTTTGCATGGGAAGCATAGAAATAGAGCACATAGAACATATCCACCGCTTCTTAGACTTGCTGTCAATAAGAATGACAGATCTATAACTCACATTTCTATGCGAATTTGGTCGGGTCGCCCAAATAGTTACATATTTCAGTTTTAAAAAGGTATAGTAGAATGCGCCTTGAAACCATCATTTAACGAACATGTTTAGTCTAACACAATACAGTGTCAATAGTCCACAGCAGTCCATAGATCTAAGACCAAACAGCTCTAAATAAGAGGGCCCTGCCCTGTTGCAAGGAGAGGAGAAGAGAGTCAGAGCTCTTGGCATTGGGTCAGATGCTGCTGCAGCTACACAGTCCAATAAATCAACAGCTCCTAAGCCCAGAGCAAGCGGCTGCTATCAGACATGTTAGTGCCTGGGTCGACCGGGAGGATAGGGGCTCCAGGGGAGGAGTGGGTGCTGATGGAAGGCTTTCCTTACAGAGGGAGTAGCCAGGGGGACAGTCATACCTCACCACACCAAGCATGGAGGTACACTGGGGGTCCCACCTACACCTAATGAGGTCACTGTCTCCCAGGTAGTGTGACAGCCCTCAAATCCAGGCACTCCACTGTATTTTAGTTCCACGGATGAAGGGGTTGCCAACAAGCCTGAACACATTGAGGAAGCGCTTTGCAAAACGATATATAAGCTCTTCATCTGTCACTCACACAGACTGCCAAGACACTAGTCAGCAGGATCCGGTGACAAAAAACACTGAACTCTGCTAGGGTTAAGGGATTTGGACCAACACACTGAAAAAACACCAAGAGGCCCTATGTATGATGTGCAGTGAGGATTATGGAAATCTCTACCATGGTCCAATCTGCCCATGTGTGTGGTTGAGTGCTGTTTATAAGAGAACAACCTCCTTTGTGTAGGTTACCAACGGTTTCCATCGATATGGTTTCTAGCACTGAGCTGGGTTTAACCCATTCTTAACTCACCCATCAACGCAGCCATCTAAAAGCTTCTGGGCTAAATGAGAAAAGGCAGCTCTTTCATGGTGTCTTATCAAATGGTATTTTAAAGGGGTTAACTAGGACCTGCCCAGCTCTGGCGATAAAGCCAGACTGGGACGGTTTGGCTGCATCGGTCTTGGCCTGTTGACAGATCGATCTGCTGTGACAATGAAAAAAAAAAGGAGAGGATTAACCTCCAATCATTTTAGCCAACATCTTCAGGTGGTCTACATCTGCAAAACCCATGGCATCCTTACCAGACAGGACCCATCTGCTGGTGTGGAGATACACAATCATTCATTTCTTAAAAGAACACAATTAGATGTGTTTTTGGTGCAGAAACCAGCATAGTAATCAGTGAGTGGACCTCTGTGGTGTTCCTCATGTTTCGGTTGAATGCATTCAGTTGTGCAACTGACTAGGTAGGTATCCCCCTTTCCCTTCCTTCTATCTAGGATGTACAGCTTTACACTCTGCTGGCTCAGTACTGTGGATGGCAGTAGAGCAGAGCAGGAATAATAGGCCTTCTTGTTCCCGATCAATGAAGAATAACTTTTAAATTGAAAGAACTAAAGAGAGCAAATTGCAATAACAGCCGAATTACACACCATGTTAAACAGAACCCTCTGGTACGGACTTCTTCAGGTACACTTACTGTGAGTTACACAGAGCTGTCTTTCATTAAATAACCCGTTGAAACACACTGGGAACTGTATAACAACCTTAAGGTGCGATCTCCATAGGACGTGTGCTGTAGTAACTATTGTATCTATTGTTGCCAAATGTTGATTACAGCCAACAGGCTTCCGGTTCCAAAGCCATGGTTACAACATCTGGATTTGATACATCTTTTCAACAAGCCACATCTAGCTTAGCACCAATCCTCCATTCCATGTAACTATGGAGCAGTGTGTGATCTGTCTGTGTCCTGTCACTCCCTGCTAGACACTCTGGTGACAGTGTAATAGGATGAGGGGTACATTTCTTCTAAAGAAAACCCCCCAACATGACTGAAGACATGAGGAAAGGCGAGGGGGCAGGCCAGACAGTCGAGTCCAACATGAATTATACAGCTGAAGGAATCTTACAC
Source organism: Salvelinus alpinus (assembly GCF_045679555.1). Classification (NCBI taxonomy): domain Eukaryota; kingdom Metazoa; phylum Chordata; class Actinopteri; order Salmoniformes; family Salmonidae; genus Salvelinus; species Salvelinus alpinus. The sequence continues at coordinate 33,955,469 of NC_092094.1, read as the reverse complement.
AATTATTACTCCTGCTGACCATTACTACCCCAGCTAATCAGAAGGCTGGCAGCTGTTAATTCCTGTGGCTGTGGCACTGCTGAGAGAAGCGGGAGAAAGGGAGGTAGGGAGGGCCAGCCAGACAGCTCTTTGTAGTCACCTCCCACCAGCCACTTTAATTAGATACATAAAGAAAGGAGGAGGGGAAAGCCCCGATCCTCTGGCCCCACCAACAGACGCTGGGGAACAACTGGCTGGGAGTTCATTAAAGGTGTGACACAGCACAGCCCCTTTGTCAATCAGTCTTTGGCCTCAAACTGGTTGCCCCAAACAATATTACAGACGGAGTGAGCAGGGCAGATACATGCATTTAATCTTGGACCCCGACTAACATATACAGTTGCAAAAAAAGCCTGTGAGGAGTAACCAAAGTCTCCATTTTGTTCAGTAGTCTAAACCAGCATCTGCATGTATGGGAGGAGTGATAAACCACAACAAGACTGCTGGAGTAAACATTTAGAGACTGAGTAAGAGTTTGTATATTAAAAAGGTGTAATGGCATGCTGTTTGGTACACAAAAGTAGAATGATTGGTTGAGAGACTGTAAATGTGAAACAATACTGGGTGAGTTTATTTTATGTGAGAAACAATACTGGGTGAGTTTATTTTATGTGAGAAACAATACTGGGTGAGTTTATTTTATGTGAGAAACAATACTGGGTGAGTTTATTTTATGTGAGAAACAATACTGGGTGAGTTTATTATATGTGAGAAACAATACTGGGTGAGTTTATTATATGTGAGAAACAATACTGGGTGAGTTTATTTTAAAATGGGAAACAATACTGGGTGAGTTTATTTTATAAAATGGACTGAGATTCATTAGACTAGTGAGGCTAGTGAATGTCATTTAAAAAAAGAAAAACATTTAGCCTAGAAGAACAAGTCGCCTACACTGTCAAAAGTAAAAAATATAATATTTGTATACTATAATTTGCGAACGACCTGTCCTATAGGCTATTTGCATCACATTTTTAATAAATCACAAAAAACTGCTGTTTTCAAATTAAATGTAGGCCTCAGTAATTTAATTAATTAAACATTTTAATTAGGCCTAATAAATAACAAAACATGGCTGTCTACGAACACCAGGGCCGGCCGGACATGGCTAGAATGGACCGGTTTTGTTAAATTAACTTCAGATTCGACTTTTCGTAGCATGTTAGGAGAACTAACGTAACAGGTTAGGAGAAAAAGGTCAAATCAAAATCAAATCTTATTGGTCACATACACGTGTTTAGCAGATGTTATTGCGGGTGTAGCGAAATGAGTTATAAAAATGTGTTAATTTGACAAAAGCTGGATCCCTTCTAGCCATGACCGTGCCGGCCCACCCCACTCCCTCTGCGATTCAGCATCACAGCAGTGGAAAGAGGACACTCCAGGCCCCTCAAACTCAACTCTGGACCACAAAGCCAGTTCCACTACTTTTTTTCACTGTTTCTGTCTAATCAGGGACTGATTAGGTGCAATTCATTATCAGGTAGAACAAAAAACCAGCAGACTCCGGACCTTGTAGGGTAAGAGTCGTATACCCCTGCTCCAGGGAGCCACAAAATGAAGAAATTATAAAACTGATATTGGACAAACAAATTGTAATTATGTAAATATGTAAAAAGATGTAAATAAATTAAATTCGTTAAGGCTGGTTTATTGAGAGAAAGCTTATTTTACAATGCTGTAAATTGAGCCCTACATTTATAATAGCACTTGTTTCTAAAGCTCAAATCATATATCACCATTTTCTAATGGATGATGATAATAAATATGTTTATTATAATTTCAACTATCGTGGGGTCGTGACTCGTGCCATGTGTGATATACGTGGCTTATTGAGAACTCTATTTCCTACTATAGGCAGTTGGCTGCCTAGTTATTGCAACATTGTAACTCTGCGATGTGAATAGTTGACAATGATGTTTAGTTTCCAAGTGCTACTGAATAGGCTCAACTGAAATTCACCAACTGTGCATGATACACATCATTACTCTACCAATCCCTTCCAAATCTTTATACTATACATGACACGGGCGCCATATGTTGCTCTGGCCTAGGGTGGCAGCAGAACTGCTAGGACTGGGCCTCAAAAACACTTTCCTCTAATTTACTTGCGTTTGAGGTAGACCTTGGCCTGCTCAAAGTGAGCCGCTGCTTTTGGGAAGACAAAACTCTCCAACTCCTTGGAGCAGCTTGCGACGGCGCATCAGCCTCTTTACTTTGTCCTCAAAATGGCACGATCGTGAGCCCATCTTTAAGATGTTTTGGAGAAAGAAATCCCCTCTCAGAAGGCACACTGGAAACAGGGATAATCAACACAATCTTCACCAATTTTTCCCAGTCGGGGTGCACTTAGCTGAAGTCCCTTATGCGTGTCTTTTGCGTCAGTAAAAATAGAAACACAGCCGAGGATTTATTAGACTATGAAGTTTATTTGCCTTTGAAGTTGGAGCACATTGACTGGTATTTCCATCAATGAATAAAAAGCATTATTGGGTGGGGATAAAAAAATGACCGGCTAATGCAAACCCTGTACCGAGGCGCAAAATCAGACACACCACAGAAACCAGACAGCCTATGGAGGAACTACAACACAGAGAGATTTCAGTGTTTGACCCCAGTTACAGAAGTAAGTACAAAAAGTAAGTCATCCTGGAAACATCAACTCAAATATTAAAGGCCATATTCATAGTCTTCCAGCAAACCTGTCCTGGTTAGGTAAGAAACATGTAGGTACTTCGGAGAAACAAAGACAGTCAAATTAAATTATTTCCCTGACTTTAGGACTTACTTTGGCAGCAACAACACAAAAGTTTGTTTGTTTGATAAATAATATAAATCCTTCCGAACTCATAATAAGAGGGATATTTTCATACAATAGGGCCTTTCAAGAGCAGGTCATGTGAATGGATCATATTCTGGCCAACTTTAGTCTACTCTACCTATTCATTTATTGTAGTAAAATCTGTAGTTAACATAATAACTAAAGACTTCCAGATGGGTTAAGGTTTGGCGACATAGTAAATCACATAGCCTCTGTTCAATAGCTGTCAAGACTAGATTAAATAACCATAACACTTAGAATTCAAATCTTAACACTTCTTGTATAGGGGTAAGCCAACAATAGCATTGAAAGTCATTCGAGTATAACCCTTAGCCAAAAAAATTACAAAAATGGTACTAATCTTCACAAAATCTGCAATTTCTTTACAAAAGTAAGAGTGTATTATTAACCTGGATGTGAAATAACAATTAACCTCATCAATTTGAATGCTTAATGTGAGCACTTATAGCCATGGACCAGACTATTGAGGAATAATAATAATAATAAGCTTCCTGACACACTTCCTGTCAGTTTGGTCCTCCTAGTCTCATCTGACAAGCACATTAAAACAAACATTTGGGGAAAGTGGATCTATGACACACTAACACTCCCAATCTAAGCCAGGTGGAACAAAGAAAACCCTCCAAGGGGATGAGGAATTTAGAGAAAAGTATGATTTTCAGCTACAAGACCAGTATACTAGGCTTAGATGAGTATTGCATTCAGTGTGCAGGAATACAAAATATAACCTTGGTATTTCACAACATTCGGACACTGCTAATCTTGGCTACATCCGTCAACTTCAGGCAGGCTCCTTGAGGCCCTATGTTCTTGTTACTCTGTTGCCCTATTCCCCCACCTCCACATCCCAGGTAGAACAAGCCAACGGCTAGTCATGAAGGGGAGACCAACCAGCCCATGACAGCTGGCAAATGAAAATGTAAATACAGTCTCCACTCTTCAGCTCTTAGACCACAGTGTTTCTGACAGTCCCTCAAGTGTCATAAACGCTCTCCATCTAAGGCCAGCCTTTATTTGAAAGCAGTGACAAACAAATTTGGGCCAGTGTGTAAATATGCGAGTTCATTACCAAGGTGTGAGAGCAGAAAGGTAAGAAATTGTCCTGAAAATAATCTTAGAGGGAAAAAGCTCTCTACTTCTTTTGAGTTTGACAAAAAAATAACCCATTAGTGCTCACAGAGGGAGAGGCGTGCTGGGGTCGGAGACTGGGGGGGGGGATGCCTGACTGAGGCAGCGTGGAGGGGGAGTGTCGGGTGTTGTTCAAGGAATTAGCAGAGAAAGTGGAGACTGAATCAGATACCGCAGAGGAAAAACAAATATCTAGGTGAGTCAATAACACGAGATATGCTTGTTAGGTCAAATAATCTAAACGATCCTGACTTAAAGTGACTCAGGGGGCAGACACCCATGCTGACAGAGACTATATTTATTTGCCTTTGTCCTGGGATTAGAGGAGGAAGTGCTCCCCAGGCTGGTTCACAGGCCAGCCCACCATGGCCCACCCCACTCAGCCCAGGCCTCACTCTGCTCTGGGCTAAGGGGGAAGAATGTGTTTAACAGACATACTGAATGAAGTCTCTTCCACCCCTCTACACCCACAAAATTCTAATGAATTCACAATAGGGCATTCCTCAATTGTTTTAATGAACTATAAATATGTAAAGAGCTTTAACCACACAGCGTTGTCTGTCCTAGCGATCCCAGTGTTGAATTGAGGAGGACTCTGGGCCCAGTGACCCCTGACCTCCAACAGGGAGAGTATGGAGCTAATGGGAGGAGTCCCCCTGTTAGTGACAGCTTGAGCACCATCACACTGGACGACTCCTCTCTCATTACACTGTGCTGCTGTGCCAGCCACTCCTGCCACCTCGCTCTCCCTCTCTCTGGGGAAATTCAGTAATAGCCTCTCCACCACCCCTCCCCCTGTCAATGACCAAACACCATCATCTCTCTATCCTCCCACCCACCAACATGCACAGTGTGCTTTATCAGGCCTTGAACTGCAACTTGGCAGAAGAATGATGGCTTGTCACTATATGTTTTCCTCTTCATAAACACAGTGACAGGTTCTCTTCATAAACCCAATGCAACTCCATAAAATACCATCAAACAAAGTCTCATTTACAGTGGATCTCTTTCATTCATTACATTGACTTAAGTCAACTGCTGTTATCAATGTCTGTCATTCAGTATATAGCTTTCTAAAAAAGCAGCAAATACCAATGAAATACCTGATACTCCACTGTAATTTGAGATCCTTTGGATTACATTTTCTAGGAAAACCTTATGTTATTGTATAAACCCACAATATACTTCTGAAGCATGCAAATGTTTGCCTGTCTAGTAATGGGTTGCTCCTCTATTAGTAACATGTGGCCAATGAAAATGCATAGCTAATCTGGCCTGCATTACAAATAACCTGGGGCAAGGAGTTGGGGAGTAAGTGATACTCTACACTGGAAGACAGAGAGCTGCAGCCAAACAGAACGCTTCAGTTCAGAGAACTGCCCCACTCACTGCACACACAACCCACACTGACTAAGCACTGACAGAACAACACCCAAGCAGCACTATATGACATGGAGGAGAGGTGTTAGTGATTTACCTGCTTCTCCAGGATACGGGAGATCTCTCCCAGGGTTCTGTCCAGGCCTGACACCCTGGTGTTGGCCCACTGCCCGCTGTCCTGGCCCTGGAGCTGCTTCACCAAGTCCTTCACCAGTCGCTGGAGCCTAGGGAGAGGGGGAGAGGTTTAGTCCAGTCATCCCTCCAACTATCAATATTCACTACAGTTAAGTAGATGAAGTAGAAGGTATAAATGTTTAGTAGGGAACTAACTTGGCCTTGTATGGGGAGTCGGGGACTTGTGTTTTTGCCTCCATTGACATCTCGTACTCCTTTGCCCTACAGAGGGAACATAAAAAACAGTATTTGAATAAGAGGAAAAGAGTACTCCAGTGGTCAGAGAAAAGGCAGGGGAGGATGAAAAGTCTGAAGGAACAGAAAAAGATCAAGTTAAGACGAAGTGTTTATTTTGCCTGTCAACTGTTCCCCCCCAGTAACTCTAAATAAATCATGCGTTAATTCTACAGGGGCATAGTTCCTCACTGCTTTTAAAAATTCATAAGGACATTCCACCCTCATCACTTTACAATGGCATATCACATGTTCTGTTAAACTATATTGTTAAATAAATAGTATGCTCCAACTCAGGTAGCAAAGACATCAGTATTTTGAATCTATGACCTCCACAGATTCACAGGGTCATTAGGATTGTTCTCTGTGGCATTAGACCAGCAGACATGGCAAAGAAGACAGGCTCTACTAGTAGCACACAGAGCATCTGTCTGTCAGTCAGACAGTCAGCATCTCAGAGCAGATAAGAGCTATTATAGATCCCAGGCTGACAGAAAGAAGGTCCTACGGTCAGACAAAAAGCAGCTGATAAACTAACAGGTCCCGGAAGAGGACAGATGGAGCCTCCCTAGAGGACCAGACCTGTCCAGGCAGAACAAGGCTCAAGTCATTAGCATCAGCTAGATATAGGAGATTATAAACACTGTTAATGTCAATCCAGCTCAGAATTAAACCCTGAAATAAAAGGTTGTGTTGCTCCAGTGAAGACAAAAGATTTAGGTAAACTGACTATGGGGTTTTATCAATGTTTACCATTTCTAAGGTTAAATCAGCAAACATTTATCACTCAGAGAAATATCTATGAGCAAATCAGAAATGTCTGCTCTCAAGGGCAACCTTACCATATAAAAAGGCATGAGTTTAAACTCGATACCATCATTGAAATGATCAATTCACGTGCTTAACTTTTTAGTCTTTGCACTACGTTATCAATGTCTTCTTCAGCAGTTGTAACAGTTCCAAAAATATTAATATGGCCTTATTTCCGATCTTAAAGTGTACTATAAATCACTGCACATTGGCAGTACATGAACTAGAAGGGCAAACTTTTGACCTGGAGTAAATAAAAATGTTTTAACATCTATTTATTTATTTTATTTCACCTTTATTTAACCAGGTAGGCCAGTTGAGAACAAATTTTCATTTACAACTGCGACCTGGCCAAGATAAAGCAAAGTAGTGCGACAAAAACAACAACCCAGAGTTACAAACAAATGTACAGTCAATAACACAAAAATAAAAAAATTATAATACAAATCTATGTACAGTGTGTGCAGATGTAAAAGAGTAGGGAGGTAGGCAATAAATAGGCCCTAGAGGCGAAAATAATTGCAATTTAGCATTAATACTGGAGTGACAGATGTGCAGATGATGATGTGCAAGTAGAGATACTGGGGTGCAGAAGAGCAAGAGGGTAAGTAATAATATGTGGATGAGGTAGTCGGGTGTGCTATTTACAGATGTCTGTGTACAGGTACAGTGATCGGTAAGCTGCTCAGACAGCTGATGCTTAAAGTTAGAGAGGGAGATATAAGACTCCAGCTTCAAAGATGTTTGCAATTCCTTCCAGTCATTGGCAGCAGAGAACTGTTGGCTTTGGGGATGACCAGTGCAATATACCTGCTGGAGCGCGTGCTACGGGTGGGTGTTGCTATGGTGACCAGGGAGCTGAGATAAGGTGGAGCTTTACCTAGCAAAGACTTATAGATGACCGGGAGCCAGTGGGTTTGGCGATGGATATGTAGCGAGTGCCAGCCAACGAGAGCATACAGGTCGCAGTGGTGGGTAGTATATAGGGCTTTGGTAATAAAGCAGATGGCACGGTGATAGACTACATCCAGTTTGCTGAGTAGAGTGTTGGGGGCTATTTTGTAAATGACATCGCCGAAGTCAAGGATCGGTAGGATATTCAGTTTTTTGAGGGTAAGTTTGGCGGTATTAGTGAAAGAGGCTTTGCTGCGAAATAGGAAGCCGATTCAAGATTTAATTTTGGATTGGAGATGCTTAATGTGAGTCTGGAAGGAGAGTTTACAGTCTAACCAGACACCTAGGTATTTGTAGTTGTCCACATATTCTAGGTCAGAACCGTCAGGAATAGTGATGCTAGTCGGGCGGGAGGGTGTGGGCAGCAATCGTTTGAAGAGCATACACTTAGTTTTACTAGCATTTAAAAGCAGTTGGAGGCCACAGAAGGAGTGTTGTATGGCGTTGAAGATCGTTTGGAGATTTGTTAGCACAGTGTCCAAAGGGCCAGATGTATACAGAATGGTGTCGTCTGCGTAGAGGTGGATCAGAGAATCACCAGCAGCATTAGCGACATCATTGATATATAAAGCGGAAAGAGTCGGCCCGAGAATTAAACCCTGTGGCACCCCCATAGAGACTGCCAGAGGTCCGGACAACAGGCCCTCCGATTTGACACACTGAACTCTGTCTGAGAAGTAGTTGGTGAACCAGGCGAGGCAGTCGTTTGAGAAGCCAAGGGTATTGAGTCTGCCGATAAGAATGCGGTGATTGACAGAGTCGAAAGCCTTGGCCAGGTCGATGAAGACGGCTGCACAGTACTGTCTTTTATTGATGGCGGTTATGATATCGTTTAGGACCTTGAGCGTGGCTGAGGTGCACCCATGACCAGCTCGGAAACCAGATTGCATAGTGGAGAAGGTACGGTGGGATTCAAAATGGTTGGTGATGTTTATTACCTTGGCTTTCGAAGACTTTAGAAAGGCAGGATGGATATAGGTCTGTAACAGTTTGGGTCTAGAGTGTCTCCCCCTTTGAAGAGGGGGATGACTGCAGCAGCATTCCAATCTTTGGGAATCTCAGACGATACGAAAGAGGTTGAGTGTTTCCTAGCTTTAGAGCAGTGGGCAGCTGGGAGGAAGAGCTCTTATTCTCCATGGACTTTAGTTTCCCAAAACGTTTTGGAATTTATCCTACAGGAAGCAAATTTCTGTTTGAAAAAGCTAGCCTTAGCTTTCCTAACTGACTGAGTATATTGGTTCCTGACTTCCCTGAAAAGTTGCATATCGCGGGGGCTATTCGATGCTAATGCAGAACGCCACAGGATGTTTTTGTGCTGGTCAAGGGCAGTCAAGTCTGGGGTGAACCAAGGGCTATATCTGTTCTTAGTTCTAAATTTTTTGAATGGTGCATGCTTATTTAAGATGGAGAGGAAAGCACTTTTGAAGAGCAACCAGGCATCCTCTACTGACGGGATGAGGTCAATATCCTTCCAGGATACCTGGGCCAGGTCGATTAGAAAGGCCTGCTCGCTGAAGTGTTTTAGGGAGTGTTTGACAGTGATGAGAGGTGGTCCGCGGACCCAGTACGCACGCAGGCAATGAGGCAGTGATTGCTGAGACCCTGGTTGAAGAATGCAGAGGTATTTAGAGGGCAGGTTGGTCAGGATGATATCTAAGAGGGTGGCCATGGTTATGGATTTAGGGTTGTACCTTGTTGGTTCCTTGATGATTTGTGTGAGATTGAGGGCATCTAGCTTACATTGTAGGATGGCCGGGGTGTTAAGCATGTCCCAGTTTAGGTCACCTAACAGTACCAACTCTGAAGATAGATGGGGGGGCGATCAATTCACATATGGTGTCCAGGGCACATCTGGGGGCCGAGGGGGGTCTATAACAAGCGGCAACGGTGAGAGACTTGTTTCTGGAAAGGTGGATTTTTAAAATTAGAAGCTCAAATTGTTTGGGCAGAGACCTGTATAGTATGACAGAACTCTAAAGGCTATCTCTGCAGTAGATTGCAACTCCGCCCCCTTTGGCAGTTCTATATTGCCGGAAAATGTTATAGTTAGGGATGGACATTTCTGGATTTTTGGTGGCCTTCCTAAGCCAGGATTCAGACACGGCTAGGACATCCAACATCCATACAGTGCTCTGTGAAAAAACCTGCGTTTGTAAATGTAATATCATACAGTATTGTAGAGGGATTTGGGTGGGTTAATGGAAGGTAATTCGATCAGAAACACAGGGCTTCAGAGCCGACTGTCATTGTAGGTCAGTGTTGCCCGCCAGCAATATTATCATTTTTTATTATAATAATTTAAACAACTCGGACCTGCGATGTAGGAAGGAAGTTACCCCACCTAAATAATGCAAAAGTTACATGTTAACTTCACTCATGAGGATAGCGAATGCAGGCGACAGTAAACAGATGGATAAAAACTACACCAGTGGAGTAATTCATTTCAACAATAATCTTCATTTCAATTTGACTTTACAAACAAGAAAAGGGCTTAATTGGAGTTTATTTATTCTAAACCTAGGCCTATATAAAATGACAACTGGCTGAGGCTTAACGGCATCTTTCACAATAAAGAAATGTGGCCTAATAGAAGTGGGATGTTTTAATTAGGCCTACTTACAATGACAGCTAGCCCAAAATGCAGCATCCTACATAAAACAATAATTTAAAGAAAAAAAGGCGATGTCTGTATCAGGAATCTCGGTATCACGTCTACTCCCGCTCCTCCCCTCCGGCGTTCGACGTCGCCGGTATACTAACCACCGGTCCTGGGATCCATCATTACGCACAACTGGTATCAATCATTACACACACCTGTACGTTATGAGGCACACCTGGACTCCCATTACCTCCCCTATATCTGGCACTCTCTTAGGTTCCTTCCCCAGTCAGTATTGATCCTGTGTTTACGCATAGATGCTACTGTTATGTTGGTCGTTTTATTAAACGTTTCACCTGCACCTGCTTCTCGACTCACAGCGTCTTCGTTACAGAATACTGACTCAAACAATGGAACAAAATATCTCCCAGACAGTCGACGAGCAGGGATACCTTCTACGTCAACACCAGGACCAGCTGGCACAATTGAGGACAGCTATGGGAGAGGTTCTTCTAGTGTGCAATTTCTCGAACATACCCGGGAGGCGTTACCATCAACTAGCGGAGGATACTCAACCAGTCGACCCAGCACAACAGCACATTCAGCCACCTACTCAGGTCAGCGATGCCTATTTGTCACTCCCAGATGAATATGACGACACCCCATCTAAATGCCATGGCTTTCTACTTCAGTGCTCCCTCTACTTTACGCACCAGAGGGGAGCCCCCACCACCGAGAGCTCCAAGGTTGCCACTGTTATTTCTCTGCTGACTGGGCAGGCTTTGGAATGGGCCACAGACATCTGGGAGAGAGGAGAGGAGCTATATTCATATGCGGGGCTCATGGCTCTGTCCAAATGCAGCTTTGATCATCCCCTGGAGGGCGGTGAGCGCTTACTCCAATTACGCAAGAGGGACCAGACAGCTGCCGAGTACACACTCACCTTCTGGACAGTAGCATTATCCAGCGGATGGAACGAGCCGGCGCTTCGTACGCTATTCCAAAGAGGTCTGCGCAAGGAGGTCCAGATGGAACTGGCCTGTCGAGACGACAACCTCACTTTGAATGCACTCATTGTGATGGCCATCCGTCTGGATAACCTACTACTGGAGCGTTGGTACTCTCATCGCTTCTCCCCCTCCCTCAGGGAAAACTCTGGATCAGAGCCTGAACCCATGGAGGTAGGGGTCTCACACCTCCCCACGCCGGGATCCACAAGAGCAGAGGGACGGTCACGTGATCTTCCACCTCATAGGGCAGGAGTGAGTATTCCATCTTCATCACTTTCTGCTAAACTCGTTTTGGTGTCCATCACACTAGACCCTTGCCTCCTCTCTTAACATCATCTCCTACCCGCTCTCCTCTCCTTTTCAAGCCCTTGATAATTGGCCATTAGGATCCGGAACCATCACACACATCACCCAACCACTCACCCTCACCGTGGAGTCCATTCATCAGGAGAACATCCCCTTCTTCATCACCAGTGCACCGGGTCACAAGATCATCCTCGGCCTCCCTTGGCTTCAACGCCATAACCCCACCATCTCATGGTCGAGGATGGGAATCACAGACTGGTCCCACGAATGCCGGAGGTCCTGCTTCCCCATTCCCTGTGGTTCCAAGTCGGTTGAGAGTCCTGTGGTTGCCCTTCAGCCCAACATCCCGGAGGTATACCAGGACCTGCAGGAGGTATTTTCCAAGACCCGCGCCACCGGTCTTCACCCTCATCGCCCCTGGGACTGTGCCATCGAACTGCTGGCGGTGTCTACGCCTCCGCACAGACGCATCTACCCTCTGTCGGTGGCTGAGACCCAGGCCATGGAGGATTACATCCAAGAGGCGCTTCAACAAGGTTTCATCCGCACGTCCACTTCTTCGTGGCCAAAAAGGATGGAGGGTTACATCCATATATTGATTACCGAGGACTCAACGAAATCACCAAGTAGTAACGATACCCTCTCCCTTTGGTGCCGGCAGCCATCGAACAGCTCCGTGGGGCCTGGTTCTTTACCAAACTGGACCTGCGGAGTGCAATTTCATCCGCATCCGGGAGGGGGATGAGTGGAAGACTGCGTTTAGCACTATGTCTGGTCACTACGAGTACTTGGTGATGCAATTTGGTTTAGCCAACGCTCCGTCAGTGTTCCAGGCATTCGTTAACGAGGTGTTCAGGGACATGCTCGGATGCCAGGTCATCGTGTAAATCGATTACATCTTGGTCTACTCGGCTACCCTGGAGGATCACATCACTCACGTTCAAGCAGTCCTGAAACATCTCCTGGCTAACCACCTGTTCGTCAAGGCTGAGAAGTACCAACTTCATTAGAGCGCTGTCTCATTCTTAGGCTACCAAATCAGCCAGCAAGTAGTGTGGATGGACAACAGGAAGGTAGATGTGGTCAGGTCATGGCCAGTCTCAACCACCATAAAGGGGTTACAACGGTTTTTGGGGTTTGCCAACTTCTACCGCCATTTCATCAGGAACGTCAGCTCTGTCGCCGCCCCTCTCACCTTAAGGGTGGGCCCTGTAGGTTGGTGTGGAGCCCAGCAGCCAACAAGGCCTTCCGTCTCCTCAAGGGACATTTCACCTCCGCCCCATTGCTCTAACACCCAGATCCCATGATATCCTTTGTGGTGGAGGTGGATGCGTCAGAGGTGGGCGTGGGGGCAGTTTTGCCTCAACTACAGGGTAAGCCACGAAATTGTATCCTTGTGCATATTACTCTAAGAATACTGTCACATCTACTTCCGCTCCTCCCCGCTGGCGTTCAATGTCACCGGTATACTAACCACAAGATCCGTCATTACCCACACCTTGCATCAATCATTACACGCACCTGTACATCATGAGGCACACCTGGACTCCAATACCTCCCCTATATCTGGCACTCCACTCCCTTAGGTTCCATCCCCAGTCAGTATTGATCCCGTGTTTTTGCATACGCACTACTGTTATGTTGTCTCGTTCCATGTTAGTAGTTTTATTAAACGTTTCATCTGCACCTCGACTCACAGCGTCTTCGTTACACTCGGGCTAGCCTGCTCCTGTAATGACAGAACAAACAGAAAATTCTGTCAGCGTGAGACCTAAATAGCCTTGGATAAGCACTCACAATAAATGACAGTATTTACTAAATAAAGTCAACTAGGCTACTAAGTTACTTACTCAATGGGAAAAGTTGCATTTCTCCTCGGACACAATCTTGTGGATGTCGGTTGAGATGGATGTGATGGATGTGATTTTGATGCGCAGGCAGTCCTCGATTATGTGAAAGCCGGCTGACAAGGTAAAAATCTGTCGTTCTGCCCCTGAACAACGCAGTTAACCCACCGTTCCCAGGCCGTCATTGAAAAGAAGAATTTGTTCTTAACTGACTTGCCTAGTTAAATAAAGGTAAAATAAAAAATAAATAAAACACTCTGATGGATGAGACAATGCAAGCCATTCATTTGTGTGGGGGGGGGGGGGGGGGGCAATTTCCTTCAACCTGCTGACCAGGCCCCTGTGTCTGCCCCCCGTTGACTTTTTTGAATGACAAAAATTCTTCCAGCTTTGTGAATATGATGGTGGTGTTCTTTGAGGGGAATCAGTGCCAGCAGCTATTCTTGAAATTCATTTCCATCAAAATAACAGACATGTACACACACAACTGTGCCTACGTCGGTGTTGTCTGTACTAATCAATAGCCAGTGAAAAATGCTCAGCCTGATTGAGCCCCTCTAGAACAATCCTATGCACATCATCCGCCAGTGCACGGATGTAGCGGCCGGCTGTTGACGCAGACAGGGGCACCTGTTTGACAGTTCCTCTAAAACTGTCACAATGTACCAAAATACCTGTGCGTCTGTGAAGGGCATGTTGTGTTTGGTTAAACCTCAGGAAGCTTTTAGGGAGGCACTTGAGACCTATTGTTGGGTCAGGCCACAAAGGAGCATTCTTGTGCCGTGTGTGTAGCTAGCAGTTAACGCTTCAATTTCTCTGTCTGGGGCAGGAAGGCCACTTTGAAAGTGCCATGCATTGATTCATAATGACGTCTGAGATAACAAATAATTCAAACAGCGACATTTTCATTGCAAATAAGACACTGGCTTGACATTGGCGAAAGATTGTAAGATGAACGCATATCTCTGTCCATTCTTCCCTGAAACTTAGATTTTCATTATCCATCTTTCTTTTGATAGGAGTGGTTGATGTTCATAGTAGATATGTAGTGGATGAAGTGGTTCTACTTTGAGAGTGACATTTTCCTCTTGCTAGCAAGCTAATTGTTTTGAACTAATGTTGCCATTAAAAAAAATATAGCCTACAGTAGGCTACGTAGACCTGTTTCTCCCCACTAATCACAGCACAGAGAAATAGACAAAAATAATAACTTAATAGAAACATTGGGGATTTTATTAGTGTAATCAGATCGAAATTATTATGTTACTGTCATTTAAATGTACTCATCAGATGTGTTAAAACATTTTGTTCAATTTGTTGTGTAGGCCTATTAATTGTGCTAATATTTTATATGCAAATTATGTTCTGGCCTGCCGACTACTAGCTCCGAAAAATGTGGCCCCCATGTGAAACCTAGTTGTGTATGTACATTCCCACACAAAGATTACTGGATTAACCAAGGATGTATGCATTTTCCCAATGCTGAGAGAAACTTAACATGAAAAGCTATTAGTACTGTATTTTCCGAATGTATGAAAACAGAAAGATTGTTTACCGTGAGAACAGACCATAAATTGCATTACAAAAGAGGCATTACCCCGAGATATTCAGATGTGGTGTGAAGGCAAGGTCAGGGTCCTTAAATGCTATAGGCACTCTGAGTAAACCGATCAGCTAAACGGCTAGTGGGGTGACGGAGGTCCATCATTCTATCACATTATTTAACATGTCCTCCAAGACGACTGAATAAAAAAATGCTGCTGCTTTCCTTTCACCAGAACTTGAACTATACCTGGCCCGTTTGTCATTCCTAATATTACAATATTCATCTCTGACAGGTTTACACCCGCTCAGGTTAAACGGGGAGCAATTGCTGAGCCATTCATCATGCTCGGCAGCAGGCTCGGCTAAATGGGCTGCGGCTATAAATATTAGTAATCAGCAATAAGAGAAAAAGCACAAATCTACAATGCATTACTAATAATTAATTCATCACAGTCTGCTCTTTATTAATCTGGACTGGGCTGGCCCTGACTGACTAAAGAGAGCCAACGCTGTAAAAATGTCTACCTTTGGAGGCAAAAAGTTACCAATTTAGTTTTATATTGTTACATGTTTACTGTTTGATGCTGTGTTACTGTGCATTATGGCAAAACAGCTAAACAGTCGGGGTGGACCCAAATGGACAGGTTGTTTTAACTACAAGTTGGCTTGATGAGCCTGAAACCTCTAGTGGTTTCCCTGGGGCCTCATCTCACAGGAACATTGTGTGTATATGGACCCCTTCAGCTCCTCTACTGGGTGAAAGGAGTATTGCTGTGATGACCTATCCAGGTTCCACACAGGGGTGTCTTTGTGTGCCCACCTCCTTCTGAGCTCCACTAACACACTACTGACTCTGTTCCCAGTCAAGGGAAACACGCACAGCGGGCTACAGCCAAACGGCATGCACTACAGGAGCAGGTACACACTTCCAAATCCATGTTTCAAAGTTCAGAACGCATCCCGACGCAAAATGACATGCTACTTACATTTTCAAGAGCATATTTTCATCAGAAAAGCAGCCCAATATTACAGGAAAAAGACAGCCAAACTGCCAAAATGTGGGTTAAACTGTGTTCAGCAATTTATGATGGAGGGGATAAAAGCCCGCCTCAGAGTCCAATGAAAACATCTCTTGCATTTTACAGACACCCTGCCATGCTCCAATAAAATGGCTCATTTCCACTCAGCGATGGAACTGCTCACCTTTATGCTAGTTGGGGCTTTGTGTTATTTACTACCTCTAAAAGCCTTGTGCCTCTGAGTGCTAGTCTCAGCAGGGTTAGAGCTGGGACTGAGAGAGAGAGGGCTGGGGATGGGGCTAGGGCTGGTGAACAGAGGCAGATCATTTCACTTTCTCAGCAGCAAGCTCCTCCATAAGGGAACAGAAACACTCATGACAAACTTCACTGAAAGCGAAGTACTATAGAATAAAGTACTAAATATTTAATATGTTGGATACTTCAGCCCCCTCTACCAGTCCACTTTAAATAAAACATAAGTCGGACATATACTGAGAAGCTGAGTTAAGTTAAAATGTTAGCGGGCGCTGCTAAAAATGGACTGTATAACAAAGTGGATCCATCACAAGGTGAGTGAGTGTCCTGATAATAAAAGTGACTACAATACAGGACCGTTTGCTCGTAAGAGTTAACGATGCGCATAAGACATATGTCATTTCAGGTGCTGCACCACCCAGGCCGCCACAGTCCAACCTGCCCCGTGACAAACAGCTCATCCCACAACTTTCTCTCTACTCTGCCGTGTCCCTATCCTGCCCCCCAACCCCTTCCTTCCTCCCTTGTTGTGACAGGCTACTAAACTGATTGATCCCATGCCTGGGATCTGACACGGAGGCGCGTTGCCTCCTATTTGTTGATTACTATAGATTTTCTTTGATACTTCATTTAAAAATCAATAGCCCGGAGAAAGAAAAATAGGCATGGTTTACACATACTTTAACATACTATTGTCCACTGGAGGCGGCTTCAGTTTTGGCAGAACCCTGGCAGCAATTAGGGGGAGAGCTCTTAACAGGTGAAAGCCAGGGCCTCAGATCGATACCCATTTTTCTTCCCCAATCTCAGAAAGTGGCCATAAATTAAGCTCATCAGTGTTATTCTGTGGACAGCTGTGATGCACATAACGTCTGCTTCCATCGCCTTGTCACTCAAAGCACCTCGCCGAAGGCAGCGCTGTCCTCTATGCCTGAGAGGGTGTCACAGACAGACAGACAGACAGACAGACAGACAGACAGACAGACAGACAGACAGACAGAGAGGGGGAGAGAGCGAGGGGGAGAGAGCGAGGGAGAGAGAAGAGGGACAGATGGATGCATCACCTGGAGTTCATGCGTCCGCGGAGCTTCTTTGCCTTCTTACGTGCCTTCTGCCTCTCCTCTCCGTCCTTCACACTCTCAGAGGAGACAGTGCTGTCCGTCACAATGTCAACTATGTACTTCTTTAAGGAAAGATGCTCCTGAAACACATGCAAACATTTCATTACAACTAATCTCATTATTAAAAATGTGCCCAACAGTGTAAGCAAATGTGATGCTGACATGAAATTGTAATGGACACAAGGAGTGAGGAAAGAAGGTTAAATAAAAAGGCAGGCAATTATCTAGGGTCCCATTTTTCCTTGGTAGAGACAACCTCTGGCACTGAGAAGCCTGTGAGTCCACCTGCTGCCTGGCACCCATGGTAATGCTGAATTAGGTAGAGGTTTTGCTTCCAGTCTAGAATGCGCCACACCAGGTCTGTCAGATCAGATGCTGCTGATAACTCCACCAGGAGACAGAGGGACGTAACCCAATTTAAAAATCATGATGTATGTGCAAAAAAATCAATTACCCAATTATGCTGTCATCCAGAATCCTAGAGGATGGAATGGTCTAACTAGATAACAGTATCCATTCAGCAGCCTAGCCTGCATGAGGCATTCCATTTATTTTTGTTAGGTGTTGGCAGTGTACCTGCTGCTTGAAAAGGGGTTTCAGAAGAAACCCTTGAAAGAACGGTGTCATCATAAGCACACTAGAGCTAGAGAAGACCTACAGTTAACCATGTGCTAAAGTGCTCAATAATCCATGAGCAATAGCGATCACAAACAGGATCAGGAATCAATTCATACGGTTTCATTGTTTTGACTTATTGATTTGTTATCAACCTGATCAATCAGAAGGACCCTTACAAAAAAAGATTGCAGTCAGAGTGCAGTATAACTGTAGTACAACTTCAGTATGCTGAAAATACTGTGTCTAAAATATATATATTTTTACTGCAGTAATTTTGCAATATAACTACAGTTACAGTGCCATATAACTAGTACACTGCAGTGCTTCATTCTATTGCTAAAGGACTCCTGATACATCCAGGAGTGATAAGTATAATTTTGTATCTTAATCTGTTGTATAGTTCTTGTTTTCTGCTAGCTAGGGCCAACTACTTTAAGTCTGTCTTCCCAGTAGCCTACTTGATGTGTGAACTGCTGACTGCTCATAAATTGCAGATGATTGACACATTAACCAGGATTAATAAAGGGGCATGGCAATTTGTGATTGTTGTTTTCGTAATCAGAGGCTGTATTGAAGGGGGAGTGGTTTCTCATCCCCTAGCCAATCATCAGTTAGTACCAGGTGGTGTGCTCTTCACCTCTGTAAGGCAATTGGTATTTTGTGTCAGTGTTCCAGTCTCCGTTTTCTCAGCGGCAGCTATAAGTGGCGGTCTCGTTGCAAAAACTAAGACCGTCACCGAAACAAAGACTTCTGCAGTGTTGTTCTGAGGAGTTGTTCGAGGAAGGAAAGAGAGAAAGTGTTCTCATTTGATTTATGTAAATGCCTTAATGTATTTCAAATCAAAGTTTATTTTTCACGTGTGCCAAATACAACAGGTGTAGACCTTACAGTGAAATGCTTACTTACAGGCTCTAACCAATAGTGCGAAAAAATGTGTGTGTGTGTGTGTGTGTGTGTGTGTAGGTAAGTAAAGAAATAAAACAGTAAAAATACATTTGAAAATAAGAGTAGCAAGGCTATATACAGACACCGGTTAGTCAGGCTTATTGAGGTAGTATGTACATGTAGGTATGGTTAAAGTGACTATGCATATAAGATAAACAGAGAGTAGCAGCAGCGTAAAAGAGGGGTTGGGGGGGGCACACAATGCAAATAGTCCAGGTAACCATTTGGTTACCTGTTCAGGAGTCTTGGGGGTAAAAACTGTTGAGAAGCCTTTTTGTCCTAGACTTGGCACTCCGGTACCGCTTGCCATGCGGTAGTAGAGAGAACAGTCTATGACTGGGGTCTTTGACAATTTTTAGGGCCTTCCTCTGACACCGCCTGGTGTAGAAGTTCTGGATGGCAGGCAGCTTTGCCCCAGTGATGTATTGGGCCGTACGCACTACCCTCTGAAGTGCCCTGCGGTCAGAGGCCGAGCAATTGCCGTACCAGGCAGTGATGCAACCGGTCAGGATGCTCTCGATGTTGCAGCTGTAGAACCTTTTGAGGATCTCAGGACCCATGCCAAATCTTTTTAGTTTCCTCAGGGGGAATAGGCTTTGTCGTGCCCTCTTCACGACTGTCTTGGTGTGTTTGGACCATTCTAGTTTGTTGTTGATGTGGACATCAAGGAACTTGAAGCTCTCAACCTGCTCCACTACAGCCCCGTCGATGAGAATGGGGACGTGCTCGGTGATCCTTTTCCTGTAGTCCACAATCATCTCCTTAGTCTTGGTTACGTTGAGGGATAGGTTGTTATTCTGGCACCACCCGGCCAGGTCTCTGACCTTCTCCCTATAGGCTGTCTTGTCGTTGTCGGTGATCAGGCCAACCGTTGTTGTGTCGTCTGCAAACTTAATGATGGTGTTGGACTCGTGCCTGGCCATGCAGTCGTGGGTGAACAGGGAATACAGGAGGGGACTGAGCACGCACCCCTGGGGAGCTCCAGTGTCGAGGATCAGTGTGGCAGATGTGTTGCTACCTACCCTCACCACATGGGGGCGACCCGTCAGGAAGTCCAGGATCCAGTTGCAAAGGGAGGTGTTTAGTCCTAGGTTCCTTAGCTTAGTGATGAGCTTTGAGGGCACTATGGTGTTGAACGCTGAGCTGTAGTCAATGAATAGCATTCTCACATAGGTGTTCCTTTTATCCAGGTGGGAAAGGGCAGTGTGGAGTGCAATAGAGATTGCATCACCTGTGGATCTGTTTGGGCGGTATGCAAATTGGAGTGGGTCTAGGGTTTCTGGGATAATGGTGTTGATGTGAGCCATTACCAGCCTTTTAAAGCACTTCATTGCTACGGGTGTGAGTGCTACGGGTCTGTAGTCATTTAGGCAGGTTGCCTTTGTGTTCTTGGGCACAGGGACTATGGTGGTCTGCTTGAAGCATGTTGGTATTAGAGACTCAAATCAGGGACATGTTGAAAATGTCAGTGAAGACACTTGCCAGTTGGTCAGCACATGCCCGGAGCACACGTCCATGTAATCTGTCTGGCCCCGCAGCCTTGTGTATGTTGACCTGTTTAAACGTCTTAATCACGTCGGCTATGGAGAACGTGATCACACAGTCATCCGGAACAGCTGATGCTCTCATGCATGCCTCAGTGTTGCTTGCCTCGAAGCGAGCATAGAAGTGATTTAGCTCGTCTGGTAGGCTCGTGTCACTGGGCAGCTCGCGGCTGTACTTCCCTTTGTAGTCTGTAATAGTTTGCCAGCCCTGCCACATCCGACGAGCGTCGGAGCCGGTGTAGTACGATTCAATCTTAGCCCTGTATTGACGCTTTGCCTGTTTGATGGTTCGTCGCAGGGCATAGCGGGATTTCTTGTAAGCTTCCGGGTTAGAGTCCCGCACCTTGAAAGCAGCAGCTCTACCCTTTAGCTCAGTGCGAATGTTGCCTGTAATCCATGGCTTCTGGTTGGGGTATGTACTTAGTCACTGTGGGGACGACATCCTCAATGCATTTATTGATAAAGCCAGTGACTGATGTGGTGTATTCCTCAATGTCATCAGAAGAATCCCGGAACATGTTCCAGTCTGTGATAGCAAAACAGTCCTGTAGTTTAGCTTCTGCTTCATCTGACCATTTTTTTTATAGACATAGTCACTGGTGCTTCCTGCTTTAATTTTTGCTTGTAAGCAGGAATCAGGAGGATAGAGTTGTGGTCGGATTTACCAAATGGAGGGCGAGGAAGAGCTTTGTATGCATCTCTGTGTGTGGAGTACAGGTGATCTAGAATTTCTTCCCCTCTGGTTGTACATTTAACATGTTAATAGAGATTTGGTAGAACTAATTTAAGTTTCCCTGCATGAAAGTCTCCGGCCACTAGGAGCGCCGCCTCTGGGTGAGTGGTTTCCTGGACTCCAGGAGATAGATAGATAGATATATATATAAAAAATGTAAAAAACATCACATTTACATAAGTATTCAGACCCTTTACTCAGTACTTTGTTGTAGCACCTTTGGCAGCGATTACAGCATTACAGCACACCTGTATTCGGGGAATCTCTCCCATTCTCCTCTGCAGATCTTCTCAAGCTCCGTCAGGTTGGATGGGGAGGTGACCAAGAACCCAATAGTAACTCTGACAGACCTCCAGATTTCCTCTGGGGAGATGGGAGGACCTTCCAGATGGACAACGTTCTCTGAAGCACTCCACTAATTAGGCCTTTATGGTAGAGTGGCAAGACGGAAGCACCTAAAGGACTCCCAGAAACAAGATTCTCTGGTCTGATGAAACCAAGATTGAACTCTTTGGCCTGAATACAAAGCATCACGTCTGGAGGAAACCAGGCACCGCTCATCACCTGGCCAATACCATCCCTGAAGCAGCGTAGGGGCAAAAGGTTCACCTTCCAACAAGACAACGACCCTAAGCACACAGCCAAGACAACGCAGGAGTGGCATCGGGACATGTATCTGAATGTCCTTGAGTGGCCCAGCCAGAGCCCGGACTTGAACCCAATCGAACATCTCTGGAGAGACCTGGAAATACCTGTGCAGCGACACTCCCCATACAACCTGACAAAGCTTAAAATCTGTAGAGAAGAATGGGAGAAACTCCCCAAATACAGGTGTGCCAAGCTTGTAGCGTCATACCCAAGAAGGCTGGCTGTAATCGATGCCAAAGGTGCTTCAACAAAGTACTGATTAAAGGGTCTGAATACTTATGTAAATGTGATATTTCCGTTGTTTTAAAAATACATTTTATTTTTTTTATCTAAAAAAGGTTTTTGCTTTGTAATTATGGGGTATTGTGTGTAGATTGATGAGGGGGAATACATTAATAAAAAATGTAAAAAAAAACATTTTAGAATAAGGCTGTAACAAAGTGTGGAAAAAGTGAAGCGGTCAGAATACTTTCCGAATGCACTGTAAGTACCCGCTAGAGAAGGTTGCCGGGTGTCCATCTTTAGCATATGCATCAGATGCATGCTTGATGAATAAATTATTGATAAAAAGTGCATAAACTATTGTAAAGGATTAATTGTATTAATAAATATTCATGGGGCCTCCCGAGTGGCACAGCGTTCTAAGGCACTGCATCGCACAATTGGCCCAGCATCGTCTGGGTTAGGCGGTACGGGATTTCCTTGTCCCATCGCGCTCTAGCGACTCCTTGTGGTGGGCCGGGTGCCTGCAAGCTGACTTCGTTCGCCAGCTGGACGATGATTCCTCCGACACGTTGGTGCAGCTGATGATTCCTCCGACACATTGGTGCAGCTGGTGAGCAGTGAGTCATGAAGCAGTGCGGCTTGGCAGGGTCGTGTTTCAGAGGACGCATGGCTCTCGACCTTCGCCTCTCCCGAGTCCGTAGGGGAGTTGCAGCAATGGGACAAGACCGTAACTACCAACTGGATATCATGAAATTGGGGAGAGAAAAGGGGCTACTTAAAAAAAAAAAATTATGACTTGTTTATATAGAGTCAAGGATATGTTTGTATAATTCTAGAAAAAAACGTAGGCCTATTGCCCATTTTAGTTTCCCTTACAATGAAAACATTAACTTTATTTGTAGATTCATTAATAAGAGTTATAGTAATTAATAATGCCCAGTTACAGCTTCTTTTAACAAGGCAGAAATGAAAAAAAAATACAAATAATAATATTAATTATAACCAGGCAGGAGCGCAGGTGAATTTACTTGCTGTATTTCTAAAGAAAAGCACCAGTGCATGGACAATTGTAAAGGATTAATTGCATAAAGAAATATTTGTGGAAATATATTCATGACAAGATATAAAAACAGTCATTTGTTGATTGTGTCAGACACTGTGCCCTTATACACTTGCATTTACGCATGATTCAATCGCGTCTTCTCTTTATGCTTCGGGTCCACAGTCATCACACAGCTTCAGGGCTTTGTGTGAGCAAGCCCCACAAACAAATTGGCTGCACTGCACAGTTTTCATAGGCACCTGCCGACTTGACATTGTGTCTTATTTTTCCCTGAGCGGTAGCTGTGGTGCTTGGGGAAGAGGGAGAGCAGGACCTGCTGCCTTGGTGGCCTGCTTGGCAGCTGTAGCTTCTTTCTTGGCATTCATGTGGTTCTCACAAAGCTCACATGCCAGATCCAGCATGGTGGTGAGGATGAAACTAGTGATGCACCGATATGACATATTTGGCCGATACCGATATCCAATATTTTCCTTGCCAAAAAAAAACACGATACCGATACGGTAACCGATATTAAAAAAAATTGCGGCCTTTTAAGCATTCTAGTACAGTTAAATAGTTAACACACACGGACGCGGCGATCTAAGGCACTGCATCTCAGTGGAAGAGGCGTCACTACAGTCCCTGGTTCGAATCCAGGTTGTATCACATCCGGCCGTGATTGGGAGTCCCATAGGGCGGCGCACAATTGGCCCAGCGTCGTCCGGATTTGGCCGTCATTGTAAATAAGAATTTGTTCTTAACTGACTTGCCTAGTTAAATAAAGGTCACAGACACACAGACCAAAAAGTTATTTTGTTGGCATTTACGTATGTCCCCATTACCAGTAAAACATAATCAAAACCTATTTATTTCACTTGCTGTATTGTTTTGTTGTTCAGTCATTTCATTCTCAACCAGGATTTCTATGGAACGCAGTTTGGGTCTTTGCGAGTCAACAACACTATTTGACCTGTCAAATAACACTATTTGACGTGTCAAATAAGCTTCTTGACCAATCGGGACCTGAATATGACTGCACGTCACATAACAATTTAACGCGTAAAAAAAATTACTTAATTATTACACAATCACTCGTATTTCATATGTCACAACGATTCATCGATACGTATGCTATGATGCTGGTAAAGTTGTCTCGCGCACCTACAGTGCTGGTCATAAAAAAAGCTAGCTAGCTCATGGATGCAAACAATGTTCTTTTCCAAAAACATAGCAAAATAACAATCTGTTTCCGTAGCTAGCTGTCATCTAAAAACAGCAGTAATTTATAAGACAGTTCTTAATTGATTAATGGTGGTCGGACCCATTTGTTTGAAGCTAGCCACAATAAGGATTAGCCACAATTTTGGACTTTGCGGTTACCCTTCAAAATAAATGTATGGCATAATTCTACTATTTGTATTAATTTGCATCACTGTCAATGACATACTTTTATTTTGAAGGCAAGCCGCATATTCCACTATTGTGCCTAATCCTTATTGTGGCTAGCTTCACAACACAACCCGGTCAGGTCGAGCCTCACTAGCCAGATGAAGCTAGCTGGCTGCTTATAACGTTAGCTTTGGGCAACAGGGTAGCTGGCTAGCTATTTATTTTTAAAGTTCAATTTCAATAGCTGAAGAACAAGTGGCAACCTAGCCAATACTTACTCACAAGGATTCCTAAATCATTGCTAAGAATAAGGAAAATGACTGCAGTTTCTACTGGTCATTGTTTTCAGGATGGTTGTATTGGTGCTAGCTAGGTACCAAGCTAAAGCTAGCTACCCCAGAAGTTGTGGTCGAACAAATAATGCTTTATTACCAACGCGGTATTGTAAACACATCGTTCGTGGCCGGCGTTTGCTTGTTTGCAGACTTTTTTGTATAGCTTTGACAGTACTACTGTATCTTTTTTGACACGCAAAAACCCAAACGGCGTTCAATAGTATGTATGTTGTGAAGCTAATAGCAGTGACGCAATTACTGTGTAACTCCGGTAGAACAACATTTGAAAAATAGCACACTTGGTGGTGTGTACTGGTGCTCGACCAGTCGGCGAAAGCAAACATCATCCACGACAGAGAACGGTTGATTGTCAAGGGCAATGAATTCCATTATCTTGGCCTCACTAGGGTATGAGGCGTCCCACCTCCTCAACAGCCAGTGAAACTGCAGGGCGCCAAATTCAAAACAACAGAAATCTCATAATTTAAATTCCTCAAACATACAAGTATTTTACACCATTTTAAAGATACACTTGTTGTAAATCCAGCCAAAGTGTCCGCTTTTTCAAAAAGGTTTTACGACGAAAGCACACCAAACGATTATGTTAGGTTAGAGCCAAGTCACAGAGAAAGACAGCCATTTTTCCAGCCAAAGAGAGGAGTAACAAAAAGCAGAAATAGAGATAAAATGAATCACTAACCTTTGATGATCTTCATCAGATGACACTCATAGGACTTCATGTTACACAATACATGTAAAGTATAAAGTTCATATTTATATCAAAAAATCGGACTTTAGGCGGGACGCTACTGTCTCACTTGGCAAAAAGCCAGAGAAAATGCAGAATGCCAAATTGAAATTAATTACTATAAAAATTACTATAAAATCAAACTTTCATTAAATCACACATGTAAGATACCAAATTAAAGCTACACTGGTTGTGAATCCAGCCAACATTCAGAATTCAAATAGGCTTTTCAGCGAAAGTAAACTATGCTATTATCTGAGTATAGCACCATTGTAAACAAAGAGAGAGAAGCATATTTCAACCCTGCAGGCGTGACACAAAACGCAGAAATAAAAATATAATTCATGCCTTACCTTTGACGAGCTTCTGTTGTTGGCACTCCAATATGTCCCATAAACATCACAAATGGTCCTTTTGTTCAATTAATTCCGTCGATATATATCCAAAATGTCCACTTATTTGGCGCGTTTGATCCAGAAAAACACCGGTTCCAAATTGTGAAACGTGACTACAAAATATCTCAAAGGTTAACTGTAAACTTTGCCAAAAAATGTCAAACTACTTTTGTAATACAACTTCAGGTATTTTTTTACGTAAATAATCGATAAAATTGAAGACGGGATGATCTGTGTTCAATACAGGATTAAAACCAACTGTAGCATGCTTTCTGGTCACGCGCTTCTAACAAACAGGACACTTCTGGCCGTACTTCTTCATTACACAAAGGAATAACCTCAACCAATTTCTAAAGACTGTTGACATCCAGTGGAAGCGGTAGGAACTGCAAGAAGGTCCCTTAGAAATCTGGTTTCCCAATGAAAACTCATTGAAAAGAGAGTGACCTCAAAAGAAACAACATCTGAATGGTTTGTCCTCGGGGTTTCGCCTGCTAAATAAGTTCTGTTATACTCACAGACATGATTCAAACAGTTTCAGAGTGTTTTCTATCCAAATCTACTAATAATATGCATATCTTATCTTCTGGGGATGAGTAGCTGGCAGTTGAATTTGGGTATGCTTTTCATCCAAAATTCCAAATGCTGCCCCCTACCCAAGAGAAGTTAATGGATTTCGCCTTTGAATTGTCTCGCTGAAATTTTCATACTCTTTCAAATGACTGCTCGACTTGTTGACTGCTCGATCCACACAGCAGACATTGTGGGCTAGGTTAGGAATGCTGTGTTGTACGTAAAGCGCAACATTTTACATGGCATCATTACGTCATGTACCTACGTTATATAGGTATGCACGTCAGCTTTGACATCGGCTTTAAACTAGACATCGGGCCGATACTGATGTTGGTATTTTTAGCTAATATCGTCCGATTCCGGTATGTTCACCGATATATCGTGCATCCCTAGATGAAACACTTATTTACTTGTCACCGGTGAGTGTTGTTTTACAACTCTCCTTCACTGATGTGGAGTACAGCGCCGCTGGTATGTTGGTTTGCAAAGTCGGGGGCAGCTCTCGCCCGTGTTTGTTCACAGTTCCGAGCAGGCTAGTCTTCTTTGCAATCAACTTGTCTGCCAGGGAAATTGATGTGAAGTTGTCCATGGTCAGATTTGCCCATGTAAGGCTCCACGAATCTCAAAACCACAGTCTCAGACAGTCGCTCACCCGCTGGCCTTGTTTCATCTTTCCCCTGATATGGAAAGCCATTGTGCAAGTACTTGGTTTGGACATCGGCGGCTAACCAAAACTTAACTGAAGTCACATGCACCATTATCAGTTTCTATCGCCCATTTATCCATCGAAGATAGAATAGCATATTGTAATTTTATGTTTATTATGTTACTAGTTTTTGGTTAGTAGCCAGAGCAATGCTGCCACGTGAGTGGTCATGTGCTGAAAGCATGGACAGCACGGATATTCTTGGAAAAAGTGAAATTTGGAAAAAGAGCTGCACCTCCTGAATTTTGAGTTGACAAAAAGAAAGAGTCATCAACCGCAGAATGTGCTATTTCAGATACTATATAGAAATCAAAATGTTTTACCTGCATGTGACTGAAGGAGGATTTGATAAAGTGATGCTCCTTTCCCTGCATCTGTCAATTACAAGATGTTACCCATCTCTTCATGTACAATTTGACAACTGATAGGCCTAATATTGTCACTCATCAGATTGTCAATGTAATCTTGTCTATAGGCTAACTCTTATTATGTTTGAAATTCATTTTGGTATAGTTTCGATGGGCTGGCTGTGCAGGCTGACTTTACAAAGTAAAACATAAAAAGAGAATGTATCATGCAAGGCGCGTGGTCAAATGATTAAAATGAGCACCAATGCTGATAAATAGGCATAACACAAAATTCAACATTACACTATTGTTCTAAATTAAAATCAACCTCAGCTATGCCTAATTTAAATTCGATTGTGAAGTAACTTACACAATTTAAACCCATTCCACACGTCCATTCAGTGGGCTGGCATCGTATGAGTCGCTAGATAAAGTCAATAATATGTTTTGCATTATTCTAAAAGGCCTACTGCCTACATGTAGCATGTTTTTGTTTCCCATTACAAAACATTTGATTAGTAATAGAGAGTTGGACTAATTGCTTAGTCTTAGTCACGTGAGGTATTTATAATATATCATACATGATAAATATTATGCCCACTAGAGTTCCATTTAATTAGATTTGCTTTCATATTGCTAAGGGATAAAGTTAACTTCATATATTTGTTCTTTGTTGTCACTTATTAAGCATTCTAAGCATTTGTTATTTTTTGTGGTCCACAAAGTATTCCTGTAGATCATGAGTTATTATTTTTCCTATTGCCATTATCATTTATTTTTCACGTTAATTATATATCCTGAGACTTTAGAGTATTCTGAAAATATTGGTTTCCTGTTCCATCTCCCTCTCTTCCAACCCTAGCCAAATCAGGCCCTACCCAGATGGTCATGCGTCATCGCTCTCCCTCTCCCCCACTCATCTTCTATCCTATCATCTCTCCCTCCTGCTAAATCCTTCTCCCTTCTCATTCTGCCTCTTCGACCCTACTCTCCTCCCTTTCTGCAACCTATGACTAGCACTGTCCCCTTTACTCCCGGCCAGCCTGGCCCTCCCCTCCTGCTCCGTGGCTGAATGACTCCTTGCGAGCTTACAGAACAGGCCTGCGGGCAGCTGAGCGTAAATGGAGGAAAACTAAACTTCGGAGGACCTATCATCCTTTCACTCCCTCCTCTCTACCTTCTCTTCCTCTGTATCCGCTGGTCAACCCCATCCCCTCCTTTCTCCAGACCTTCTCCCATTCCTCACTTCCCTCATCAACTCGTCCCTGACCACTAGCTGCGTCCTCTGACTTCAAAATGGCCAGAGTCGCTCCCCTCCTAAAGAACCAAACACTTCACAATTCTCACGTCAAAAAGTTTCTCCAAAATAGCCCCTATTCTAATTGATATGTACAATGAAGCATTTGTAAATGGTTCTCTCCCACAGACTCTCACTCAGGCAACCATTTGTCTTATTCTTTAAAAAAACAAAGACCCTCTTGACTGTATCATACCGTCCAATTAGCCTGCTAAATGTTGACTATAAAATTCTAGCCAAACTTCTGGCAACGCGTCTGGAAACAGTCCTCCCATCAATTATCTCTCCGGATCAAACAGGATTTATTAAAAATAGACACTTATTCTTCAATCTTCGATGATTATTTAATATTATATATAATCCTTCTGTCGCCAATACCTCTGAAGCCATTATATCCCTGGATGCAGAGAAAGCGTTTGACCGGGTGGAATGGAAATACCTTTTTTACACTCTAAATAAATTTGGCTTTGGCTCAAAATTCATGACTTGGATAAGACTTCTGTACTCATCCCCTCAAGCCTCTGTTAGGACTAATAACACTCAATCAGATTGCTTCCCTTTGCAACGATCGACCCGCCAGGGTTGCCCTTTAAGTCCCTTACTGTTTGCCCTCGCCATAGAACCACTTGCAATAGCACTTCGCTCCAACCCCCTCATCAAAGGTATAGTCAGATATGGACACGAACACAAACTGTCTATATATGCAGAGGATTTATTATTATACACATCCAACCTTTCTGTCTCTGTTCCTGCTGCCCTTGCCACTTTCGCATCCATCGGTCACTTATCAGGGTATAAACGGAATCTTAGTAAAAGCGAATTGATGCCGCTTAATATGGCCGCAAAAAATTCCCCTTTACATAACTTGCCATTTAAAATGGCTCACAGTAGTTTTATTTATCTCAGGGGTACATGTCACAATCAGATTTGAAAACCTTTTTAAAGCCAACTTTGCCCCTCTTGCAACCCGTACTGAGGACGATTTGGAACGCTGGTCTTTGCTACACCTCTCCTTAGTCGCAAGAATTAATTCTATTAAAATGAATACTCTCCCTAAATTCTTATATCGCTATCAGTGCCTTCCGATTTTTCTTTCTAATACATTTTTCAAAAAGATGGACGGCCTAATACTACCCTTTACATGGGACAAAAAGCCCCCCAGGATACGAAAACAGCTTTTGCAGAGGCGCAAACTAGAGGGCGGTCTAGTTCTACCGGATTTCAGATTCCATTATTGGGCCGCTAACCTTAAGATCATTCAGTACTGGTTGCAGAGCAGAGAGATATTCCCACCCCCAATTTGGCTAAAGATGGAGGCCGCCTTATCTATACCAGCATCGTTGTTGTCCATCGCTCACTCCTCCGTTACAGACCCGTACTCCTCCTTCACTAAAAATAGACGTGTCAAAACAACATTGAAGATCTCTTATCAATTTAGGCGCCACTCTGGGTTTCAGACAACCTGAACCTTGACTCCGGTAGCCTCAAACTGGCAAGGTGCAGTTGTTCGAGATTATTTGTTCTGGTCGTCTAGTGATTATTCTTCGATTTTTCTTTACCCAATTTCATGGTAACAATTGGTAGTTACAGTCTTGTCCCATCGCTGCAACTCCTGTACGGACTCGGGAGAGGCGAAGGTCGAGAGCCATGCGTCCTCTGAAACACAACCCAGCCAAGCCGCACTGCTTCTTGACACAATGCCCGCTTAACCCGGAAGTCAGCCGCTCCACTGTGTCAGAGGAAACACCGTACACCTGGTGACCGTGTCAGCGTGCACTGCGCCCGCCCCGCCACAGGAGTCGCTAGTGCACGATGGGACAAGAACATCCCATCCGGCCAAACTTTCCCCTAACACAGACGACGCTGGGCCAATTGTGCGCCTCCTCATGGGTCTCCCGGTCACGGCCGGCTGCAACAGAGCCTGGACTCAAACCAGGATCTCTAGCAGCACAGCTAGCACTGCGATGCAGTGCCTTAGACCATTGTGCCACTCAGAAAGCCCCTGGTCGCCTAGTGATGGACGTTAGTCCCGGTTCAGAAGTGGCATTCCTTTACAGACAAGTAAAATGCCCGTTCGTATCTCCAGAGAAGTTTTTGTATCGGCATTTAAAAAGTTGTAGTGTACCCTACTCTACCAGACAAACATGCCATAGCCGAGGCGTTTTCAAGGGGCCACATCCCATTATGTCAGAAAAAAAAAAAAAAAAAAAAGAAAGAGTACCCCGTGCTCGCAAGACTGTCTTGAAGATGCCTCTGTATCCTAGGGACATTGGTGCAATGGATAGGCTAGGAAATTCTTGAGCCTTACAGTAATGACCGTGGCTCTGCCTTGCTTGAGAGGCAGCTGTTCAATAATCTCTCTGAGAGCCTATCCCCTCCAATGCTACTTCCGTTTACTTAACGGAATTGTTCAAAAACATGAGCCATCTCACAAATCACATTAAAAGACAGAAAGGATCTTAAATATGAACTCATCTACAGAATTAATTGATATCATGACCATGTCATTGCCTAATGCTTTTATTTGAACTTAACTATAAGATTATTTTGTATCATGACAGGTAATCTGATGAGGATGTGTGACAGACAGGTGTCTGGATGAAGCAGGAAGACAATAGGCCACAGAGCCAGGCCTGAGGGCAGAGCTCCCTCACAATACCTACCACACACTGCTTCTCCTCTGTTCTGTTCTGGAAGGAGTAACCAGAGGGCTTTCTAAACATCACACCCCCACAGCGCCCAGAAAACAGGCCTCTTTAGAGCACAATCTAAGACACAAGACTCAGAGGTTGGCTTTGCACTTGGTGTGAAATAGACAGCGGTATGTCATGTTGGGTACAATGTGATGGCACACTGGATCCAGCTACACACACCATCCATGCAACTTGCTCACAGGACCTTGTTTTATGGAACAGAATCCTTTCTGTGACATTCAAGTAGCACTTGCAACACAGAACATGATAAATATGACAGACTTACAAAGAAATGCACATTCATTCTCTATGCATCTTTCAATGTTTAATGCCGTCCATTTTTAGAAGTCTTTCAATGAACATTTTATCTTCCAGGAACTCTGAACTGCAACTTCACTCCTTCAACTAGTTCAAACGGTCTCTTTACAGCTCTGCACACTTTGTTCTAACAGCCTGGCAAAGACAGGGGTACTTCAGCTGGCACTGTGTATTTCAACAGGGGTCTCTGGCCACCAGAAGGGATTCATCATCAACACCACCCTCGTTTACTGCTGGCTCCAGGAGGTCAACTCTCATACCCAGAAGCCGGAGTCCATCACAGCCTAGTGATCCCTCTTTTGGCCCAGGCCTGTCCCACAGCTCCATTCTCAGAGGCCCAGCTGAGGATGCAGGAGGGGGCTGGGAAGGGATGAGTATTCCCTTAGAGAGGTCATTGGTGTTTTTGTGCTGCTGTGTCAAGGGTGACCAATAAATAAATCCAATATGTCCAACCCGAGGGGCCCTGGACATTGCGTATATCATTAAAACAGGACATTTGACAACTAATAAGTGTAAGTAAAGAGAGTGATTGCAATCCCAGCCGTTCTCTCGGCACATCGATCCAGCCCTGTTGATAATCATTGTATTTTCTATTTAATTCGCAAGTCCTTGAAAATGAGAGAAAATGACAAAATATTAAGCCTTGGGGCATCTGCTGCCCGCTTCCACTGAAAAACTATGTAGTGACCTCTGTACAGTTCAGCCAACCATCTTCATTTTAATTAAAAATCTTTCATTCCAGCAAGAGTTATGGAACCAGCGGCTGGAAAATTGTTGGCAGTTGCATGAATGAAATACTGCACACCAAAATGAGCAGGACATAAATAAAGAAAGGCCAGCATAGTCTATCTAAACAAAAATCCCATTTCTCCAACGCCTGCTTGATTGCCCTCAAAAGCTGAATGAAAATGTGGGACAAAAGCAGGGCTGAATAGCCCATAATTGAAACATAGTGTAGTAAATGATAAGAGCATGTCCAGTACAGTTGTCTTGTCTCATCCCATTACAACAAAGAAGAGCCATTATTACGCAGGGAACACCATGCTGATAATCCATAGTACATACATTGCAATCGTTTGGACCCATTAGCTAAGCCATTTCATACCCCACCAGCCACTACTATTGTAAAGCATAGCCTACATTGCATGGTTTAAAGGCAGTCTGAAGAGGTAGTGTGATACTGGCTGTGGCCATAGTACTGTATTGGAAAGTTGCATGCCTTCATTGCCAATGCCTTGTTTATCATACTGTCAAACAGAGAAATGGGCGTCAGTTGGAAAGCAAATGATTTAGAGTGGAAGGTGGTGGGATTAATGATCAGCCAGTGAGAACAGGTTTGAATGAAGGAGCTGCTGGGGCCAAAGGTTTTGCATATAGCACCAACAGTTGTCAGCCTCACAAAGAGCAGCATGCTGAAAAGGAAATCTCATATTGCAGAGCAGGCTGAGAAGCCCCCTTCCTTTAACGAGCAGCCTTCCCATGAAAAGTGCTCTGTGACAGATCGGCCTATAGATATGGGGGTGATGTCACCCCTCAACTGAGTCACTGAACCCTAACTGTTTACATTTCAGGGCCCCTTTATAATCTCACAAAGCCAGCGAGAGAGCCTAACATTATATGATTCAAACAATAATAATGAGCCTGTCATAAACAACAATAACATTCATTTAATATCACAGACAATATCTAAGTATTATTATTTTGTTGGGATGATGGACGGATGGGGTATCTGAATATTTGAGGTAAGACTTCCTTTAAAAAGGATATATGCATCCCTTTTCATCTCAATATCATATCATATAAATCATATTACAATTCTGGGTAACAATTAAGTACCGTAGTATGATTTTGATTGAAAACAATGGTCAAAAATATAAAAATAGCAAAGGGCAATTTCTCAAGAATTTTGCTAGGACTGTCTGGGAGTGGTCTGAGTGGGGAGGGGAAAACTGAAAACTAGTTGTTATTGGCAGAGGTTTGGAACTCTTTCTTATTGGTCTATTAACCCATTTACTGCCTGGTGATGTCACCAGGCAGGCGAAAACTACATCCCACCAAAACAGGCTGAAATTTCAGACGGTCTTTTCAAACAGCTCTTACACTAAAAGGGCATGATCAGAATTTTCACAATTTCACAGTATGGAGTATGGAGATTATATATATAACCACAGGGATTTTTTTTTTTTACTGCACTGGGTCTTTAAGTGCTTGGGGGTACGTACCACTTCCTCATCGGAGAGCTCCCGTCCCTGGATGCTACTGCTGTCTCTCACGGCCTGCTGGTGCCTCTTGCCCTTGGTGTGGCTGTACAGGTGCACCTCCGTGGTGATCTACAAACACACAGGTCAGAGGTTACTGCTGAGGACAATGAAGACAGAGGCAGAGGGGGTCAACAAGGTCCCCACCCCCCATGGGAGGCCACTACAACTATACATTACAACTGGTTTTCAATAAGATCTTACAGAATGTTTCCTCTCCACCTCCACTCACAAACTGAATAAATAGTGAGACCTAATATTTTAGGTGTCAGGAACTTAACTGCAGTCTTCAGATCGTGATCCATATGTTGTGCATGTTAAACACAATACGCCTTTAGTGGAATGAATTGACAAGGTAAAGAAGAAAGGTGGCAAGTGTGGCAGCGTAGTTTCTTCAACCAGCATGTGATAAGTGTCAGACAGACATGAGAGCATTGTTAAACTGAAGATGACTTCATGGCTGCATTTCATGATATTCTCCTTTCTGACAGCACAGCAGGACCATACTAAATACTGCAGTATGAAATTGTGGCTGACAGATCCACTCAGGATGATCCAGCCTATATAATAACATTAATGTGATTGCCCTAGGATGGTCAATCACAAATCAAGCAGAATATTTTATCTTTCATCCCTCTACTCTGTGTCAATGATTACTCCTCACACCAACTGATTAACTAATGTCCCTTCTGTTATTCTTGCTCCTCACACACAGTGACCATATACAGTGGCATGTTTGGAAAACGACACACTGAATAGTAAGGCTGGCAATTTGCCAGGGACCTCTCAACATGATATTATCATGATACTTCAGTACCAATATGATATGCGATTCTCAAGATTCTATATGCATGTGATTTGATGTTCCAAACATATTGCTGGCGCAGAGGTACAAGAGAGCCCTTGAAAAGTAATGTAAACAAAAATAATGAAAACATGTTGGCTCAGTATTTCAAAAGACGCAGAAGGGCAATTCCAAGGGTAACGAAATTATGCTGAGACTCAGATATTTCACTTTAAAATGTATACCGAACAAAAACCATTGATTTCAAAGTTTAACAAACCATACAACTCCATGCACTTTTAACAATTTCCACTGAAAATGCTACAAAAACACATTTACAGAAAGAACTGTGCAGATACAAACTTTGGTAACAGAACAAAACTGGGAGAGATTTTACCGTAACTGTGTTACCAAACCTCGCATCCGCACAGTTTTCCAGTAAATGTTTATATATTTACTGTGTAAATTGAGTCATTATGCATAGAGTTGTATGGTTTGTTGAACTTTGAAGTCAATGTTATTTGTTTGGTATACATTTTAAAGTGAAAAATCGTATTCTCAGTGTAATTTCGTTACCGTAGAATTGCCCAGAACAAGTTATTGGATGAAAAATACCAGAGTTTTGGCGCAGGTACAGCCGACAAGCACCAGCTAAAGCTATCTAGCTAAATCAATACTTGGAGTCAAAGTATCAATATAATATCGTGATACGTAACTGTGTCAATTTTTTCCCCCATCACTACTGAATAGCTGATACAGTACTAACACATTAAACTGTGGGCAAG
Organism: Salvelinus alpinus; assembly: GCF_045679555.1. Lineage (NCBI taxonomy): Eukaryota > Metazoa > Chordata > Actinopteri > Salmoniformes > Salmonidae > Salvelinus > Salvelinus alpinus. Next base: position 33,919,823 of record NC_092094.1, on the reverse strand, counting down.
ATTGGATGATACACAGACAGAAGCATTGGAATAAGTGGTGTGAAGATGAAGAATTGACACAAACAGCGTGAGATGAGGTTGATGTGGCTGTGTTGTTTTCCTCCCACTCATGGCTGGAATAAAGCCTATTACAGATGGCCTGTGTTTAATGTCATTAAATAGAGTGCCAGCTGCTGACCTATAGATGATCTCCGGTGTCAGATGCTGGCCAAGGTCATCTGACATTTTTAACAAGATTCCCCCCTCTACCACCCACACACACACTGTTCTTTATCTGATGCTAGTTGGAGCTTCAAGGTGTCTCAACCTTGTAGCAGTGAGAGCCGGCCGGGTCCGTCACAGACAAATGTGCCTGCCAATGGATTTGTTGCCTGTCATTTGAAAATCATGCCCAGTCATAAATCTCCACCCCAGAGTTCATGTTTAATCAATGCAGTTAAATCCTCATTTAAATACATTCTCTCCCAAAATCCTCTGAATCACCTTCTCGTCAGCATTTTTATGCATACAGTCTGCCAAACAACAATGGATGGGACCTCCACAGACGCTCTACTGCCACAAAGCTGCTGCTGCTTTCCCCTTCAGTTTAGGTTAAGCATGTAAGCCAATCAGCCTCACAAATTATTGCAAGGAATTAAGTTAATTAAGTAAAGGGTGAACTTCTCACTGGAGAGTGGATCAAGAAAATTAGAATGTATATGCTAAAATGGTTCTTTACTCAGTATGTCAGCATCTGTCTAATGCTACCAGACGTCTGGTGACTAGTGTCACATCTAGTGTCAGAGGGAATATATGCCAAGGACAACTGGGCAAAATATAAAATCAGCATCTACACTAAGAATAATACAAAGACATCTTGTTAAAAAACAGATAATTAAAAACCATTTCAGACTTAGACTATGAGTACATACCACAACATTGCACAAGGAGCACTGTTTCGTGCGCTCATACGGTGTCAGTTTAGGGGCATAGTCAGTGTTGGCATGTCTGCCACTGCTGAGTTCTGCTGCCTTCTCTTTCCTCTGCTCAATCTGCTCCATGTGCCTGCGACTGCTCTCATCGTGCTGGGAAGGAGAACAACCAAGAAGTCAACTAGAAAATGTAAACTTTTGTCTGGTCTGCAACTAGGAAATGTCAACATTAGTCTGGTCTTTAACGAAGAACAGCAGTGAGGTGCAGCAGCAACACTAACCTTCATCTGAATCTTCTTCTGCAGTTCCTCCATGGCCTCCTGTTGAGCAGCACTGAGGGCAGCCAGACGCTCCTCTCGGTCTCTGTGGAGAGGACAACATACAGGACCAGTGAGTACGTTTACATTCACACTAATAATTCAATATTAAGTGGATTATGGCAGTAGACCGAGTATGGAATTAGTCATGTAAACACTGCTTATCTTAATCACTGTAACGTCAAAATCTAAGTAAGCAAAGGCCGATTTTCGGAGCAATTTTTCAAATTATTAGGACATGTAAACAGCTTAAGTCAGTATTCCAGCTGTGTATCTGTGCCTGTGCCAGCACGGTAGCGCAAGCCTCCCCTTATGCGCTAGTGAAGTGAGTTTGGGAAATACTGAACGTATGCAGTTTACAAATACCTTTCACATACAAACTTTATATGTCCGAACTCAGAATCAAAGAGTATTTGCAAAAATAACAGTCACTGTGGTAGAACTTTTATTTGATTGGCAATTTTCTGCATTTATCAAAAGTCCCATCAGGTAGCCCGATTTCAGATGTCATGGAAACAGGATTATTAGGGAAATCGTTCTTCTTGCAAAGCATGTAAACGTTTTAAACAAACGATTATATTAATCTGACTACCTACAATAATCGTATTATTGTGTGCATGTAACCGTGCTCAGTGAGGAGAGCATCCTCCTTGACATCCGTATCAGACGGGTACTCCCAACTGTAAATCTATTGCACATGAAGCACAATGAGGGCCACATTTGATAGTCCAAAAAAGATGTGATTCCAACTGTGAGCCAGGTGGTACAGACCTGGCCCTCTCTCGTGCAGCGTCCTCCCTGGCCCGCTCCTTCTCCTGCTTCTGCTGCTCGATGCGCGCATCCTGCTCCTTCCTCCTCATCAGCAGCTCCTCCACACGTGCCTGTCTCTCTGCCTCCAGACCACGCTTACGCTCCTGGGGAGACAGACAGGGACCACAGCCAGTCAGTGGGACTGTACACTGGGGTAAGGCAGAGAGGTCTGGGGGGAAAAGGGGGAGCTGCTGTCTATTGTTACCTGTACAGCCTCGTCTCTGGCCTGCTTCTCCTCCTGTCTCCTGCCTCTCTCCTCCTGCAGCTCGTTGAGGCGCTGCTCGTACTCATTCAGCTTAGCCAGCACGTCGTGCCTCTTGTTCTGGGCCTCCAGAGTGTTGATGAATGCTATCTCATTCACCTGTACAGAGTCACAAGGCCACCGGTCAACAAGTCTGAATCACTAAGCTACAAAAAAAAAATCTAAAATTCTGCCTCTACTCTAGTTTGCCATTGCTTTTTAGTAGTCCTGTGTCTTTACTTTAAGAACATTCTCAGTGTCAAAAATGTATTATCACAAGGGACATCTAATTAGGAAAATACTTCAACTCTTGGACAAGGTGTGCAGTGTTCCAGGGGTAAGTCCTGGAACATCGGGCTACCTGATGGGACTTTGAAAAATGCAGAAAATTGCCAATCAAATAAAAGTTCTACCACAGTGACTGTTATTTTTGCAAATACTCTTTGATTCTGAGTTCGGACATATAAAAGGGGTCAGTCCTGTACCTTGGCCTCCTCCTCCTGAGCCTTCTTCACTATGGCTTGGAGCTGCAGCTCCCGCTTGAACTCTGCATGGAGTAACTTCTCCTCCATCATCCTCCGCCGCTGGTCCAACAACTCCTCCTTCCATTTCCTGACCTCCTTCTCCTGTGAGGGAAAGACAGCTTGGGTCAGCTCATTTCACTCATGTACATTTCTCTAACCAAGGTAGACATTTTCATGTTGTCTTGCTTTCAAAGCATTTGCTGCTACCCGCTCTGGTCTCATGTCCACAGGGATTAATGTGAATATACACCACTTCATGTATTTATGTGGTTAATACTCAGGATTATTCAAGGGCTCACTCATCCCACGACGGCCTGAAGAACAAAAACAAACGTCATGAAAGATTGCGAGTTTGGGCTACGTCTCTCCCAGACACATCTGTGGCCAGCTGGTTTGAGAGAGACGGAGCTGGCCTCTGATATTTAGTGATTCTATCTGGCAGTGTGCTGACAGAAGCTCTCCTCGTGGCCAGTCTGGGGCTAGTCTGTGGTGTTTCCTGTTGGCTCTGCACTGCATGGCCACTCACCCTCTCCAGGAGCTTCTGCAGCTTGTGGGTCTTCTCATCCCGCAGTTTGTCTCGGAGCTGCTGGGCCTTCAGCTGTTTCTCCTCATGTTTCTTCTTAGACTCCGCAATGGTTCTGCCAACAAAGACAGAAAAAAAACGACTTTCCTCTCCCCCAATTGTCTTACACACAGTAGCAGTGAACTTTGACATGAATCAAGATCTTTTCTCTGACAAACTTCAGCGTGACATGAGGGTGGGTGTGTGTCTCACCTTTTACGAGACGGTGAGGACAATTTCTCGTGCATGTGGATTCCATGGCCAGGGGGTCTAGAAGGCTCCTCCTCCACGATGTCCCCCCAGGAGGTGCTTTGACGCCAGGGCTCCCTCGCTGCAGAGAGAGGTGAGTCTAGACATTGACCAAATCTGTGTCTTTAGCAAGAGCATCAACACATTTCATTATATGTACTGAACAAAAATATATAAAACTCAACATGCAACATACTTTACTGAGTTAAAGTTCATAAGGAAACAAGTCAATTTAAATAAATTCATTAGGCCCTAATCTATGGATTTCACATGACTGGGAATACAGATATACATCTGTTGGTCCCAGATTTGTTTTTAATTAAAAAGTTGAGACGTGGATCAGAAAACCAGTCAGTATCTGGTGTTACCATAATTTGCATCATGCAGCGCGACACATCTCCTGAGGATAGAGTTGATCAAACTCAGAATCAATGTAGCCTGTCAACTATGTGTCTGTCTATCCCTGTTCTCTCCTCTCTGCACAGACCATACAAACGCTTCACACCGCGTGGCCGCTGCTACTCTAACCTGGTGGTCCCAGCGCGCACGACCCACGTGGAGTTCCAGGTCTCAGGCAGCCTCTGGAACTGCCGATCTGCGGCCAACAAGGCAGAGTTCATCTCAGCCTATGCTTCCCTCCAGTCCCTCGACTTCTTGGCACTGACGGAAACATGGATTACCACTGATAACACTGCTACTCCTACTGCTCTCTCCTCGTCTGCCCACGTGTTCTCGCACACCCCGAGAGCTTCTGGTCAGCGGGGTGGTGGCACTGGGATCCTCATCTCTCCCAAGTGGACATTCTCTCTTTCTCCCCTGACCCATCTGTCTATCGCCTCCTTTGAATTCCATGCTGTCACAGTTACCAGCCCTTTCAAGCTTAACATCCTTATCATTTATCGCCCTCCAGGTTCCCTTGGAGAGTTCATCAATGAGCTTGACGCCCTGATAAGTTCCTTTCCTGAGGATGGCTCACCTCTCACAGTTCTGGGTGACTTTAACCTCCCCACGTCTACCTTTGACTCATTCCTCTCTGCCTCCTTCTTTCCACTCCTCTCCTCTTTTGACCTCACCCTCTCACCTTCCCCCCCTACTCACAAGGCAGGCAATACGCTTGACCTCATCTTTACTAGATGCTGTTCTTCCACTAATCTCATTGCAACTCCCCTCCAAGTCTCCGACCACTACCTTGTATCCTTTTCCCTCTCGCTCTCATCCAACACTTCCCACACTGCCCCTACTCGGATGGTATCGCGCCGTCCCAACCTTCGCTCTCTCTCCCCCGCTACTCTCTCTCCCCCGCTACTCTCTCCTCTTCCATCCTATCATCTCTTCCCTCTGCTCAAACCTTCTCCAACCTATCTCCTGATTCTGCCTCCTCAACCCTCCTCTCCTCCCTTTCTGCATCCTTTGACTCTCTATGTCCCCTATCCTCCAGGCCGGCTCGGTCCTCCCCTCCTGCTCAGTGGCTCGACGACTCATTGCGAGCTCACAGAACAGGGCTCCGGGCAGCCGAGCGGAAATGGAGGAAAACTCGCCTCCCTGCGGACCTGGCATCCTTTCACTCCCTCCTCTCTACATTCTCCTCTTCTGTCTCTGCTGCTAAAGCCAATTTCTACCACTCTAAATTCCAAGCATCTGCCTCTAACCCTAGGAAGCTCTTTGCCACCTTCTCCTCCCTCCTGAATTCTCCTCCCCCTCCTCCCCCCTCCTCCCTCTCTGCTGATGACTTCGTCAACCATTTTGAAAAGAAGGTCGACGACATCCGATCCTCGTTTGCTAAGTCAAACGACACCGCTGGTTCTGCTCACACTGCCCTACCCTGTGCTTTGACCTCTTTCTCCCCTCTCTCTCCAGATGAAATCTCGCGTCTTGTGACGGCCGGCCGCCCAACAACCTGCCCGCTTGACCCTATCCCCTCCTCTCTTCTCCAGACCATTTCCGGAGACCTTCTCCCTTACCTCACCTCGCTCATCAACTCATCCTTGACCGCTGGCTACGTCCCTTCCGTCTTCAAGAGAGCGAGAGTTGCACCCCTTCTGAAAAAACCTACACTCGATCCCTCCGATGTCAACAACTACAGACCAGTATCCCTTCTTTCTTTTCTCTCCAAAACTCTTGAACGTGCCGTCCTTGGCCAGCTCTCCTGCTATCTCTCTCAGAATGACCTTCTTGATCCAAATCAGTCAGGTTTCAAGACTAGTCATTCAACTGAGACTGCTCTTCTCTGTGTCACGGAGGCGCTCCGCACTGCTAAAGCTAACTCTCTCTCCTCTGCTCTCATCCTTCTAGACCTATCGGCTGCCTTTGATACTGTGAACCATCAGATCCTCCTCTCCACCCTCTCCGAGCTGGGCATCTCCGGCGCGGCCCACGCTTGGATTGCGTCCTACCTGACAGGTCGCTCCTACCAGGTGGCGTGGCGAGAATCTGTCTCCGCACCACGTGCTCTCACCACTGGTGTCCCCCAGGGCTCTGTTCTAGGCCCTCTCCTATTCTCGCTATACACCAAGTCACTTGGCTCTGTCATATCCTCACATGGTCTCTCCTATCATTGCTATGCAGACGACACACAATTAATCTTCTCCTTTCCCCCCTCTGATAACCAGGTGGTGAATCGCATCTCTGCATGTCTGGCAGACATATCAGTGTGGATGACGGATCACCACCTCAAGCTGAACCTCGGCAAGACGGAGCTGCTCTTCCTCCCGGGGAAGGACTGCCCGTTCCATGATCTCGCCATCACGGTTGACAACTCCATTGTGTCCTCCTCCCAGAGTGCTAAGAACCTTGGCGTGATCCTGGACAACACCCTGTCGTTCTCAACTAACATCAAGGCGGTGACCCGTTCCTGTAGGTTCATGCTCTACAACATTCGCAGAGTACGACCCTGCCTCACGCAGGAAGCGGCGCAGGTCCTAATCCAGGCACTTGTCATCTCCCGTCTGGATTACTGCAACTCGCTGTTGGCTGGGCTCCCTGCCTGTGCCATTAAACCCCTACAACTCATCCAGAACGCCGCAGCCCGTCTGGTGTTCAACTTTCCTAAGTTCTCTCACGTCACCCCGCTCCTCCGCTCTCTCCACTGGCTTCCAGTTGAAGCTCGCATCCGCTACAAGACCATGGTGCTTGCCTACGGAGCTGTGAGGGGAACGGCACCTCCGTACCTTCAGGCTCTGATCAGGCCCTACACCCAAACAAGGGCACTGCGTTCATCCACCTCTGGCCTGCTCGCCTCCCTACCTCTGAGGAAGTACAGTTCCCGCTCAGCCCAGTCAAAACTGTTCGCTGCTCTGGCACCCCAATGGTGGAACAAACTCCCTCACGACGCCAGGTCAGCGGAGTCAATCACCACCTTCCGGAGACACCTGAAACCCCACCTCTTTAAGGAATACCTAGGATAGGATAAAGTAATCCTTCTAATCCCCCCCCCTTAAAAGAGTTAGATGCACTATTGTAAAGTGGTTGTTCCACTGGATATCATAAGGTGAATGCACCAATTTGTAAGTCGCTCTGGATAAGAGCGTCTGCTAAATGACTTAAATGTAAATGTAAATGTAATCAGGCTGCTGATTGTGACCTCTGAAATGTTGTCCCACTCATCTTCAATGGCTGTGCGAAGTTGCTGTCATAAACGTCGATCCAGAGCATTCCAAATATGCTCAATGGGTGACATGCCTCAGGATCTTGTCACGGTATCTCTAGCAATTCAAATTGCCATCGATGAAATGCAATCGTGTTTGTTGTCTGTAGCTTATGCCTGCCCATACCATACTTAAGGGACGCATGTGGCAGCTCCCTTATGATTGATGAGGATTTTCATAGGGCAAATGGACGGTCCCTTACTAGAGGACCGGGAGTGATATTAAAATAGGCCGACGGCCTCAGGTCGCACCCAAGGCATGGTCTTCCAGGAAGTAAAAAAATACAGTGTCAAGGAGACTCGGTTTCAGAGATAAATAAATAAATGTCTCTCTGCTGTACCGGAAAATTCCACCAGATGGCAACTGACTGTATATGGCAAATGGACATTTCATAACCAAATGGACATGGCTTTTTCTCGTAAATGAAACAGACTTCAAAGACGAAACTCGAGCACAGTGGGTGGCCAAATGTACTTTTAGCCCAGAAACATGATGGCATCGAGGCCACAATGCTCTTTGAGTTAATGCACATTTTGTGGGATTGAAGGTCGAAAACGGTAATACAGCACTAATTTGACCGCTTCACGTCAAAGTACATAAACCTACGGTGTAAGGAAAAATAGAACCAGCCATTTATCTACCGTAGTTTACGAGAAATCGTACAACGTCCATTTCATGAAAAAAAAAGTTATAGATCCAGTTGAGGCATGTTAAGGCGTGTTTCAGAGCTCTACGTGATTTTCTGCACTCACACACACAACCAATATGGAGTGACACAGTGTGGGGCTTAGACAGAAAGAGCCTGCTATAGTTACCGGCGTTCGAACCATCAAAGAACCGTCAGACCTAGAGCTCTGAAACGTAGAAACCTGTTCTAGAGCTTAAGTCGGTAGTGCACGGTGAGTTATGTGGCTCTAGAAGGTTCTCAGGTCGAGAAACAGCCTCGTCTATTTGCAATATCTTCAATTCATTTTTAATGTTGCGAAAATGACAACATTTAGAAAAGTCCCAGAATCACAAGACTAGGTGCATTGAAACCGCCTCGGCCCATAGAGACGGATGTACTTGTCCTCTTGCTCAGTTGTGCACCGGGGCCTCCCACTCCTCTTTCTATTCTGGTTAGGGCCAGTTTGCGCTGTTCTGTGAAGGGAGTAGAACACAGCGTTGTACGAGATCTTCAGTTTCTTCGCAATTTCTCACATGGAATAGACTTCATTTCTCAGAGCAAGAATAGACTGACGAGTTTCAGAAGAAAGGTATTTGTTTCTGCCCATTTTGAGCCTGTAATCGAACCCCCAAATGCTGATGCTCCAGATACTCAACCAGTCTAAAGAAGGCCAGTTATATTGCTTCTTTAATCAGAACAAGTTTTCAGCTGTGCTAACATAATTGCAAAAGGGTTTTCTAATGATCAATTAGCCTTTTAAAATTATAAACTTGGATTAGCTAACACAACGTGCCATTGGAACACAGGAGTGATGGTTGCTGATAATGGTCCTCTGTACACCTATGTAGATATTCCATTTAAAAAACTGCCGTTTCCAGCTACTATAGTCATTTACAACATTAACAATGTCTACACTATTTCTGATCAATATGATGTTATTTTAATGGACCAAGAAATGTGCTTTTCTTTCAAAAACAAGGATATTTCTAAGTGACCGCAAACATTTGAACAGTAGTGTAATACATTGCCAGTCTTAACATGTTATACTGCAGTTATACAGCATATTGTCAGTGTGAACATGCTATTCTGCAAGTTGACAGTGTCCATTGCCAATGTATATCCATAAGGACTTCCCATTACGAAATTAACATGCTGAATCAACACCATTGAGAAATTCTAACTTCCTATGATCAGAACTTGACAAATAGACCTTCTCGGTTGATTCAGGGCTTAACATAGTGATATATTTCATTTGGTCAGTATATAGGCTATTTGCACATGGTTCACTGACTTTTGGGTTCGGAAGCAGACTTCCTATGATCATATATGGCAAATGGACAAAACATAGGCCTTATGGACAAACTCGCATAAAATAAGACAAATGTAGGTACATACGGTTCTTACATATGTATAATTGACAAAAAACGAAGAAGAAAAACGGTCCAAAAACGCACTTTTTACGAGGTTCATTTTTTGTGTTTTTATTCAGATTTGGAAGATTTCACCCTTGAGACCTGACTTTGACCATTTCCCATATTGAATCCTACGGTGGAGCGCGCTCCCCCCCTTTGGGATTTTTGGTTTATTACACCCGGCATTTGCTATGTTCCACTTGCAATATGATTTTGACCAACTGCCACCCAATTGAGTGGTATTTGCAATTGTGTATATGTTTTGCCCAATGTCAATAAGTAGCCATTCATTTTTGCCCATTTCATGGGGGTCTTTCCTTACATAACTCCATGTACTGCCAAATTCTCAAAAACGATGGATGGTAGAGCTTATGGTAGAGAAATTAACATTCATTTCTTCAATCAGCATTGCAATTGCGCGCTCCCTCAAAACTTGAGAAATCTGTGGCATTGTGTTGTGACAAAACTGCACATTTTAGAGTGGCCTTTTATAGCCCCCAGCACAAGATGCACCTGTGTAATGATCATGCTGTTTAATCAGCTTCTTGATATGCTACACCTGTCAGGTGGATAGATTATCTTGGCAAAGAAGAAATGCTCATAGAGATGTAAAGAAATGTGTGCACCAAATTTGAAAAGAATAAGCTTTTTGTGCTTATGGAACATTTCTGGGGTCTTTTATTTCAGCTCATGAAACATGGGACTAACACTTTACATGTTGCCTTTATATTTTTGTACAGTGTAGATCAATTACAGAAAAGAGATTTACCGTCATAATCGGCTAACATGTCACTCCAGTCCATGTTGAGTCCCCCTCCACTGCCAATGCTGGCCTAGAAGAGAGAGAATCAGTTCATGATCAGTGACAATCATTAGGATATTGCAAAGTGAGCAAAACTCAAGACCTGGTGAAAGAGATCCTACCACTTCACATGTTTAACCACCAAACTACTTTCATATGACCAAAGAAAAGCGTGAGTGTGTGAGGTATGTGTCTTACAGAGAAGTCACTCTCGTTGTCAGTCTCCAGGTCATTGTTCTCAGCCTGGATCTCTCTGGTCAGCTGTTCCTCTTCAGCGATGGCGCTGGCGATAGCCTCCTCGTTGGCCTTCTCCAGGCGGTCAGCCAGCTCCTCCTTCTTAGCCAGGACCTCTGCCATGGACTGTGGCTGGACACACAGCACACACACAGACTCACATACAGCTCCTTCCTCAGGTCATTCAGGTTTGACTAAGCCCACTGGCAGTCAGGGTCTATCTCGACATCTCTAAAATGCAGGAATGTTGTCTATTGCTTTATATTTTGAAATATGTTATTATATAGTGGTGGGCTTGGTGTGATCAACTTAAAACATTTCCTGAGTTTTATTTTGAAGAATGTGTCTTCATTTCATACAGCTCTAAGAGTACCATTTTGAAATGTTGGTATTATATATATGTCAAAACTGAAAAGAAGATCAAACCAAAAAGTTAACTGCATCACACGACCAATCACAAGATCACAGGTGAGGAAGCATTCAGGAGTCATGCAGAACAAGTTCACTGTGAGGATGACGAGATGGTGGAAGGAGGCACAACTAAGTGACCATTTCACTGACATGGTTCAAAACAATGAAACACAGGTCAGAATAAATACTTACTAGATTAGTCTAAATAGCCTGATGGAGACCAAAATGTCTCAATGTCTATTAGTCTTTACACTTCCGACATGAACTTGACAAATAGTCTTTCCTTAGTCCGAAATTACTATCAGGGAGGATAGACAGCTAGCTGCACTCCAGTCCAGAGAGACCAGAGCTCCAGTCTAACTTAACAAGGGGAATGAGGGAGGGGTTTTTCTCACCAACAAAGCTGTTTGTCTCTAACTAGGGTCCTGCAGCACTGGGCTTATCTGAGCCACCCAGAGAGGTGTCTGGCCTGGTCCAGAACTAAGACCAGATCTGCCTGCGTTTAATCTGAGCTAAGATGTCTTTTGAATGATCTACAGGGAAAGTTATCATCTCTAGGTATAGAGAAAACCTCCATAAGAGGTTAAAGTGCTGTGGAAGTATCTATGACAGACAGTAGCCCTGCTAGTGAAGGAGGGTATCCCTGATTAACTGCAGAGAGACTACATAGGCAGTAACCAACCTTACACAGGACAGCTGCTGATCGCTAATGCACAGTGGAGATTAGCAACAGAAAACAAACTAATACCTGACACAGTCATTGTACAGTCGTGGCCAAAAATTGAGAATGACCCAAATATACATTTTTACAAAGTCTGCTGCCTCAGTTTGTATGATGGCAATTTGCATATTCTCCAGAATGTTATGAAGAGTGATCAGATGAATTACAAAGTCCCTCTTTGCCATGCAAATGAACTGAATCCCCCAAAAACATTTCTACTGCATTTCAGCCCTGTCACAAAAGTACCAGCTGACATCATATCAGTGATTCTCTCGTTAACACAGGTGTGAGTGTTGACGAGGACAAGGCTGGAGATCACTATGTCATGCTGATTGAGTTCGAATAACAGACTGGAAGCTTCAAAAGGAGGGTGGTGCTTGGAATCATTGTTCTTCCTCTGTCAGCCATGGTTACCTCCAAGGAAACACGTGCCATCATCATTGCTTTGCACAAAAAGGGCTTCACAGGCAAGGATATTGCTGCCAGTAAGATTGCACCTAAATCAACCATTTATCAGATCATCAAGAACTTCAAGGAGAGCGGTTCAATTGTTGTGAAGAAGGCTTCAGGGCGCCCAAGAAAGTCCAGCAAGCACCAGCACCGTCTCCTAAAGTTGATTCAGCTGCGGGATCGGGGCACCACCAGTACAGAGCTTGCTCAGGAATGGCAGCAGGCAGGTGTGAGTGCATCTGCACGCACAGTGAGGCGAAGACTTTTGGAGGATGGCCTGGTGTCAAGAAGGGGAGCAAAGAAGTCACTTCTCTCCGGGAAAAACATCAGGGACAGACTGATATTCAGCAAAAGGTACAGGGATTGGACTGCTGAGGACTGGGGTAAAGTCATTTTCTCTGATGAATCTCCTTTCCGATTGTTTGGGGCATCCGGAAAAAAAGCTTGTCCGGAGAAGACAAGGTGAGCGCTACCATCAGTCCTGTGTCATGCCAACAGTAAAGCATCCTGGTTGCTTCTCAGCCAAGTGGCTCGGGGAACAAAACATCGATATTTTGGGTCCATGGCCAGGAAACTCCCCAGACCTTAATCCCATTGAGAACTTGTGGTCAATCATCAAGAGGCGGGGGTACAAACAAATCCCCACAAATTCTGACAAACTCCAAGCATTGATTATGCAAGAATAGGCTACCATCAGTCAGGATGTGGCCCAGAAGTTAATTGACAGCATGTCAGGGCAGATTGCAGAGGTCTTGAAAAAGAAGGGTCAACACTGCAAATATTGACTCTTTGCATCAACTTCATGTAATTGTCAATAAAATCCTTTGACACTTATGAAATGCTTGTAATTATGCTTCAGTATTCCATAGTAACATCTGACAAAAATATCTAAAGACACTGAAGCAGCAAACTTTGTGGAAATTAATATTTGTGTCATTCTCAAAACTTTTGGCCACAACTGTACACATGCCATGACCCATGGCCCTTTGGGCTGAACCTGTCCCTGAACTGGACACCCTGTCACAGGTTCTCTCACCATTTCAGCTCAAATCACAGTCAAGTTTTGATTGTTGCCCACTTCATCAACACAGCATAACAACTGGGCTGGCTACTTCCAGCAACGAACACGACAGACACTGCTTTCATAGCTCCCACAACCGGACCCATATGGTCATCCTCTCACAGCCAACCATCAACACCCCAAAGTAAACCGTCCTGCCTGGCACAGGGCTGTTCTGAGCGGGCTGTGCAGCATGTCATCTCACATTGTGGCTGAAGGTTCTGTAGATTGACTTTGTTTAGGCGGTGAAGGCCCCTGGGGGATCCCTGACCCCCCCCCCACCCGCACTGAGCCCTCCCCTCCCTCTGCTCCTCCATCGCTCAGCACTCACAGTGGAAAGCTCTGTGGGGTCCAGCACACTCTCCAGTTTCACCGCTGCCATGGGAGTCTCAGCCTGTCCTGGAGCAGATGTTGCCATGCCCTGTGACGCACCCCCGGCAGCCCCCTTGTTCCCCAGAGCACTGGGCCCATCCATCTGGGCCGTGTCTAGGGACGGAGGGAGGGCTAAGGAAGGGACTGGAGCTGGTAGGGATAGGGTTGCGGAGTGGGCAGGGTCTTCGGCTTGTGTAAGAGAAGGGGTTGGGGCTGGTATGGGCGGAGGCGTGTCCTCACAGGGTGTGTCGACACACTGCCCCGAGTCTTGCACACTGTCTGCTGGGGGCTGCACCGACACAATCACACACACACAATATTAAAGACATGCATATTCCAAGCATTTCATGAGAGCAGTGACAAATCAAAACGATTAACACACACATCATGCAGGGAGGTTGGTACTAACATGCCCTAAAACACCCAAACCTCATCAGATCATCAAATAAACTATACTGAACAAAAATAAACGCAAAATGTAAAATGTTTCATGAACTAAAATAAAAATTGATTGGCTGGCTGGGCCTGGCTCCCAAGTGGGTGGGCCCACGTCCTCCCAGGCTCACCCATGGCTGCGCCCCTGCCCAGGCGTGTGAAATCCACAGATTAGGGCCTAATTCATTTATTTCAATTGACTGATGCCCTTATATGAACTGTAACTCAGTAAAAATAGTTGAAATTGTTTCATGTTGCGTTTATATTTTGTTCAGTATAAATGTGGAAACATGAAATCTGTCTAAATCAAGCAATGCCTAGAATACACCCCTACCCAGTGTGTTCTGAGACATTGAGAATTTATTTAATGAGAGTGAAAATGGCATCTTTCTGCCTCTGAAATTTCAGTGTACGATCAATTGTGTTAAAACTGATGTGCCCCATCTGGACAGGGTGTCTATGAGTACTGTGGAGCCCAAAACAAAAACAATGTGGCTGATAAAACGGTTTTGAGTTACTCTGCACCACATCTCCTGTCTTCCTGAATCATTTATATTTGGGGACTCCTTGTAGGGTGAGCGACGTCAGGGCTCAGTACCTCCATGTTACCCTTCTCCAAGTCTCCTGCCGTCTCCTCAAGTGGGACAGGCTCCTCAGGGATTGGCTGTTCACAGTGACCCTTGTCTTTATCCAGGGGGCAGGACCTGCCAAGGAGCTGCTGGTTCTCCTTGTTACTGTCGTCTTTAGGGCTGATGTGGGCCAGGACCGGGCTGACCTTGGCTACGATGATGGCAGAGCGAGGCCTAGCAGGACGTCCACGCTGGACTGTCTCCCAGCCCTCAGAGTCCTTCTTACCTGGACACAGAAGAACACACACAAATAAGAAAAGAACAAAACAAATGTCAATGCCCCATAGGCGTTAATCAGAAGGGGGGACACACCCTGACAACAAAAGGACATCAGAGGTGTACTAAATGATGAGGATCATGTAGTTCATTCTATAGATGTGGAGGAAAGAGCTCTGCTTACCTGGTTTCTCTACAGGACAGTTGTTGGACTGGCTGGGGACAGGGAGAGACTGGGAGAACTTGACCCGCTCAGCCCAGCTAGGGCCCGTGTGGGACAGACGAGCTACCGCCAGTGTGGGTGGAGGACCACTGGAGAGATAAACACATAAATCAGAACCAGAAGAGAACAATGCCAACATACACAAACGCATTTCAACCAGAGAGATTATCACTGTACAAAAATAGTACAAATGGCTGTGAGGACCACTAAAAGAGATGACCCAAGGGGAGCAGCTCCATCTGTCATTCCAGGCTAGGGTTTTCATCACAACACTCCCAGGTCCTACAGGACTGTCTCAGGCAACAGACCTCCTTCATGATCAATACCCATTTCCTGCAGCATTCGATTACAGGGAACTGCACATATTGAACTGATGCTTCAGCAGTCTTTAACCACACTTTTATCTACACCTCCCACTGTTTCTGTGGCGAGGGCCAGTGAGACTCAACAAATTACATTAAACAAATGCCTCGCCATCAGCAATCAATCCCCTTATCAGATCACAGAGTAGCTTCTACCAACCTAGACCAGTCGGCACATCATATCTTACATTGATTAGTTAAAGTTTTAGCATTTGTGTTCCCTTTACGCTAACTGTAAACATCTAATGATGGCTGACCATTTTACACATAATGTCAGCCAGGCTGCAGCTGAAAGATGCTGAGGCACAACAGATTGTACTGCTTCCCAGAATGTGCTGATGGGGAGTAAAACAACAAGGGATTTTGATGACTGCTGTGTGTTCATAATGACTGTCAGTCATTACATAAACATGATGGTAAGCACTTTGAGCTCAGATCAGAAACAGTAGAGATTAGGGCTGTCAACTGAACCAAAAATGAGATGGAGAAATCTTACCCAAAGTTGAGGGCACGGCGAGCACTAGGAGAAGGGACCATTCTGTCCGATGAGGGGCTAGGCAACACATGACGACCTGGGGACATTTTACGCACTTCCCAAGCCAAAGACGTGGGTCTGGATTCAGAGGGGACAAAGAAATGAATATGTTTTTCATAAACTTGTAATATACTGTAGTACCATAGTTCAGGGTGAGATTTTTGTCTCACTTTAGCTAAAAACAATTCAATTAATGGAACACAGAAACAAAGGTTGACTGATTGATTAACAGTCTTTGTAAAATGTACAAATTGGGAGGCAACATAAAAGCTTGGATTTTTATATCTTAGTCAATTAACAGGTGTTGTGGTCATTGTGTTAAAGAGAAGCCATTGATCCAGTCTGTTTGTGACTCAATGGCATGGAGCAGAGATGTCACTTAGAGGTTCCCTCAGGGAGCGATGGGGGTGAGAGTGAGAGCTAGTGACAGCGAGACAGAGCGAAAGCAGTGCGAGTACCCAGCCAAATAGAAACAGCCAGGTGCCCCGGGGCAAAGGATTTTTTGGCCGAAGGAGCTCTATTTTGGTACATTCTAATGTCTTGTTTTGGATATTGTCCAGTTCTATATGATCAGGAAAATGTTCTAAGTTGGAGAACATTAAACCTTTAACATGTCTTAGATACGGTTTTATTGCAAGATATGAATGGCCACAATGTTTGTTTTTCAAATTGTGTTTTATTAAAACAGAAATATTTAGTAAATAGCCCACATTATCTTGAAAAATGTAGGTTTCAAGTTTTTTTTTCAGTTTAGGGTTTCGCTGTCAAAATCACGTTTAATAGAAAAACAAACACATTTGATGTTGTAAGTCCACAACGAGATGTTCTAAATCCACAAATGCTTAAACGACATCTGGAGATTACTTTTGAGGTCTGGGTAAAACGAATTTTGGATTTGTGGGTGTAGTTACCCTTTAATTCAAGTGTGCACCTAGCAAGAGGCTGTTGTTTAGCGGTGTTTTTGTTGCGCACATGATGGTAGAGTTTGCAAAACAAATACCCACTGGATATTCTGCCAGGTAAGCATGGGCTACTTTGTAGTTAAGATTTAACTGAGAAGGTTTTTGGGAAAGACTCCATCTACCAGAAGACTGTTTTCATTAGCATCATCGCTAACGGCTACACAAAGTGGTAGACACGCGCAACGCGCACACACAGGGACATTATCGTTGCCTCTTCAGAAAGTTACAGCAAATACTTATCACTGACGCATTCTGCTCATGTCTTATGATAAACTTGGGAAAACTAAAACATTTTCAATACCTTTAGTTGGTTCCCTACTTAAGTCAATAAAAACATTTATATTGTTAAATTCCGTTGTAATGTCTGGATTCCGTTTGGGCCCGAATTATCACACAGTATTTGAACCATAATGAGGCACTCCACTACCTATTGTTCCTGCAGTGATGATTCACCATCTTCATCGAATGTTTTCATAATTTATCTAAAGATAATCGTCAAGAAACCTACCAGTAAGCTATGCAAATCAGGGAGCCAAATAAATGTCTCAAACACAGATTCGATAGGCTACACTGACAAGACGAGTCGCTCACTTTAGCGTCACTGTTTTAAAACAATTTTTTAGAGTCACTGTCTGGCAAGTCCCGTCATCCTAGGAAAGGAAACCTGGGAAATAATTTGGTTTACTTGTCCGGATGCGATACCATGGACATAGTGTAACCACGTTGCATGATTTATGAATGGCGAAGGGATATGGGAGATCGACTTTATCCAGCCAGTTCGACAGCTTTTATAAAACTAGTCAACACTTGCTGTTTAGTTGTCAAAGCACAGTAAATAGCCTACTATGCTCCAAGACTCCGAGGCTAGCTACGTGAAACACGTGATTATGCCAGAAATATTAGGCTAAATCGTGGATTTTGACTCATCGTTACCGCTTACATTACATGGGACATACAAATTCACCAGCATCTGCTCTCTCCCGTGTATAGAAATTCGACTGCAACCAACCCCAGCACACAAAAATTATACAGGGAGGCGGGATAGACAGCAGACTGCGTTTCTCTGTCATCGCTCGCTTTGTGACTGACAGGTGTCTATCCTATCAATAGATCGCTAGAAGATGCATATCGTTCATTCCAGCAGGAGAGGGCTCGACTGACTAGTGAATTTAAACTTTTAAATATAGAGTAGCCTAGTTAATATGAAGTGGAAAATGAATCTGTAATCGGTTGATTAGCCGACAGCCTAGGGTTGGGCGATATGGCCTAAAAATCATATCTACATTTTGTTCAAACTTATGTGCGATTCACGATATACATTTCGATTTTGTGTATGTTCTCTAAATAAGCGTTGTACAATTAAAGGTAAAATACACAGCATTTCAAACAGTCAGCAATAATCTAATGAATTCAGGGCTTGTGAAGTTATACCTAGGCTAAATATAAGCCTTCCACAACCACAAGACCCACTAATAAGTGTATTTATTTCATCCACATATTTTAACCTGCTTTTTTGTTGTAATAGTCACAGATCTGGCTTTCAAGTCTGTCTATGAAAATGCCCTTTTTGTTACACACTTAACTAGAACCATGCATAATGCACATTCACTAATAAATGACTAACTTCTTGTAGCAGGCATTAGGCTATAGAAAATAACACAGGTCTCATTAACAATCTCAAGTCCACATGCTCGATTAGCCAGCTAATCTTTATATTTCAAGTTTAGCCAACTTGGATCTATTTGCTAGCTAACGAGGTTGAACAGGTGAATTGTTATGAACACACCCTTCTGTCTGTCTCCAACTGTTTGAAAAGCATGTTAGCCTGTCCACTTTGGTCAGATGTTGAAATCAAGTGGCCTACCTTATTTATCAGAATGAGAACGAGTTTCCAATTCCTTATATAAAATGGTGTGTTATGCTTTATTGCACATTTATAAACAGACTAGACAGCTAGTATAACAGTCTGGCTAAAATGCTGCTAGCGGTATGTGGTACCCCAATCCCGTGTACGACAACCTGAGCATTCATTTTACAGAATCAATGTTCATTGATACTCTCGTTTTGCTAGTGTCTGCTCTACGTGGAATTTGAGTAGTTGAGACATAAAACGGGTATGGTTAGAAAAGTTAACTTCTCTATTACAGTAAACTAATGTCTCAATGTGTTTTGGTGTGAGAGACAGGGTAGGGTCCTGGTGTGTGTAAACCATAGAGGAAGTGGTGAAGAGAGAGGATTCACGTTCGCTAAAATCCGTCCGAAATAAGCCCAATGCATTTCTATGGGTTTATTTTGGACCTAAGCTTGTCGCCTGTCTTCCCACCTTTGGGACAAAGAATCACATTGTTAGGGCGGATACAAGCATATTTTCATTATATACAGATCTCTGGTGTAAATGGGGAGGTGCATACAGCACAGAAGGAGTGAAAAAGATGAGACCAAAAATACAACACGTGAACAAGCGGACATAACAAAAAATAACAAAATCTTGATTCTTGCGATACAGGCATTTGGAATATTGTGCAAAGACATTCTTTTTAATTAATCAAATCGATAATCGCCCAGCTCTACGACAGCCGCCGCTAATGGATATATAGAGGTGTGTGTATATATATATATATATGTGTGTGTGTGTGTGTGTGTGTGTGTATGTATGTATGTATGTATGTATGTATGTATATATATATATATATATATATATACACACGCATACATACATCTGTGTGAGAGAAAGAGAGAGACAAGACATCGATCGATCACCTGTTCTGGGCATCTGTTTTCTCTAACTTCTCCTGCAGCTGGATCCAGTCGATGAGAGCTTTAAAGTCCCGCACATAGTTGTCCAACATCATCAGCACCTCCTAAATAAGGACAAACACCTTTCAGACAGACGGGGGCATCTCAGTGTATCCATCATCAATCACACAAACATCCATGCCCATAGGGGGCGCAGGGGTACTTGCCCACTCAGATTTGTCCAATATTTTTTTCTCTTCTGTAACACTACTAGCCACTTGTCAATTGTATGAAGTATGCTTTAGCTAGCCCAGACAAGTTCCCAATCTCCCAACCTCATAACTAGCCTAGCTACCAAGAAGCCATTTCAGGCTGTTAATCAGGTTAGAGTAGCTAGATTAACCATGTTAGCTGGCATGGTTCATAGGTTTTAGAAAAGCAAGGAATAACTAAATGTACTGAATAAAACTTACATTCCTTTAAATCTTTTACCCAGATTTTAGCAGATGCAAAGAAGCATATTTAGATTCTTTAAAAAAAGAACCACCAGTCAGGAGGATAACGACAGCTCAAGAGGTATGCTTAGATATGCAGAAAAATATACGTTTAATAAAATGTTACATAGATTTTTTTTTACATAGAATTAACAATACGATTATAGCTCTAGATAGCAGGAAAAAGCTGTTTCATGTGTTTGAAAAATTCTCCAACTTACGGACGGGGGCTCCACCCCCCAGCCATCCTTACGTACCTTGTGTCCCTTAAGATTTTTTAGATGCTTGATGCCCTGCAATCATCCACATATAATATCAGTACAATGAGAAACTACTTTGTTTTAGAGATTATGATTTGAAATTCAGTTCAGACTATTCAGTGTGGTCTTGTAATAGGTTAACTTTGGAAACAGCCATAGTAAGGGAGAAGTGGCACAGATCTCTGCACCCTGTGTATTGTCTCTATTTGTGGAGAATCTCAGAGGCTCTATCCAGCTCCAAATCTCACAGCACTCTGGGGCTCCAGTAACCCAAACGCCCCCTGCACCTCTATAACACAGAGGAGTGGGAATCTGGGCCAGGCCCAGTCACAGTCAGTGGAGCACATCTCACCCACACAAACAGGTAAGAGGCCCTTCTATTCAGCCCATGACAAAGGAAGACAAAAACATCTCAGTAAAAATACTTCTCCCTGCACCACTGATCCACCACAAGATGTGGGGCTGAAATTATCAATGAAATTACCAGAGGGGCCAAGACAAATTTAATTGGCTTGTAATCATTTCTTGCTACTGGCACAGGGAGAGTCCGGTGACGCCACCTATTGTTCATCTGATACACAATCTCACTCTACCCACTGTTCATTTCCCATCCTCTGTGAAGGTGGCTATCGAAATACAAAATCTTAGAACTCAGTCAAACTGGTAGGCTACACAAGAGTCATATTTCTTTAATTATTATAGGTCATCTGAAATGGTCAAAAAAACAATAAATCACAATGTATGTGCACTAACCTACTTGTTAGAGACGAGGTTCATGTTTGTTTATCACAGAGAGGACATAGTAAGTTGTGAAGGCTAGAGCCAGTCCTCTCCTCCGCCCAGCACTCTAGTGAAACCGACAGAGAGGGGACATACTGGCTTGTGAAGACCATTGCCCATCTGTCCCCTCCTCAGCAGTCAGCCCAGGCAGAGCTGTGGTGATTGATGGGGAGTATGGGAGGGAGTGGTAATTGAGAGTAAAGCTTCACAGTGCTTTTAGTTAATAGAGAAGTCAGCCCAGTGAAAGATGTGTCCAGCAGCAGGCCTGCTGATTAGAGCTAGTTAACAGCCCTAGCCAGGCCCTCTGCTGCTGGTTTCATTTGATAATGAAGGCTGCAACAGCTGAGGACAGAGGGAGGCACTGCCTGCTGTGACACTGCGTGAAGGCACTGAAAACCATGTTTCACGACACAAACCAACACACTTGCCGACAAATACTACTCACCTAAGTAGAAGTACTTAAGATTTCCTGAGAACTGCATAAAGGTTTAAACCTGCTAGAGGTCATATGAAGCCTGATGAACAGTAAAAACATGGTCATTTCAGTAACAATGAAATGCTAAAAACATTTATTAGAGTGAAATTTCATCCAATTTCACTTTTAGTTTCTGACAATATATTGTGTGCCAAATCATGTTTGTTTTTGCCTTGAAGCTTCCTCAATGTCATAATTTATGATGCTGTAGATCCCTTCTACTGTAGCTCTCCTCCCCTTCATGGTAGCATAGTATGATGTGGCATAAATCAGGGCCCAGACAGAACAAATGGTTTATAAGAAATAACTAATTAGACCTGGGGGCTGTGGGTTAAAGAGATGTGGGCGTTATTAATATACAAGCATAAATCAGATCGCTGCATGGGCTGGCTCTCCTGGCTGGGGCTGGAGGGTCCCACACAGGAGGAGCCAGTGTTGATGAAGGAAGGGCTGAACTGTATCTGTTGGTCTGTTAGTCTCATTCAAACAACAGAAGCACACAATCAAACTCTCCCCACAGTTCTAAATGTCTAAACTAGTCTATAGGCCTGAGAACAAAGTGATGTCACATCACCAGGCCAGCGCTATGTGCCTGTGGGTGGCAGAGCGCAGTGGGCCTGTTTGTGTTTGTGCGAGAGCACAAAGTGCAGATTTACACCACTCCAGGGGATTGTGGCCGGGTGGTATCAGAGCACTCTGCTTCCCCTCCAGCTAATTCAATCATTTATTAGAGAGTCAGTCAGTCCATTAGGGCCAGGCTGAGGCTGGCTGGGTGGGAGTCGTGGGACTGACGGGGATATGAGCCCAGCCCATTAGACTTCACTGGGGTGAGAACACAACACAGCAGCCAGACTACATCTCACACAGCCCCACTGTCAGCATGGAGACCACAGGCAGGGGCAGTGTGTTCCAGCACTGACCACACGCAGTCACCACAACCATGCTCAGCATAATGCAGCATGGCAGACTCATCAATACAGCAGAGCAGAGCCAGATCAACATGGCAGGACAGCCCCGAAGCAGTATTACACTACTGGCCCTGCCTAGTAAACAAGGGCTTTAGTGTGCTGCTGGAGTGACACTCAACAACATACCATGCCTGGTGTACACCACTGATAACAGTTGAGATTATTTCCAAAACGCTATATCCACCAATATTTCACATTTGTGTTTTTTCATCAGAAATGATTGCTTATGGGGCTACCTTCATGTGTGTGTAAAATAAGATATTTTATTCATAGATTTTAGATGTGTATGAAAATGTGTTATTTTGCAAAATGCTATATATCCATTGTTTAGCTGGAATGGAATGTTTGTATCCTCTATATTTGACTGTGATATGCGGTTGTCTCACCGAGCCATCTTAAGATGAATGCACTTACTGTAATTCACTCTGGATAAGAGCATCTGCTAAATGAAACAAATGTAAAATGGAAATATTTTACATATAGATCTCATATTGTATTGAATTATATATATTTTTCTTTATATTGATGTATCATTTGTACATTTCTTTATAATAAAGGTAGTTATTTGTTAAGTTTGACTGTAAAACCTAGCAGTACTACTACGTTCTCAGAGTGAGGAGGATATATAGAATTTTGCAAAAAAAACACATTTTCATACACATCTAAAATCTATGAATAAAATATCTTATTTTACACACACATGAAGGTAGCCATATGTGTGTCTCTGAAATGAAGCCATCAAGTGATAGATTTTAAACAATTACATTGAACAACCCCAGGTCATGATTAGAGAGTGAAAAGACACCAATCTATTTCATTATTTATTTTTGTACTCTTTTAACAATAAAAGCTAATTCACCAATATTCCTGAAAATGGATGTATAGTGTTTTGGAATGAAACTCAGTTGTAAGCAGCAACAATTTCATAACAAATCCCAATATCCTTATTGTGTGCTATCAGTAGCCTATCCTTTCAGTTTTTCAGTTCACATTCATTGTTGTCCCAAACAGAGACTCCGGCATGGCTTCCCTTCCAGTCGGCCAGCCCAGCCTCCATTCCAAGCCCACTAGCACAACCCTAGAAAACCACACGCCACAAATCCACACTGTTTACACCAGGTCATCAACATCCACCCCCTCCAGCCAGACCCAGGAGAGTGCCTTGTGATAATTCTTTCACCAGCAAGCCTTCAAAGGCCCCTCTGACACTAACCAGAGAACAACAGGAATGTGAGAGGGGGAGAACCTCCGTTATCAACTCAATATCTCCCTCTAGTGTTGATGAAGATCTGCAGTGCCTTCAACTACTTATATTTATCGTCTGTGAGCTTGTTGAGAAGGACCCTGTTGAAGTAGCTAGAGTTAAAATATGACAGGAGGTGTTGGGTGACAGTCTGTTGGGTCCCTACCTTGCACTCCACCACACTCTGGTCAGATTCACAGGTGACATAGATCTCGTCCACGGCCCGCCGCAGATTGTCGAAGAGGAAGGCCCAGTATCGTGCTCGCAGGTCCACCTTGCGCGGCTGCCTGGCTTTGGAGGGGCTCTTCTCTGCTCCCTTTTCAAGCAAGGCCCCGGCTGTACTCTTGCTGTCCAGTCCTGCATTCTGTGGAGACAGCAGGAGGGGAGATTTAAGACAAATAATAGGATGCAACTACATCTACAATGCCCTCTAGTGGTAAAGGTGAATAAATAGCAGTGAGCAAACCATTTCACACATCTTTATTTTTTACTACGGTTTTTTATAAAAGGGTGGCAAAATTTGAATATGTGGGCTAATATTGGCCTCTATCCCCATTAGTTTAAGAGTTGACGATGTGTTATGCACACCTGTTTCTTATTCCTGTGCAGACCAGAGTTGATCCGCTGGTTCCTCAAATGGGTGTTGGTATGAGTTTTGGACTTCCCTGTGAAACATAAAAATAAAAACATTTAGTTCTGAAATACACACATGGCTTTTACATTGATCTGGTCACCCTTTGTTTTGTCAAAGATAGAATATGGCCTGAGGGAGGAACTAAACATAAAAGTGCAGAACCTCACACACACCTTACATAACACAGGCCTGTAACAAGCCCTGCAAGAGAAAAACACTCTCTCAAGCTGTTCTCTGCCCAACATTGTCAGAGTAGGGAAAAGGTTTTTACTTTGGCAAAATGCCCAAATACTGTGGAAAAACAACCCTGTTACAATGAAAAAGCTGTGAGCAAGAGCAGGTTATTGGTATCACAGATTAAACATCTTTCTTCTTTATTGTAGTTACCCATTGCAGAACCTATCCAGCCGGTTATGAAATATTCTGCCTTTGTTCATTCAAAGGATTAACTGGGTTAATTGATGCATGTTCCTAATCATAATCAATCGTGTTTATTAAAAGCGGGCAAACTGATTGTTTTCCGTCAATCAATTAAAACAACCCCCACTTTTCTGCCTAGTCAGTGGATGTGAAGCTCATTAAATCAGAGTCATATTGATATTTTTAAACTAATGAACTGACACACATTATCAGTGTACATCTTAACACCAGTTTAACTTAATAGTTGGAATCCCTAATGCAACGTTGCATACCGTCTCAAGTATAGAAATATCAGAGGGCAGGCAATCTCTAATCTATCTACTGTAGTCGTCTCAGTGAAGGGTAGTATAGATGTGGGGCCAATCGAAAGAACAACAGAGGTGAATTTGAGGATGTAATTTTGTTATAGTAGATGTTGTATTACAGCTTAGAGCAGTGTCTGGACTTGTGACTTTTCCTCACCCCAATGCCCTGATTCATGCACTATAAAAGTCAACATCAGCTCCTGCCACTGGAGGTGAACATTGGAGTTTGCCCATCCAACCAATTCTATACCCACCAAGATAACAAAATATATCTGGCGAAAAACACTGTGTACATTAAGACAGTCATTAATCTGACATAGTATTGAAAGCCCCATTTTAGCATGTGAGTGTGCCTGTGTGCATTTTGACATCACTGACCTTCCTCCTCTTTGTTCTCTAGAGGAACACTCCAGGCAATGAGATTTCTAGCAGCACGGCCCTCCTCTGCAACAATCTTCCGCACCTTGTCATGGCTGTTTGAGCGCTGAAAGGATGCCTGCAGACAAAATGGGGATCACGTCAAATGGTACCAAATACCAAAACGTAACTACACATGGGCAAGTTTATAACACTGACAACAAGCTGTTGATAAAAGCTGGTGCTCTGTACGGCAGATGGAAATGTTTATGCAGCAGGGTTGGCCTACATATAGACTAGGCTACACTAGAGAATGTGCACAAATGTTTTATGGCCATCTGAGGAGACCTGTCCCAAACTGGACAGATAAAGCATGTGAAGTTTTGAAAAGCACAATGGGGTTCTTCACACCAGCATGTTCTGTTATGCTGCTTGGTAACAGGAGGACATGTACACATAAGTCTCTAGGTTATGGGTTTTAATCAGAATGGGGCATCAAATGCCTTATAATACATAAATGCAGAGTACTGTGTTTAATAGAGATGTCTCTGAACTCTGGGTCCTGGCACCTCATGTAGCATTGAGTTAGTCATGTCAAAAATCTCTTGTTCACTCCTTGCTGGCTCTCGCCCCCTCTTTTCCCCTCTCTCACACGCACATGCTTATGTGCACACACACACACACACATGCATGCATACAAACAGATATGCACAGACAGACATCACAACATGGTCTAGAGGATCCCATGCATAAATACCAAAAGAAAATCAGCTTTATAAGCAGTGAGTCCCACTTCGCAATGCCAATTAAAGACTGCTGTTTCCATCTATTGAGAAAGCCTGGCATCTAGGTTTATGTTCTCCATAACCACAAAATAAATTAGTTTTTTGACACTAGCTAGGTTTCCATCCAATTGACAAGATTTTCATGCAAATATTCTAAAATCCACATAAAGAAAATATTTACATTCCCCCACCGTTGGAGTGATTTCACCAAACTGACGTCTTGCGTATAAAAATCTGTGTGTCAAATCAAATTTTACTGGTCGCATACACGTTTAGCAGATGTTATTGCGGGTGTAGCGAAATGCTTACATTCCCAGTGCCAACAGTGAAAATTATACTTATCTAAAAGTAACTTCTATTGCCATTGCCAATATGTAAAAATAGCCCACATAAAGCCAAAAATAACAAAAAACATTGCAGCCAACAGGTAGAAAATATCATGAGGAATATAAATATCCTATAAATCCCATTGGCTGTGCATGGCCTGTCTGCAAGGAACTTGAAACATTGTATCAAGTATTGGATTAACTTGGTCCAGCCTGAAGCTAGTAAACTTGCAACACTGTATAACATATTCTGGGTCCTCAGAGTTTCCCAGGTCAGTGAGCTCTGGACAGACAGACTCAGCTGTAAGGATAAGAAATAAATCAGGTAGGCCTATTTTATTTAGTTCCCACCGGATCAGAGCATGACATTTCACCTTTCATGCTGAGTGGTAATCGAAAGGGAGAGAGCTGTAAAGATTTATTTAAATAGGCTACGTTGAGGAACTATTGTCATTCTCAATGGATGTAAAAACAGACTTTGTTTACTTGCTGTTCGAGAAGAAGGAAAAATTACTTTGAGAAGCTCCACAGTGATGGTGAGTTAAGACAATCATAAATCGGAGGGCCTGTTGTCCAGACCTCTGGCAGTCTCTATGGGGGTGCCACAGGGTTCAATTCTCGGGCCGACTCTCTTCTCTGTATACATCAATGATGTCGCTCTTGCTGCTGGTGATTCTCTGATCCACCTCTACGCAGACGACACCATTCTGTATATCTCTGGCCCTTCTTTGGACACTGTGTTAACTAACCTCCAGACAAGCTTCAATACCATACAACTCTCCATCTGTGGCCTCCAACTGCTCTTAAATGCAAGTAAAACTAAATGCATGCTCGTCAACCAATCGCTGCCCGCACCTGCCCGCATCACTACTCTGGACGGTTCTGACTTTGTAATTGTCCACATATTCTAATACCTAGGTGTCTGGTTACTGTAAACTCTCCTTCCAGGTTGGGGATGTATAGAATGTATGTAAACTCTCCTTCCATATAATGGGATGTATAGAATGTATGTAAACTCTCCTTCCAGGTTGGGGATGTATAGAATGTATGTAAACTCTCCTTCCATATAATGGGATGTATAGACTGCCGCGTAGAGTAGGCCAGAAGATTAAACTGAAAAATCTAACCTCTATCAAATAAAAAGATGGCGGAGCCGCAAAAGTACTTCTGTGCAAGGGTGTTTATTTACATAGTGAATCCGGAAGAGAAACAACAGTACTGCCATCAAAAGTATACATTATGGGACAGCTAAAAACAATGCTGCCCCATCAACAGCTCAATCCAAAATGGTCGCCCCTTTGAACTGAGAGGCGCTCCTTTTGTAGGGGAAGCCCCTCCCATCAGAACATACCAAACACTAATTAATGAAGCCATTACCATCATCAAAGCCTACATTTTCCACTCAGCTAAACATTAATTATATACATTGCACCTTTGTAATCAGTTTCTCATGATACAATATAACACATTTACAAAATCCCATCACTACTGACATGGTGTCCTCCAATACGCCCATTCACATGAACGAGCCATTCGGGACAGTCACTACAAAGCTAGCTCGATTGCCATAGCTCTGGTCCTTATCCCAGCCCGGTTGCCATAGCTCTGATCCTTATCCCAGCCCAGTTGCCATAGCTCTGATCCTTATCCCAGCCCGGTTGCCATAGCTCTGGTCCTTATCCCAGCTCGATTGCCATAGCTCTGGTCCTTATCCCAGCTCGATTGCCATAGCTCTGGTCCTTATCCCAGCCCGATTGCCATAGCTCTGGTCCTTATCCCAGCTCGATTACCATAGCTCTGGTCCTTATCCCAGCTCGATTACCATAGCTCTGGTCTTTATCCCAGCCCGATTGCCATAGCTCTGGTCCTTATCCCAGCCCGATTACCATAGCTCTGGTCTTTATCCCAGCATACCCGGAAGCTACAGAGACGGAGAAGAGGAACAGAACCAAACAGCGCGCTCATCCATAACATTGATAAGTACAATAAATGTTTCTCAACTTAAACATGAATGCTTGTCTGTTTATACCATAACAAACTGTTACTAACGGGAGGTAAGAATAAAGTTTGTAATGTATGTACTAAGATAGCGAAGTTAACTTGTGTCGACACACAAGTTAACGTAGCAGGGAGGGGGCGATGAGTGTGTGCGTGTGTTAGTATACCAAACACTGCCCGCGGCCAGTGATGGACTTTTCCGTCACAGACATTATGGACAGTATGGGGATAGAATACATAGTATATCTGAAGAAGACATAGGATAGAACAGTACATGTAAAGCAATAGTTGAATAGGATGGACTTGACTAGAATACACTATATACAGTGGGGAGAACAAGTATTTGATACACTGCCTATTTTGCAGGTTTTCCTACTTACAAAGCATGTAGAGGTCTGTAAGTTTTATCATAGGTACACTTCAACTGTGAGAGACGGAATCTAAAACAAAAATCCAGAAAATCACATTGTATGATTTTTAAGTAATTAATTTGCATTTTATTGCTTGACATTAGTATTTGATACATCAGCAAAGCAGAACTTAATATTTGATACAGAAACCTTTGTTTGCAATTACAGAAATCATAAGTTTCCTGTAGTTCTTGACTAGGTTTGCATACACTGCAGCAGGGATTTTGGCCCACTCCTCCATACAGACCTTCTCCAGATCCTTCAGGTTTCGGGGCTGTCGCTGGGCAATACGGACTTTCAGCTCCCAATAGATTTTCTATTGGGTTCAGGTCTGGAGACTGGCTAGGCCATTCCAGGACCTTGAGATGCTTCTTACGGAGCCACTCCTTAGTTGCCCTGGCTGTGTGTTTCGGGTCATTGTCATGCTGGAAGACCCAGCCACGACCCATATTCAATGTTCTTACTGAGGGAAGGAGGTTGTTGGCCAAGATCTCGCGATACATGGCCCCATCCATCCTCCCCTCAATACGGTGCAGTCGTCCTGTCCCCTTTGCAGAAAAGCATCCCCAAATAATGATGTTTCCACCTCCATGCTTCACGGTTGGGATGATGTTCTTGGGGTTGTACTCATCCTTCTTCTTCCTCCAAACACGGCGAGTGGAGTTTAGACCAAAAAGCGCTATTTTTGTCTCATCAGACCACATGACCTTCTCCCATTCCTCCTCTGGATCATCCAGATGGTCATTGGCAAACTTCAGACGGGCCTGGACATGCACTTGCTTGAGCAGGGGGACCTTGCGTGCGCTGCAGGATTTTAATCCATGACGGCGTAGTGTGTTACTAATGGTTTTCTTTGAGACTGTGGTCCCAGCTCTCTTCAGGTCATTGACCAGGTCTTGCCGTGTAGTTCTGGGCTGATCCCTCACCTTCCTCATGATCATTTATGCCCCACGAGGTGAGATCTTGCATGGAGCCCCGTGACCGAAGTGAATGACCGTCATCTTGAACTTCTTCCATTTTCTAATAAATGCGCCAACAGTTGTTGCCTTCTCACCAAGCTGCTTGCCTATTGTCCTGTAGCCCATCCCAGCCTTGTGCAGGTCTACAATTTTATCCCCGATGTCCTTACACAGCTCTCTGGTCTTGGCCATTGTGGAGAGGTTGGAGTCTGTTTGATTGAGTGTGTGGACAGGTGTCTTTTATACAGGTAACGAGTTCAAACAGGTGCAGTTAATACAGGTAATGAGTGGAGAACAGGAGGGCTTCTTAAAGAAAAACTAACAGGTCTGTGAGAGCCGGAATTCTTACTGGTTGGTAGGTGATCAAATACTTATGTCATGTAATAAAATGCAAATTAATTACTTAAAAATCATACTATGTGATTTTCTGGATTTTTGTTTTAGATTCCGTCTCTCACAGTTGAAGTGTACCTATGATACAAATTACAGACCTCTACATGCTTTGTAAGTAGGAAAACCTGCAAAATCGGCAGTGTATCAAATACTTGTTCTCCCCACTGTACATATGAAGTGGGTAACAGTATGTAAACATTATTAAAGTGACCAGTGTTCCATGTCTATGCAGTAGCCTCTAAGGAGCAGGGATGAGTAAAAGGGTGGTAGCCGGTTCGTGACAGCAACTACGGTCAGACCAAGATTTTGTATTTTTTTAAATTGCAGCTGCAGTTTTAAAAACAGCCCATTACTCAAATATCGTTGCTTTAAAAATCAGTGCACACAAGAACTCTCTCTCGCAGTCTTTTTCACTCCAATTCAATTAGCATCCAAATAGATAATCCTGTTCTCGATGTATACAGTGCATTCGGAAAGTATTCAGAACCCTTGACTTTTTCCACATTGTTACGTCACAGCCTTATTCTAAAATAGATTAAATTGTTTCCCCCCCCCTCAATCTACACAAAATACCCCATAATGACAAAGCAAAAACAGGTTTAGAAATCTTTGCAAATGTATTAATAACTGAAATATTACATTTACATAAGTATTCAGACCCATTACTCAGTACTTTGTTGAAGCACCTTTGGCAGAGATTATAGCCTCGAGTCTTCTTGGGTATGACGCTACAAGCTTGGTACACCTGTACTTGGGAAGTTTCTGCCATTCTTCTCTGCAGATCCTGTCAAGCTCCGTCAGGTTGGATGGGGAGCGTCGTTGCGTTGCACAGCTATTTTTCAGGTCTCTCCAGATTGTGTTCGATCGGGTTCATGTCCGGGCTCTGGCTGGGCCACTCTCTTGGCTGTGTGCTTTGGGTCGTTTTCCTGTTGGAAGGTGAACCTTCACCCCAGTTTGAGGTCCTGAGCGCTCTGGAGCAGGTTTTCATCAAGGATCTCTGTACTTTGCGCTGTTCATCTTTCTCTCGATCCTGACTAGTCACCCAGTCCCTGCCGCTGAAAAACATCCCCACAGCATGAAGCTGCCACCACCATGCTTCACCGTAGGGATGGTGCCAGGTTTCCTCCATATGTGATGCTTGGCATTCAGGTCAAAAAGTTCAGTAAGACCAGAGAATCTTGTTTCTCGTGGTCAGAGTCTTAAGGTGCCTTTTGGCAAACTCCAGGAGGGCTGTCATGTGCCTTTTACTGAGGAGTGGCTTCCGTCTGGTCACTCTACCATAAAGGCCTGATTGGTGGAGTGCTACAGGAGGAACTCTGGAGCTCTGTCAAGTGACCATTGCGTAATTGGTGACCTCCTTGACCAAGGCCCTTCTCCCCCGATTGCTCGGTTTGGCCGGGCGGCCAGCTTTAGGAAGACTCTTGGTGGTTTCTAACTTCTTCCAATTAAGAATGAATGGAGGCCACTGTGGTCTTGGGAACCTTCAATGCTGCAGACATTTTTTGGTACCCCTCCCTAGATATATGCCGGCACAATGCTGTCTCGGAGCGCTACGGACAATTCCTTGGACCTCATGGCTTGGTTCTTGCTCTGACATGCACTGTCAACTGTGGGAACTTATATAGACAGGTGTGTGCCTTTCCAAATAATGTCCAATGAATTGAATTTACCAAAGGTGTACTCCAGTTGTAGAAACATCTCAAAGATGATCAACGGAACCAGGATGAAGCGGAGCTCAATTTCGAGTCTCATAGCAAAATGTCTGAAACATCATTTACATCAACAAATTATTGGTAATACATTTTTCAAAAAATGTCTAAAAACATGTTTTCGCTTTGTCATTATGGGGAAGTGTGTGTAGGTTAATGAGAATTTAAAAAGTGGTCTAAATACTTTCTGAATGCACTGTATGTATTGGATAACGGCACAATTGTTTGGGCTTTTTGGGCATGGGCTCATTAAAAATGTCTAATGTAGGGCTCATCAGGCTCAGGTAGCGTCAGGCTTGAATTTTCAATCAAAGCTCTAATCAAATACAGACATAGCATTATAAAGCATATAAATAGGCCTATCCACGGTTTGGTTTGTTTTAATCGTCACAGTGGGAACAACATCTGTACACTTCCTGAGGAATTCAGTCACCGTGTCAGTATATATGTCAATGTTATTATCAGAGGCAAGCCGGAACAAGTCCCAGTCCACGTGTTCAAAACAATCTTGAAGTGTGGATTCCGATTGGTCACACCAGCGTTGAATAGTCCTTAGTATGGGTAATCCCTGTTTGAGTTTCTGCCTTTAGGAAAGGAGGTGCAAAATGTCATGATCTGATTTGCCAAAGGGAGGTTGGGGGAGGGCCTTCCCGGAAGGGAGAGTAACATTATGCAAGAGTTTTTGAAGCGCAAGTACTGCAGGTGATGTGTTGATAGAACTTTGGTAGAGTTTTCCTCAGATTTGCCTTAATCTCCAGCTATAATAAATGTGGCCTCAGGATATGCAGTTTCCATTTTGTACAAGGTGCCATTTCCTCGAGAGCTGTCATGGTATCGGCTTGAGGGGGAATATACACGGCTGTGACGATAACCGAAGAAAATTCTCTAGGGAGGTAATTTGGCCATCATTTGATTGTGAGGTATTCTAGATCGTGTAAACAAAAGGACTTGAGTTCCTGTACATTACCACAATCACACCATTAGTAGTTAATCATGAAACATAGACCTCTGCCTTTCTTCTTCCCGGAGAGCTCTTCATTCACACAAAATGTACTTTCACTTAAGTTTTCATGTACCGAATACAAATCTAATGTTCAATGTGTTTCCATCGCATTTTCATCAGAAGAATAATGATCAAAACTGCATAAAAGTTATTGGGTTAAGTTTAGTTGCAGAGGTTAAAACTTCTTAGGGATCAATTTGACAACATCCAGTGAAATTGCAGAGCGCCAAATTCAAATTAAATTCTATAAATATTTAACTTTCATGAAATCACAAGTGTAATACATCAAAATAAAGCTTAACTTGTTAATCCAGTCGCTGTGTCAGATTTCAAAAAGGCTTTACGAAGAAATCAAACCATGCGATTATCTGAGGACAGCACCCAGCACACAAACACATGAAAATCAGATTTCAACCAGGCAGGTGCGCGACAAAAGTCAGAAATAGCGATATAATATATGCCTTACCTTTGAAGATCTTCTTCTGTTGGCACTCCAAAATGTCCCAGAAACATCACAAATTGTGCTTTTGTTCGATAATGTCCTTCTTTATGTCCCAAAAATGGCAATTTATTTGGCGCGTTTTGACTCAGAAATACACCGGCTTCAACTCGCCCAAAATGCCTACAAAGTATCTAATAAGTTACCTGTAAACTTGGTCCAAACAACGTTCCTAATCCAACCTTAGGTACCCTAAAACGTAAATAATCCATAAAATACTGTGTTCAATACCAGATAAAAACAACGTGAAGCGCGTTCCGGGTCACACGCACCAAAAGACTTGAGTCCATTTGAATGACACATGGAAAGAACAGGACTACTTCTTCATTTTTCAAAAGAAAAACATCAACCAATTTCTAGACTGTTGACATCTAATGGAAGCCATAGGAACTGCAACCAGATTCCTATTAAAAAGGGCTTCCCAAAGAAAATTAATGTAAAACAGATTGACCTCAACAAAAACAAAATCCCTGGATGGATTGTGCTCAGGGTTTCGCTTGCCAAATCAGTTCTGTTATACTCAGACATTATTCAAACAGTTTTAGAAACTTCAGAGTGTTTTCTATCCAAATCTACTAATAATATGCATATCCTAGCTTCTGGACCTGAGTAGCAGGCAGTTTACTTTGGGCACGCTTTTCATCCGGACGTCAAAATACCGCCCCCTATCCGAAAGAAGACTTTCTGGTAGATGTTGTCTAAGGTATTAGAAATACATAACACGATAATGTTGAAGTAAAGACCCCTGCCAACTAATAAACACTTTTATATTTGGTTTTGGATAAATGATTTGCCTTCTGTAAACATTGCCTTGTGCCTTGTAATTTTGTTACCAAAACCCCACATCTTTAAGATATTGAGGCAGGATAATGAAAGTTCACTCTAGTAACAAGTAAAAGTAGACCTACCAATTATTGTTTTTACTGATATAGTTTGTTTATGAATAATTTAGTTATTAAAACTCACAATTTTGTTATGAAAATCGGCAACAGAATTACAAAAAATTCTTGCAGAATTCTTGCAATTTAATAAAATGGGAAATAATAGTTACCAACCAGAGCTGGGTCAACTGCTACTGTCCTCCCTTCCACTGGCATACTTATGTTCAGCTGAAAAAATGTCCCCCTCTTTCTGTCGTATAGTGGTTAAATCAAGAATGTTTTCAGTCTGGACAACCCCCTCACTCTCTGCCGCTCTCTCTCCAGTTAATGTCACTTCTCCTGGGTCTTACTGAAACCTACCATGACACCTACACCCTACCCTCTTTCCATTTACTGTAACATGCATCCTCACCCACTGAGCACCGACCAACACCAGACGTCAATGGACGTTGAAAAGTAGTTGAAATTTGGTCAGTACTCCCTGTCGGACCAAATCTGAACCAATCATAGACGTCTGTGTTTCACAAGTTTGGAAAGCACAGAACATTATGTACTGTACTAAACATTTCTACTTTACTGTGCTGTACTCTACTGTGATGTACAAACTTGTGAAACAGACGTGATTGTTTCAGATATTGTCTGGTCTGGATCAAACAAATGTTGTCTTGTTTGGGGGCGAAGCTTATTACAATAATAGCCAGTGTGTAGAATAATACGCAAAGAAGGATATTGCATATTTCTAAATTTGTGTAGCTTTTCAAGATACATCACCATGAAAGCTCCACAAGCTCCTCTGTCCTCCACTCGTTACCTGTATTAATGGCACCTGTTTGAACTTGTTATCAGTATAAAAGACCTGTCCACAACCTCAAACAGTCACACTCCAAACTCCACTATGGCCAAGACCAAAGAGCTGTCAAAGGACACCAGAAACAAAATTGTAGACCTGCACCAGGCTGGGAAGACTGAATCTGCAATAGGTAAGCAGCTTGGTTTGAAGAAATCAACTGTGGGAGCAATTATTAGGAAATGGAAGACATACAAGACCACTGATAATCTCCCTCGATCTGGGGCTCCACGCAAGATCTCACCCCGTGGGGTCAAAATGATCACAAGAACGGTGAGCAAAAATCCCAGAACCACACGGGGGGACCTAGTGAATGACCTGCAGAGAGCTGGGACCAAAGTAACAAAGCCTACCATCAGTAACACACTACGCCGCCAGGGACTCAAATCCTGCAGTGCCAGACGTGTCCCCCTGCTTAAGCCAGTACATGTCCAGGCCCGTCTGAAGTTTGCTAGAGAGAATTTGGATGATCCAGAAGAAGATTGGGAGAATGTCATATGGTCAGATGAAACCAAAATATAAAATTTTGGTAAAAACTCAACTCGTCGTGTTTGGAGGACAAAGAATTCTGAGTTGCATCAAAAGAACACCATACCTACTGTGAAGCATGGGGGTGGAAACATCATGCTTTGGGGCTGTTTTTCTGCAAAGGGACCAGGACGACTGATCCGTGTAAAGGAAAGAATGAATGGGGCCATGTATCGTGAGATTTTGAGTGAAAACCTCCTTCCATCAGCAAGGGCATTGAAGATGAAACGTGGCTGGGTCTTTCAGCATGACAATGATCCCAAACACACCGCCCGGGCAACGAAGGAGTGGCTTCGTAAGAAGCATTTCAAGGTCCTGGAGTGGCCTAGCCAGTCTCCAGATCTCAACCCCATAGAAAATCTTTGCTCTAGAGGAGCAAAGACATCACTGCTCTAGAGGAGATCTGCATGGAGGAATGGGCCAAAATACCAGCAACAGTGTGTGAAAACCTTGTGAAGACTTACAGAAAACGTTTGACCTCTGTCATTGCCAACAAAGGGTATATAACAAAGTATTGAGATAAACTTTTGTTATTGACCAAATACTTATTTTCCACCATAATTTGCAAATAAATTCATAAAAAATCCTACAATGTGATTTTCTGGATTTTCTTTTCTCATTTTGTCTGTCATAGTTGAAGTGTACTATGATGAAAATTACAGGCCTCTCTCATCTTTTTAAGTGGGAGAACTTGCACAATTGGTGGCTGACTAAATACTTTTTTGCCCCACTGTATATTTCATATACTACTCCACCAAAAGTATGTGGACAACTGCTTGAACATCTCATTCCAAAATGATGGGCATTAATATGGAGTGGGTCCCCCCTTTTCTGCTATAACAGCCTCCACTCTTCTGGGGCTTTCCACTAGATGTTGGAACTTTGCTGCGGGGACTTTGCTGCGTCCATTCAGCCACGAGAGCATTATTTAGGTCGGAAACGGATGTTGGGCGATTAAGGCCTGGGTCGCAGTCGGCATTCCAATTTATCCCAAAGGTGTTCGATGGGGTGGAGGTCATGGCTCTGTCCAGGCCAGTCAAGTTCTTCCACATCGATCTTGACAAACCGTTTCTGTATGGATTTCGCTTTGTGCACAGGGGCATTGTCATGCTGAAAAGGAAAAGGACCTTCACCAAACTGTTGCCACAAAGTTGGAAGCACAGAATGGTCTACAATATCATTGTATGCTGTAGCGTAGTAATTTCCCTTCACTGGAACTAAGGGGCCTAGCCCAAATCATGAAAAAACATCCCCAGACCATTATCCATCCACCAAAATGTACACTATGCATTGGGGCACTTAGCGTTGTCTACCGTATCAAAAACTTTGGCCAAGTCAATAAAAATAGCAGCACAATATTGCTTAGAATCAAGGGCAATGGTGACATCATTGAGGACCTTTAAGGTTGCAGTGAAACATCCATAACCTGAGTGGAAACCAGATTGCATACCTGAGAGAATACTATAGACATCAAGAAAGCCAGTCAGTTGATTATTGACAAGTTTTTCCAACACTTTTGATAAACAGGGCAAAACAGAAACAGGCCAATAATAGTTAGGATCAGCTTGATCTCCCACTTTAAATAAAGGATGAACCATGGCTGCCTTCCAAGCAGTGGGAACCTCCCCAGAAAGGAGAGAGGTTATAAAAGGTTGGAGATAGGCTTGGTGATGATAGGGGCAGCAACCTTAAAGAAGACAGGGTCTAAACCATCTGACTCAGATGTTTTTTGGGGGGTCAAGTTTAAGGAGCTCCTTTAGCACCTCGGACTCAGTGACTGCCTGCAGGGAGAAACTTTGTAGCGGGGAAGGATAAAAAGGAAAGGTGATAGTCGCATTAGAAGGGATGGGAGATGAGGAAATGTTGGACAGGCAAGGAGGCATGGCTGAGTCAAATAGGATTCCTGACTTAATGAGGTGGTGATTAAAGAGCTCAGCCATGTGCTTCTTGTCAGTAACAACCACAACATCAAGGGACATGGGCAGCTGTGAAGAGGGTTTATTCTCCAGGTCTTTAACCGTTTTCCAGAACTTCCTCGGGTTAGGACCCACAGAGAGAGAACTGCTCCTTAAAGTAACTAACTTTGGCCTTCCGGATAGCCTGAGTGCACTTCTTTCTCATTTGCCTGAACGAGAGCCAGTCAGCCTGAGTATGCGTGTGCCGAGCCTTTTGCCAAATACAATTCTTGAGGTGGAGTAACTCTGCCAGATCACAGTCGAACCGGGGACTGAACCTGTTTATAATTCTCATTTATGGGGGGGGGGGGGTGTGTGTGTTTGTTAATAACACTGAAAATATCCAAAAAGAAGGTCTAAGCCTTCTTTTTGGGGATCAAGCTGATTCTATACCATTTTACAGAGGTCAGTTCATGAAGGAAGGCTTTCTCATTAAAGTTTTTTAGCAAGCGTCTATGACAAATCAGGACAGGTCGTTTCACTGAGCACCCATTACGAACACAGGCTGTAAAACAGTGATAGCTAAGGTCATTACAGAAAACACCAGACTGATAGCTATTAGGATTATTTGTGAGGATAACATCAAGGAGAGTAGCCTTTTGTGTGTGTTTGGAGTCATACATTGTGGGATTGGTAATAATCTGAGAAAGATTTAGGGAGCCATATTGCTTTAGGACTTGGTCAGGTGGTTTAAGCATGTCCCAGTTTAGGTCACCTAGCAGGACAAATTCAGACTTAGTGTAAGGGGCCAGGAGAGAGCTTATGGCAGGTAGGGTACAGGCCTGTGCTGATGGAGGACGATAGCACCCAGCAACAGTCAACAAAGAGTTATTTGAAAGTTGAATGCTTAAAAAAAGCAATACAAATTGTTTGAGGACAGACTTGGTGGAGACAACCGAGCACTGAAGGTGATCCTTGGTAGACTGCCACTCCCCCACCTTTGGAAGATCCGTTTTGCCAAAAAAGGTTATAACCAGAAAGGTTAACATCAGTATTCAACCATGTCTCAGTAATGACCAACACATCTGGATTGGAGGTGTGAACCCACACTTTCAATTCATCCATTTTAGGTAATAAGCTTCTAGTGTTAACGTCAGGGTTCGAAAATAAAACACCCGCCAAGCGACAAATGCAGATAGATTTTCCATTTGACGAGTAAATCTCAGAAGGCTATCCGACACACTGGCGGGTAAATGTTTGTACCAAAATAGTAAAGTAATAAAATATTTGGCATGATGGCTCGGAGGAAATTACTCTTGTTTGCTAGCCACAGACCGTCTCTAGTGCGCCTAGATTCGCGGCACTGTTTACCGTACGGGACATCAGCTACTCGACATCACTCACTTGCCACGGGTCTGCTGCTAGCTACCGTTCATTAAATAGCTGTTATGTGGCAGCGTTTAACCATGTGTATGTGACAAATAAAATTTGATTTGGTTTACCTGGAATAAGCCAACCTTTGAAACGAAAACCCACCGACGAAAAGGAGGACTAATCACATAAAAAAAAGAATGTTTTGTGAGAAATGGAGGTTTGGAGATAAAGGAGTTTGAAGAGGCTGGCTACAGTATGATGCTGAGGCTGTGGTGATGAGTTGTTCTGTGTGTCGCCAGTATGGTGAAGATAAAAGCAGAAACAACTAATTTGTCATCGGAAATAAAACAATGAAGCTGGAGAACATTCGTGACCATGAACACAGCAAGTGTCACATTGCCTACGTGTCTGTGTCCCGGGCTCAATCGGAGCCTCTCCTCTTGACCCCCTCTGTGACGGCGCTAATGGCAATGTCAGAGCAGTACAGCACGAAGATACTGTTTAGGACTCTACATGCCATTGGCAAGAAGGCGAGACCACTTCGACTTCGAGTGGATGTGCGAGTAAGTGAAAATGTTGTTACTCTTGTAGCTAGACTATTACTTTTGTAGCTAGTTTTTTCAAGTCTATTTAACAGACGTGGTCCAGTAGTCGGTTATTTCTCAGCTCTTGATAAGCTTGGGTTCTTCTCAAAATAGTGTATAAATACAATAAAATGATAGGCCTACTGATGCTGACATGGATCTCCATGCTTTCCTATGGCTCTGTAACATTCTATTTTAATGTTTGTCTCCAGATGCCGTTTAGATTTTAAAGCATTGTGACACAATTTACTTTACCAGCCTTATAGTATTGATCCTTAAGTAAACAAAGGGTAGAAGGCAAATTTAGCACAATCAAGTGCCAGCTATATTGGATAACCTGATTGTATATTTAATTATTGAATTAATTAGATTTTTGCATTTTGGATAAAAAAAAATTAAAAAGGTTATCGCTGTGGGCTCAACATATAGAAATGAGAAGCAGGCCAAAGAGTTTATAAACCATATTGCAGAGGTGGAGAGAAACAACAACAGAGAGAATCTGAAAAACCCTACATTTCTCTCCATTATGTCAGATGGCTCCACAGACAGGTCTGTGAAAGAGGAGGAGTTAGTTTATGTCAGATTCTGTCACAAGGGCAAGATCGAGTCAAAGTTTTTTGGCATCAAGTTGGTGAAGAAGGCAGACATGGCACACATAAGCAACGCCATCAGTGCCATCATGGAGGGAGTGTGTGATGAGTGCGTGAGCAAGTTGGTCGCTCTGGGAACAGATGGAGTTGCTGTGATGACCGGAGCCAAGAATGGTGTGGTCAGCCGGCTGAAGGGGGACAGGGCATACAGACAGGGCATACATCAAATCGGCATCCACAGTATGGCACACCGCCTTGAACTGACCTTTTCTGATGCCATCCGGTCCAATGTGAAGTTTCAGAAACTAGAAGACCTCCTCAGTGGACTCTACACCTACCACACCAGTCCACTGAACAGGGCAAACCTGGTAAACAGCTTTCAGGCTCTTGGGCACACACCACTGGTGCCCACCAGAATTGGCAGTACCCGATGGGTAGGACACCTATTGCTTGCACTGGACCACTTCCTGTGATGTTAACAGGGGCTTGTCTAGATTGCTATGCTAAGTACTCCAAAAGTCATCATGTCCAGTAAACGACAACAAACACGGTTGCAATCTTTGTTCTTTATGCATTTCAGATTCAATCTGCTGATGCCTAAAATGTTTAGCAGGCCAAGGCCAGGAAATACTGCAGTACTGCGAGGGAGGCTGTTGTTATCCGCTTCTGTGGCTTCCTGCATGACACACAACACACCTGAGCAAAATGTTTATAGTTTGAGAATTAAAACTGCATTATGCCTGTTGTAATGTATACAATTATTCTAGATTTTGGTGACACTGAACTGGAAACCCTGGTGGACCATTTCAAGCCTGTCCTGGAGACCTCTGGCATCCATGTTGAAAGGATCCCTGACCAGTGGACTGTCCTGAAGGTGCTGATGTACCAAGAGCCTCAGTCCCTGCAGAAGATGTCCTGGTTCCATGTCAACAGGAGCCATCAGCATTCCTGCCCTGACTTGCTGGGATTGGTTGACCTGGTCCTGTTCTTCTCTGCCACCACAGCTGAATGTGAAAGAGGTTTTAATACAGGTGAAAACTGATTGGCGGTCCAACCTAAAGTCTGATACACTGTCAGACCTCATGGTCCAGCTGTCCTCTCCAGAGATCAGGGAGTATGATCTGATAAAAGCTGTGATGCTGTGGCACCAGGACTCTGGCAGGAGGCCAGACTTCATGGACCATGCAAAGAGGGTGATTGCGGTAGAGAGTGAGGAGTCTGATGAGGTTTAAGTTGATTCAAATTATTATTAAGCATCTGATAGGTTTACAAAACCTTTAAATGTACTTTTATGTTTGATCCTTAATTACATTTAATAGCAAATACTTCAGTAGAATTTTGAGTTCAAGACTTATTCTGTTGTATTCAAGCTGGGAAATTAAATCTAGCCACAGCCAAAATGAACCAGCATGTGATAAGTCTCTATTTACCTGTATTTTATCAGGGTATTTCTACTCAAAGCAAAGGATTTGTAGACCTGCTTCCCCTTTATATCAGTAGAGCACCAGTTCTATGTCCACTGCACTTCTCATAACTATCTTACCATTGCTGTTGCCCTGTTTTGACTTCTATGTACTCTTATTCATTGTATCTGACCGGTTTTGTTCATTTCATTGTGTGCCCACTGTTTGGCATTTTTGCACTCTATAGAGCACTTTTGGTCAACTACAGTTGTTTTTAAATGTGCTCTACAAATAAATTTGATTTGATTAACCGTTGATCAATATATTAAAATCATTTTGTTTCAAATTTTGCCCTGGCCTCTTCTTTAAGTTTGTATTCAACGTAATACCTTATTATCTCAATGAAATGTACTGAAAATAATGTATATGTTACACAAAAAGGCAATTTATTATTTTGGCCGGTAAAAATATGCTTGGCTGGTGGATTTATTAATCTACCAGTCCCCTTGGCAGGTGAGCCAAAAAGTTAATTTCGGACACTGGTTAATGTGCAGAAAACCCAGGCTTTTACGAGAGCAGAAATCAGTGAAGCAGATAGAGCACAAATCAGAATTGGGGCTAGCAACAGTAGATGGGCCAGGGTGTATATGTACATTTCCAGATATCATCAACAGTAATACAATCAAGGCACGGCATAGGACAGGGAGAGCTCTGCAGTGCTGATTTATGACATCTGAATGTGCATCAGCTGGCAACACGATCATATTATACAGCAATTTCATCAGGTAACATGAATACAAAGCCGGCGAGAGGTGGTTAGAATAGGATGGCTGGCCAAAAGTCTGTGTAACCAATAGAGAGTCAGAGTCCCGAGTGTGGGAACAAACAGTCTGTCCCACGGTTGGATAAAGAAAGTTTGTAGTCAAAAAGCATGCAGGAGTCATGAGGCAAATAGCAAAATGCACAAGAAAAAAAATATATATATATAACGACTTGGGGCTAGCCATTGTAAGTTGTGGTGGTTAATTTCTTTACTATCAAATGAGGAGAGAAACTTATCACACAAGTCAGAGTAATACTTAAACTACATTTTTAATCACTTATTAATAAGGGAACAGGTCAATACAACACACGCATATAAAGTGAATCGATTGAGTGCTCTACGATAATGATGGCCCTCAGATGATTCGTTGAGAGCCCCGAGACAAAAGTACCAAGGTCTTTTATAGCTAAAACCTACATGACAAACAACAGATGTATAGAATGGGTCACAAGGTTAAGATTTGTATGGAAGATTCTTTAATTCACAGCAGACAGTATCTGCTGTAAAAACAGTTATCTTTGTGTACTGACCAGGGTCTGGCCCTGGGGTCATCTCTCCCTGGTACCATATAGAACAGAAATAACAACTCATGCTTTGGAAGGCGGTCTCTTTAGGTTATATCACCCAAAATACATCATAAATCTCCTGTCAGTGTTATGTCCCAGAGGCCCATCCTCAGTAGAACACACAAACAATAGTTAAGAATCCTCTATTCTGTTGCATAAAACAACCATTTGATGCAATAAAATTATAACATAATCTTGTAATTTCCACCATAAAGTTAAGAGTCACTCGCCCCAACAGTGTGTGTGTGCTGGAGGCAAGCGGAAGCTCGGGAGAGAGGGGGGAGTGTGATGGGGTACCTGTACCAGACAGGTGGAGACAGGCCAGGGCAGATGGTGAACAGATCGCCAGGTGGAATCCAAGCAGCAGTGCAGCAGGCAACGGGAGTAGGTGTCAAACCCACTTGGGAGAAGCTGTTATTTCTGGAGGCAGATTTCTTGTAGAAAATGCCAGTGGATGGTCTTTGAACAGCAGGAGTGGGCTTCAAAGACTCCTGCCACTTGTTGGGCCCAAAGGCCTCGACACCTTTTACTTCACACCTCAATGCTAATTGAAGTTGTCTCTGGTCTGTCCTTGCAAGTCTGGCAGCTCAGTTCCAGGTTGGATAGTGTCCTCATGTCTCTGATGGTAGGGTGCTCTAGCAAGCAAACCCCTGTATAGCTTATAAAAAGGAAACCTTCGTAGCAGTAATCTCTCTGGTTAATTTTGGTCAAAATTGGGTTGTAGGTTTGGAGTTTGGATCTGGAACGAAGGCCATGCTGTTAAGGGTAGCATCCTGCATATGTCCCTGCCGAATAATCAAAGTTTATCTAACTCCAAATCTATCCTTTTGTAAAAAAAATACATGTTGGGGGGGGGGGGGGGGGGGGTAGCTGTAGCTACTTTTCGGTGTAGCCTACTTTTCTCTGGTAAAAAGCAAAACATTAGGAGCTGGCTACATTCTTTCAGTGAAAAACAGAAATATGATGG
This sequence comes from Salvelinus alpinus, assembly GCF_045679555.1. Classification (NCBI taxonomy): domain Eukaryota; kingdom Metazoa; phylum Chordata; class Actinopteri; order Salmoniformes; family Salmonidae; genus Salvelinus; species Salvelinus alpinus. Next base: position 33,875,862 of record NC_092094.1, on the reverse strand, counting down.
CCATGCATTGTTTTTGCAAAAAAAATACGTTATTTTTCATTCTAAGCAAATTTTCTGCCAATTGTGTTGCACTAAGTTATTTTCTATGAAGGACAACTATAGTTGAATGCCCCTGATCACTCTCTGCGCCTGAGGGGATGCCTGCCGTTTTACGGTCCCCTAACCCATTGTGATAGTGTTTTTTTTCTCCACAGTTTGTAACTTATTTTGTACATAATGTTTCTGCTACCATCTCCTACGACCTAAAAAAAGCTTCTGGATATCTGAACAAAGACCAGGCCCAAATCTCCATTCACAAGGCTGTGGGGCCAAGACAAATTACCAGGACGTGTACTCAGAACATGCGCGGACCAACTGGCAAGTGTCTTTACTGACATTTTCATTCAACCTCTCCCTAACTGAGTCTGTAATACCTACATGTTCCAAACAGACCACCATAGTCCCTTTGTCCAAGAACGCCAAGGTAACCTGCCTAAATGACTACAGACCTGTAGCATTAACGTCTGTAGCCATGAAGTGCTTTGAAAGGCTGGTCATGGCTCACAACACCATCAACCTGGAAACCCTAAACCCACTCCAATTCGCATACCACCCCAACAGAGCCACAGATGCCGCCATCTCTATTGCACTCCACACTGTCCTTTCCCACCTGAACAAAAGGAACACCTGTGAGAACGCTGTTTATTAAACACTGAGCTGTAGTCAACGCCATAGTGCCCATAAAGCTCATCACTAAGCTAAAGACCCTGGGATCAAACATATCCCTCTGCAACTGGATCCTGGACTTCCTGACAGGCCGCCCGCAGGTGGTAAGGGTAAGTAACAATACATCTGCCACACTGATCGTCAACACGGGGGGCCCCTCAGGGGTGCGTCATTAGTCCCGTCCTGTACTCCGTTCACCCACGACTGTGTGGCCAAGCACGACTCCAACACCATCATTAAGTCTGCTGAAGGCACAATGCTGGTAGGCCTGATCACCGACAACGATGAGACAGCCTATATGAGGTCAGAGGCCTGGCAGTGTGGTGCCAGGACAACAACCTGACCGCAACGTGAGCAAGACAAAGGAGATGATTGTGGACTACAGGAAAAGGAGGGCCGACACGCCCTCATTCACGTCGACGGGGCTGTAGTATTTGTATTAATTACGGATCCCCATTAGCTGCTCCAAATTAAGGCAGTTATACATTTAATAAAAACATTACAATACATTTGCAACAGATTTCACAACATATTAAGTAAGTGTGTGCCCTCAAACCCCTATTATACTACCACATATCCACAACACAAAATCCATGTGTACGTGTGTATAGTGCGTATGTTATCGTGTGTTTGTGCCTATGTTTCTTCACAGTCTCCGCTGGTTAATAAGGTGTATTTTATTTATTTATTAAATCAAATTTTACTGCTTGCACAAGTTACTTGATGTGGAATAGAGGAATTCCATGTAGTCATGGCTCTATGTAATACTGTGCGCCTCCCATAGTCTGTTCTGGACTTGGGGACTGTGACGAGACCTCTGGTGGCAACTATCATGATCCAAGCCTGTCATGGAGAGAGCACGACAACGCCTATTCCCCCTCAGGAGACTGAAAATATTTGTCATGGGTCCGCAGATGCTCAGAAAGTTATACAGCTGCACCATCAAGAGCATCCTGACCGGTTGCATCACCGCCTGCTACGGCAACTGCTCGGCATCTGACTAAGGCGCTACAGAAGGTAGTGCATATGGCCGAGTACATCAAGCTTCCTGCCATACAGGACCTCTATACTAGGCAGTGTCAGAGGAAGGCCCCCCAAAAAATTGTAAAAAGTATTAGACTGTTCTCTCTGCTACTGCAAGGCAAGCGGTACCAGAGCGAAAGTCTAGGTCCAAAAGACTCCTTAGCAGCTTCTACCCCCAAGCCATAAGACTGCTGAACAATTACTCAAATGGCTACCTGGACTATTTGCACTTTTTTACACTGCTGCTACTCGCGGTTAATTATCTATGCATAGTCACTTTACCCCTACCTTTATTTAGTAAATCGTTTTTTTAACTCAGATTTTCGTAAAATTGCATTGTTGGCTAAGGGCTTGTAAGTAAGCATTTCACAGTAAGGTCTACACCTGTTCTATTCAGCGCATGTGACAAATTACATTTGATCCCACTTTCTCCCATTGTGCTACTTACAAACAAACACGTGACTGGCTCAACTGTTCTGGGGAACTACGAATGCTTCATAATGTAAAACAATGTGACAGGTGAAATGAAGAATGCGATCTGCTTTATCTCCTTATGTATTGTACACGTTGACTGCAGGTATTTATTTAAAAAGCAGCTACAAATATAAAAATCTATTGAAAAACTTCAAAGAAATAGTTTCAACCATATTGACGGTATTGAAAAACCATCTCGTGGCCATTTCCATATACCCGGTATACCACCCAAGCCTACACTTCTTGCTTTCATTTGAGACCCAATTTGACATGCTTCTATGTTGGTGCTCATGGGTCCTTTTAGATGGAAATGCCCAGCTTCATTCTCCTACCAGAAAAGCATAAGGACAATAGGATCAAGCACCAACATCCCTAGGCTGCACATCAAACAGAGTAGCCAAATCCCACTGAAATGAACAAATAGCAAGCTACGTTACCATCATAGCAAATGCGTCGCCCAGCTGACAGTAAATATTTACACCGTTTCATGGGCTTGGCAGCCATCTTATCACAGATGACTCTTGACATGAAGGGAAGCCTATCTTGACTGACTCCTAGCTGTACAGCCTGAGGTAGGCAAGGCTTATGGAAAGGCTCTCCTGATCCACTTAATCAGCTGCTGCCACCTGGCCTTGCCTATGGTAGACAGTGCAGGTTGTATATTTCAGCACTTCTCCATTTAAGATGGAGAATACAGTCTTGTTATGCAACTCGGTCACAGACAGCCTCTACATGCACACAGGAAAGAGCTTGGTGTAGTTTTAAAAGAGTTACCCTTTTAAAAAGCAGGTTTACAAACAGACGCTTGCAGAACGAGTGGGGGAGTGAAGAGACAGCAAGAAAGATGGATTAAAAAATACATACAGAATAGAAGTAGAGTCTGTAAGCAGGTTCCTCGTCCTTATCCGCCCCAGACATACTTTTGCAGCCCACTTCAGCCAACCTGTTTCCCCAGCATTGCCACTTGTGATAGGTGACATCATCATCTGACAGCAGGATCAAAATAGACAGTGTGTAGCTAGCACTTCTATAGCAACTTGCCCAGCTGTGTCAACTTCACCACAAATGGTGATTGAGACAGCCTGGTGCTTAGTGGGCTGTCAATCCTTTCTGCTCCGTTTGTAATCAGGGCTGAGCTCGGAGCACTGTGCTGAGCTAGCATCCAGCCCCTGGGCCAGTGCTGCAGACCACTGCTGCTGCTGTCCGTCTGCCTTCCTGCCACTCACCCGGGTCTCCTCTCCTTTCCTCTGCACTGCTTCCTGTGTTTACAGCTTCTCTCATCTCACAGCACTGCATCGCAGCCCCCGCTCTCCCTCAGCACTGTGCAGTCATGTGCATGCACACAGCAGGCCTGCCCCTCAGCCCCCGTCCTCCACTGCCAGAAATGAGTGTAGCTGCAGGCTCAAGGAGTGTGCTAATGTAAGCCTGCATTAGCCAGAGAGGCTAAGGCTCAGCAGCATCCGATTGGACTTGGCAGTGGATGAATCATACAAGGCTGGAGGAAAAGCACAAACCCACATGGTCCGCCTGCACCTTTGTGCCAAATGAGTAACAGTCTCAAAATAAGCTTTGCTACGAGCATACGAGGTATGCAGCAAAATATTTAGTGTGAGCAGGGATTCTTATAGAAAACAATGCAATGCCTAACAATCAACCCTTAGCACTGGAAGAATGGCTTAACAGGATCTATTCAGAAGCTTCTGAAGTCATGACATCATTTTCTGGAATTTTTCAACCTGTTTAAAGGCACAGTCAACTTGGTGTATGTAAACTTCTGACCTACTGGAATTGTGACAGTGATTTATACTGTCTGTAAACAATTGTTGGAAAAATTACTTGTGTCATGTACAAAGTAGATGTCCTAACCAACTTGCCAAAACTATAGTTTGTCAAAAAGAAATTTGTGGAGGGGTTGAAAAACGAGTATGTAAAACTTCCGACTTCAACTGTAGGTGTTCCTTTTGTCCAGGTGGGAAAGGGCAGTGTGGAGTGCAATAGAGATTGCATCATCTGTGAATCTGTATGCAAATGGAAGTGCGGCCTTGTGAATGTTGACCTGCGTAAAGGTCTTACTCACGTCGGCTGTGGAGAGCGTAATCACAGTCTTCCGGAACAGCTGGTGCTCTCATGCATGTTTCAGTGTTATTTGCTTCGAAGCCAGCATAGAAGTAGTTTAGCTCGTCTGGTAGGCTCATGTCACTGGGCAGCTCTCGGCTGTACTTCCCTTTGTAGTCTGTAATGGTTTGCAAGCCCTCCGCCAACCCTGATGTCCTAGCCGTGTCTGAATCCTGGCGTAGCAAGGCCACCAAAAATTTTGACATTTCCATCCAACTACAACATTTTCTGCCAAAATAAAACTGTCAAAGGGGGTGGAGTTGTAATCTACTGCAGAGATAGCCTTTAGAGTTCTGTCATGCTATCCAGGTCTGTGCCCAAACAATTCAAGCTTGTACTTAAAAAAAATATATATAATTAAATCACCTTTCCAGAAATAAGTATCTCACTGTTGCCACTTGTTATCGAACCCCCTCAGCCCCCCGGCTGTACCCTAAACACCACATGTGAATTAATTTCCCCCCATCTATCTTCAGAGTTCGTACTGTTAGGTGACCTAAACTGGGATATGCTTAACACCCCGGCCGTCCTACAATCTAAGCTAGATGCACCTCAATCTCACACAAATTATCATGGAACCCACCAGGTATAACCCTGAATCCGTAAACACGGGCACCCTCATAGATATCATCCTGACCAACCTGCCCTCTAAATACACCTCTACTGTCTTCAACCAGGATCTCAGCGATCACTGCCTCATTGCTTGCGTCCGTAATGGGTCCGTGGTCAAACGACCACCCCTCATCACTGTCAAACGCTCCCTAAAACACTTCAGCGAGCAGGCCTTTCTAATCGACCTGGCCCGGGTATCCTGGAAGGATATTGACCTCATTCCGTCAGTAGAGGATGCCTGGTTATTCTTTAAAAGTGCTTTCCTCACCATCTTAAATAAGTGTGCCCCATTCAAAAAAAAGTAGAACAGATATAGCCCCTGGTTCATTCCAGACCTGACTGCCCTTGACCAGCACAAAAACATCCTGTGGTGTACTGCATTAGCATCGAATAGCCCCTGCGATATGCAACATTTCAGGGAAGTTATGAACCAATATACACAGGCAGTTAGGAAAGCAAAGGCTAGTTTTTCCAAACAGAAATTTGTATCCTGTAGCACAAACTCCAAAAAGTTCTGGGACACTGTAATGTCCTTGGAGAATAAGAGCACCTCCTCCCAGCTGCCCACTGCTCTGAGGCTAGGAAACACTGTCACCACCGATAAATCTACGATTTAATAATTGAGAATTTCAATAAGCATTTTTCTATGGCTGGCCATGCTTTCCACCTAGCTACCCCGGTCAACAGCTCTGCACCCCCAACAGCAACTTGCCCAAGCATCCCCCATTTCTCCTTCACCCAAATCCTAGCTGTTGTTCTGAAAGAGCTGCAAAATCTGGACCCTTACAAATTAGCTGGGCTAGACAATCTGGACCCTCTCCAAAATTATCCGCTGAAATTGTTGCAACCCCTATTACTAGCCGGCTCAACCTCTCTTTCATATCGTCTGAGATTCCCAAAGATTGGAAAGTTGCCGCGGTCATCCCCCTCTTCAAAGGGGGTGACACTCCAGACCCAAACTTTCTAAGGTCTTCGAAAGCCAAATTAACAAACTGATCACCGACCATTTCGAATCCCACCGTACCTTCTACGCTATGCAATCTGGTTTCCGAGCTGGTCATGGGTGCACCTCAGCCACGCTCAAGGTCCTAAACGATATCATAGCCGCCATCGATAAAAGACAAAACTGTGCAGCAATACTATTTTGCAACAAAGCAATCCTTCACTCATGCTGCCAAACATACCCTCGTAAAACTGACTATCCAACCGATCCTTGACTTTGAAGATGTCATTTACAAAATAGCCTCCAACACTCTACTCAGCAAATTGGATGCAGTCTATCACAGTGCCATCCGTTCTGTCACTAAAGCCCCATATACTACCCACCACTGCGACCTGTATGCTCTCGTTGGCTGGCCCTCACTACATACTCGTCGCCAAACCCACTGGCTCCAGGTCATCTATAAGTCTTTGCTAGGGAAAGCCCCGCCTTATCTCAACTCACTGGTCACCATAGCAGCACCCATCCGTAGCACACGCTCCAGCAGGTATATTTCACTGGTCACCCCCAAAGCCAACTCCTCATTTGGCTGCCTTTCCTTCCAGTTATCTGCTGCCAATGACTGGAATGAATTGCAAAAATCAAAAATCACTGAAGGAGACTCATATCTCCCTCACTAACTTTAAGCATCAGCTGTCAGAGCAGCTTACCGATCATTGCACCTGTACATAGCCCATCTGTAAATAGCCCACCCAACTATCTCATCCCCATATTGTTATTTATTTTTGCTCTTTTTCACCCCAGTATCCCTCCTACACATCATCATCTGCATATCTATCACTCCAATGTTAAAATGTCATTATTTCGCCACTATGGCCTATTTATTGCCTTACCTCCCTAATCTTACTACATTTGCACACACTATATATAGACTTTTCTATTGTGTTACTGACTGTACGTTTGTTTATCCCATGTGTAACTGTTGTTTGTGTCGCACTGCTTTGCTCTATCTTGGCCAAGTTGCAGTCATAAATGAGAACTTGTTCTCTTCTGGCCTACCTGGTTAAAACCTCTTAAGGCTAGGGGGCAGTATTTTGACGTCCGGATGAAAAGCGTGCCCAAAGTAAACTGCCTGCTACTCAGGTCCAGAAGCTAGGATGTGCATATTATTAGTAGATTTGGATAGAAAACACTCTGAAGTTTCTAAAACTGTTTGAATAATGTCTGAGTATAACAGAACTGATTTGGCAGGCGAAACCCCGAGCACAATCCACCCAGGGAAAAACATTTGAGGTCATTGTGTTTTCCAATGGTTTTCTATGGGAGGCCTGATTTATTAGGGCACAGATTGCAGTTCCTATGGCTTCCACTAGATGTCAGTCTTTTGAAATTGTTCGATGTTTTTCTTTTGAGAAATTAAGAAGTAGGGCTGTTCTTTGTAGGTGTGACTGAAGGGCTTTCGACTTTTGTTGCGCGTGAACTGGAGTGCGCTTCACGCTGTTTTTATCCGGTATTAGAAACAGTTTATTCCGTCTTAAATGTTATCATTTATTTACCTGAGGTTGAATTAGGAACGTTGTTTGAAATGTTTGGACCAAGTTTACAGGTAACTTATTAGATACTTTGTAGTCATGTTGGAACCGGTGTATTTCTGAATCAAACGCGCCAACAATTTGACATTTTTGGGATATAAAGAAGGAATTTATCGAACGACCATTCATTGTGTCACTGAGACATTTGAGATTGCAAAAAGAAGAAGATCTTCAAAGGTAAGGCATTTATTATATGGCTATTTCTGCCTTTTGTGTGGCACCTGCCTGGTTAAAAAATGATTTTCATGTGTTTGTATGCGGGGCGCTGTCCTCAGATAATCGCATGGTCTGCTTTCACCGCTTTATTTTGATGTATTACATGAATGTTGAATATTGATATTTCTGTAGTTAGAATTTGGCGCGCTGCAATTTCACTGGGTGTTGTCAAATCAATCCCGCTAACGGGATTCGAGCGGGATTCGCGCTTAGGGATCCCTAAGTTAAGGGACATGGGCAGCTGTGAGGAGGGTTTATTCTCCAGGTCTTTAACTGTTTTCCAGAACTTCTTGGGGTTGGACCCACAGAGAGAGAAATGCTCTTTAAAGTAACTAACTTTTATTCACGACTCTCTCCAAACACATACACGTTGCCGCTACCATTTATTTTTTTATCCTGCTGCTCAGCCACTTTACCCCTTACTGTATGCATATTAGAGGTCGACCGATTAATCGGAATGGCCGATTAGAGCTGATTTTTTTTTTTTTATGATTTTTTTACACCTTTATTTAACTAGGCAAGTCAGTTAAGAACACATTCTTATTTTCAATGAAGGCCTAGGAACGGTGGGTTAACTGCCTTGTTCAGGGGCAGAACAACAGATTTTTACCTTGTCAGCTCAGGGATTCAATCTTGCAACCTTACGGTTAACTAGTCCAACGCTCTAACCACCTGCCTCACGAGGAGCCTGCCTGTTACGCGAATGCAGTAAGAAGCCACGGAAAGTTGCTAGCTAGCATTAAACGTATCTTATAAAAAACAATCAATCAATCATAATCACTAGTTATAACTACACATGGTTGATGATATTACTAGTTTATCTAGCGTGTCCTGCGTTGCATATAATCGATGCGGTGCGCATTTGCGAAAAAGGACTATCGTTGCCCCGACGTGTACCTAACCATAAACATCAATGCCTTTCTTCAAATCAATACACAGAAGTATATATTTTTAAACCTGCATATTTAGCTAAAAGAAATCCAGGTTAGCAGGCAATATTAACCAGGTGAAATTGTGTCACTTCTCGTGTTTATTGCACACGAGTATATGCAACAGTTTGGGCCGCCTGGCTCATTGCGAACTAATTTGCCAGAATGTTACGCAATTATGACATAACATTGAAGGTTGTGCAATGTAACAGCAATATTTAGACTTAGGGATGCCATCCGTTAGATAAAATACGGAACGGTTCCGTATTTCACTGCCTGTTCACACCGCTACCATCCAGAAGGTGAGATCAGTACAGGTGCATCAAAGCTGGGACCGAGAGACTGAAAAACAGCTTCTATCTCAAGGCCATCAGACTGCTAAACAGAAATCACTAAGTCAGAGAGGCTGCTGCCTAAATTGAGACCCAATCACTGGCCACTTAAATAACTGGATCACTAGTCACTTTATACAATGCCACTCTAAATAATGCCACTTTAATAATGTTTACATATCTTACATTACTCATATCATATGTATACTGTATTTTATATAATCTATTGCACCTTGCCTATTTTATTTTTTTACACCTCTATTTAACCAGGTAGGCTAGTTGAGAACAAGTTCTCATTTGCAACTGCGACCTGGCCAGGATAAAGCATAGCAATTCGACACATACAACAACACAGAGTTACACATGGAATAAACAAACATACAGTCAATAATACAGTATAAAAAAAGAAAACAAAGAAGTCTATACACAGTGAGTGCAAATGAGGTAAGATGAGGGAGTTAAGGCAATAAATAGGCCATGGTGGCGAAGTAATTACAATATAGCAATTAAACACTGGAATGAGAGATGTGCAGAAGATGAATGTGCAAGTAGAGATACTGGGGTGCAAAGGAGGAAGATAAATACATAAATACAGTATGGGGATGAGGTAGATAGATGGGCTGTTTACAGATAGGCTATGTACAGGTGCAGTGATCTGTGAGCTGCTCTGACAGCTGGTGCTTAAAGCTAGTGAGGGAGATATGAGTCTCCAGCTTCAGTGATTTTTGAGGTTTGTTCCAGTCATTGGCAGCAGAGAACTGGAAGGAAAGGCGACCAAAGGAGAAATTGGCTTTGGGGGTGACCAGTGAGATATACCTGCTGGAGCGCGTGCTACGAGTGGGTAATGCTATGGTGACCAGTGAGCTGAGATAAGGCGGGGCTTTACCTAGCAGAGACTTGTAAGATAACCTGGAGCCAGTGGGTTTGGCGACGAGTATGAAGCGAGGGCCAACCAACGAGAGCGTACAGGTCGCAGTGGTGGGTAGTGTATGGGGCTTTGGTGACAAAACAGATGGCACTGTGATAGACTGCATCCAATTTGTTGAGTAGAGTGTTGGAGGCTATTTTATAGATGACGTCGCCAAAGTCGAGGATCGGTAGGATGGTCAGTTTTACGAGGGTATGTTTGGCAGCATGAGTGAAGATTGCTTTGTTGCGATATCGGTAGCCGATTCTAGATTTAATTTTGTATTGGAGATGCTTAATGTGAGTCTGGAAGGAGAGTTTACAGTCTAACCAGACACCTAGGTATTTGTAGTTGTCCACGTATTCCAATTCAGAGCCGTCCAGAGTAGTGATGCTGGATGGGCGGGCAGGTGCGGGCAGTGATCGATTGAATAGCATGCATTTAGTTTAACTTGCATTTAAGAGCAGTTGGAGGCCATGGAAGGAGAGTTGTATGGCATTGAAGCTCGTCTAGAGGTTAGTTAACACAGTGCCCAAAGAAGGGCCAGAAGTATACAGAATGGTGTCGTCTGCGTAGAGGTGGATCAGAGAATCACCAGCAGCAAGAGCAACATCATTGATGTATACAGAGAAGAGAGTCATCCCGAGAATTGAACCCTGTGGCACCCCCATAGAGACTGTCAGCGGTCCGGACAACAGGCCCTCCGATTTGACACACTGAACTCTATCAGAGAAGTAGTTGGTAAACCAGGTGAGGCAATCATTTGAGAAACCAAGGCTGTCGAGTCTGCCAATAAGAATGTGGTGATTGACAGAGTCAAAAACCTTGGTCAGGTCGATGAATACGGCTGCACAGTATTGTCTCTTATCGATGGCGGCTATGATGTCGTTTAGGACCTTGAGCATGGCTGAGGTGCACTCATGGTCAGCTCTGAAACCAGATTGCATAGCGGAGAAGGTACGGTGGGATTCGAAATGGTCGGTAATCTGTTTGTTAACTTGGCTTTCGAAGACCTTAGAAAGACAGGGTAGGATAGATATAGGTCTGTAGCAGTTTGGGTCTGGAGTGTCACCCCCTTTGAAGAGGGGGGTGACCGTGGCAGCTTTCCAATCTTTGGGAATCTCAGACGATATGAAAGAGAAGTTGAACAGGCTAGTAAAAGGGATTGCAACAATTTCGGCAGATAATTTTAGAGAGGGTCCAGATTGTCTAGCCCAGCTGATTTGTAGGGGTCCAGATTTTGCAGCTCTTTCAGAACATCAGCTATCTGGATTTGGGTGAAGGAGAAATGGTGGGGGCTTTGGTGGGTTGCTGTGGAGGGTGCCGGGCAGTTGACCGGGATAGGGGTAGCCAGTTGGAAATCATGGCCAGCCTTAGAGAAATGCTTATTGAAATTCTCAATTATAGTGGATTTATCGGTGGTAACAGTGTTTCCTAGCCTCAGAGCAGTGGGCAGCTGGGAGGAGGTGCTCTTATTCTCCATGGACTTTACAGTGTCCCAGAACTTTTTTGAGTTTGTACTACAGGATGCAAATTTCTGTTTGAAAAAGCTAGCCTTAGCTTAACTAACTGCCGCTCAGCCATGGCTCTTCAATATATTTATATGTACATATTCTCATTCACGCCTTTAGATTTGTGCGTAACAGGTAGTTGTTGGGAAATTGTTAGATTATTTGTTAGATATTACTGCACTGTCAGAACTAGAACCACAAGCATTTCGCTACACTCGCATTAACATCTATGTGACCAATAAAATTTGATTTGAATTCATCCTTCAGTTCAGACAGTGAGAAAGTCATCCATTCTGTAATTTGTCTGAGTTGCAATAGGAACAAAATCAAAGAGAATATAACAGCCTTAGCCATCTTTATTGAAATCCATGTGTGTATTCAAAATTAATCTAAATTCTCCAAAGTTCTTTAGCCTATTACTTTACATTTACATTTACATTTAAGTCATTTAGCAGACGCTCTTATCCAGAGCGACTTACAAATTGGAAAGTTCATACATATTCATCCTGGTCCCCCCGTGGGGAATGAACCCACAACACTGGCGTTGCAAGCGCCATGCTCTACCAACTGAGCCACACGGGACTTTAATAATTCAATGTTTTATTTAGGCCTACCCAAATATTAAAAATAAAAACAGGCCTTCAATTTATAAGCATTGCAATTTAGCCTATAATTTTGGGTACTGGTGTCTTGCGGAATAGTTTTAGAACTCGATTTGTGTTTTATAACTGTTCTTATTATATGCCTCCCCTTAAAGAGACCCTAGCTCACAGGGTTCTAAATATAGCCTCTAAATAAATTGTCAACAAAATAGTTGAATAAGCACATGCAGTGGCTTATAGGGAAAACATATCTGGCAATAAGAATAGGCTATAGATTGTCTTGACCATTTGGGACCCCATGGTTAATTCACACAGGTTATAGCCAAGACTTAGTCAATATTTTGTTTTGTCTCATTTATTTATATGGATATAGCCTCTGCGTGATGGGTGTTGTGCAACGCAAATGGCTATAACAAGCCTACATACAAAGTGGAATTTGCAAAAACAGTCAAAATGCTTAATATAAGGCTTACAGTCCATGTTCCCAAATACTGGAAAAAGTGAGATTCATTAGGTTACATGATACCCACAGGATCCCCACACCGCTGTAAAAATAAATAATGCAATTATATGGCAATTAAATAACACACAACAGAATGGCATATTTAGATAGTGGAATAGGCCTAGCCTAAATCATATTTACTTTCTATTTTGCAGCTCTGGCGGTTATTCTAGAAAAGGCTCTTCAAAGTCATTTGCTGGAGGCCCAACCCTATGTAGCATAGCGCCAACTATTGGTGTAACGTCGTTATTGAATGGCGTTCTAAAACAACCTCTAGGCTTTTATTTTGGAAATGAAACCGGAAGATGCAAAGCAACTAACGTCTGGGCTAGAGTTGCTTTATTGACAAGCTAACTTCGTCTAGCAACTTTCAGTTCATGTCCTTTGCAGATGCCACCTTTCTGACAATGTGTACATATAAAAAAATATCTGTAACCGAGGAATAGGAAACAAAGTAATAATTGAACGTGTAAATGTTAATTCATAGTCGTAACATAGGGTTTTGCACGTTTACAGACCTAATTTAACTGTTTCATGTCACGCATGGCTTTTCTTACGATCCAAACGATACATACATTAAACCTTTCGGCAGCTCGATGGCTCCATAAAAATCCATCTCGTTCCATCTTCTCACACTGGGCTTCCTCTCAAAACCAGTTTTGGTAGTGAGTGGAAAGGCCAAGCGGATGCTTCACATTTATACATCCAGTGAAATGTCGGTCTCATTGTTCTGTGACAACTACACACACTATCGGTCAAACGTTTTAGAACACCTCATTCAAGGGTTTTTCTTTATTTTTACTAATCTTCTACATTGTAGAATAATAGTGAAGACATCAAAACTAGGAAATAACACATGGAATCATGTAGAAACCAAAAAGGGTTAAACAAAATCTAAATATATTTTATATTTGAGATTCTTCAAATAGACACCCTTTGCCTTGACAGCTTTGCACACTTTTGGCATATTCTCAACCAGCTTTATGAGGTAGTCAACTGGAATGCATTTCAATTAACAGGTGTGCTTTGTTAAAAGTTCATTTGTGGAATTTCTTTCCTTCTTCGTGCGTTTGAGCCAATCAGTTGTGTTGTGACAAGGTAGGGGTGGTATACAGAAGATAGCCCTATTTGATAAAAGACCAAGTCCATATTATGGCAAGAACTGCTCAAATAAGCAAAGAGAAATGACAGTCCATCATTACTTTAAGACATGAAGGTCAGTCAACATGGAGAATTCAAGAACTTTGAACGTTTCTTCAATTGCTGTAACAAAAACCATCAAGCACTATGATGAAACTGGCTCTCATGAGTACCCCCTCAGGAATGGAAGACCCAGTTACCTCTGCTGCAGAGGACAAGTTCATTAGAGTTACCAGCCGCAGAAATTGCAACCCAAATAAATGCTTCACAGAGTTCAAGTAACAGACACATCTCAACATCAACTGTTCAGAGGAGACTGCGTGAATCAGGCCTTCATGGTCGAATTGCTGCAAAGAAACCACTACTAAAGGACACCAATAAGAAGAGACTTGCTTGGGCCAAAAAACACGAGCAATTGACATTAGACCGGTGGGAATTTGTCCTTTGGTATGTATGGAGTTCAAATTGGAGATTTTTGGTTCCAAACGCCATGTCTTTGTGAGTCACAGGGTGGGTGAATGGATGATCTCCACATGTGCATTTCCCACCGTAAAGCATGGGGGAGGTGTTATGGTGTGGGTGTGCTTTGCTGGTGACACTGTCAGTGGTTTATTTAGAATTCAAGGCACACTTAACCAGCTTGGCTAACACAGTATTGTGCAGCAATATGCCATCTCATTTGGGTTTTTTTACTTAGTGGGACTATCATTTATTTTTCAACAGGACAATAACCCAACACACCTCCAGGCTCATAAGGGCTATTTGACCAAGAAAGGAGAGTAATGGAGTACTGCATCAGATGACCTGGCCTCCACAATCACCAAACCTCAACCCAATTGAGATGGTTTGGGATGAGTTGGACCACAGAGTGAAGGAAAAGCAGCCAACAAGTGCTCAGCATATGTGGTCACTCCTTCAACACTGTAAGAAAAGCATTCCAGGTGAAGCTGGTTGAGAGAATGCCAAAAGTGTGCAAAGCTGTCAAGGCAAAGGGTGTCTATTTGAAGAATCTCAAACATATTTTGATTTGTTTACTAAATTATTCCATGTGTTATTTCATAGTTTTGATGTCTTCAATATTATTCTACAATGTAGAAAATTGTAAAAATTAAGAAAATCCTTGATCTAAAATGTTTGACCGGTAGCGTATAGTTAACATAACGACACAAGAAAATATTATTTACTTTGGACAAAAGGAATAAAACCCCTATCGAAAGGGCCTGCAACTCAACACACCATTAGCTACTTTAGTTGGCTAGCTGGGTCAAAATAGCCGTGGGTTTCAGCTGAGCGGAGTTAGCGACAACATAACGAACGCTACAGAATAGCGACAGTAGTAGCCCAGTTAGAGCGCTAGATAGTTAGCTATCAATTAATCAATCAATGAAATGTATTTAAAGCCCTTTTTACATCAGCAGATGTCACAAAGTGCTTATACAGAAACACAGCCTAAAACCCTCTGCTAAATTGGTATATTTTTGTTGGCTGGCTAAACACGGTCTTACTTTGCTGGTGTATTATACAGTATAACTTGAAAATAGAGCTAGCTACCTTCGAGGCAACGGTTATGGGAGTATTCCTGCTTTTGCCTCCTCCATGCGAGGATCCAGAGCTGTTGCTGCCAGACCTCTCCCTCCCGTCTCCGCCCTGCCCTTGTCCAATTCTAGGGCCGAGTCGGTGTTGACCAGCGCCACGCCGTCGTCCATCGTGGCGACTGTCTTTTGACATTGACGTAAATGTAATTCAATTCTCGGGGTAAAAATTATTTTATTTGAAAATGATCTAACTTGTCGCGTTTTCGGTGTTGATGGAAACGACATAAAACACCACTGACAGCTAAAAGCAACCTAGCTTTTTGCAGGAAGAGTATGATCACATTTATGACAGACATATAGGATATCCAATCATGAATTGGTTTGGTGGTAACTGAAGAAATACAAACCAATCACAAAGCTCATTATTCGGGCTACCCCGGTGGGAGTTAAACATTCAACCATGGCAACCAAGTAAATGGGCGGGATAAAAACAAGAAACTACATTTTTTGTCAGGTCGATGTTTACGTCTTGTCATCATCATTATTGCCCAAATATTTACCCAAACTGTTCGGATTGGAGCACGCAAAGGTTTGTTTACGATAATTATTCCTACAGATTGCCAGGCGGTCGCCTGTAGCTAACGCGTCTGACTTCAGAATTGTCACCAAATCATGTATTTCATGGAAATTCGGAGCCTTATCATCCTAGCCAAGCAATATCCTAGTATTAAGTGTAGGCACATCGTTTTTTGGCTCAATGACTGTCAACCAAACTTTAGTATCAGTGGACGCTGCTGAGGGGAGGATGGCTCATAAAAGGCTGGAGCAAATGGAATGGCATCAACCACATGGAAACCATAGCTGTATTCAAATACTCATACTAACTGCACTAACCTTACTACTTGTGACATAAATTGAGTATGTAGTATGTTTATTGGTCATGGTATGGATATAGTTAGTATGCCCAAAGTTCCCGGATTCTTACTACATTTGCCAAAATACGAAGTATACAAGCAGTAGATACGAGTGGCACAGCGGTCTAAGGCACAGTATCGCAGTGCTAAAGGCATCACTACAGACCCGGGTTCGATCCCGGATTATATCACAACCAGCTGTGATAGGGAGTCCCATAAGGTGGTGCACAATTGGCCCAGCGTCGTCCGGGTTAGGCAGTGGTAGGCCTGTCATTGTAAATAAGAATTTGTTCTTAACTGACTTCCCTAGTTAAATAAAGGTTGAATATTTCCATGCTTTAGGGCCCATAATGCAATTCTTCAGAAAATGGGCGTGACTTCACAACTTTTTCAGATTTGAAGAAAATGGAGGGAAATATGCAGCTGAAGTCCGAAAGAGAGAGGATACAAATTCATTGCTTTAACTAATTATGACAAATGTTAAGAAAATGTTATCCAATGGTATAAAGTAATGACTTTTGAAATATGTTACGTTACATGTTATGTTGGCTGACAATTTGTTTGCTACGCTAACCTTACGAACCACATAACATATCATTACAGTAGTTGCTTGTCTGTACCAGTATGTTAGCTAGCTACTTTACGTTAGTTGGCTACTAATACATCGAACTTGAAAGTATATTAACTATGTTAACTAACTACCCAACGTTTATTGACTTGATTATTCACGTCATGCTTAGCTAAGTGGTATAGTCATTGTGCGTTGTCAATGGACATTGCTAATGAAGTCGTAAGATGTCCAGCTAGTAATTTGTTAGCTATGCTAGCAAGAAGTTCCAGTAGACAGAAGAAGTGCAAGTACACTCAACTGAATGGATACTGTTTGTTTGCACTATACTAAAATGACCTAATAGTATTGTAATGACCTGACTAGATCATAAAGGAACAATTGGTTTATTAACCCAACTTTACACAGGCTACTGTTTTCCGTAGCCCACGCCAAATACATGAAAGATAACCCACAAGCCAACTGTGACCTTCTCTTGTTAAGGCCAGACATAAGAGAGAGAACAAAGGCTAAACCTGGTCTTAACGTCCAATGCTCCATCCCCCGCCAACCGCCAGGATGCCCGGCATCAGAACATCCCAGGCATTCCCGTGATTGGCAGATAGCAGGTTGATTGGCATGTCGAACCCCGCGAATACTGGGTACTGGTAAGGACAACACAACCTACGCGGGTCTGTGCGGGTTGCTACAGTATGTAGAATATACTCAGTAATTATGTAGTGTAAAGTATGTTAGTATAGGTATTCGAACACAGCTCATGTGTTCGATCGATTTGATACCATTCCGCTCCAGACATTACCACGAGCTAGCAAGAAGTTGCATAGCAACAGCATCAACTTCCGGTAGACAGAAGAAGCGCTGAAAGGATACTGTTCGCATGCAGTATACTAAAATGACCATATAGACTCAGCAAAAAAAGAAACGTCCCTTTTTCAGGACCCTGTCTTTCAAAGATAATTCGTAAAAATCCAAATAACTTCACAGATCTTCATTGTAAAGGGTTTAAACACTGTTTCCCATGCTTGTTCAAAGAACCATAAACAATTAATGAACATGCACCTGTGGAATGGTCATTAAGACACTAACAGCTTACAGACGGTAGGCAATTAAGATCACAGTTATGAAAACTTAGGACACTAAAGAGGCCTTTCTACTGACTCTGAAAAACACCTTAAGAAAGATGCCCAGGGTCCCTGCTCATCTACGTGAACATGCTTTAAGCATGCTGCAAGGAGGCATGAGGACTGCAGATGTGGCCAGCGCAATGACTTGCAATGTCCGTACTGTGAGACCCCTAAGACAGCGCTACAGGGAGACAGGACGGACAGCTGATCGTCCTCGCAGTGGCAGACCACGTGAAACAACACCTGCACAGGATCGGTATATCTGAACATAACACCTGCGGGACAGCTAACAGGATGGCAACAACAACTACCCGAGTTACACCAGGAACGCACAATCCCTCCATCAGTGCTCAGACTGTCCGCAATAGGCTGAGAGGCTGGACTGAGGGCTTGTAGGCCTGTTGTAAGGCAGGTCCTCACCAGACATCACCGGCAACAATGTCGCCTATGGGCACAAACCCATCGTCGCTGGACTAGACAGGACTGGTAAAAGTGCTCTTCACTGATGAGGCGCGGTTTTGTGTCACCAGGGGTGATGGTCGGATTCGCGTTTATCGTCGAAGAAATGAGCGTTACACCGAGGCCTGTACTCAGGAGCGGGATCGCTTTGGAGGTGGATGGTCCGTCATGGTCTGGAGCGGTGTGTCACAGCATCATCGGACTGAGCTTGTTGTCATTGCAGGCAATCTCAACGCTGTGCGTTACAGGGAAGACATCCTCCTCCCTCATGTGGTACCCTTCCTGCAGTCTCATCTTGACATGACCCTCCAGCATGACAATGCCACCAGCCATACTGCTCGTTCTGTGAGTGATTTCCTGCAAGACAGGAATGTTAGTGTTCTGCCATGGCCAGCGAAGATCCCGGATCTGGGACCTGCTGGATCGGAGGGTGAGGGCTAGGGCCATTCCCCCCCCAGAAATGTCCGGGAACGTGCAGGTGCCTTGGTGGAAGAGGGGGGGTAACATCTCACAGCAAGAACTGGCAAACCTGGTGCAGTCCATGAGGAGGAGATGCACTGCAGTATTTAATGCAGCTGGTGGCCACACCAGATACTGACTGTTACTTTTGATTTTGACCCCCCTCCCCCCCCCTTTGTTCAGGTACACATTATTCAATTTCTGTTAGTCACATGTCTGTGGAACTTGTTCAGTTTATGTTCAGCTTTCTTTTTTTGCTGAGTTTAGTATGTAGTATATACTCATTAATTATGTATTATAAAGTATGTTAGTATGGGTGTTCGAACACAGCTCATGTGTTTAATGTATTTGATATCATTCCGCTCCAGACATTTACCACGAGCCTGTCCTCACCAATTAAGGTGCCACCAGCCTCCTGTGTTTGGTATAGCTAGCTACAGTATCTACTGTATGCATTGTTTTTGCCCCTACTCCCAACTCACTCTCTTCAATGTCCACCACCAGGTGGCGCTAGTCTTCACTTTTTCATAGTAGTGTAGAATCAGGCAACATATTACAGTATATAATAATTCTAAAGCTGTATACTTCTTTAAGCTTACAAAAGATGCAAACATTATGCATTTTTCCTTCTTCATAGATGAAATATGCAGTTTTAACCATTGCATTGCTTGTGATGCACCTTGCCTTTGGAAAGAGCTCCCACAATCATGAAGAACATTATGTGTCCACCAGCACTGAGCATGACATGCAGTGTTACCCAACCTTTTTTGGTTACTGTACCACCAACTGAATTTTACTCTGCCTAGAGTACCCCTAAAGTACCCCCTCATGTGCATTTTACCAGTAACCCTATGGTCTCATGAGTTTTCTGAAGTATCTCCTGGGATAGGACAAATACCCCCAGGGGTCCCAGTACTCCTGGTTGAAAACCACTGTTCTGCTGGGAACTGAGGTTTTCATTTTTTTCTTCATCTGAATAATCTTTTCCCCTCTCAGTCATATTCACTATCTCTCCACTTGGGTTTTAGGACAGAGATTACTTTTTTTTTTAAATAGTCCAGCTGAGCAAAGGGAAAAAATGATGGGCATCGTGAAGAAGATTGATACAGATTCTGACAAACATTTAAACTCAGGTAAAAAAGAAAAGAGAATGTATTGCCCATTAAAATAACATCAAATTGATCAGAAATATCAGTGTACACATTGTTATGATAGACAGAATGGTTTGTAAATTCTGAGTTCACTTTCCTGCTTTAGAATGTCTATTTATGTACTTTAGAGCAGGATGGGTTTCTTGAATGATCACTTATCGAAAACATATTTAGAAAGATGCCCAAAAGCATGTACTTACAGTATCTATCAAATAACAACCAACGTAAATGTTATCTTAGATGTAGGCTGTATGTGGTAGCTGACACCACACCAAAACACTTCCTCATTTGAGTCAAACTAGTGAACCAAGCCCTGTGTACCAGCTGGGGGTTTCCTGTGTGTACATTTTAACTGGCTTTGACAACCATCAGTGCTTTCTTTACTGAATCCACTCGCAGAGTATATTATATTTGGTCTATTGCTGAGATGACTTTACAATTCAAAGATGTATTTTGGGTGAGTTACTTTAACATACTGACTAACTACTTGGATGCTCAATCTATATGATCTCTATGGTTAAGATAGGTTAAGGTTATTTTTAGAAATGCACTGCACAAAGGCAATTTTTTTATTATTATTTTTTAAATGTAACCTTTATAGGCAAGTCAGTTAAGAACAAATTCTTATTTACAATGACGACCTACCGTGGAACAGTGGGTTAACTGCATTTCTCAAAGGCACATCGACAGATTTTTACCTTGTTAGCTCAGGGATCTGAATCAGCGATCTTTCGGTTACTGGCCCAACGCTCTTAACCACTAGGCTACCTGCCGTTATGTTTTTGTGATGACATAACACCTAAGACATAATACCCGCTTCAGAGGCAGTACTTGACTAAATTCAGAGGCAGTACTTTACTAAATTAACCATAGTATTTCTCATTGGCTCTCAGATTGTAGTCTTTACAAATGTGTTTGTTTTATGGCCTCAGCCAATTTCTTGACAAAAACTTTTTTTCAGAAGCTATGTTTAAGAAATGTATTAGTAATTATTTTTGTGGAAACTTGCTCTTCAGTGTGTGGAATAATAAATGTACTGGTGTATTATGTAATTTATCTAAATAACTAGGCCCCATTTTTGTAAAATAGTCGCTGACAAATGTTCTACACAACTTGGGTGTAGCTCATTATCTTAGCTGGATTGCTCTTTTCAGCGTGTCGGTAAGCGTGATAAGCCTTTCCTGCTGAGCTTCCTTTAAAACGAACCCAACCGTGAACAGGCCAGGCTCCCCACTCTTTCTGTTTTCTATCTTCTGACTGTGATGCATTGTCAGAACTACAAAGCCACAGACAACTTCTGGGTTGATTTGCATTGCAGGCTCAGTACCATAATCCCCTTCTAACCTTTGCAAATGAAAATTAACACATGAA
Organism: Salvelinus alpinus; assembly: GCF_045679555.1. NCBI lineage: Eukaryota > Metazoa > Chordata > Actinopteri > Salmoniformes > Salmonidae > Salvelinus > Salvelinus alpinus. The sequence continues at coordinate 33,854,681 of NC_092094.1, read as the reverse complement.
ATTCATTCACTTATTGTACATGTTTTCTTATTACTTTGTATTAAATATTTTTGGTATTGAATTATGTTTGATATTGTATAATAATTGTGTAATACAAATACCAGTATTTGACATTCTGTATTCTACATCTATTTATTTATTTTGGACTTCACATAGTACACAATCATGCATAAGCCAAAGTTCCGCTAACAGAACACATTCAATTGTTTGCTGTTGATACATAAGGTGGTTGACAGTGGAATAATTTCTGATACTGGTAAGTACGTGATGACCAACTACTGTTTATGGTTGTTTTCCTGTGGTAACTGGGTGGTATGTACTGTAAGGTATGAGTGATACAGTGTGGGCCCAGCAACAGGTGATGTATCATACAACATGTTTATGACTTTCACCTGCACTGGCATTCAATACTATTATGTACACAGCATCCATTAAATCATTTTGTTTTGCCAAACACCACAAAGCTGGATAAGTGTCAATAAAGGCTGTGGCTGAAAGATTAATAGTTGCTTTGTTGCATCTATTTTTTGAAAATGACTTTCTTTGGACCTTTATATTAAAACATATTTGTTTATTTGAGGTTGCTAAGATAATGGTATGATTCTGTATGGTTGTAGGGAGTGGATTTCATCAGTAATGTGGGATATGAGGCTCTCATCCAGAGACTCTGTGATGGTCGACGGATGTGCAAAGATATGGAGGAGCTCTTGAAGATGAGGTAATTGTTGTCAGCAAAGCGTTTCCTACATTGTGTATGAAATTATATTAGGCCACAATTATAAATTAAGAAATATTGTGTTTCCATTGGGTAGGGCATCTGCTGAAGAGAGATATGGCAAAGAGTTGGTGATGATTGCACGCAAGGCAGGGGGACTCTGTGAGATCAAGTGAGTGGCTCTGCTCTCAGGATTCATGGAAACTAAATGCCTTACTTTTTGGTGGAAAGAGAGAGAGGTGTGTGTGTGAAATGAATGTATCTGCACATTCTCACAGTTATCTTCTTTTCACAGCACTTTGAAAGCATCCCTTGACCAATTCAAAGTCCGTAAGTAGAACACAATTGTCCACCTGTTAGCTATGGAGTTGCAACATCTGTCAGCGGCACTCTACTTCATCCCAGATTTGTAATGTTGTCAAATCTCATGTTTTGTAGAAATTGAGAACATTGGGAACCTACACATACAACTGTCTGGGGTGTTAAAGGAAGAGGTCAAGAGGATGGAACAGTTCAGGGAGCGACAGAAAGAGCAGAGAAAAAAGGTTTTGGTTTGACCTTTTATAGTATTCACCCACATGAGGAAATTGCACAGGAGTTTTTACTTCTATCTGACAGACAGTGAAGTAATGTGGCTACTATAATCACCCTATAATGTTTCCAGAATCACTGGACGGTTTGAGTTGTCCCACCTAAACACTGTAGTGAGATACAGTACATAGATTTCTGTAAGTTAGTATCTCAGGTCATGTTCTTGGAACTGCATGTCTAAAGACAATCTATTGTTAGCTCATAGTGGTGAATATCTACATATGTTGTATGATTAATTCATATACTTTGATATCAAATGTTCATAACCATTTGCTGTTTTCCATGATAAAGGACAGACATCCACTATTGATCTGTAATTGATCAGCAATTTGTGCGTCAGTCACAGTATACTTTCCTCTGTCTCAGTTTGAAGGCATCATGGACAAGGTTCAGAAGATAAAGGTGTCTTTATACAAGAAAACAATGGAGGTGAGCACAGTTCCTACCAGAAACCATCTTCATTTCTTTATCTGTATGCTTGTTTGTGTGACGTCAAACCCTGAACCTTATAGTTATGTTTGTCTGTGGTAGGTAGGGCACAATGTGTCAGGGTTATTTTAGCTTTACTTACAAAGAACCTTTGGTTAGTATGGTTCAAGAAAACCTTAAGGTTTTTCTATATGCTGGTAAGTAAATTGGTTATATACACAAAACATATAAGGCACACCACCAAGCGCATACAGATAAAAATGGAAACATGGAGGGCCATTAAAGTCAAGCGTTGTGAGAGAGGGTGGAAGAGAAAGACGAGCTGTGGAAAGAGTGTAGAGGTCTAACAAGCTTTAGTGTAAATGTGAGTGCACAATATGTACTGTAGATATTTTTGTATATGCAGTTGAAGTCGGAAGTTCACATACACCTTAGCCAAATACATTTAAGCTCAGTTTTTCACAATTCCTGACATTTAATCCTAGTAAAAATAGGTCAGTTAGGATCACCACTTTATTTGAAGAATGTGAAATGTCAGAATAATAGTAGAGGGAATTATTTATTTCAGCTTTTATTTCTTTCATCACATTCCCAGTGGGTCAGAAGTTTACATACACTCAATTAGTATTTGGTAGCATTGCCTTTAAATGGTTTAACTTGGGTCAAACGTTTAGGATAGCCGTCTACAAGCTTCCCACAATAGTTGGGGGAATTTTGGCCCATTTCTCCTGACAGAGCTGGTGTAACTGAGTCAGGTTTGAACGCCTCCTTGCTCGCACACACTTTTTCAGTTCTGCCCACAAATTTTCTATGGATTGAGGTCAGGGCTTTGTTTTATTCTCCTTAAGCCATTTTGCCACAACTTTGGAAGTATGCTTAGGGTCATTGTCTATTTGGAAGACCCGTTTGCGACCAAGCATTAACTTACTGACTGATGTCTTGAGATGTTGCTTCAATATATCCACATAATTTTCCTACCTCACGATGCCATCTATTTTGTGAAGTGCACCAGTCCCTCCTGCAGCAAAGCACCCCCACAACATGATGCTGCCACCCCCGTGCTTCACGGTTGGGATGGTGTTCTTTGGCTTGCAAGCCTCCCCCTTTTTTCTCCAAACATAAGAATGGCCATTATGGCCAAACAGATCTATTTTTGTTTCATCAGACCAGAGGACTTTTTCTCCAAAAAGTACGATCTTTGTCCCCATGTGCAGTTGCAAACCGTAGTCTGGCTTTTTTATGGCGGTTTTGGAGCAGTGGCTTCTTCCTTGTTGAGCGGCCTTTCAGGTTATGTCGATATGGGACTCATTTTACTGTGGAAATAGATACTTTTGTACCGGTTTCCTCCAGCATCTTCACAAGGTCCTTTGCTGTTGTTCTGGGATTGATTTGCACTTTTCGCACCAAAGTACGTTCATCTCTAGGAGACAGAACGTGTCTCCTTCCTGAGCGGTATGACGGCTGCGTGGTCCCATGGTGTTTATACTTGCGTACTATTGTTTGTACAGATGAGAGTGGTACCTTCAGGTGTTTGGAAATTGCTCCCAAGGATGAACCAGACTTGTGGAGGTTTAAAAAAAAAAAAAAAAAAACATCTTTGGATTTTCCCATGATGTCAAGCAAAGAGACACTGAGTTTGAAGGTAGGCCTTGAAATACATCCACAGGTACACCTCCAATTGACTCAAATGATGTCAATTAGCCTAACAAAAGCTTCTAAAGCCATGACATAATTTTCTGGAATTTTCCAAGCTGTTTAAAGGCACAGTCAACAGTATATGTAAACTTCTGACTCACTGGAATTGTGATACAGTGAATTATAAGTGAAATAATCTGTCTGTAAACAATTCTTTGTTGTTTGTTAACAAGAAATTTATGGAGTGGTTGAAAAACTAGTTTTAATGACTCTAGCCTATGTTTATGTAAACTTACAACTTCAACTGTATAGTGTATGTGGACAAATTAGTGGATTTGACTATTTCAGCCACACCCATTGCTGACTGGTGTATACAATTGAGCACACAGCCATGCAAGCTACATAGACAAACATTGGCAGTAGAATGGCCTTACTGAAGCACTCAGTGACTTTTAAGGTGGCATCGTCATAGGATGCCTCCTTTCCAACTAGTCAATTCGTCAAATTTCTGCCCTGCTAGAGCTACCCCAGTCAACTGTAAGTGCTGTTATTGTGAAGTGGAAACGTCTAGGAGCAACAACAGCTCAGCCGCAAAGTGGTAGGCCACACAAGCTCACAGAACGGGACCGCCAAGTGCTGAAGTGCATATCGTGTAAAAATCGCCTGTCCTCGATTGCAACAATCACTACCGAGTTCCAAACTGCCTCTGGAAGCAACGTCAGCACAAAAACTGTTCGTCAAGAGCTTCATGAAATGGGTTTCTATGGCCGAGCAGCCACACAGAAGCCTAAGATCACCATGCGCAATGAGTGTCGGCTGGAGTGGTGTAAAGCTTGCCGCCATTGGATTCTGGAGCAGTGGAAACGCGTTCTCTGGAGTGATGAATCACGCTTCACCATCTGGCAGTCCGACGGACTAATCTGGGTTTGGCAGATGCCAGGACATCACTACCATAGTGCCAATTGTAAAGTTTGGTGGAGGAGGAATAATGATCTGGGGCTGTTTTTCATGGTTCGGGCTTGGCTCCTTAGTTCCAGTGATGGGAAATCTTAACATTACAGCATACAATGACATTCTATACAATTCTGTGCTTCCAATTTGTGGCAACAGTTTGGGTAAGGGCCTTTACTGTTTCAGCATGACAATGCCCTCGTGCACAAAGCGAAGGCCATACAGAAATGGTTTGTCAAGATCGGTGTGGAAGAACTTGACTGGCTTGCATAGAACCCTGACCTCCACTCCATCAAACACATTTGGGATGAATAGGAAACGCAGACTGCGAGCCTTCCCAGAATGGAATGAGATGTTCGACGAGCAGGTGTCCAGATATTTTTGGTCTTGTAGTGGATGTGTGAATTCTGTGGCAAGCCGAGGGAGCGCCTCTGAAACATCTTAACTCTCGGCTTAGCAAATCCTGCTTTGTTTGTTTTATCTTAGTCTCTCTGCTTACACATGCATCTCTCGCTCTCAATTGTATTTTGTTCCTCATCTTGCAGCAACTTCCTGTAAAGTTTCAAATAATAATAGCTGTCAGTATCTAATAATTGGAGGTATGTACATTGTGTAGTATTGTAAACCAGACAACAAGTTCCCTTTCTGTGTGTTCTTTCCCTCCCAGTCTAAGAGAACTTATGACCAGAGGTGCAGAGAGGCGGATGAGGCAGAGCAAGTTGCTGAGAGGATGATCAGTGTAGCTACCACCACACCCAAGCAGGCTGAGAGGGTAAATCACTTTACTCTTCCCGTCCACACTGGACAACACATCTACTTACCTGACAATGGGAACAAGGCTTAGAAATAGACAATTAAGTTGTATGAAATTAGTACTCCCTCTGAGTACTTGTGTAAGATTGACCGAAAAATACTTTATGTTCAGTCTGTACATGTTTTGAGTTGTTTGAAAAATTACAAAGGATGTGTATTGCAGAGGATGTTGGACTTTCATCATAGAGTGAATGGAAACACCCATTCTGCACTGTTGCTGTGTGTGGCATTAAGTAAAACCCTTGTTCATGAAGATTACCGCAACTTTCCTCTTCACCTGAGTGTTGAAATAGAAATTCTGTTCTATCATTTCCTCTTTAAAGACGTACTAAAGGATTTCCAATTATGTAATTGTAAGATCATTTCCATACTCTTTAGTACTGACATTTATGCAATGGTTTCCTCCCAGTCACAGTAACATTCCTGTTCGTTTGCAGGTGCACAACAAGTCTAAGCAGTGCAGGGAGGCAGCAGGAGAGGCAGGTAAGGGATACTAGGCTAGTGAGCTCCTATCTTTTCCATTTTTTTTATCTAAATACTACGAATAAAGGCAGTCTATGACTTGGCTAATTAAAGATCCTCGAAATCAAGATTGCTGAGAAGCCACAGCATGATTTGACAGCTTGGTTTTGTTTCCCTTTCATCACCATATTGCTGAGATTTAACAGAAATGAACTGTTGTACAATGACTTCAGTTCCTATTTCATCAATGACTTCAGTTCCTATTTCATCAAGTAATTTTGGAATTGGCTTCTAATGTGCAGATGATATTTCGAAAGGCCATAGATATTGTTCCCTCCACTGAACCTTAAAAAATTATTCCAGCATAGGAGTCATTAAAGGAAACATGTACAACTGACAATCTCTTAGAAAAAAATATAAACTATTGGAACTAAGACTTCAAAATAACTGGTATTGGCACAAGTTGGAGGGAATGTTGGCACATAACTAATGAAATTACAGTTAACAAAAATGTAGGGTTAATCCAGTATAAATTAATGTATAGAATTTATTACGTGAGACAAAATTCACAAATTCTATAGCACAACGGCAGTCATGTCTTAAATGTAAAACTAACAATGACTCAAAAATCCTTGCCTTCTGGGAATCAAATCAAATTTATTTATTAAGCCCTTCTTACATTAGCTGATATCTAAAAGTGCTGTACAGAAACTCAGCCTAAACCCCAAACAGCAAGCAATGCAGGTGTAGAAAGCTATGAAGTCCAAAAGTTTTGGGCGGAGTTAGACAGTTGGCAGTCAGAAATATTACAATGTGGTGAATTTACTTTTATTCCGTCTGTCTGCATATTTAAAGACATGGCATATGAGGATGCAGTGAGATACCCGATGGGTTGGACAATACTTTTCTTGTCAATCATCTTGAAAAAAAGTGTATACTTAAACTGGAAATCAACCAATCCTCCGTCAACACAATGGAAAGGTCAACATTTTTTATTATCTAAATGTTGAAAGTGTGTGGGTGACCGAGAGAAACAAAATGGTGCAGTTTGCGGCCATGTGGCGGAGAGTGATGCGGGCGCTGGAGATGGAGGGTGTGAGGGAGCAGGTGGGTCTGGGCAGGTGTGATGTCGTTGATGTTTGTGTGTCTCTGTATACTTTCGTTTGTATGTGTATGTTTTGTAATATAAAAAATGAATAAAAGGTGAGATGAGAGAAACATAAAGGACTGTGTATTATCTGAGTACCACCTTTTCTTCTTTGTCTGCAGAAAAACAATACATGTCAAATATTGAACAGCTAGACAAGATTCGTCAAGAATGGGAAACTACACACGAGAGTACTTGTGAGGTACATTAAGCCATATTCTGATGTTAGTCCTAGGAAATAATTTAAGTTGGATTGAACAGTACGATGAGACAAACTTTTCTTAAATGACGTAAATATTTGCTATCAGACTAGCTGCTGGTTCACAGATTGTTGTAAAAAGGGGATGTCCATCCAATACAGATGAATCATACAATAGAAATTTGGTTTGCAGGTCTTTCAGCAGCAGGAGGGAGATCGTATCAACATCCTGAGGAATGCCATCTGGGTCCACTGTAACCAATTCTCAATGCAATGTGTCAAAGATGATGAGGTTGGTGAAGTTTGTCTTCCCTTACCATGTTGTATTGTAATCCAGTATGTAAGACAATATACAGAATTTGTATTGACTGTACCATATAGGAGCTTAAATAACTACTAGATTATAACTGGGCTGTAGAGCTGATTAGTAGTTAACAAAGAAAGCCAATTTAATGTGTTTAAGCCGTGCCCAAAATGTACTTTCAGTGTTATGAAGAAGTGAGGAAAACTCTAGAACTGTGTGACATCACGGCAGACAATGACTGCTTTGTTGAGATGAAAAGCACTGGCTCAAGTCCACCAGGTAAGTACACCACCTGTCCAGTTTCCTGGTTTGTGTACATGAATATGTTCCAGGTCTGAACATTTCAATATTATCTCTGAACTTTTCAAATGTCAACTTAGTCAAATATTGATGAGAATAGAGTGTGTATTCAGACACCTTGGATTCTTCACATTTTATTGTGTTACAATGTGGAATTAAAATTGTTTATTTTTATTTTTTAAATGTCAACAATCTAAACAAAATACGCTGTAATGTGGAAGAATGGAAGAATAAAGTGGAAGAATAAAAAAATACATATATATATATATAATAATGAAAACATAACTAAAATATAGTCGTTGCATAAGTATTCAGCTCCCTGAGTCAACACACGTTATAAACACCTTTGGCATCGATTACAGTTGTGAGGCTTGTTGGATAAGTCTATAAGAGTTTTGAACATCTGGATTGTGCAATATTTGCCCATTATTGTTTTCAAAATTCTTCAAGCTCTGTCAAGATGTTGGGGATCATGGCTATAGAGCAATTTTCAAAACTTGCCATAGATTTTCAAGTAGATTTAAGTCAAAACTATAACTTGGCCACTCAGGAACATTCACTGTCTTCTTTGTAAGCAACTCCAGTGTAGATTTGGCCTTGTGTTGTAGGTTATTGGCCTGCTGAAAGGGGAATTCCTCTTCCAGTCTCTGGTGTGAAGCAGGTTTTCCTCTAGGATATTGTCTGTGCTTAGCTGAGTGCAAGCGAGTTGATATAAGACAGGTAAATTGCCAAACCTGGAGTTAGAGCTGGAAAATGCCTGTGTTCCAGTTTTTACATGACAAAATTGCAAACTAACATGTGTTTGACACTCGTGCCGCCTTAACGCCATCTGAAAATAGATCCCCATGTAACTTATTTTGTGATCTGTTGAGCCAAATTTTACTTCTGAACTCATTTAGGCTTGCCTAAATAAAGGGGCTGAATACTTATGCAATGACTATTTTAGTCATGAATTCTTTATTTTCAAATATATAAAAATACCGTTTTGTGTAGATTGTTGACAAAAAGTACAATTAAATCCATTTTAATCCCACTTTGTAACACAATAAAATGTGAAGAAATCCAAGGGGTCTGAATACTTTTGTAAGGCACTGTATGTGGCCACATGGAGAAATAATGTGTTCCCCCTTTGTTTGCACTTTGCAGTGCATCCACCTTTCTGTGATACACATTTTACTTAGGCCTTTGGTGAGTTTGCTTTGCTGAATGCCTGTGGTTTCTTCCCAGCTCCCATTGTGTTTGAGAACTATTATGAGAGGGAGCCCTCGACAGACAGCAATGGCAGTGCCTGCTTTGTAGGAGGAGTTATGAAGAGGTTAGAGACACTTATAAAGATTTTCTGTTGTTGCACTACAAGAATGCGTATTTGAAATAATGTAACCATCAAAACAACATCTTTACAATGTGAAACAAAACAAGTTCTGTTGAATTACTTTTAGGTTTTCAAACCTTTTGCAAGGGAACTCATCGGCTGGCTCTAAAACAAACGTCAATGACGGTTCACAGCCACTAGCACCACCTACTGGTATGTATGCTGCTAAAATTACTGTAACTACACTGAACAAAAATATAAATGCAACATGTAAAATGTTGGTCCCATGTTTCATGAGCTGAAATAAAAGATCCCAGAAATGTTCCATACGCACAAAAAGCTTATTTCACTCAACTTTGCACAAATTTGTTTATATCCCCGTCAGTGAGCATTTCTCCTTTGCCAAGATAATCCATACACTTGACAGGTGTGGCATATCAAGAAGCTGATTAAACAGCATGATCATTACACAGGTGCACCTTGTGCTGGGTAAAATAAAAGGTCACTTTATATTGTGCAGTTTTGTCACACAACACAGTGCCATAGATGTCTCAAGTTTTGAGGGAGTGTGCAATTGACATGCTGACTGCAGGAATGTCCACCAGAGCTGTTCCCAGATAGTGTCATGTTAATTTCTCTACCATAAGCCATCTCCAATGTTGTTTTAGAGAATTTGGCACCCAACCGGCCTCACAACCGCAGTCCATGTGTATCCACGCCAACCCAGGACCTCCACATCTGGCTTCTTCAACTGCGGGATCGTCTGAGACCAGCCACTCAGACAGCTGATGAAACTGTGGGTTTGCACAACCGAAGAATTTCTGCACAAACTGTCAGAAACCATCTCAGGGAAGCTTATCTGCGTGCGCGTCATCCTCACCAGGGTCTTGACTTAACTGCAGTTCGGTATCGTAACCAACTTCAGTGGGCAAATGCTCACCTTCGATGGCCACTGGCACGCTGGATAATTGAGCTCTTCACGGATGAATCCCGGTTTCAACTGTACCGGGCAGATGGCAGACAACGTGTATGGCGTCGTGTGGACGAGCAGTTTGCTGATGTCAACGTTGTGAACAGAGTGCCCCATGGTGTCCATGTGGTCATGGTATCGGCAGGCTTAAGCTACGGACAACAAACACAATTGCATTTTATCGATGGCAATTTGAATGCAGAAATATACCGGACAAGATCCTGAGGCATATTGTCGTGCCATTCATCCGCCACCATCACCTCATGTTTCAGCATGATAATGCATGGCCCGATGTCGCAAGGATCTGTACACAATTCCTGGAAGCTGAAAATGTCCCAGTTCTTCCATGGCTTGCATACTCACCAATCATGTCACCCATTGAGCATGTTTGGGATGCTCTGGATCAACATGTACGGCAGCGTGTTCCAGTTCCGCCAATATCCAGCAACTTCGCACAGCCATTGAAGAGGAGTGGGACAAGGCCACAGGCTACAATCAACAGCCTGATCAACTCTATGCGAAGGAGTAGTGTCGCGCTGCATGAGGCAAATGATACTGACTGATTTTCTAATCCACGCCTTTACCATTTTTTTTAAAGGCATATGTGACCAACAGATGCATATCTGTATTCCCAGTAATGTGAAATCCATAGAGTAGGGCCTAATGAATATATTTCAATTGACTGATTTCCTTATATGAACTGTAACTCAGTAAAATCTTTGACATTGTTGCATGTTGTTGTGTTTATATTTTTGTTCAGTGTAAATACAGTAAGTGTGGTACTTTTCATTGTGTGTAGGACTGTCAATAGAAACCATTTTGTGGACAGGGTCAGGGATATGTTTTTCCACTGTCATTACATTGTTACTTGTCAGGTAAAAACAGAGACGAAGAGGATTGTGATGTATGTTTTTTTCTATGTTCCCTTATAACAATGCATTGTGTTATCTAAAAGGGAAAAGTCTTGTTCCACTCATAATTTGGAAACAGTAGTAGCCCATAACTTTATCGTGCAGGTTTTCCATCTATTTTACTTGACCACCAGGGGGCACAAACATCCATCTGATTGCAGGTCAACTGTCCCTTAACTTCTTGACGCACGGATCCCTTTAGCGGGATCATTTTCGTAAACAACCGCTGAATTGCAGAGTGCCAAATTCAAAAAAAATTGCTACAAATATTTATATTCATGAAATCACAAGTGCAATATAGCAAAACACAGCTTAGCTTGTTGTTAATCCACCTGTCGTGTCAGATTTTGAAAATATGCTTTACAGCGAAAGCAATCCAAGCGTTTGTTTGAGTTTATCGATCACTAGACAAAACATTAAGAACACCTAGCAGCATTGTATATTGGTCACGAAAGCCAGAAAAGCAATAAAATGAATTGCTTACCTTTGATGATCTTCGGATGTTTGCACTCACGAGACTCCCAGTTACACAATAAATGTTCCTTTTGTTCGATAAAGATTATTTTTTATATTAAAAAAAACTCCATTTGTTTGGCGCGTTATGTTCACTATTCCACAGCCTTAGGCAGGTCATCAAGGCTTGACGAAAATTCAAAATAGTATCCGTAAAGTTCGTAGAAACATGTCAAACGTTTTTAATAATCAATCCTCAGGTTGATTAACATCAATAATCGATAATATTTCAACCGGACTGTAAACTATTCAATACTGGAGAGAAAGAAAATGTCGAGCAACCAGTGTCGAGCGCATGAACTAATGTAAGGACATCCGTCTATCCACTGACACGTTTTGATAAATCTCGCTAATTTTTCAGAATAAAAGCTTGAAACTATGTCTAAAGACTGTTCACACCCTGAGGAAGCCATTGGAAAAGGAATCTGGTTGATATCCCTTTAAATGGACGAAAGGCAGGCAATGGAACAGTGATTTTTCAAAATAAGAGTCACTTCCGGGTTGGATTTCCTCAGGTTTTCGCATGCAAAATCAGTTCTGTTATACTCACAGACAATATTTTGACAGTTTTGGAAACTTTAGAGTGTTTTCTATCCTACTCTGTCAATTATATGCATATTCTAGTATCTGAACCTGAGAAATAGGCAGCTTACATTGGGAACGTTATTTTTCCAAACATAAGAATTCTGCCCCTTAGCTTCAAGAGGTTTTAACCTAACGTAGCAGGCCTAGAAAGACGCCTGAGCGGAGTTCCCACTTCTGTTTTTCAGGGGAAACGGAAGTTAGGTTAAAAATACCGTATCCCTAAAAAACAGAAACGTCAGCTTTCTGCCACCGCCGCTAAGGGTGACTGTCCCTTCGCATAAAAGTAGCTGTTTCAGCAATATTAAGCAGGGTCTGACACTACATCACATGGGCTTACTTTTTCAGTTCAGTTAATAGAGGTAGTAATGAGGTTTCAAACTGCCAGTGGCTTGACCAAATAACTGATTAATCTGCTTGCCTTTGTGTAATCCTTAGCCAACACATCAGATGGAGTGTACGCCTCCATTCCTGGATTTCAGCAAGTGCAGCCAACCATCTCAGAGAGCAGAGAGGAGTACCAGGCTCTGTATGACTATGAGGCTCAGGTCAGAATATTCTGACACTCTATATGCCTGCATTCAGCATATAGGCCTACACTAAGAATGAGTGGATTCGCGTTTCTGTTACATTTGAACCACAACTTGCCTAACCCGGCTTTGTCCATTTCTAGGGTGAGGACGAGCTGTCCATGTTTGCAGGGGAGACGGTTGTGGTCATTGAACAAGATATGGATGGCTGGTGGACTGTGAAGAGAAACGGCATGTCAGGACTGGTCCCTGGATCCTATCTGGCCAAAGAATGAACTCTTCTTGGCACAAGTAGTAAGGCTATAGGGCACATAGCATACCCCCACCCCGCATGTCTTAGTTTGACCATTTTCTCTAAGCCTTACAGGGCTGATAATGTTAGCTCAGTCTTGGCCATATGTGTTGTTGAGTGAAGTTACTGACCTGAGACCATGGTTTTATCTAATGATGGAGATTATTCACTTATGTATTGTCAAAATGGAAAGACGTGCACTTACCTCTTTTACTTTCCTCTCGAGTCTACAAGCACAACAGTTTGTGGGTTGTTACACAAATAGAGTACATTTTGCTTCCCTACGATATTTTAAGTAGAAATTGTGCAAGAATATTGAACTTTAAAAGCCTCCCAGCTAACAATTATAGAGAGATCGTTGTTGTAATGTTACCTGTAATGTTCCCCTAATGTTTGTGTCCAGTTTTCCGTTAGTTAAGGGAACATTCTATCTATGTTAGCATAAACCTTCAGAGAACCTTTTTAGCATGTTTTGGCCTTAGTTAGAACATTCCCTTAATGTCAAACAGAATATACCCAGAACCTGGTTACCACATTCTAAAAATATACAATGTTAATGTTCTAGACACGTTTCATGAGAACATTGCAAGAACATTCATGTGTCCAGTTTTCTGTGGGTTAGGAGAATATTCCATCAACGTCCCACCAAACATACACAGAACATGGTTGCCATGTTCTCAGAACATAAGATATTAATGTTCTAGACACGTTTCATGGGAATGTTGCAAGAACATTTGTGTATCAACTCACTGCCTTCCTGAAGACAAACAATGTATACGAAACGCTTCAGTCTGGTTTTAGACCACATCACAGCACCGAGACTGCACTCGTGAAGGTGGTAAATGACCTTTTAATGGCGTCAAACCAAGGCTCTCCATCTGTCCTCGTGCTCCTTAACCTTAGTGCTGCTTTTGATACCATCGATCACCACATTCTTTTGGAGAGATTGGAAATCCAAATTGGTCTACATGGACAAGTTCTGGCCTGGTTTATATCTTATCTGTCGTTAAGATATCAGTTTGTCTCTGTGGAGGGTTTGTCTTCTGACAAATCAACTGTAAATTTCGGTGTTCCTCAAGGTTCCGTTTTAGGACCACTATTGTTTTCACCATATATTTTACCTCATGGTGATGTCATTCGGAAACATAATGTTAACTTTCACTGCTATGCGGACGATACACAGCTGTACATTTCGATGAAACATGGTGAAGCCCCAAAATTGCCCTCCCTGGAAGCCTGTGTTTCAGACATAAGGAAGTGGATGGCGGCAAATTGTTTACTTTTAAACTCTTACAAAACAGAGATGCTAGTTCTAGGTCCCAAGAAACAAAGAGATCTTCTGTTGGATCTGACAATTAATCTTGATGGTTGTACAGTCGTCTCAAATAAAACCTTGGCATTACTATGGACCCTGATCTCTCTTTTGACGAACTAATCAAGCATATTTCAAGGACAGCTTTTTTCCATCTTTGTAACATTGCAAAAATCAGAAACTTTCTGTCCAAAAATGCAGAAAAATTCATCCATGCTTTTGTCACTTCTAGATTAGACTACTGCAATGCTCTACTTTATGGTTACCCGGATAAAGCACTAAATAAACTTCAGTTAGTGCTAAACACGGCTGCTAGAATCTTGACTAGAACCAAGAATGTGATCATATTACTTCAGTGCAATAGTTTATGTGTCGGGGGGCTAGGGTCAGTCTGTTATATCTGGAGTATTTCTCATGTCTTATCCGGTGTCCTGTGTGAATTTAAGTATGCTCCCTCTAAATCTCTCTTCTCTCAGAGGACCTGAGCCCTAGGACCATGACTCAGGACTACCTGGCCTGATGACTCCTTGCTGTCCCCAGTCCACCTGGTCATGCTGCTGCTCTAGTTTCAACTGTTCTGCCTGCGGCTATGGAACCCAGACCTGTTCACTGGACGTGCTACCTTGTCCCGGACCTGCTGTTTTGGACTCTCTCTCTACTGCACCTGCTGTCTCTAACTCTGAATGATCGGCTATGAAAAGCCAACTGACATTTACTCCTGAGGTGCTGACCTGTTGCACCCTCTACAACCACTGTGATTATTATTATCTGACTCTGCTGGTCATCTTTGAACATTTGAACATCTTGGCCATGTTCTGTTATAATCTCCATCCGACACAGCCAGAAGAGAACTGGCCACCCGTCATAGCCTGGTTCCTCTCTAGGTTTCTTTCTAGGTTCCGGGCTTTCTAGGGAGTTTTTCCTAGCAACCGTGCTTCTACATCTGCATTCCTTGGAGTTTGGGGTTTTATGCTGGGTTTCTGTAAGGCACTTTGTGACATTGGCTGATGTAAAAAAGGCTTTAAAAATGAATTTGATTTATTGAATGTTCTTACAACATTCCCATGAAGCATGTCTAGAACATATCTTAAATTACCACATTCTGGGTAAGTTCTATTTGACATTAATGAAATGGTTTCTTGGAAGCATTCCTTGCACATAACGGGAACATTCCTATGAAAACATTAGTTAATGGTCTACTGAGACTCTTAAGGGAATGTTCTCCAAAGTTGTTGGAACATTTTTGTTAGCTGGGCTGTTACATTAAATGAAGTGCCCCTCTGCGGTGATGTCTCCAATGTGATAGGGGAGTATAAGCCAATTTGGTTTCAACAGTGTGTTGTTATTCTCTTTGAGATTTTGTCTTTGAAATTTGTATTAAGAATATTGGTAGTAGTAATAATTTGTCAAACAGTAAATAGTTTCTCTGGATTTCCTGAATCAGAAATGCCCTCAACTGTTTTTCTGGTTTGTCCTCTCTCGGGGTTATGGCGTAGGTGACCATAGATGGTTTCTAGATGCATGGAAGGGTTAATTCGACCGAGAACAGTGTGAGCCTCACCCCCTCTAACCTAATGGCGTTCACTATGGCCCTGTTCTTCACCACTTCTACCTGAGTCCGAGCCAGCAACCTGTACACAGCATCCAGTCGAAGCTATCAACTGCCTTTTCTCTCAGGAGGGCAGCATGAGTCCACGTGGAGTGTGTATGAAGAGATCCCGTCCAAACTTCTCTCATGCTGCTGGTGTACTGGTCGGAAAATGGACAAGACTTAATGCACCATAAAGGATGGTGGTGGCAGCTCAGGTGAGAGATTTGTCTGCTTGGGAAAAATCTGATTATTCCCAGATATTGGAATCGGGACATTATCAAGGGCCATCCACTTTGAACATGTGCCATTGAGAGGACAAACTGAAACACTATTTGAAGAAGAAAATGAAGAAACGCCAGAAGAATGAGTGCCGGGAAGGAGGGGGGGTGGTCAAGTGTGCCTGTAATTGATTTATGCTTGTCCAAAAAGCTTTATTTGGGGTATCAGGTTGATTGTGGAGGTCTGCACACTGCAAAATGTATAGTAATTTATACAAAAAATGCATTGCGATACCGTCTTGTCATTAACACAGGGACAAATGGGGCCCGGGATGAGAAAATGTAATGCTAGAAATATAAGATGAATATAATGTATGTCAATGTTAGTAGTGCATGCTGTATATTTATTTCCCTGTCTGTAAATTTACATTCTGCCAGTGTGTACTAAATTGAGGGTCTTAAATTCGAGTGATAGACTCAACGCGACGCAGAAGGGACTGTTATTTTAAATTTGGGTTGGATAATTTAACAAAGTCAAAAGCCAGAATCCATAAATGAAATTGTGTAATCAAGCATATGTGTAACTGTATGAAATGAAGGTCTTAAGTTAAAACATTCTACTGCAATGGTTTTACAAGTAAGGGGTATGGAATAAGGATCAGTTACTAGTTGGAGTGTACAACCCAGAATGAAGGGTTTGAGAGTGTCTGTGGTTTTCATGCGTTAATTTTGTTTACTTATAATGATGTATTTTGATAGTTTAAGCAATAACCAAATGAATAAAATGTAATAATAATTATCACAGAGTGATAAGAGGAGGGAGTATACCAGAATGTTTTTTTGTCTGAAGCGATAGCCTTTAATTGTACTTCTTGACTCATACAATCATTGGTTCCTATAGGTGCTGGGTAGAGATATGAGGGGGATACGGTTCCCCTCTTCAGACTTTTTGTCAGAATGCCCAGAATAAGTTCTATAAATTTAGGTAGGAGACGGTGCCAGCCACATGCAGGAACCAACCCTATGAACCATGCCTATGTAAGTTTTTTGTATAGCCGTATATAAGAGAACTAATGGGACTGCCCCGGCAGAGCTCCTGACAGATGTGTACTATGGTGCATTAAGTTTGTTGGAACCTCTCCAACTTGCTGATAATAAAGAATGATTCATTTGAGTTTGACTATGACTCCCTGGTGGTAATTTCCACGACAAGATTTGAACCAGTTAAATGTAACTAAACATAATCTATATAAATAATGTAATCCTCAAAAGTAATTATTTATCATAAGAGGGACATAAACCATAACTAGTAATTCTGCATACTCCAAAAAAAGGTTAAAATCTCACATTTCTGGTAAAAAATAATTATAAATTGCTAAGGTGTAGTCAGTTTTGAGGACACAAGCTCAAGTACACAGTACAAATATGATAAAAATATGAAAACATGAAATATTTCTTCTTCAACAAAACTGTATGAATACAGCTTGAAATGACTTATATGCTTTCTAAATATAGTGTAATCAAATAATAAAATGACTAAGATTTCACCTTATAACTGTAAAATACATATTGGTATGTTTAGTGTTCGAGAAAATATGCATATTTTCTAAAAGGTCTTTCTTGATCAAAATGTCTGCCCCCACCACTATGAACATTACACATCTATTCATTATTTTACATTACTTTGATAAAGTTGGCTTTTAATCAATCTGTGAATGCACTAGAGCAGGGACGGTCGCCCTTTTAATGGCCCTCGGATCAATATCCCAAAAACAAGATATATACAGTACTCATTCAAGGGTTTTTCTTTATTTTTACTATTTTCTACATTGTACAATAATAGTGAAGCCATCAAAACTATGAAATAACACATATTGAATCATGCAGTAACCAAGAAAGTGTTAAATCAAAATATATTTTATATTTGAGTTTCTTCAAAGTAGCCACCCTTTGCCTTGATGACAGCTTTGCGCACTCTTGGCATTCTCTTAACCAGCTTCATGAGGTATTCACCTGGAATGCTTTTCAATTAACAGGTGTGCCTTGTTAAAAGTTAATTTGTGGAATATATTTTCTTAATGCATTTGAGCCAGTCAGTTGTGTTGTGACAAGGTAGGGGGTGGTATACAGAAGATATCCCTCTTAGGTAAAAGACCAAGTCCATATTATGGCAAGAACAGCTAAAATAAGCTAAGAGAAATGACAGTCCATCATTACTTTAAGACATGAAGGTCAGTCAATATGGAAAATTCAAGAACTTTGAAAGTTTCTTCAAGTGCTGTCACAAAAACCATCAAGCACTATGATGAAACTGGCTCTCATGAGGACCGCCACAGGAAAGGAAGACCCAGAGTTACCTCTGCTGCAGAGGATAAGTTCATTACAATTACCAGCCTCAGAAATTGCAGCCCAAATAAATGCTTCACAGAGTTCAAGTAACAGACACATCTCAACATCAACTGTTCACAGGAGACTGCATGAATCAGGCCATCATGGTCGAATTGCTGCAAGGAAACCACTACTAAAGGACACCAATAAGAAGAAGAGACTTCCTTGGGCCAAGGAACACGAGCAATGGACATTAGACCGGTGGAAATCTGTCCTTCTGTCTGATGAGTCCAAATTTGAGATTTTTGGCTCCAACCGCCGTGTCTTTGTGAGACGCAGAGTAGGTGAACGGATGATCTCCGCATGTGTGGTTCCCACCATGAAGCATGGAGGAGGTGGTGTGATGGTGTGGGGGATCTTTGCTAGTGACACTGTGTGTGATTTATTTAGAATTCAAGGCACACTTAACCAGCATGGCAACCACAGTATTCTGCAGCGATACGCCATCCCATCTGCTTTGCGCTTCGTGGGAATGTTTTTCAACAGGAAAATGACCCAATGGGCTATTTGACCAAGAAGGAGAGTGATGGAGTGCTGCATCAGATGACATGGCCTCCACAATCACCCGACCTCAACCCATTTGAGATGGTTTGGGATGAGTTGGACCGCAGAGTGAAGGAAAAGCAGCCAACAAGTGCTCAGCATATGTTCCACAAATTAACTTTTAACAAGGCACACCTGTTAATTGAAAAGCATTCCAGGTGAAACTGGTTGAGTGAATGCCAAGAGTGTTCAAAGCTGTCATCAAGGCAAAGGGTGGCTACTTTGAAGAATCTAAAATGTAAAATATATTTTGATTTGTTTAACAGTTTTTTTGTTACTACATGATTCCATGTGTGTTATTTCATAGATTTGATGTATTCACTATTATTCTGCAATGTAGTCACTCAATTAGCCCATGTCAGCTAACCATTTTTAGATTGGTAAATTAGTATAGCAGCCAGCTATCTACCTGTAGTAGCCCTAATCATGGTCGAATTACCGACCGGGGCTCCCACATTGATTTTGTCAGTCACTCTCAAGCAGATATCATATTAAAAACTGCACTTTTTCTTCTCTGCCTCTTGCAGCAAACGTGCCTTAAAATGGCAACATTTTCTCTATGGCCCATGGTAAAATGTGCAGAATTGCAACAACAACAAAAAAAGGTCTCTCCACTGTCAAGAGGGGGGTCACTAAAATGTTTTGCGGCCCCTCATGAGTTCAGATTTTTTGTGGCCCCCACCCCCATCAAAGTTGCCCAACCCTGTGCTAGAGTAACAAAACCACTCTCTCCTGCTGCTCTACCGACACAGTTTCTAAACCCAGAGGAGCAACATTGTGAGACTTCCGGGAACGCTTGTGAAACAGACCAGGCCGGGTTTAGGGGTTTGAGTGAATATTCTTCCTTAGTTGTTAATTTTCTCGAAATCTAAAGGCACAACCTAGATTCGAGCCAATGTCTTAAGTAGTTGAACCTTGTGAAAGTGACAAACTGATACGTTTTCATTTTCGTCAAAAAATACTTTATATTGAAGGAGTGCATTTGAGTTGATGGCCTATACATGCGCAGTTTGGCACGAGACGCCAGTTACACCCGATGATGTGTTTCTACGCATGAGCTTAGCTAGCCAACGTCAACATGACATCGCCTACAAGTGTGATCAGGGATTTCTATTGGAGAAGCAGCCTTAGCCTGTCTACTGTACTGCCTTTGCTACAGATGTAAGGATTGCTGGCATGTGCTTTGCTCAGAAATATCTGACTTTATTAAGTTCAATACAACTGGGAACTCTGGGAAAAAAACAAGCTCCAACTGGGAAAAATTGTTTTGAACACTCGGAATTCCAAGTTGGAAACTCAAGCATCTTTCTAGAGCTCAAACTTTCCGACCTGAAGATCACTGACGTCATGATTTGACCTTTTTTTTAACTTCTTTGAGTTCCCAGTTGTCTTGAAAGCACCATTAGTCAGTGGCTGTGACATAGGGTTCAGCCAGGAGTTGGACAGTCGGAGGAGCAAATGAAATGGTAGGAGGGACATCCCAGCTTCAAGTGGTGTCAGATTTCACATCCTACTCCACAGGCGGAGTTTACTCGACACAGGCGTTAAAGATATACTCCTGTGTCCGTGAGAATCAGGGCTACCGCTCAATGCAAGCCATTTCGATCTACAGTGGCCACAGGCATTTATAAGCTAAAATGTCATTTGAAACTTGTACCAGAACCATGCAGGTCCCCTAAACTTTACATCTGAGGTTTTAACCCACTTAACCCCACAATTTCACCATCATTGTAAAGACCTAGTTATTTTGTTGCTTTGACAGTCATTTCTGAAGATTATTATTTATTTAATGTGATTAGTGATTAATTTACGTCTGTCCCTGATTTTAAGGTCAACCCTGTTACATGAGCTGAGCTCTCATTTAAAATGGACGTGAAACTATTACCTTTTTAAAATATTTTTTTCAAAAGAAACATTGAACATAAACTCAGCAAAAAAATAAACGTCATCTCACTGTCAACTGCGTTTATTTTCAGCAAACGTAACGTGTAAATATTTTTATGAACATAACAAGATTCAACAACTGAGACATAAATTGAACAAGTTCCACAGACATGTGACTAATATAAATTGAATAATGTGTCCCTGAACAAAGGGGGGGTCAAAATCAAAAGTAACAGTCTGTATCTGGTGTGGCCACCAGCTGCATTAAGTACTGCAGTGCATCTCCTCCTCATGCACGGCACCAGATTTGCCAGTTCTTGCTGTGAGATGCTACCCCACTCTTCAACCAAGGCACCTGCAAGTTCCCAGATATTTCTGGGGGGGGTGGCCCTAACCATCACCCTCCGATCCAACAGGTCCCAGACGTGCTCAATGGGATTGAGATCCGGGCTCTTCGCAGGCCATGGCAGAACACTGACATTCCTGTCTAGCAGGAAATCACACACAGAACGAGCAGTATGGCTGGTGGCATTGTCATGCTAGGGGGTCATGTCAGGATGAGCCTGCAAGAAGGGTACCACATGAGGGAGGAGGATGTCTTCCCTGTAACACACAACGTTGAGATTGCCTGCAATGACAAGCTCAGTCCGATGATGCTGTGACACACCACCCCAGACCATGACGGACCCTCCACCTCCAAATCGATCCCGCTCCAGAGTACAGGCCTCGGTGTAACGCTCATTCCTTCGACGATAAACGCGAATCCGACCATCACCCCTGGTGAGACAAAACCACAACTTTTCAGTGAAGAGCACTTTGTGCCAGTCCTGTCTGGTCCAGCGACGATGGGTTTTTACCCATAGGCGACATTGTTGCCGGTGATGTCTGGTGAGGACATGCCTTACAACAGGCCTACAAACCCTCAGTCCAGCCTCTCTCAGCCTATTGCAGACAGTCTGAGTACTGATGGAGGGAATGTGCATTCCTGGTGTAACTCGGGCAGTTGTTGTTGCCATCCTGTACCTGTCCCGCAGGTGTGATGTTCGTATGTACCGATCCTGTGCAGGTGTTACACGTGGTCTGCCACTGCGAGGACGATCAGCTGTCCATCCTGTCGCGCTGTCTTAGGTGTCTCACAGTACAGACATTGCAATTTATTGCCCTGGCCACATCTGCAGTCCTCATGCCTCCTTGCAGCATGCCTAAGGCACATTCACACAGATGAGCAGGGACCCTGGGCATCTTTCTTTTGGTGTTTTTCAGAGTCAGTAGAAAGGCCTCTTTAGTGTCCTAAGTTTTCATAACTGTGACCTTAATTGCCTACCGTCTGTAAGCTGTTAGTGCCTTTACGACCGTTCCACAGGTGCATGTTCATTAATTGTTTATTGAACAAGCATGGGAAATGGTGTTTAAACCCTTTACAATGAAGATCTGTGAAGTTATTTTGATTTTTACGAATTATCTTTGAAAGACAGGGTACTGAAAAAGGGGCGTTTCTTTTTTTTGCTGAGTTTACAATAGTTAAATCATAGTGTAAAAGCAAGTGAGCTGTTACTATTTTTTGCCATTTTCTGGTAAAAACTGTGCATGTCAAGCATTACACGTCAACCCCATTACCCTTAGATAGGCTAGGAATGTTTTAATAATTAAAAATGTTTTGGAAGCTTCAATTGCCCCTCATTGCTGCACACAAGCTTCAATTCCACATGTCACAATGGGATTTATGCTGATTTAAAGATGCACTATGCAGAAATGGCTCTGCCAATTCCTGGTTGCTCAAATTCTAATTGTTAGCCTACTTTCAGTATTTGTGACAAAACAAGCTAGTGTAAAGAATCGTTGTACCATCTAAACTGCTATGAAATATATTTTCCATAATCAAAAATATTGTATTTCCAGCTGTTTGAAGCTGGTCTACAAAACCGAAACTTATGATTGGGAAGAATAGAACAGCGCACATAGAACATATCTACTGTTTCTTAGACTTGCTTTCAATAAAGAATGACAGAGCTATAACTCACATTTCTCTGCGAATCTGGTCAGGTCACTCAAAAAGTTACATATTGCAGCTTTAAGATGATAACCTCAACCCTATTACGGTCAACCCAGTTGGCACTTCATGGGCACTTACAATATGTTATTATTTGTGAAGTGAAACATGTGCTTATGGCAGAATGTGAAATGAATAGTTTTGACCAAATTAGACTACACAAAATGTACTCTACTCGAGGAACGACCCGTGTGTTGTTTAGGAATCATACTGTAGCGAGGACAGCTGCAAAGTAAAGCACACTCACACACTATAGTCACAGAGCTATTTATATTCTTTAGTATTGAATATTACTTGTGTGTTTGAGCAATTAAGTGGGGTAAACTGTCCACATGCTAGAATTGGCAGGAAAATACAATGGCTTAGATGAATTTAGGGTGATACTTCTAATCCCTCTTTCCTTAGGGATACTGTTCGACTGACAATTTTAAATGTATCTATGAAGGACTCTAGCTTTGGAAGTGTTTACATAAAGTATTTCTTATCAGCTATATTGCATAAAGTGGACTAGCAAAGGAGGTCAGCCAGGCTGTTTGACACTGTTTTTAATAATACAATAATATACCTTTGAATTAAAACTTTACAGGCTTCATTGCAAAAAAATACAATACTTATTTGGAAACCACACAAATCACATTACAGTGCAAACTGATCCAATATTTATTTAACAAATACTTATTTACAATGATGGCCTACCCCGGGGCCAATTGTGCACCGCCCTATGGGACTCCCAATCACGGCTGGATGTGATACAGCCTGGATTTGAACCAGGCACTGTAGTGGAGTCTCTTGCACTGAGATGCAGTGCCTTAGACCACTGCGCCACTTGGGAGCAGTTCAAAGGCATCTGGTCACTAAGAGCCTGACTCAAAGTCCCAATGTACAAATATAATTACTGTTAGCTGATGCATAAGAGAAACTTTGCAAGTAGCTAGACATTTGTAGCTTTAATACAGACAAGGTAGAACCGGCCTATGGCACCCTAACACCCAATTTAAGGATCTAATGACAAGGCTTGTCTCAATACCATGTTAAACAAGACTAAGACATCCCCAATCATCTGACTCTGTGCTTACCCAAAAGCATGGCTACATGAATCACTTAAAGCCAGCTCTCACTCCCCCTGGGAAAGATGCTTCCACAAGTGGTTTAGGATGTGACTCACTGGCTCTGCCAATGACAAAAGCTCTCAGACAATTAGTGTTTGAACATCAGGGTGCTTTGTCTGGAGAAAACCATACAGCTCTAATGTCCACACAAGAGAGGCATGGCTACGGTCTTGGTTGTTGGCAGAGAAAAGTGAGCATATTTTTGTGAAATATAGAAATAAATTAAACTGCAGAATCTTCTGGCTGGAATACAGTTTATTTCCTTGTTAAAGTCCCCCCCCCATCTCTGGTTTATATTTCTCTACAGGACTACATTTCTTAAAAATCTAATTTTATCACTAGGCCTACATACCACGAGTGTGCTCAACTCCACACAGAAAGTACAACAGAACATTTTAGTAACAGTGCATGTGGATTAATCAAATGCCCACATTCTTGCAAAGCAGATCAGTTAATTGACTGCACTTTGGTTACTGCCCATTCCTGGTGGGCCGATGCAGTGCCATTGACTTGTATACTGTCTATAGTTCCACTAATACTCATCAGGAACAGAATGGTGCTGGTGAAGGGTGAGATCTGGGCCAAACAAAGCAGTAGCACAAGGCAACCTCATACACAAGGAATCTTCAACTCAGCTACTTACATGATGAATGTAAATATTTATAAAATATTCCAAAACCATACACATATTGCAAACTGACATGAGTAAAGTATTCAGTCCACATATTCCGTACAGTAGGTTTATCAGAGGCCTCATCCTTGTGTACCTCAAACAGGTAAAACTTAAGTGCAACAAATTTCATTTGTCAAATATCACAGAGCAACAAATAACAAAAAAAACTTGTTTAATCACCATGTAAGAATTTGTCCTGTAGATTTTTGAAAAAAAGTCTAACAAAATACCAACTTACATAGCATGTAAATAAATAGGTATTTCACCACTTAACCCATCACCATTGTGGAGTATGAGCCACCATGTGAGGAGCTTTTCAACTTACAGCAGAGGAGACCTGAGCAAGTCAGTGAACCATCCCCCACTGACAAAGCCATGAACCTAGGTGTGTGTTCCTTATGCGTAGGTTCCCCCTGTCATGAGAAGCTCGTAGGCAGGGTCACGGCTCCTACTGCACAGCACCACACAGGCACACAGCATCCCAAATACCTAGGAAAGGAAAACACCAGGGGTTGAAGTGTAGTGTCATCCATGTCTTCCATCCATCCGTTCCTGAGGATGTCCCCTGTCAGCCTCTGACCTGGGCACTAGGCCAACTACTCTCCCAAGAAAGGCTGAGCACTGAGCAAGGACACAAAGCTACTACATCAGCAGCAAACAGGGAAGCCTCTGGGTCAAAAGCCTCTAGGATTACTGCAAAGCAGAATTCACATCCACACACTCACCAGCCCATAAAATAATATAATCTAATGTTGATGAAATGCAGAGGTAACATTATAAAAAGATGCAACTACAGTACATTGATAAACTGCTATTTAAATGTAGACTAGAACCATTTGCTGTCCTGGGGTTAAGCTGGGTTTCTGTATTGCACTTTGTGACAACTGCTGATGTAAAAAGGGCTTCAGAAAATACATTTGATAGATTTTTACTGAAATAATGAATGACAGCACTTTAAAGCAGCTCTCTGTCATGCAGCTGCCCCCTCATTGTAGTCAAATGAAAGGAATGAAAAGGGGTAAATCCAACCAATGACATGCCATCTTAATACACTAAATTTCCCATGGCCTCCAGAATCTGATTATGAACATTATAACAAATCAAAGTAACTAATATATTAAGTCAATGCAAATTGGCATGGGAGAATTTTTCCTTTAGGCTCCATTTAGCCTAGTTTGAGATGTCCTTGTGGCTATGCCATTTCCCCTTTTCCAAAAATTCCTAGATGCATTTTCCCTGTCCCCACAAAACAGTCCCCTCTAGGCCCTGTTCCTTGAGGCTCTGGTGGAGTGTGGCTGGGGGTTGACATAATAATGGCATACCCAGGCCCACTCAACCTCCATAATGAATCACTTCATGAGTCATAGCATAGGGAAGGGGGGGTTCACATGATGGCACAACACATCCATTAGTTGAACGAAAGAGGCCTGATGGAATTGGTTCTGTACCTGAATTGCAGCGAACGTCAGTGCAGCCCAGATGACATACATCATAATCTCCTTTAGTTTCTTCACAACAAGGGCTTCACATCCCTGGAAACACACAAACAATACATTGTGTAAGAGAATCAATGTGTATGTTATGCATGAGAGCAAAGCATAGGTATGTTTCGGACAATCTCTTACCTCTGGATAGAGGTCTCCAGGACGGGCTAGAGAGCCTGTACAGTTGCTGACATTAGGTTTGCAGCAGCTCACTGGTACACTGTTGTTTTGAAACTCATTAAACCAGCGCGTGTTCATCCAGTCTGAGTAAGTGTGAATTCCACAACAATGGAGCTGCAGGCATGACAAATGGTGATGGTTAACACTAGATCATTTCAATATAGCTTTAAATAACTTAACTGTTACAAAAAACATGAATTGCCCAAGTTACATTCTATCACCTGTCTTTGCATGTAGTCAATGGCACGGCTTGAGGCATCTGCATTGGTGCCATTGTACTCATTGTACACCTTCTGGATGGAGTGATTGACCTCGTCTCCAACCTGTAAACAAACAGGTTACTGTGCTTAACGGGACAATCTTCAATAACCTCATTAATGCATTTCTGATGAATACTAGGCTATAGTGAATCACCACTTAAGATAGCACTTTCTCCATTCATGGGAAGACTAAATATAAAGATACATTTCCTACTATGTTTTCCATAGAGAACATTTTTAATATTGTTGAATGAAAAAAGTTTCACATTGGAACGTATCCAGATAATTGGTATCCTGAACAAAATCTGATTTTCACAAATGTAACCTTGATCAATATGTACTTGACTTACACACCTTCGATCTGTAAATATAACCAAGAACCACCACAGCCACTTCCGTCACAAACACCAGCAGGAGAATGATGACAAACTGTGGTGAAAAGAGAAAGAATTAAACATAAGAAACTACTGAAAATAAAAGGGTCCCTGAGGCAGACAGGAAAATTTTAAGATCTCTAGCATTTATTTGGGGCAGCAGGTAGCCTAGTGGTTAGAGCATTGGGCCAGTAACCAAAAGGTTGCTGGATCGAATCCTTGAGCTGACAAGGTAAAACTCTGTCGTTCTGCCCCTGAACAAGGCAGTTAACCCACTGTAAAATGGGAAATAAGACGCACATTTAAATCAACACTGTAATGAACGATTATACAACATAAAGGTGAAATATAGATATTTTTTAAAAACATGATACAAAAGCTCTCTGTTTGCCAGTCTTCTGGCCAACAGGATTACTGAGGGAGTTCTGAGACCAGTTTGAATGTTGTAGTAGTAGGGGATAAGGCAACATTCACTGCAGGGCTCTAAAGAACAACCATTTTACTTGCATATGCACCCAAATATTTTTTGCAATGATTACTTCACTGCACCGAAGCCCGAGTGCCATGGGGAATACATTGAGCGCAGATTCATGACCGTCACACGTGCGCCATTACTACAAAGAAAACTCCATTACCTCAAATATCTTTCATTGTGCTCCTCAATTTCTTTGTGTGATCCTACATTTTTCAACTTATGTACACACGTGCTCCCTGTAAAAAAACATCAGCGTAGAGCCCTGCACTGACCGTTATAAGGCCACAGCGGCTTTCTCGTATTGTGGCACAGCATCCAATAAGACCGATGATGAAAAGGAGGCCTCCAACTGCAATTATGGTCACAGCAGGTATAAGGGTGTACACATCCTCAAAGAAGTGGTCGTAGTCATCATAGGTGATGAACACGTAGGCTCCAACATAGCACAAAATCCCTGCTGCTGCCTGTATTATGGGGGGAGAGAGTATTAATAACACAAAAAAAGCATATATTAAAACAAAAAAGGCATATATTAAAACAAAAAAAGGTTCAAATGAGTGTGGCCTCTGATGGTCCCTCAAGGAGGTTGTTAGGCCTAAATCAGAGGCAAATCTTGAGCGTGCTATGGGCTAAGGATGAGCCAAAAGACATGTTTGTCTGACACAAAAGCATACAACTATTACAACCATCCCATTGGCATTATAATAACTCAATCCTTCAAATTGGAATTATTTGATTTCTCACTGACTGGCAAAGACCATTAAAAATACCATTGTGTTTATTGATCTCTCAAACCTAATTTCAGTTGAAGGCATTCAGTTGTACAACTGACTAGGTGTCCCCCTTTCCCTTTATATTCTAACATATGGAAGTTTAGAAAAAGAGCTGCCAACAAACATTTTATGTTGAGGACCCACTTACAGTATGGCTATTAGGCTACCGTTTCATTTTATGGGAAGGGGCATTTAAAAAAAATACAAATACATTGGCTGGGACAAAGGGGGCACAGAAGCCCAGCATGAAACTCCCTGATTCTAACCGCAGTAGCCAAAGCAACCAGACAAAGAAAGACAGAGAACAAAAGGAAATGTTCAGCTAGCTAACGTTAGTTAAATATAAAAGGGATAGCAACATGACTGCAAGAACATTGCATTATGTAGTAACCCAAAGGCCCAAACTCTCAAACAGTATATTGAAGCTAAAAATAGACAAACAGCCACATGGCCTAGGTTGCATTGAATGGTAGGAAGTAGCAGGTTGCTGCGCATAATGTTGTGGATGAGAATTTGCGCATTCTCGAACGACACAGATGTCGTTTTAACTTACCCAAAAAATGAGGTTCAGAAAGACCAGCACTGTCTTTGATGAGGTAATACCACACCGACCCATGTTTAAAATAGGGATTCTCTATTATTACAGTAAAAACGTATTTGTGAACTAACTGGCTATGTCCTCCTGCGTTTGCAATCCATGCTTGACTGGAGTGGATTCTCTCCCCCACACACCGGAGCCCTAGCACCACATAAACCACACTCCTACCCCCAATGTATGTCATGTGACCCGATGAGCTGGTCATCCTTGAGGTGTGTATAATAACACCGATTAAAAGGATCTAACCCTTTTTTTTTTTTTTATGTCTCCTAAAATGACATACCCAAATCAAACTACCTGTAGCTCAGGACCTGAAGCAAGGATATGCATATTCTTGATACCATTTGAAAGGAAACACTTTGAAGTTTGTGGAAATGTTAAATTAATGTAGGAGAATATAACACATTAGATCTGGTAAAAGATAATACAAAGACAAAAACGTGTTTTTAAAATATTTTTTTATGTTGTTCCATCATCTTTGAAATGCAGGCGAAAGGCCATAATGTATTATTCCAGGTTTGTGCAATTTAGATTTTGTCCACTAGATGGCAGCAGTATATGTGCAAAGTTTTAGACTGTTCAAAATGTTGTATCAAGTCTGCCCAAATGTGCCAAATTGGTTTATTGATACATTTTGAAGTTCATAACTATGCACTCTCCTCAAACAATAGCATGGCATTCTTTCACTGAAATAGCTACTGCAAATTGGACAGTGCAGTTAGATTAACAAGATTTTAAGCTTTCTGCCCATATCAGATATGTCTATTAGATATGTCTATGGGAAATGATCTTGTTACTTACAACCTCATGCTAATAACATTAGCCTATGTTAGCTCAACCGTCCCGCAGGGGGGACACCGATCCCGTAGCGGTTTTAACCCTATCTGATCCTACCTGAGGCCAACAGCCTGAGAGGACAGGACACCACCACTCAACACACGCTGTAACTCTTCTGAAGTTAAATCTCCTACCCCCAAGTACTTCTCTGCAGCTGCCACCACAACATCTATATTCTGTGATTTACGTTCAATTTTTGTGAAGGTGTTTTTTCGCCCACCAAGCGAGGAGTTTTTGTATGGAGGTCAATGAGAGTGTGTGGAAATTGGTCAACAAAAAACGTAATGGCTTATTTGATTTATAGAAGTTTTGTTATGCTTAGGTTGTTACGAGTGTAACAACTTTGAGAAAAACAACTTTATATCAGAGTTGTGTCTGTTGTTCACACGAGTATCTGCCCTCTCATTGGCTAGAATGGTCCCACCTCGCCTCCTCTCAACTGCCTTCCATCTTTGAACATGTTATTTAATAGAACCCCAGAGTTGAGGTGTCATAATACACATAAAACCTAAACCTAAGGGAATTTTAGAAACACCTAAAATAAGGGCTGTGTTTCAAGTAGACTTACCCTGGTGTGACGTTTTGATAACCATGTAAATCTCTTTCGGACAAGGTGACTTTTATCGATATATTTGGCTCTATCTACTTTCAGAACCAAAAATGCTAATTAGCATCAAAGTAGACATCATTCAAGACTAGAAATTCCTGCAAGCTCCTGCATGTCATCTCTAGCTGACACCTTTGCAAACAGGTATTGTTTCAATTTAAATTAGATAGTTAATCCAGAGATTACCTTTGCCTAGATTCAGCAGGCTCGTCCAGATCACCATGGCATTTATAATCTTATGATAGCCACATTAGCAGCTAATAAGCGTTTCATTTTTGAGGGGTAAATAAAGGTGAATATATTGTTAAAAGTCACCTTGTCTTAGAGAGATTTACATGGTTATCAAAATGTCACAGCAGAGTAAGGCTACACGAAGCACAGCCTTTATTTTAAGCGTTAAAGTGGGCATCATACTGTGGTACTCCTATTGTTAGAGCTGCCACTTGAGTAGCTGGTCAATATAATGGTTAAAGTAGCGGAATAAGGTGATGGGTTTTAATGAGTATAGGGTTAGTTAGCTGGTAGGGTAATTAAAATATGTATATTTACATTTTTTTCAGTTGTATTTTTCCTGGTTCCCCTTTCCCATTTTGTAGCACAAAGTATAATGGATCTATACTATTGTTCAGTTGGGGGCAGCAATGCAACATATTGGATGCCAACCGCCGTTAAATCTCACAGAAGACGAAGAAGAAGAAGAAGATGGCATTGTTTCGTTTCTTTTGCTCACCAAGCAAGGATTTTTTGTTTGGAGTTCAATGAGAGAGAGTCGAATTTTGTCAACAAAAAATGTCATGGCTTATTTGCTACGAGGTTTATTTGATCAAGTAAACGTTTTGTAATTCTTACGTTGTTACGAGTCTACTGATATAAGTATGACACGTGACATCTCTGCAACTTTGTGTAAAAACGTTATATTAGAGTTGTCTCGAGATCGCTATGCATATTCATGACATGAGGCTAGTAGCACAACATCTCTCTCCATTTAATTTCTTTAACCTTTATTTTATCAGGGAGTCATACTGACACCAAGGTCTCTTTTACAGATGAGCCCTGAATTACAGAAAATACACATCTCAAAATATAAATACAAAATGCAAGCAGAAGCAAAGACACAGTCATAAAAAACAACACATTCATAAGTAATAAGGTCCTCAATCAGTTTTCTGAATTGGCCTAGAGGCACCAAAACATAAAATGTACGTACAGTTAAGATTGTTCCAAAAATAAGGTGCAAGAAAACTTAAAGCTGAATTACCTAACTCAGTAGAGACCAAAGGAATTTCCAGAATTAGCCATCCCTGAGACCAGGTGTGGTTACTCGTATGTCTAAAGTTTAGTAATGATGTTAGGTACAGTGGGACGTTTTATAAAATAGCTTTATAAATAAAACCTATCAATGTAGGGCCAAGCAACTTTCTGGTAGAGAATGCAGTAATGAGTACAAAATTTGCTGACCGTAATAAAGCACGGTGGCTGTCACGATCGTCTTGTGAAGAGAGAGAGGACCAAAACGCAGCGTGTGAAAAATAAGACATCTTTTTATTTGAAGAAGAAAAACGAAACCAAACACTTTACAAACTAACAAAACAACAAACGACCGTGAAGCTACAAAACGAAAGTGCACACACAAGCTACTAACGTTTAGACATAGACAATTACCCACAAATACATGATGCCTATGGCTGCCTTAAATATGGCTCCCAATCAGAGACAAATGAAAAACATCTGTCTCTGATTGAGAACCACTCAGGCAACCATAGACATACCTAGACACATTCACTCAACCATAGACATACCTAGACACATTCACTCAACACAAACCCATACACTACACCCAACACCCGCTTTACCATATAACCACCCAAACTAGACAAAACACAAACATTCCCCATGTCACACCCTGACCTAACTAAAATAATAAAGAAAACAAAGAATACTAAGGCCAGGGTGTGACAGTGGCGCTATGACAAACTGCATCTAACGGTTCATGAAGTGGCAGCTGCATTCATATAGATGAATAGTCCAGGACCTATTTTTTTTTTTTTTTTTTTGTAGTTACAGTCTTGTCCCATCGCGGCAACTCCCCTACGGACTCGGGAGAGGCAAAGGTCAAGAGCCACGCGTCCTCCGAAACACAACTCTGCCAAGCCGCACTGCTTCTTGACACACTACTTGCTTAACCCGGAAGCCAGCCGCACCAATGTGTCAGAGGAAATACCGTCCAGCTGGCAACTGAAGTCAGCTTGCAGGCACTCAGGACCTATTTATATAGAAGAAGGCATTTTTTATTGTCAGCTTCTTAACTAACTCATCAATATGCTTTTTAAAAGGCAGCTTTTCATCTACCCAGATGCCCAGATATTTGTAAGCAGGGACACAATCAAATGGATACCATCCAAAGTACATATGCTTAAATCATCAGACATATACTTAGTTTTACCTGCATTCAATACTAATTTCAGGTCAATAAGGTTTTTCTGTCATTTCAATGAAGGCAAACTGTAGTTCAGATATAGAGTCTGGTCAACCGTGGGGGCAATAGCATGCACAACAGTATCATCGGCAAGTGCAGGTACATTTTTTTTACAGACAAGTCGATATTGTTAATGTAAACAGTAAAAAGTACAGAACCCAGAATCGACCCCTGCGGGACACCTTTCATAATATCCAGGAAAGCTGATTTAACCCCATCAGTAGATACACATTAAGTTCTATCTGTCAAGTAATTTTTTAACCAGTTACATGCAGCCTGGTCTAGGCCAATAGGAAAGCCTTTGCAGTGAGTGATCAACAGCATCAAAAGCTTTTGACAGGTCAATGAAGAGTGCAGCACAATGTTGCCTTTTATCCATACAGTTAAGCACATCATTTATAACCAGGGATGCAGCAAAGAGTGCTGGTCTAAAATCCGACTGATGTACATTTAGAATACATTTCAAAGATAAGAAACATTTTAGCTGAGATTTAATCAAGGATTCTAATATTTTAGCTTGGGAAAAAAGTTTAGAAACAGGGCTATAATTATTTAGGTCACAAGGGTCACCATCTTTGTGAAGGGGGAGTGCATAGGCCACCTTCCAAACCTTGGGGATAGTTCCAAATATAATCGTCAGGATAAAAATATGGGTTAATGATTCAGCAATCAGGGGAGCAGAGAGCTGCAGCAAAAATGGATAAAGCATATCAGCCCCAGTGGATTAAAAAAAGAATATCTTAAGCAAGGCATCTAGTACATTACAGGTAGTAAATTGTTGAAATGAAAACAACTAGAAGTTGACGGGTTAACCGTCAAGTCAGCTAGAGACTAGCAGAAGGAAGAGAAGTCGACTGACTGACCATAGTAAATTAAATCACTGTTTCTCTCGAATAAAAAGCCTGCTGAGGTAAAATAATGATTGTAAGTCTTTAATTTACAATCTGTAGAAACTATGAGAATAGAAAGATTCAGAACTTTTGTGAAACATCACTGCACAGTTGAAAAATATATGGCAAATAGAAATCCAATATGGATAGTGTTAAGCGATAGATGGAATGGGTTTGAGTGGAGCTGAAGGGTGGGAGTTAAAACAAACAAAAGATAACTATTGTAAGATAGATTGTGTCCGTAAAAAGTATATTGTATGTATAAACTGGAATTAGAAACCTAAGTGTTGTTCACTAGTTTACTCCAATTAGGGGAGGGGTGGTAGAGTTAGTGGGAAATGAAAAAATGAAAATATATCTGAAAAAAATGTGTGTATATATATATATGTGTGTGTCACGACTTCGGCCGAAGTTGGTCCCTCTCCTTGTTCGGGCGGTGTTCGGCGGTCGACGTCACCGGTTTTCTAGCCGCCACCGATCCACTTTTCATTTTCCATTTGTTTTGTCTTCATTGTACACACCTGGTTTCCATTCCCATAATTAATTTTTCCTTATTTAACCCTCTGTTTCCCCCATGGTTTTGTGCGTGTGTGTTCTTTGTAAGTTGGTCTCATTTGTGAGCGTGATTATTTTCCTTCTTGGAATATTTGTTGTTATGAGTAAAGTTAC
This sequence comes from Salvelinus alpinus, assembly GCF_045679555.1. Taxonomy (NCBI): domain Eukaryota; kingdom Metazoa; phylum Chordata; class Actinopteri; order Salmoniformes; family Salmonidae; genus Salvelinus; species Salvelinus alpinus. The sequence goes on along the minus strand of NC_092094.1, from coordinate 33,820,634 downwards.
GTTTATTACTCATCTCTGTGTCCTGCGCCTGACTCCGCCTTACCTGCTACACCTAGACGCCTTACTGTGTGTGTGTGTGTGTGTGTGTGTGTGTGTGTGTGTGTGTGTGTGTGTGTGTGTGTGTGTGTGTGTGTGTGTGTGTGTGTGTGTGTGTGTGTGTGTGTGTGTGTGTGTGTGTGTGTGTGTGTGTGTACAGTCAAAGTTTGGACACACCTACTCATTCAAGGGTTTTTCTTTATTTTACCTGTTTTCTACATTGTAGAATAGTAGTGAAGACATCAAAACTATGAGATAACACATATGGAATCATGTAGTAACACAAAAAGTGTTAAACAAATCAGAATATATTTTATATTTGAGATTCTTCAAAGTAGCCACCATTTGCCTTGATGACAGCTTTGCACACTCTTGGCATTCTCTCAACCAGCTCCATGAGGTAGTCACCTGGATCATCTCCTTTGTTTTGCTCACTCAACGTCAACAAAACAAAGGAGATGATTGTGAACTACAGGAAACAGCAGAGGTAGCGCCCCCCTGTCGGGCTGCATCTTGTCGGGCTGAATCACCGCCTGATACGGCAACTGCACTGCCCGCAACCGCAGGACTCTCCAGAGGGTAGTGCGGTCTGCCCAACGCATCACCGGGGGCAAACTACCTGTCCCCAGGACACCTACAGCACCCGATGTCACAGGAAGGCCTCCAAAAAGATTATCAAGACAACAATAACCCGAGCCACTGCCTGCTGACCCCGCTATCATCCAGAAGGCGAGGTCAGTACAGGTGCATCAAAGCTGGGACCGAGAGACTGAAAAACAGCTTCTATCTCAAGGACATCAGACTATTAAATAGCCATCACTAGCATATTAGAGGCTGCTGCCTATATACATAGACTTGAAATCACTGGCCACTTTAATAAATGGAACACTAGTCACTTTAATAATGTTTACATATTTTTCATTAGTCATCTCATATGTATATACTATATTCTATTTGTTAAGAGAATTATGTTCTCAATGTTCATAAACCAATTCAATCAAACTACCCAGTCTGCTAGATCAGGATTTGTAAGATACTAATTGAAATGAAGCAGACAGAGGCCCAGCTAAAATAGTCAATAAGGTTTATTCACGGGAACGTTCTAAAGTCAAGAATACAAAACAATTCATTTTATACTGGCTTCTCACACACACACATTCACACAACCATACGCACACACATTCACACTAACATTAGCACACAATGTCCTGCTACGCACACACATTCACACTACCAGAAGGTATCCCACGCACATACTGTCTCACTACCCAGCCGACAGAGATTAGGGAGACCTTGACCTTGAGACGTACTCCCCGTTCTCTCCCAAATCTCTAGTCAGGTCAGCACCGAGCTGTGTTTAAAATACAGTTTAAAATAGCAGTCTGTGTTTAAAATACCATAAAGACAAACATTAGCTATATTGTTTTACCCTAATTCTGACTAGGACTACACATTTATTGATTATGATTTTATACATTCTAATCAATTCCATACAATTATATGTTTCAGGGCGGAATATTCTAATCATTCAATTAACAGATAAATCCCATCAACACTATTCTATTCTACTGTATCTTAATCTATGCCGCTCTGACTTTGCTCGTCCATATATTTATATATTCTTAATTCCATTCCTTTACTTAGATTTGTGTGTATTGGGTATATGTTGTGAAATTCTTCGATATTACTTGTTAGATATTACTGCACTGTCGGAGCTAGAAACACAAGCATTTCGCTACACCCGCAATAACATCTGGTAAACACGTGTATGTGATCAATACAATTTGATATGATTTGATTTAAATGCATTTCAATGTTAATTTGTGGAATTTCTTTCCTTCTTAATGCGTTTGAGCCAATCAGTTGTGTTGTGACAAGGAAGGGGTGGTATAGAGAAGATAGCCCTATTTGGTAAAAGTCCATGTCCATATTATGGCAAGAACAGCTCAAATAAGCAAAGAGAAACGACAGTCCATCATTACTTTAAGACATGAAGGTCAGTCGATCCGGAATATTTCAAGAACTTTGAAAGTTTCTTCAAGTGCTGTCGCAAAAACCATCAAGCGTTATGATGAAACTGGCTCTCATGTGGACCTCCACAGGAAAGGAAGACCCAGAGTTACCTCTGCTGCAGATGATAGGTTTATTAGAGTTTCCAACCTCAGAAATGGCAGATTTCAAGTAACAGACACATCTCAACATCAACTGTTCAGAGGAGACTGCATGAATCAGGCCATCATGGTCAAATTGCTGCAAAGAAACCACTACTAAAGGACACCAATAATAAGAAGAGACTTACTTGGGCCAAGAAACACAAGCAATGGACATTAGACCGGAGGAAATCTGTCCTTCGGTCTGATGAGTCCAAATTTGAGATTTTTGGTTACAATCGCTGTGTCTTTGTGAGATGCAGACTAGGTGAACGGATGACCTCCACATGTGTGGTTCCCACCGTTAAGCAAAGCTGCCATCAAGGCAAAGGGGGTGGCTACTGTGAAGAATTTATCATCAAAAATATATTTTGATTTGTTTAACACTTTTTTGGTTACTACATGATTCCATCTGTGTTATTTCATAGTAGTGATGCCTCTAGCACTGTGATGCAGTGCCTTAGACCGCTGCGCCACTTGGGAGGCCCCTGTTTTCCAACAGAGATGGTTAAAAAGTAACTGGATTTAGCTTTCTTAATCTAGATAGTACATCTGTTTCTCTATTGTCTGAAAGACTGCCAGTCCACTACAGAGTCTGTTTTCCTTGCTTTGGCCCAGATCTTATTTTTATTTTATTTTTATTATTTAACCTTTATTTAACTAGGCATGTTAACTTTGACTTTGACTCTGAATAGTTTAAAAGGGGCATGTTTATCTGCCAGAGGAATAAATATGGAGGATGCATATTCTAGAGCCAACTCAGGGTCAGGAATACAGGAGACAGTGGCTAAATCAGAGTAAGAACATGCCATGTAAAAACCCTTGAGGAGAAAACTTGCTGTTTCGTATCTCTAATACATACTATGGGACAATGATCACTGAGATCATATGCAAATACTCCATTATACAAATATTTACTGGGGTTATTAGTAAGAATTAAATCAGAAGTCAACAGAGTTTTTCACATTTAGCTGTGTGGGTTTTGAGATCAATTGAGTCAGATTAAAATCAATGCATATACTTTTAAATTCATCTGAGGCCGGGATAGCCAGTCCAGATTCAAATCCCATAAAATGACCAACTCCGAGGACAGAAAATGTGTTAAACACTCAGATATAGCATTAATAGCATCCACCATGGCAGCAGGGGGGACGGTAAATCCCAGTAACAACAATGTGTATTCTGGTTTATGGACACATCTACAACCAGGTGATCACATTTATTGGGAACAAAAATATTTAAAGATTGGGACACCATGAAATTAGATTTTACATTATGGCCACTTCTCCCCTTTTTTGTAATCAGTCACAAATAAATAAATTATAATCATTTACTTCAATGTCTTTGTCAGAGACAGAACCATTTAACCATGTTTCAGAGAGAACCAGAAGTCCTTTACCCAAATGTCAAAAATACTCATCGAATATTCAGAAATGTATTAAAATAATTATATGTATCCACCAATCCAAAGAGAGGAATAGGCGGAAGCTTGACACCCCGCCGTGCTTCTTTGTGGACAACGACTCCTATTGTTTTTGGGAGGAGAGACGAGTATCTTGTCAGTATATCCACAATCTTTGCTAGCGCTGGAAGCATAGGGAGCGGCACGAGCAGCGAAAACGTCATAACCTCATCCAAAAACATGGCAGGCGTTGGATGAACATAAAATGTTAATATCTTTGGCTGAGTGATAAAAAAATCGGCCTCAGCGACAATTATTTAAATAATCCAATGGTTGTTTTGTGCACAGAGGTGATGACTAAAGTGTCTAATTAGGCATTTTCTAATCTGACTTCTCTATGTGGCTGTCTATGGAAATTGTCTTTCTGGGTCGGGCTTCAGTTAAACTGCAGTATCAAAGGAAAACTGTAGGAGCAGTCGAAATACTGGCCCCTTGGTTTGACAGCAATAAACCCGTGATGTAAACATGATACATCACGGTTTTAATGCTGTAAAACCAAGGGGCCAGGATTCCGGTCTAGAAGCATGGCTTCGACTGCTCCTACAGTTTTACTTTAGTAAATTGTGATTGACTGACTGATCTAGAATGGAAGGAAGGAGTGGGTGCTCAACCAAAGTGAGTCTAGGTGATGGCTCACCACAAACAATTATTGGTTTTAGTAAGCAAGTTTAAAAGATTGACGTTTCGGCCTTCAGAATAAACACAAAGGGAATGGACAAGTTAATATAGGGCAGGGGTGGGCAATTCCAGTCCTCGAGGGCCTGATTGGTGTCACAGTTTTTCCCCAGCTCCAGCTAACACACCTGACTCCAATAATCAGTTAATCATGATCTTCAGTTTAGAATGCAATTTGATTAATCAGCTGTGTTTGCTAGGGATGGAGAAAAAGTGTGACACCAATAAGGCCCTCGAGGACTGGAGTTGCCCACCCCTGATATAGGGCATGGGGAAGACAATTAGGGAGAAACTCTATTCATCTCACGTCCTGACCATAGAAAGCCTGTATTTTCTATGGTAGAGTAGGTCAGGGTGTGACTAGGGGTGTTTAGTCTAGTTTATTATTTCTATGTGGGGTTCTAGGTTTATTTTTCTATGTTGGTGTTTGTGTATGATTCCCAATTAGAGGCAGCTGGTAATCGTTGTCTCTAATTGGGGTTCATACTTAAGTTGCATTTTTTCCACCTGTGGGTTATGGGATATTGTTTCTGTGTAGTTGCCTGTTTAGCAATGCATTATCGTCATGTTTATTTTGTTTTGTATTTGCTTAAGTTTCACGTTCATTAAAATTATGTGGAACTCAACGTACGCTGTGCCTTGGTCCGACCATCATTATTATGAACAACGTGACAATTCAGCTGGTGGTGCTAATGAGAGATGGAGTGGTACAGGGTGGTACTCAGGGTGTGGGGTACTATGGTCAATGTCTCCACCAAGTGATGAGATACAGAAGTCTAAGCTCCCTCCATGTGTAAACATTAAGTACAAATGGGGGGGCACTGGACCAAAAAAGGGATGGGGCCCTTCACAAAAGCATACTATAGTCCTTCTCTAGGTTAAGATCTCTGGGGACTAAAGTCTCTAAGGAATGGATCCAGAACGTCTCTCTGGACCTTCAGTGTTTGTCAACATCACCACCGCGTTTGTTTTTGCTGACTTGTTCAATTCCAAACTAAAATAACTCACAAAGCGAGTGTCCCCGCTATTTGAAATGGAGGGCCACTGTGCTGTTGGGGTCAGCACATCGAATGGCACTTTGGTGCTCACCCATTCTAGTCTGTAACTCCCTTGAGGTCTCTCCTACGTAAAATAAGCTACACTGGCAGCGAATCACATAGATCACGTTGTGAGAATTGCAATTGATGGTACTTTTGATTTTTATGTCTCGACCCTATCTGGGGTGCGAGAAACTAATTATACGTTGGGTGTACTGGCAGGTTGAATAAAGGCACATGGATAAATATATCTGTTATATACATGTATTAATTATGAAGAACATGGAAAAGTTTATATACATTTTTCCATTGCATAATAAAACAGTTTTAACCATAACATCCAACAGAATTCATTCCAATGTGTTCCACAAGCCAAAGTAGAGAAGGATGACTTACTGTTCACTCAGTTAATTTACAAGTCTCAAATATATAATTTCATTTGAAACAGGTTTGTTTCTCATAATCATTTAGTTTGAATTCAATTTCATAGAATTTCATCATAAGAATGTATTTGTCACCGGCTCTGAGTAAGAGTAAGAGAAACTAAAATCAGCATGTGTTCCAAATATTTTATCCCAGTGGCTGAAGTATGGTGCAAAGTTCTTGTTGAGTTTCTGATGGTGCACATCATCCTTGCTGGGCCCTCGATAAATACTGAAGGGTATCAGACGAGATGTGGACCAAGGAAAATCATAACCGCAGTGATCCTCCACGGACACATAGACATGGAGCACCATAAAGACCCACGTGGTGAGAAGGTGGCATCTCAGCATGACAGGATTCAGGGTGGTCCAAAAGCACACTGTGACCAGCTCCCACCCTCCCAGGCATTGTGTAGCCAGAACAAAGGGAGCTGAGTAGTTGTGGTGGATTGCATGGAACGTGATGTACAACCAGTGGTGCAGCAGGTGCCAGATGAAGTACTGGAAGTCAAAGAGCAGAAGGTTTCCCGTCACTCCAGTGATGAGCTCCACTAGGGTTGGGACTTGGTCTGGTAGTGTCACCGGTGGTCTCCATGTCCACTGAGCCACACTTGCAGGAAGCACAAGGAGCATATGGTTATGCAGACTAATGCCAGCACAATGCAATAGCATGGAAGGTGTTGGCCGCCGGCTCGGCTGGATCTTGAACTCTGGACCCATGGCCATCTGTCCCCTATGATGTCACATGCCAGGAAGGGGAGGCAGAACACAAAGTATGAAGACACAGTCAAAACAATGGGGAAAAGAGGAGACCTCAAAGAGTCCCTGTGATTGGGCCTGACACTGTTCCAGAGAGGCATTTCCCAGGTCGATTCCCAGGCCTGAAAATGTATCTACTACTAGATCCATCCTGCTTTTGTAAAATAAAGAATGTAAATGGTGTTCATTCCCTTGTACTTAACGTGTAATAAATGTGAATGTGGAAGCCAGGTGCATTGACCAATAAAGACTGCTCCTTTCCCTGAATGTCCAATATCAACTAACATGGTGCTAAATTATTTATATTGTAACTCTTTTCATTCTCAGGTTATACAACAGTTAGGGATGTAATGTATATGTAATGTATACCAATGACTTGATTGTTAGTATGTGTGCAGGCCTACCGGTAGTATTCCATTACATTTCTCCTTTGATTATTTTCACTAGCACACAAAATGCGTTATTATTATACATTAGGTTATTCAATTAATCACAGATTATCCTCAGGTTCTCCTCATTAAATTTTTGTTAGTATTGTATGAGTTTTTATGAGTAGTCCTACTGTATAAAAAAAATCATGACAGCTGTGATGGAAACAGGAAATGTCTGTACAATTTTATACATTTTCCGACAGATAATTTGTTTGTTCAACATGGTGGGATATTTTTGTGTTGATGAAATTAATTATGCGCAAATATTGATATAATAACCATCATATCGAAGTAAATTTGGTTTGTTGTTTCAGGAGTCGTAGTCGGAGGACCATACAGTTTATTAGGCTAAAGATAAAATACATTATTATGAACTTCACAGGGTTGTGAAAGTGCAAGGTTCTCTTGGTGCTCCTTTCCAATAAATATCGAGGGTCTTATTCTTGTAACATGCTGATCGATGCTTGGTACAGTTGAAAATGCGATTCCATCCAATTGTTGACACATTTTCATGTGAGTATTCTAGAATCCGCATCTGAAAATATGCGCATTTTCCCACCAGTGGCGTGTTTCCACAAAATTGACCCGTTGCGGATAATATCAGTGCATAATGACGTAGTGCACACGAAAATTACTTTTTCGCTTCAGTTTTCATGTACAGAATAAAAATAAAAAGTTCAATGTGTTTCCATCGCATTTTCAACTGTACCAAGCATCGATCATCATGTTACAAGAATAAGACCCTCGATATTTATTGAAAAGGAGCACCAAGAGAACCTTGCACTTTCACAACCCTGTGAAGTTCAGTCTATGCAGCAATTTATGGTGCGAGCTGTGTCCATCTCACTCCATACCAGGAGAGGGCAATAAAGTATAAGAATTGTATTCACTGCCCATGCCAGAGGAAGGAAAAACAACGTAAGCCATTGGACTTTGGCAGCAGCTACTGTATCTACTGAATGCAACAAAGTAACATCAGCTTTACGGATACAAACGTATAGCAAATAGCTACATGGAACGTTCACCTGTAAACAGCGTTGAGGTACGTTATTACGTTATTAAAAGATGTAATAGTGTTGTTGGGTTAACTCATTCAAAATAAGTGCCATATTTTGATATTTTAGCTGGTCATGGCTAGAAGGGATGCAGTTATTTGTCAAAGTGACGTTAAAAGTCGCATCGATGATACTTTTTAAATTTTAGATAACACTAACCCCTTTTTTAACCTTATCCCAGTTCTCCTAAGTAGTCACTGCTGACATTAGCTGCTTCCCATCTAGTCAAAACCATTTAATGTGTGTTATGATTTCGCTAGCTAGTAGTAGTAGGCCTACAGTACAGAAGATGGACACTGGAGGCTATTTCTAGTGAAATAGGTTAGTCTGAATACAGTGCATTCGGGAAGTATTCAGACCCCTTCACTTGTTCCACATTTTGTTACGTTACAGCCTTATTCTAAAATTGATAAAATAGAAATGTTTGTCATCAATCTACACACTACCCCATGTTGACAAAGCGAAAACAGAAATACCTTATTTACATAAGTATTCAGGCCATTTGCTATGAGACTCAGGTGCATCCTGTTTCCATTGATCATCCTTGATGTTTCTACAACTTGATTGGAGTCCACTTGTGGTAAATTCAATTGATTGGACATGATTTGGAAAGGCACACACCTGTCTTTATAAAGTCCCACAGTTGGCAGTGCATGTCGGAGCAAAAACCAAGCCGTGAGGTCGAAGGAATTGTCCGTATAGCTCAGAGACAGGATTGTGTCAAGGCACAGATTTGAGGAAGGGTACCAAAACATTTCTGCAACATTGAAGGTCCCCAAGAACACAGTGGCCTCCATCATTCTTAAATGTAAGAAGTTTGGAACCACCAAGACTCTTCCTAGAGCTGGCTGCCCGGCCAAACTGGGCAATCGGGGGAAGGGCATTGGTCAGGGAGGTGACCAAGAATCTGATGGTCACTCTGACAGAGTTCCTCTGTGGAGATGGGAGAACCTTCCAGAAGGACAAGCATCTCTGCAGCACTCCACCAATCAGGCCTTTATTGTAGAGTGGCCAGACAGAAGCCACTCCTCAGTAAAAGGCACATAACCCACTTGGAGTTTGCCAAAAGGCACCTAAAGACTCTCACACCATGAGAAACAAGATTATCTGTTCTGATGAAACCAAGATTGAACTCTTTGGCCTGAATGCCAAGCGTCACATCTGGAGGAAACCAGGCACCACTCATCACCTGGCAAATACCATCCCTACAGTGAAGCATGGTGGTAACCTGCTCAGGACCTCAGACTGCGGCGAAGGTTCACCTTCCAACAGGGCAATGACTCAAAGCACACAGCCAAGACAAAGCAGGAGTGGCTTTGGGACTTGAACTTAATAGAACACCTCTGGAGATACGTGAAAATAGCTGTGCAGTGACGCTCCCCATCCAACCTGACAGGGCTTGAGAGGATCTGCAGAGAAGAATGGAAGAAACTCCCCAAATACAGGTGTGCCAAGCTTGTAGCATCATACCCAAGGAGGGATATTTCTGTTTTATATTTTTAATACATTTGCAAAAATGTCTAAACCTGTTTTTGCTTTGTCATTATCGGGTATTGTTTGTAGATTGATGAGGGGTTGAAGAACAATTGAATTCATTTTAGAATAAGGCTGTAATATAACAAAATGTGGAAATAGTCAAGGGGTCTGAATACTTTCCAAATGCACTGTATATCTGATGACAAACTACATTTTGTATTTTTTTGTTTCAGTGATGGTCTTTTCAGTGTTTCCTACTTTGTACTCCCTGCACGTTTTCATGAATGTCATAACAAGAGTTATTTTCTATAGGTATCACCAGAGAGCAATGGGCATTCTGTCGCCCTGTGTCACAATGAGGAAGAGAGCAGGAATCAACCAGCACATGGTGGCCCTCAAGTCCAGCTGTGTCGTTTCTACTCACAGGGACGGCACTGTAACTTTGGGAGGAAGTGCCGCTTCCTCCATCAAAGAGGAGATTCCACCACCCTCACTCAGGGGAAGGTAGAGAACAGGACAAACCAAAGGTCAGAACAGGAGAACCAAAGAGGGACAGGCCCTCACAGCCACCCTGGAATCACATCGCAGAATCCAGCGATTGACAGCCCTGGAGATGTAGGCCACAGGCTGCCCTCCAAACCAAGGGCTGCTCCAACCAGAGGTGAGAGGGCCAACAATCGCCGGCCCTGTCGCTATTTTCTCTCTGGGTGCTGCACCATGGATGATAGATGTCACTACTGGCACCCACCACAGTTTCCCCTTGTTGACGACCAGCCTGTAGGAGTCGGAGGCAGGCCCAGGGTGCCCCATGACCCCCCTCCCAGTGCCCTTCAGGTGGTCAAACTGAGTGACCTGACTGACAATATCACCAAACAACTACGGGACACTGAGATCAAGCAGCTGATAAAGCGTTTTCCTAAAGAACAGCTTATTGTGCAGGAACGGAGCGACGGCCAAGTCACCTTCTACCGAGCCACAGTACAGCCCACTGATCCAGACTGGGTAAACATTGTCTGCATTATTCCAATCCACAATACAAGGCCTCAAAGGTCATTGTCTTTTTTCGTTTCTACTATGATATAGTTTTATGAACATCATAGGAATGTTACAACATGGAAAATTGTGCATAAAAACATGCTGACTCACTCCTTATACTGTTTTTCAGCCTTTTGACTTGAAAGATGTTGACATAATGGTGAGCTTTCCGGAAAAGTACCCAGAAGAGGTAAACTCAAATCTTTGACCTACGAACCTCATCTGTTTGATTATAATCCTATTGTGTCTAGAGCTAAGACTCAAGGTGCACATTTTTTTTGTTATTTTTTTCTCCAGGTATTTACATTAGATATACCACTGGACCAGGACTTGCCATCAGTTATGGGAAGGTGAGAGAAACTTTATTTTATTTTCAATGGCTTTTGTTTGGATAAATTTTTCTCAATGTGTCCGTCCACATAGACATGTTGTAACACTCATACATACATATATATATATATATATATACAGTTGAAGTCTGAAGTTTACATACACTTAGGTTGGAGTCATTAAAACTAGTTTTTCAACCACTCCACAAATTTCTTGTTAACAAACTATAGTTTTGGCAAGTCGGTTAGGACATCTACTTTGTGCATGACACAAGTAATTTTTCCAACAATTGTTTACAGACAGATTATTTCACTTACAATTCACTGTATCACAATTCCAGTGTGTCAGAAGTTTACATACACTAAGTTGACTGTGCCTTTAAACAGCTTGGAAAATTCCCGAAAATGATGTCATGGCTTTAGAAGCTTCTGATAGGCTAATTGACATCATTTGAGTCAATTGGAGGTGTACCTGTGAATATATTTCAAGGCCTACCTTCAAACTCAGTGCCTCTTTGCTTGACATCATGGGAAAATCAAAAGAAATAAGCCAAGACCTCTGAAACAAATTGTAGACCTCCACAAGTCTGGTTCATCCTGGGAGTAATTTCCAAACACCTGAAGGTACCACGTTCATCTATACAAGCAATAGTACGCAAGTATAAACACCATGGGACCACGCAGCCGTCATACCGCTCAGAAAGGAGATGTGTTCTGTCTTCTAGAGCTGAACGTACTTTGGTGCGAAAAGTGCAAATCAATCCCAGAACAACAGCAAAGAACCCTGTGAAGATGCTGGAGGAAACAGGTACAAAAGTATCTATATCCAAAGTAAAACGAGTCCAATATCGACATAACCTGAAAGGCCGCTCAGCAAGGAAGAAGCCAGTGCTCCAAAACCGCCATAAAAAAGTCAGACTACGGTTTGCAACTGCACATGGGGACAAAGATCATACTTTTTGGAGAAGTGTCCTCTGGTCTGATGAAACAAAAATATAACTATTTGGCCATAATGACCATCATTATGTTTGGAGGAAAAAGGGGGAGGCTTGCAAGCCGAAGAACACCATCCCAACTGTGAAGCATGGGGGTGGCAGCATTATGTTGTGGGGGTGCTTTGCTGCAGGAGGGACTGGTGCACTTCACAAAATAGATGGCATCATGAGGAAAGAAAATTATGTGGATATATTGAAGCAACATCTCAAGACATCAGCCAGGAAGTTAAAGCTTGGTCGCAAATGGGTCTTCCAAATGGACAATGACCCCAAGCATACTTCCAAAGTTGTGGCAAAATGGCTTAAGGACAACAAAGTCAAGGTATTGGAGTGGCCATCACAAAGCCCCGATCTCAATCCTATAGAACATTTGTGGGCAGAACTAAAAAAGCGTGTGCGAGCAAGGAGGCCTACAAACCTGACTCGGTTACACCAGCTCTGTCAGGAGGAATGAGCCAAAATTCACCCAACTTATCATGGGAAGCTTGTGTAAGGCTACCCGAAACGTTTGACCCAAGTGAAACAATATAAAGGCAATGCTACCAAATACTAATTGAGTGTATGTAAACTTCTGACCAACTGGAAATGTGATGAAAGTAAAATATTAAAAATAAAAGCTGAAATAAATCATTCTCTTTACTACTATTCTGACATTTCACATTCTTAAAATAAGTGGGGATCCTAACTGACCTAAGACAGGGCATCTTTTCTAGGATTAAATGTTAGGAATTGTGAAAACTGAGTTTAAATGTATTTGGCTAAGGTGTGTGTTTGTGTGTGTGTGGATATGTCCCTTTTTCAGGACCCTGTGTTTCAAAGATAATTCGTAAAAATCCAAATAACTTCACATATCTTCATTGTAAAGGGTGTAAACACGGTTTCCCATAATTGTTCAATAAACAATTAATGAACATGCACCTGTGGAAAGGTCGTCAAGACACTAACAGCTTACAGACGGTAGGCAATTAAGGTCACAGTTATGAAAACTTAGGACACTAAAGAGGCCTTTCTACTGACTCTGAGAAACACCAAAAGAAAGATGCCCAGGGTCCCTGCTCATCTGTGTGAACGTGCCTTAGGCATGCTGCAAGGAGGCATGAGGACTACAGATGTGGCCAGGGCAATAAATTGCAATGTCCGTACTGTGAGACGCCTAAGACAGCGCTACAGGGAAACAGGACGGACAGCTAATCGTCCTTGCAGTGGCAGACCACGTGTAACCACACCTGCACAGGATCGGTACATCCGAACGTCACACCTGCGGGACAGGAATAGGATGGCAACAACAACTGCCCGAGTTACACCAGGAACGCACAATCCCTCCATCAGCGCTCAGACTGTCCGCAATAGGCTGAGAGAGGCTGGACTGAGGGCTTGTAGGTCTGTTGTAAGGCAGGTCCTCACCAGACCTCACCGGCAACAACGTCGCCTATGGGCCCAAACCCACCATCGCTAGTCCAGACAGGACTGGCAAAAAGTGCTCTTCACTGACGAGTCGCGGTTTTGTCTCACCAGGGGTGATGGTCGGGTTTGCGTTTATCGTCGAAGAAATGAGCGTTACACCGAGGCCTGTACTCTGGAGCGGGATCGACTTGGAGGTGGAGGGTCCGTCATGGTCTGGAGCGGTGTGTCACAGCATCATCGGACTGAGCTTATTATTACAGGGAAGACATCCTCCTCCCTCATGTGGTACCCTTCCTGCAGGCTCATCCTGACATGACAATGCCACCAAGCCATACTGCTCGTTCTGTGCGTGATTTCCTGCAAGACAGGAATGTCAGTGTTCTGCCATGGCCAGCGAAGAGCCCGGATCTCAATCCCATTGAGCACGTCTGGGACCTGTTGGATTGGAGGCTGAGCGCTTGGGCCATTCCCCCCCAGAAATGTCCGGCAACTCGCAGGTGCCTTGGTGGAAGAGTGGGGTAACATCTCACAGCAAGAACTGGCAAATCTGGTGCAGTCCATGAGGAGATGCACTGCAGTACTTAATGCAGCTGGTGGCCACACCAGATACTGACTGTTACTTTTGATTTTGACCCCCCCCCCCCCCCCCCCCCCTTTGTTCAGGAACACATTACTCAATTTCTGTTAGTCATATGTCTGTGGAACTTGTTCAGTTTGTCTCAGTTGTTGAATCTCATACAAATATTTACAAATGTTAAGTTTGCCTAAAATAAACGCTGTTGACAGTGAGAGGACGTTTTCTTTTTTTGCTGAGTTTATATATCCCAGTAATTGTGGCACAGTGATGCCGAAACGTTGGTGATAAATTACTGGGAGTTCATATATAGTGTGCACGACTCTCTTTTTTTTAATAGGTTATAGTTTATTCGCTGTTAATCAGCACCTCTACATACAATAATTGTCTCTGGGTGTGCGCCAGCTCATGGTTTTTTATTCACATAGATATGTTGAACAAGCCTCACTGGAATGGCTACAGGCTAAACATGCCACCAATCAGCTGATGGGTAAGGTGGAGCTGCTCTTCCGGCCCTTCCTTCGCTGGTTGGATCGCAGCATGGAAAGACTGTTCACTGAGGGAGCGAGGCAGGTGAGACTGTAGACTGGTATAAAAACAGAGTTCCAGTTATGTTAGTCTACTTAGTATGATATCCTTCTGGTAACCTCTGTTTTCCATGAGAGACTGTGGTGATGTTATGAATTCTCTGTGTTGTATTAGTTTATTTCCTTAAAACTACTTAACAACTTGACAGCAGCGTTCTAATCCTTTCTCTCTTTTAAATCTCTCCTCAGTTGAAAAAAGACATGGAGATAGCAAAGGCTGGAATTCAGTTTGTGCCATACCAGCAGCTCCAGGCAACCGTGTGCAAAGAGCCTGCCGCTGATGACACGCCTGACCCGGTCCTCCACATGGCAACTGATGAGGAGAGCAGAGAAGGAGAAGATGAGGAGTGGAAAAAACTATTGTACCCTGGCTGTGATGATGATGATGATGGTGGTGTTAGTGATGAAGAGGACCAGGGGAATGTGGAGAATATTAAGCTCAGTGAGCCCCGCAGAGGAACAGAGGTGAAGCTGCTTGGCCTGAGGCTGGGAGAGGGCATGGCGACCGTGGTTGCCACACAGATCACTGTGTGTCTGCAGTGCAGCAGGTGAGCAGACAGACTGTCCTCCACTGATGCCATCTACTGTAGCCTACACTGTATCTCACATTTTCCCCTTGGAATATTGCCTATAGGAGGAAAGATTAAACTTATCTGCAGTATTTTTTTTTTGTGTTGATGGGACTTGGAGATGTGACAAGTGTGTGTCTGTCTGGCCTGTGTGTGTTGTTTGCAGGTGTAAGGTGACAGCAGATCTGACTCTAAATGGCAGGAACCCCTGCACGGCCCAGTGTGAGAAGTGTAACGCAGGGATCAGTGCTGCTTTCAGACCCAGCATGCTGCACCACTACAGTGACGTCCTGGGCTATCTGGACCTGGGCACCGCTGCTCCTGTGGACCTGGTCCTGCAGGACTGTGATCTGGTCATTGTCTGCCTCAACTGCTCCAAAGAGGGACCTGTGAAGGTCACCAACACTCTGTTCATTGCTCCATTCTTGTCTTATGATGATGAAAGTATTTATATCTGGGTGAAGTTTTGATCTAAGACGGTCTGTTCTGTTATTTGATTAGTCTGATTTGGTGTATTATTTTGTCTGCAGAACCTTTTGTATGGCCAGAGCAAGGAGTTCAACTGTCAGCACTGTCACAGCAAACTCAGCATCCTGGTTGACAGCACACGATTCCAGTACATTCCGCCACGCAAAGAGAAAACCGGTCAGAAACAAAGGCCTGTAGTATGATTTTAATGATGAAATATGGAAGAAGGTTAAACAGCTGTTTTGGCTATTCTGTCTGTAATACATAGTTGACTGTACTGTACAGGGCATAGTGACTCTTCACTGACCTATCGGCGTAACATAAGGGACCCTGCCATACAGATGGGGAAACCACTACCGGAGAAGGGATCCTGCAAACACTACAGACAGAGTCATCGCTGGCTCAGGTTCTTAGCCACCTCTTTCCCTTTAACATCATTTTGTGTTGCCAAAGTAAACTTTGCTGGTGAGTGACATCCCATGGGTGTGCTCTCAGGTTCTCATGCTGTGGCCGGGCCTACCCCTGTGACGTGTGTCATGACGAGGACCAGGACCACCCCATGGAGCTGGCTACCAGGATGATCTGTGGTCACTGCTGTAAAGAGCAGGTAAGCTGCCTGGATGGCTAGAGTAGTGCATCTCCATATGCTAACCCTAAACTGCTGTTGTCCTTACTTGTAGCCGTACAGCAATGGGAAGCCCTGTGTCAGCTGTGGAGGCATGATGACGAGAGGAGCCTACACCAGTCACTGGGAGGGAGGACTGGGCTGCAGGAGCAAAGTCAAAATGAGCAGGTACTATACTGTACACGCACGCATACCGATGTCTAAACACATCATCTTACTTTAAAAATAAATTGCATTATATTTTTGTTCAAACCTGATGAAATTGTGCATTCATAAATCTATTTTCTCTAATTTACAGAAATGATAAACACAAGTATGCCAACACAAACAAAACAATTTCACGGAAAGCAGCCAGCGAAAAGAAATAATCAGAGACAACATGTTAACGTTGTGGCAGTGGTTGATCAGGCTTGCTCTGTGTGATTCAAGAGCAACCCTTCTATCAATGCATTATTGATTTCTAATAAATCAAGTATTGTAATGTTATCCAGCTGATGTGATTGGTGAGAAGTGTTAACATTGTTGTGAGGATTGAGCCTCGGTCCTGGAGTAGCACTCAGCCTTGTTGCCCTGGTGTGAACATGCAGCAGAACACTCTCCGGCACAGTACAAGTAACCCTGGTGCTTGTGCTCATTGTAATCACAGACAATCCCATTATGTTTCTTATCTCTGTAACGGCCTTTCCAAGTGCCTTGTAAAATCAATGCAATGCCCTACATTTACAGTAGACTCTTTAGTGTTGCCACTTTGCCAATTCTCTCACAATTTAACACACTCATCATTTAAGGAGGAGTGCTATCCCACCGGGCACAATCGTCAGTTCAACGTTTAGTTTTGATTTACATTTGGTTGAGTTGTCAACTAATGCGAATTCAATGTAAAATCAACAAAAAATGTCACTGTGTAATTGGATTTAGGTTTGACAAAAATACAAAATTCCCTTACTTTGACTTTTTGCCAATCCGATCAGTTTCCCACGTTGATCTATGGGATCAGTGTCCCTAAACCGGGACAGTTGTTGCTCAATATTCAATAGTGTGACTAGAATGACGTTGTAAACAACAGTGACTTAGACATGTCTTATGGCCAGAAAGCTTAAATTCTTGTTCATCTAACTGCGGTGTCCAATTTACAGTAGCTATTACGACAACAAAAATACCATGCTATTGTTTGAGGATAGTGCACAACAACAAAACACATCATGGCAACTGGTTTGATACATTCACCTCTGAAGGTAAATAATGTACTTACATTCAGTAATCTTGCTCTGATTTGTCATCCTGAGGGTCCCAAAGATAGTGTAGTCTTGTTTGAAAAAATGTATTCAAATATAGGAACTGGCTCCACCCCACACTGCTTCCATCTTGTGGACAACATCTAAATTACACCTAAAATCCTATTTGAGTGTATGGCCTTTCTCTTGCTTTTCAAAGATGATGGAACAATTTTTTTTATTTTTAAACACATGTTTTTTGTTTGTATTATATTTTACCAGATCTAATGTGTTATATTCTCCTACATTCATTTCACATTTCCACAAACGTCAAAGGGTTTCCTTTCAAATGGTATCAAGAATATGCATATCCTTGCTACAGGCAGTTAGATTTGGGCATGTCATTTTTGGCGAAAATTGAAAAAAAGGGTTGAACCTTTTTAATCATCACAATTTTTTGTTGTTGAAATGACGTGGAAACGATGATGATTCAACCAGTTTTTACCCAATGGGATGCAACTGTGTTCTGTTTCTCAGAACTGTGTTTTTGTGTCTTTTAGGTGGGCAGGCTAGACAAAATCTTGGGAGTTTGACCATGGCATCTGGATAGAATAGCTGTGACAGGTTTGCTCCCTTGACCTTAATTAAGTAGCTCCACAAACAGATTATTAGGTAAGATTACATCAGATTAGGCTACATAAGGATTAAGTAAGATTACATACGATTGGAATCTATGACTAAATGAACTCACTAATCTTCTAAAATAATTTAAGAGCACATAGCCAATGAACAGATGGAAAATAACAGATTTCATGGACTCAATGCTATTGAGAATCAAAATTATGATTGACAATTTTTATATGAATAGGTCACCATGGGGGTCTCGAATTGAAATACAAATATGTAAGAAATGAATGTTGTAGATATTATCAATTTAATAAATTATACTGATTAAGATGCCTTGCAATTCAGTTAACTTGATAGGTAACATGTATAATTAACTCAAGCAGGGACCAACATATCTGTATCTGGTACAATATGACTTACCATTTTGAATAAGCTGATTAACTAACTGGCCTGTTGGGATAAACTGCCAGTGGGAGGACAGTGTTGCAGGCACTAACTTGGAACTGGTCAAGGTCGAAAGGTTTGTGTGTGTGCCGGAAGATTAACAAAATCCACCAGAAAAGGACTTATTGTTGAAATTGTATGTAGAATTTTTTTTAACAAAAAAACAGCTGTCTCATTGATGTGAGAGCCAAGTCCTTAGCTCAGCACTATATAAAGGGAGAATGTCTTCTCTCTGCACATTACAGCCACAGGCATCCAGAGTAACCAGGATGTTGAACATCAGCAAGGTTCAGCTGCCTTTGCAGGTTCCTACCTTCTCCAGATCCTCCGATAGGCTTCTTCAGCCTCTATGGGACTATTTCCTTTTCAACCACTACTTTCTCATCTCCCTTCTTCCCTGTCATACTCTGCTTCTCCAGTTACTTCTTCTCCAGTCTCCCCTTTGCTGTACTAGACCTCCTGGGAGACAAGGTCCCCTCCATTCACCACTACAAGATCCAGCAAGAGAGACGTCCAACCATGAGGATGATGGCAAAGAGCTTCGGAAGGGCTGTGTATAACCACTTGATCTTTGTTCTGCCTGCTGTGCTGACTCAGACCTGCTTTATGCCTTCAGTGGTGCTGCCTTCCAGTGCTCCAACTGTGGTAGAGGTTCTCATTGATGGACTTGCTGCCCTCCTTCTTTTTGACACCCAGTACTATATGTGGCACTTTGTGCACCACAAGCATCCACAACTGTATCGGTGGGTCCATGCCATCCACCACGAATACATGGCACCCTTTTCCTGGAACACCCAGCAACTCAGCATTCCAGAACTGATAACTGTGGGATTCTGGAGCAACCTGGACCCCATCCTGCTGAAATGCCACCCTTTTACTACCTGGTGCGTCACCATCTTCAGTATCTGGATGTCAGTGGAGGACCACATAGGCTATGACCTGCCATGGGGTCTCAACCACCTGGTACCATTTGGTCTGTTAGGAGGAGCACCAGCTCATGACATGCACCACCAGAAGCCCAACAGTAACTATGCACCTTTCTTCAGCCACTGGGACAGGCTATTTGGCACTGCCATCCTGCCAGGGAAAATAACTGAGAAAAAAGTTGTGTATTCACTGTAAATAGGACCATTCACTATCATTTTGATTACCCTCATGCTTACATGTTCGAATAAATGTATTTGTTTTTATTAGTAATTTACTGACATCAATTGTATTAAAATGTACTAAACTTTTATACACGTGTAAAGTTTTTCTAAATGGATGAATCATATGACAATATAATGGGTAGAATAAGAGCAAAAGTAATGGTCCTTAGTAATACATAGTCGGAGGGTACAACTATACAGCAAACTCCAAGTTTACCTTTTGCCCCAGAGGAAGGAAGCAAACTATTTTTTAAATCACATTTTGTCATGCATGTTCAGTCTGATTCAGCAAATAACATTCTACACCATGCAGCATAAATGTGCTAATTCTTACATAAAAGATTATTTCGTTCTTTGAAGAGGTACAGCTTAGTCAGGATGTTCCTGTTTTCCTCTGGTTAGAAGGGTTTAGGAGATTTCTAATCAACAAATCCGCTGTTTGTTTGCCAGGGTCAAGGTTGAAGTACAGGACAAGAACAATTGAGCCAATTAGAGACATAGCTATGTGACAGAGCTTGGTTAAACCAAAAATCTAGTATGATATAACTTATAGAGCCATATAAACTGGCATAGCTCTTTGGGTGATCTAAAAAGACAGTTCCAAAGCATCCAAATAAATGGACCACTCTAGAGTTTATTTATTTTACTAGGCAAACCAGTTAAGAACAAATTCTTATTTTCAATGAGGAACAGTGGGTTAACTGCCTTGTTCAGCAGCAGAACGACAGATTTTTACCTTGTCAGCTCAAGGATTTGATCTTGCAACCTTTCGGTTACTAGTCCTACACTCAAACCACTAGGCTACCTGCCACCTTATAATGAATTGGTAAGGAGAATAAAATAAATGGACCACTCTACATGAATTGATAAGGTAAGGAGAATAAAATAAATAGACCACTCTACATCAATTGATAAGGTAAGGAGAATAAAATAAATGTATTATGGCATCCTGTTACTCTGTAGCCTACACCATTTTCAGATCACGTTGGACCTGGAGCGGAAACCTTAATGTCAGGGAGGTACTGATAAGGGAATGGGGACTTTTTTGTAGACTGGGTTAGCACAAAGACTTGTCCACTGCCATCTGCGTTTAGGCTGAATGATTGACAGAGAGTGGATTTTGCTCCAATGTCTCCCTAGGAACAAAGGCAAGGCAATCTGAAAAGCACAGGGTGATAATACAAAGCCTATGGGCTCGCTGGTCATTAATGAGAAACCACTGAGATGGAATAGAACTCCACAAGGAAAACATGTTAGCTTTCTAAATGCTTTAGGAATATTCAAGAAAATAAATGTCAGAGTTGCTCTCATCAAAATTGACATTTTACTCTTTGAAATGAGCCCTTATTTCTCTTAATCTCCTGATTTTGCAATTACAGTAGCATCAGCAGGCATACGATGACATTAATGTAATTGATAAGACAAAGTGTTACAATTAGCAGGCAGCAAAGCCTAACTTGGGAAGTGGTCACACGTCAGGCTAAAACGATGAAGCATCAAACACCTCTGAAATAGTCTCAGCAGTAGGATGGAATTATCCTGCTTACGTCAGGGACCATCAACTAGATTCAGCCGCAGGCCAATTCATTGCACATCCCCACAGACCCACTGCTTGGAGTACTGAAGCCACAAGTGAACTGACATTTTGTATTGTGCTGTATTCTCACTGAAAACAGCTAACAAAATCCCTGACCATCCTATTGTACAGGGTAGTGCATGTTTCAATAAACATTAATCCATGATTCTTAAATGTCAGTGTATGGTTTTGTAGTTTTGTATTATGAATTTAATGGATTATACATTGCACTCACAATGTTATACTAGTATAGAAATGAAAGCAATAATCAATGCGTATTGACAAATATAAAATATTATAAACTAAGAAATTGAGCAGTCATGCAGTGTCACTTTAATCTCTGCTTAGTGTAAAGACTGCTTAGTATACTAAACCAATGGGGAAAACCCCAATAGAAACATCTTGCATTAGCCTCCTATGGACAAAAATAAACTGGATAAAGAATATTTATACTGCACTAATTAATAGACCGACTGTTACAGATTACCCCAAAAACCTGCCAGACTACTCTGTAATAAGTTTGCAGTCTTATATAATTTTGTGAAACATTAACAGCTAAATATGATCCATTTTGATTCATACCAAAAGGGCAACCTCGATGCAGCCTCTGAAACACATTAAGAGACACACAAAGATACTTAAAATGAAAGTACTTGTCTCAGACAATGTAAACATATCATACAAGGCATTCCCTTAATTTTATTGACCTGAACCAAAGGCGTTAAAATAAAAAGTAATCAATGTATACTCTTGTTTAGATACTGTACAAACATGTTAGCAATGTGTCCAATATTCTCTGTCGGGTGCATCTTGGTGTAGCTGATGAACTGGCGTCGTAGTTTCCGGAGCTCTGCCATGTTTAGACTTCTGGTCAGTTCTATGTTTGACATCAGGTTAAGGAAACACAGTGATAAACACTCATGAATTCTCTGATGTGTCAGAGCTGAAAGCAAGGTTACGGTATCGAATACATTTGGCTTCGGCCCCTTTATGTCCCGAAACCACAATTTGAAGAGATGAATATATGCTTTCAGAAGGCTGTGAAGAAACGTCATCTCTCTGAAGACAATCAATATTCAACTCACATTTTGTAGTTCAAGACTCCACTAGCACTTCTTTGCCTGTGCTATGTTGTTCAAAGTGAGCTGCAAGGGGAACAACAAAGTACTGGTTTCTGAGTCTGCTTCGGAATCCTGATAAAAGCCTGTCGCCATGCTTCCAATGATTTGGTCCCCGTCTCAAACATCCTATGTGTTTGATGGCGAGACCTTTCTGGTGGCTCAGTTTCTGCGCCACCAACTGCATCAAATGAAAGATACTCTTTGATGGATATCCATTTATCCACAGCCCCATGCTAAGAGGTCCAGTTATTTGATACAATATGACTTTAACCCCTGTTGGTGCTAGACTGTTGTGAGGTGGTGATTAAATTAAAAAGAATACGTCCATGAGAGACTGTCAAATAAACAATACATTTTAGAAGGAGGAGGGGGTTATTTGTGAGCAACATGCAAAATGTGGCAAAGGATATCTTTTCTGTAGCTCCTGGAACAGCAATGAGATCCCCTGGAACACTTGTCTTCTGGGAGTTGAGAATTGCCTGGAACAAACAGAAAGAGTCAATATACATTCTTCCAACAGACAGCATTGCAGACAGTATTTAATAACACAACTGAAGCAATAATGTTGTGCATTAAAAAATAATCAATTCAACAAATGATCCTGAAAGAAAAACAGAGAAACAGAAGAAAACAGCAGGCTCACCATCAACACATCTTGCGTGACTTTGTCCAGCTCATACAAGAAGTTTGTAGATGACAGTGGTTGCTGCAACAGATAGATGAAAAACTTCACCTAAAACCTGAAACTACCAACTGCATGCAGAAACATTACTTTGTGATTTATGCATGTAAACAAGTTCCTTACACTCTGTGTCGACTGGTTAGGAGGGGGTGCCTTCCTTTTGAAGATGGCATCAGAGATGGCTTCAAATGGAAGTGTGTCTTCTTTCTGAATGGTGAAAAGTGGGCTGTCCCATCTGTTCCTGGAGTCTGGAGTTTCAAATCTCAGCACCAGCGCATCTAGGCTGTGAAAGCAAAAGCAGAACCAAAGATCATGAGTCTGCAAGTCACATTAGCAAATGGAATTTCACTCATGCATCTAATTGAAGCCTATGGCATTTTCATTGTGCATATAATTGTGATAATGTAAATGACTAAAATGTAATTGGAAATCAGGGCTCCTGAGTGGCGCAGCGGTCTAAGGCACTGCATCTCTGGCAACCCTAGTTCGATTCCAGGCTGTATCACAACCGGCCGTGATTGGGAGTCCCATAGGGCAGCGCACAATTGGCCCAGCGTTGTCCGGGTTTGGCCGGTGTAGGCTGTCATTGTAATTAAGAATTTGTTCTTAATTGACTTTCCTAGTTAAATAAAGGTTACAAATACAATGTATTGATATGAGATTGTGATTTATTTTATTGATTATGTATTTCTTTCTTTCCTTTTGTTTCCATAAAAACCTATTTGGGGACAGGTGTTGAACATTTGCGTAAACTACAAAACACTATAGTGCAATGCATCAGACAATTGTTTATTCAATTTGTCAATGTGTTTCCCTACCAATTTAGGCAATAACACAACATGAGCAAGAATTAGGCACCAATGGTATCTTAAAACGTTTTCAAAAAGTAGTCTGAATTTGTTAAAATGTGGAGATGGCTATGTTGTTTAGACATACAATGACTCATTGAGAACAAGGCGGGTCTTTGAGCAGTACTGTCTTTAGCTCTTATAAATCCTGTGAGCAAAATAAAAATTGTCCAAGGGAAAGTAACTTGGTCTACTTACATCTCCTGAGTGTACTGCTCTTCAACATCCCTTTCTGTGTTCCATGTTGAGCTCACTTCAGCTGACGTCAAACAGTAAACCTTCATGAATAAATATGGTACAATTAAGAGGTAAATCTCAGTGTCACCGAGAAAACAAATATCATGAATTAAAGAAAGCATATTTTGATTGGTAGCGTACACCTAAACTACATAAGCAATGTACGCCATGGTGGTCCTAAATTTGAAACAGAGTGCAAACTCCACCCACCCATAATGGCTAGTCTACCCCAAGGGGTATCATGCACAGCCACTGTTAAAATCATGTTTTCCATCAACATATCACATACCAGACAGTGAGGCGTCTGTGTGTGTTTGATCAGACAAAAAAGTTCATATCTGTAACCTAATGGATTACAATAGAAGAAACACAAATTTAAAGACGTTTAGGTGATATACGTAGAAAGCACCTTATTGCCATAGCCACCCACACACTTTTATTTGCAATATCGATCAAAATCAATTATAAAAAAACAAATGGAGAACATTTACCTTTGATATAGTTCAATGAATCCAGAATTACAATATCCTCTTTGTTGATTCTCCTAATGCAACAAAGCAACATTTTTAATGAATTCTTATCTGTAACTTCAAAACAAATCAAATTTGATTCTGGAAATAGAGGCAGCAACTTTACACAATCTATGAGCAGTACACTCACCTCTCTGCTTCAGCTCTTAGAGATCCTCTTACATTTTTCTCATTCTGAGAATCTGTGACACATATCAACAATGTTAATATGTGAGCTGGAACTACAATCAATATCCTATTTATTGGCTATTGCTTCACTGTTGTTAATACATAAGGGGAGGAATGTATGGGGCAATATTGGCACATGCTGCGTTCACGTGCTAGTTGGAACTAGGAAACTCAGAAATGTCCGAAGTGCTAACTGGTTGTAGACTGAACATAAATATAAACGCAACATGTCAAGTGTTGGTCACGTTTCATGAGCTGAAGTAAAAATCACAGAAATGTTCCATACACACAAAAAGCTTATTTCCCCGAAATTTTGTGCACAAATTTGTTTACATCCCTGTTAGTGAGCATTTTTCCTTTGCCAAGATAATCCATCCGCCTGACATGTGTGGCATATCAAGAAGCTGATTAAACAGCATGATCCTTACACACGTGCACCTTGTGATGGGAACAATAAAAGGCCACTAAAATGTGCAGTTGTCACACACAACGCCACAGATGTCTCAAGTTGAGGGAGCGTGCAATTGGCATGCTGATTGCAGGAATATCCACCAGAGTTGGTGCCAGAGAATTGAATGTTAATTTCTTTACCATAACCTGCCTCCAACATTGTTTTAGAAAATTTGGCAGTACGTCCAACGGCATCACAACCGCAGACTGCATGTAACCACGCCAGCCCAGGACCTCCACATCCTGCTTCTTCATCTGCAGGATGGTCATAGACGAGCCACCCGGACAGCTGATGAAACTGTGGGTTTGCACAACCAATGAAATTCTGCACAAACTGTCATAGGAAGATCCTCTGCGTGCTCGTCATCCTCACCAGAGTCTTGACCTGACTGCAGTTTGGCGTCGTAACATACTTCAATGGACAAATGTTAACCTTTGATGGCCACTGGCATGCTGGAAGTGCGTTCTTCACAGATTTATCTCGGTATCAAACAGGCAGATGGCAGACAGCATCGTGTAGGCGAGCGGTTTGCCCTATGTTGGTTATGGGCAGGCATATATGGACAATGAACACAATTTTATCAATGGCAATTTGAATGCACATTGTCATGCCATTCATTCGCCGCCATCACCTCATGCTTCAGCATGACAATGCATGGCCCCATGTCGCAAGGATTGGTACACAATTCCTGGAAGCTGAAAATGTCCGTTCTTCCATGGCCTGCATACTCAGACATGTCACTCATTGAGCATATTTTGGATGCTCTGGGTCGAAGGGTACGACAGTGTTCCAGTTCCAGCAACTTCGCACAGCCATTGAAGTAGGACAACATTCCACAGGCCTGATCAACAGTATTGTCGAAGGAGATGTGTCGTGCTGCATGAGGCATATACGTTAGCTATGCTAGAACAGCAAGTTAGAACCACATAACTATAATTAATTATATTTCTATAATCTCGGGAACAGTCGGTACAGAAAGGTGTAGGCTACATGCATGGCAACAGCAACATTGCCCAGAACAAAGTGGTTGGGCAGTGGAGAATGCTGAGGGGAGGACAGCTCATAATGTCTGAAACGGAATGGAATGGCATCAAAAACATGGAAACCGTGTATTTGATACCATTCCGCTACAAACATTACCACGAGCCTGTTCTCCTTAATTAAGGTGCCACCAACCTCTTGTGGTTGAAAGGCATATGAGCTAGCTACTGTTAGCTAAGACGTTTAGCTAGCTAACAACTGCAACAACGTTTAGCAAGCTAATCAGCTAACTCTCAGCATACCTGCGTATACAGCATTCTTCTCAATTCCCAACTTTCCATCTCCTACAATGTGAACCTTTCTCTCTGTATTCTGTTCAAAGTATTCCTGTAATTCCACCGCTCTTCGTGTTTTGCCACTACATGGAAAACCACACATTACTATGAGCGGCATAATGCTAAAAACACATGCAGCTATCTAGGCATAAACCCGGAAGTAGTATCCGGAAGTTATAACCACAGCCAGCCAACCCCATAAAGTAAAAAAATAAAAAATAATTCTACAAAGTATCTTCTTAAAACCTGATAAAACCTAACCGCAATCACACTGCTAACCATATGCCTAAACCTAACCTTAAATTAAGACAAAAAAAGCTTTTTTTTTTTTTTTTACGACAGCAATTTTGACTTTGTGGCTGTTCTATCTAGTGGAAACCATTGGTTAGTTGTTTTTTCTCGCCTTCCACAATCTTGGGTGTGAAGCCGGAGGTGAATGTATAGTCGGTCAGGTATGGCGTCCGAGTGTAGTGCCGAAAAGCTCCCCCTTCGCGTGAACGCGCACGCCTGCAAAATAAATAGCGGTGGTACGCCATACCGGTAAAACATGAGCCTGTCACAATCATTCAAACAAAATGTCAAGACAATTGGGCTATAGCACCATTATTTATGCTTATCATTAGGCTACCTTATGTCAGAGAATTGAGCAAATGGACTTAACTGGTGATATAGCCTAAACTCCAAAATCCGATGTGGTTCTAAGAGAACATTTACATTTTGTCAAGGCAGAGATGATTGGCAGACACCGAGATGCGCGCGGACAGCAGTGGACGAATACATTCTGTCCTAATGACAATCTCGAAATGTTATTACACTTTTTGGTGTTTTGTATAAAATATGTATCTTTCCATTCACCACTGTTTGGAGGCTGGAAATATGTTGCGAGTGGATGAACGTGTAGCCTAGTAAAGGAGCCATTTGAAGTGACTGTTTGACAATCAGATGAAAACATCATGACTGGTTGTGTTTATGCCAGAATATAAGGTAATACATTTTAAAAGTTAAATGACAAATCTTTACTACTACACCTACGGAGATCCTATTGAATTAAAAGGGATTGTATGTAATTCTATGATTAGGCAACATTTTTGGGGGCGCTTGCACACATAGGAGGTCCCATACTGGGAATAAATTAAATGTGCTTTCATCCATGGTGTGAAATGGAGTGGTAGGCTCGCGATCCAGGTTTCTGGCGCGCCTGACTCATCTATCACTGTCATTACTATACTGAACAAAAATATAAATGCAACATTTTCATTGATTTTACTGAGTTACAGTTAATGAGGAAATCAGTCAATTGAATTAAATCCTAATCTATGGATTTCACATGACTGGGAATATAGATTTGCATCTGTTGGTCACAGATACCTTGAAAAAAAAAGGGCCTCACAATGGGCCTCAGGATCTCATCACTGTATTGTTGTGCATTCAAATTTCCATCGATAAAATGCAATTGTGTTCATTGTCCGTAGTTTCATGCAGCACTCTGTTCACAACGTTGACATCAGCAAATCGCTCACCCACATGACACCATACACATGGTCTGCCAGTTGTGAAGCTGGTTGGACCTACTGCCAAATTATTTAAAACCACGTTGGAGGTGGCTTATGGTAGAGAAATTAACATTACATTCTCTGGCAACAGTTCTGGTGGACATTCCTGCAGTCAGCATCAGTGCCGGAACTAGAGTTTTATACATGGGTTGGCCAAGGCTACTTCAGGGGGTCCATAGACCATGACAGAAAATGTGTGTGTAACCCTAACCTGGCATCTAAGGAGCATGAATGACTCCTATGATTGCTGATTAGAGGTAGAAGGGATAATTCACTTAACCCGGAGTTCTTAAATGTGGTGATAGTGTGATAGTATGGTCCAAAAGGGTTACTTCACTGTAATTCTTCAACATACTATGAATAGTCACTGTCTCTACCTCAGAACTGCAGCTCAATTTCTTTCTCTCTCTCTCACACACACACACACACACACACAGGAGAGACTTGGGTCACTGTTTTCATGAATATATAATCTGGGTCTATAAGTGTTCAACATCCAAAGTATTTTCAGAAAATAAAGCTCAAGCACCAAGGAGATAAGATAGCATTTGTGTGTTACATAAATTGCATTGTTTATTTACAAAAAAACACACTGCAATTTGACATGCCAGGCATAAATTATTTCAATTTTTTTGGTGCCCATCAATATTACAAACTTACAGTATCATATTTATGCTCATATATATTATGTTAACTAATAGCAAAGAAACGTTTTGGAATTGGCCTAATCAAGACCAAATTAAATCTGTGTGACATGATACCCTTTGGATATATCATTTTAGAATGTCAGTGTCCTAGCTAGTACACAGTGCAGGTTAACCATGACCAGAGGGACCGCTTAAGTTCCAAATGATCCTAGCTAGATTTAAAACAGCATAATTCTGAGGTTCTGGTGAGAACTGGCAAAATGTTTCACAAACTCATCCATGTTGAGGGAGCGTGCCCTCCTTCACTCAACACTGAGAATTCTGAGGTGACTTTACATGTCATCAACCATTGTTGTACTAAGGTGGGATTTAATCAGTTTTAAAGCTGAGAAGCTTCTCTCGCAAGAAGCACTGCTGACTGGTGTAACAACAGAAATCTTACAAAGTAGAAATAGCTCATGGAAGACCTCTTTATAAGGTTCTAGAAACACAACAAAGTCAAGGAGAGTAGACGGTCTGTCCCTTCCACTTTTCTCTCTCCTATCAAGACGCCGCTTGGTTTGATGACACTCATGTTTGAGGTCCTCTAAATCTGACTCAAAGGCTCCTCATTCAAGAATGTTGTACTCTTTGGGTTGAAAGACTGGACCCCTTGCATTATCTCACAATTCTTCTTTGAAAAACGCCTCTGCGAGACTGTCAAGCACCTGATAAAAGACCGATCTTTGGAAGCTCTCACCATCACTTTTGTCACTATTTTTCTGTCCTACAGTGCTCATCAATGAGTCGTGAAATCTTAAGCTTGTTTTAGGCTGTCTTTTACACACTGTTTGTACACTTTTTTTGCAATGCTCTGCCATCTCTTCAACCTCTTTCCATAGTTCTACAAAGTAACCCTCACTTCTGTAGTCCTGTATGTGTCTGTAAGGGCACCTACTAGATCCACAGCCCTTGCTAGGTCAAGAGAGCTTGATTGGAGCATGTCAGAAAGACATTTAGCATCACCAAGCACTTTACAAAAGGTAACCAAAAGTGTAAATGGTAACCAAAAAGGTAACCAAAAGCCAAAAGTGTAAATGTAAATCTATTTGAGAAAGAAGGCCCCTTGCCTCCACTGATCTATCACCACTATTTTCAAGTGTGATATCCTGTAGCACTCTCAGAACTGCTGAAAGACTGTCCCTCAGATTACGGCCATGCCATGTACTGTATCTGCATGCCCACCTTACATCTGTAAGTCTCTGTAGTTCCCTGGGCTGCTGCTGTGGATACAGCTCTTTCTGAACTACAAGTCACTTGAGATGAACGTACGAGCCAGATACAAAGTTATAAAGCTTCTGCAGGAGAGCAAAACAGTAAACTGCCTCAGGCACTGATTTTACAGCATCGACAAGAACCAAATTCAAACAATGTGCATTACAGTGCACAAAAAAATACTAATCTTGCACTGTTTTTAATTCGTGCAGACACCAGAATGGTTTCCGCTCATGACGGATGCACCGTCATTGCCTTGCCCCACAAGATTATTTCTGTATTCCAGATCATGTTTTTCAAGGCAATCAATTATCATTTTTGTGAGACCTGCTGCATCTTATCTTTCAGCTGACTGAAAGTGTAAAAAGCTTTCGTGGATGGTCCCGTTGTAATAGTACCTCACAACTTAAGACATTTGTTATTTTTTCTTTAAAATATTTGGTTTCATCTGCAATTACACTAAAAACTTCACTTTCTTTTACTTCTCTTAATATTTCCATTTGTACCATCTCAGCTAAGCCCTCAAGAACTTTGTTCTGGATTTGGTGTCTTGTGTACTTAGCATTGCCACATTCATAATTTTCTCTATGAGAGGGTCATGCTTTGCTATTTCTTCTAAGATTGTAAAAAATTACCCTTGTTGTGAGAGTCATTAGACTCTCGATGACCTCTGCGCTATATATTGAGTGGCAGTTAATAGGAGCACATCTGCAATTGTTTTAATGTCAGTACAGTTTTCCTCCACTTTCTTTTTCCGGTCCTCATTTCTGACATCTAACATTGATGAGTTGCTGTCAATAGCCCTTTTATGCTGATTCCAAGCATACATAGCATTGATATGATGCTCTGCCTTCGAATGGAGCTTAAACCCAGAATCTTTAAACAGCACCTTTTTCCAGTTACAAAAACCTGACTGTGATGTGAAGGCAGATTCAGGTGCATTGGGCAGAGAAAAATGCCTACATGTGAAACAATAAGTCAAATCCTGACTTACAGAATATTCAAGCCATGAATTGTCCTTATACCAGGAGCTGTAGAAAGCCCTTTTCCTAGTACCATGCTGAGTTCTGGGAAATGTTTTCAAACACAGCTGTACAGGACCCTCTTCTCTGGATCTTGAAATGTCTGAAATACACATTAAATAATGTGTCATATCTCTATAGAAATGTATAATTAAGTGATCCACAAGATTAGATACTAACAGCTGCTAACTAAAATGTGTAGTTTAAAGTATAGGCCTACCATTGGGTCCTTTTGGAACAGCATATCTGGTGCTTGATGCAGTTGGGAGGGTCTCGATGACATCTCCTGGCAGCTCTGGCTCACTGTCTTGCTCTGTGTCATCCCTAGATACATCTATTACATTAAAATAACACAAGAACCATTAGTGTATAATCACAATGACAATGCCACAGCCATCAAAAACACACATGAATCAACAACCAACATTTTAAAGTGAGGCTTAATCTGACAAAATAATCTATTACAAACTGAAGCTAAACTTAAATTCTGAACTGTGCATGTGACTGACTGCCTGCTAGATACTCTGACCTGGTGGTGGTAGACTGAGTCCTTGTGAAGTCTGACCACACTGACTCTGACTAGCCTCAGGTAGGTAGGGAGTTGCTCTGGGGTCCAGTGGTGATGCAAGAGCTGGGGTCTGTTTGCACCTGATCTGCCTGTTTGTGCTTCTTTAAAAAGAAGTCTGATATCTCTCCCTTTCTTTTCATGTTTAATTGTGGTAATATTTTGAGTAACATTAACAGTTTGATAATAACAATTGTTGGTTTTGAGTTCAAGTACGAAAATCTAACTGAGTTAATGGATTTCAAATTGCTGAATGTTAACTTGCTGAACACTGACAGCTGTAGCCTATTAGTTACCGCACATTAGCTAAACATTCGTATACTGTAATTTACGACAATGCACTGTATATGCGTGTATTACTAGAACAGATGTAAACATAATGTTAGGCTAAATTGGGAACCGATCTCTCTTATCTGATTAACTGTCTGTTAATGGAGACAAAGGTTTAAAGTTAATTTACACAGCGACTCAACTTTCGTAGAAGTTGTTCAGAAAACCTAAACCCGATGCTAAACCTTAAAACTTACTTCAAATCTGATGCTTTCGCCAATCGCGAAAATAGCTCGTGAAGCTGTGGAAATATTATCTCTTCTTCTTCTTCTTCTTCTTCTTCTTCTGTATCGTTAATATTCTCTCTTCCTCGTCCTCGATTTGAAAAATGCGTCACCTAACGTCAAAATAAATGCTTATTTCAACAAGAGGTGAAATGAGATGTCAATCAGCATCAAACTGCCAGTAGCGAATTACATTTTAGAGTGGCACCCAGGGTGGCCAATCAGATGTTAGGGGTGTCCAGTGCCAACCTGGACACCCCTCTGGCTCCGCCCCTGGTCAGCATGCCAATTGCCCGATCCCTCAAAACATCTGTGGCATTGTGTTGTGTGACAAAACTACACATTTTAGAGGGGCCTTTTATTGCCCCCAGCACAAGGTGCACCTGTGTAATGATCATGCCGTTTAATCCGTTTCTTGATATGCCAAGTGGATGGATTCTCTTGGCAAATGAGAAATGCTCTCTAACAGAGATGTAACATTTGAGGAATAAGCTTTTTGTGCATATGGAAACATTTTCTGGGATCTTTCATATATCAGCTCATGAAACCAACACTTGACATGTTGCGTTCATATTTTTGTTCAGTGTATAACCACATATGGATAAGGTTTATGTACAATATAATCTTTGGTATAACTTCACATCACACATCATTGATAATCAAAGCATTAAGTGATGTGAAGGGGATAAGCTCTAAGGCTGAACAGATTATCCGTTTATAATGTAAAGAAGCGTTGATACATCGATTCATTGCTAAAACAATAAGTGTAGTGGACAGGCTTTATTTTATATGATAAATGTGGGTGATTGTGACCTAAATTGCCTCAAAACATGAAACATTTTTGTTATTCAAGTTTTATTCAGATATGAGAAGCACTACAATAGTGTATAATTATGGGGCGAAATATATGTATATATATTACTTTTTAATAAAACAATACATTAGGCTAGTTTAGCTCAGCTTTCCCAAACTTGGTCCTGGAGACCCAAAGGGGTGCACGTTCTGGTTTCTGCCCTAGTACTACACGGCTGATTCAAATAATCAAAGCTTGATGATTATTTTATTATTTTAATCAGCTGTGTAGTGCTAGGACAAAAACCAAAACGTGCACCTCTTAGGGTCCCGAGGACCGAGTTTGAGAAACGCTGGTTTAGATGAACATCTTGCGAATGTCGATATGATCACTTTATTGAAATCCTCCATTCATCTTCTTTGTGGGTTGATACCGTACAGGTGTTGCGTGCCCTTTGCCTTCTCAGTTTATTTCTGTTGGTTCAAATGTTGTCCAGTAATTTCATCAGGAAAACCGCCTCCTAACAATTTAACAAATGAAATAAAAATACATCGTGCTGTTAGGTCTACACGAAATACACAAGGGAAATTACAACGCAGCATGTGCCTGCGACCAATCTGGCATTAGGCTGATATAGGCAGAGACGGTAATTAATGTACTCTCTGTTGGTAGGGTACACAAACATACAGTATAGGCTACTACTTGCACATGAATGTATCATATGGAATGTGATACATGTACAATAAGAACCCAACATCAACATACACCATTCACTTACAGTAGATACCTTAAACCCCTTTTAACTCACCCGATCTAAAGCCCCGTTTCTGCGGAGTCTGTAGAGCCCTTTTCAGCACCTCTTCAATTAACAACTCTGTCAAACTCTCTGCCTTGCGCTCGGGGTTGGCAGACTGAACTCCAAAAGGGATCTTTCCACCCCCAAAGGAAGACTCCAAAAACGAGCTATCCACACTTTTCTTGCCCATGAAATGGCCTAAGGGCAAAATATACATTTTAAAATGTTATCAATACATGACTAATCACAAATAGTAAACGAAATTATTCAGAGTTAGCTCACTAAACTAAACCAACATATTATGGTGATATAACATGACATCAAAATTAAATTGTAAAGTAATAAATTGCTCTAGCCTCAATTTTGACATAATTGCTAGTGACACTTTCTAAATGACAATAACTTACCAGTTGCCCATAAACTTCCCCTCTGATTTACCTTGATGTTTGAAACTTTATTTCTAAGTTCATTTAAATTGAGACTCATCGAAGATGTCATACCTATGTATGAGATTAAAACAAAGCAAGAAAGAAGTCCCGATTTGCAGGTCAATGTGCCTCTCGTCATCCTTTTTATAAAACTACAGTATTTGTGTACAGAATATGGTAGGCTACTTGTCAAGGTTAAAACCACCCTTTGCTCTGCTCTTGGGAATTTCGTGCTCTCGTGTCACAGCACCAGCATTTATATGATCACGCGCCGTTTATTGAAATGAGATGAAGTCATTCATTATCAACACCGCTGGCTACTGCTTATTACTTGACTGGGATTGGATTTGGCGCATCATATTGTCCAGTCGGTTGGAGAGACTGGGGGAGATACTAGCCATATTGGTTTGACTGGACTGAGAAAAAAACCTTTTGAAGGGCAAACATATTTTTTTTCTCCAGAACATTGTCATAGAAGGGATATCAGCCATACCAGAAGGGATCATTTCAGGACAAAGGATGCTTATGCTGACACGTTCATGTTTATTTGCAGTTATTTGAAGTAAACATTACAGCAAGGCACAATGGCCGATGCAGGTTGAATATATATGTGATGGATTAAGAAATGCTGCAAATATAAAGGGTTCATTAGCTACTGTGTACATGATGGATTAGTTTACATGTCCATAATATTGTACATATTATCAAAAGTACAAAGTTTCTCTTGACAGGCTATATAAAAACACTGAGATGTGAAGTTTCATAGACACTGCGTTTTAACAGTGGCTCTGTTTCGGGTGAACACTGACTATCAGATAACCACTAGAAAATGAACAGTTCATACAGCACTTTAATAGAAAGTTTACAAGATAAGTCAATGTGACTATAAATAATCTCCAAAGTAATTTATAAAATTTAATATTGTGGGAGATAATATACATTGAGAATAATAACAATTAATTTTACATTGCTTGCAACAAAAGGTGAAATCTCCCAAAACATCCCAAGTTTAACAATCACTGCCATACACCATGGAGGTAGAAACAGCCGCACAGGTCTCCATCATCAGCTTATTTCAAAATGTTCACATGCACTCAGACATGCTCTAACCCTTTACATTTAAATCACTGCTCGTTTAATTGCCTTAGTACACTGCTGGCAATGAGCCACTTCCAACACCCTGCATTATCTTGCAAAACAGATGCTTTCTCACACTCACCAAAGATAACAATTAACCAAGAAAAACATCAATGACATCACTAAGACAAGTCACCACTACGTTGAATATAGATATAAAAGCATTTCAAATTAATGAAAGCTCACTTTTACCAAGCTACAAAATCAGTAGTAAAAAAAAGGTAATATCTTTTAGCAAGGCATTTAACTCCAACACCTGTATTTGATCTTGTAGAAAAGTGCTATTTGGGTAGTTTAGCCAGCTTTCATAATAAATGAATGTGAAACTATTTTTGGTATGGAATGGATATAAAATATATAATCTGTGCTAAATGGTACCTAGGTAAGAGTAAATATTTCAACATACAGTATGATAGAAGTTGTAATACTGTAATCAGTTTAGCCACGACCTGCTTGAAGCGCCATCTATTATTATGCATTTAATAAGGCCAAAAATATGAAACCAAGCATATGATATGGCTTCCATACACTAAAGCAAAGTCATTATGATATGAAACTTTGTTGTAAGTCGCTCTGGATAAGAGCGTCTGCTAAATGACTTAAATGTAAATGTAAACTAAATATGAGGTAAGCCTGAGGGACGTAACTGATATAACTGGGGTCACTAGAGAATACTGATGAACCAGACCCTGTGCCTTTACAGGTGGGTGTGGTTATGTACCAGAGGCATTTAAAGACATTTAATACAATACAAAACTTGCAAGCTTCAAAGGTAAAATAAAGTAAATAATTCATGATAATCTTTTCCCAAAATTAATTTAATCTTCTCAATTGATTTGGAACAACTGCCAGTACCAAGGCTTTGAGAAACACAAAAAGCATTTAGTTTAAAGGCAAAAAATAAAAAAGGTACCACTTTAGTGCAGCATGTCAAGCATCTGAAGTTAAACTACTATTACCCAAGGAAATGGAGATCGCAGCTTTTATGAAGTTCAAAATTGCTCTCATTGATTTTATTTTGCCTGCTGATGACACTATCCATGAAACTCTAGGTGAAAGCTGTATGTGGATTTACAGTCAGTCTTACTGCAGGCTCACAGTGCAACCTGGTTGGATCCTCTGGCCGTTGGGGGTCAGATTTAACTAATGGTGGTGGCAAGTCCTCTCTCTCATTCACACCCACTGCTTTCCCCACGTCCTCTTCCTGCTTCTTTCTGCACTCGTACTCCATGTCCATCCTTTCTTTCCTCTCTTCTTCAGGCTCTTTGACTTTGTGCACAATAAACAGGTGTCTGTTGAGAGATAGCTGGGATGCAAAACATAATCCACAGTGCAGGCATTGGGGAGTGTTTTCATCAGTTTTATGCTGAGGTATGTGCTTCTGGAACTGTGTGCCATCCTCTGTGGTGAAGCCACACTTTGAGCAGCGAAACTGATGTTTCAGACGCTTGGCGGGGGAGCCTTCTAGGGCAGCGCCTTCCTTCCCCTCAGACTCCACAGCAGGTCTCTTTGAAACAGGCCCCTGCATATCAAAGTTAAAGATAATTCTATTTAAAAAGTGTCTTTTTTTGACAATGTGTAAAATGCTGAACAAATTAAATATGACAGATCATACATATTGGTATTACTTTTAAAAGAAAAATCACCTCTCCCAAGGCTTTACTGCTATCCAGAGGGGCTGATTTTAACAGACTGAAGTCTGGATTTTTGATCCCATGCATCAAACTGATGTGGTTCTTCAACATGATGTTTGTAGTGAATGTTGTCCTCTCATCTGTGCAATACCTGCACAATAAGAATCAATTATATCATACTAAAAATAGTCAGAAAATGTGGTAACCACCGTTTTGTTTTTACATGTTTGTCCATTTACTGTAGAGCCACCCAGCAGCCAATAAGTGCCAGTTATGCCCCAATCTTTCAGGAAGTAATGTACTGGGCCCAGTTTCCCAAAAGCATCTTAAGGCTATGTTAATCTTAGAACAATAGGATCCTATGGTTCCAAAGATGAACTTAGCCTTAAGATGCTTTTGGGAAACCGGGCCCTGTAATGTAGATTTCAGGATGAAACCCTCACCAGCAGGTAAATGTATTTTTCTTTCCATCGTGGTCATTGCGAATGTGTCTTCTCAAACTTGTAGAGGAATTGAAAGACCTCTCACACTGCCGGCATGGATAACTCTTCAATGACTACAGAATGCACAGAGAGCAGATTTACTTAATTAAGGGTTGAGCTGACTTGGGAATTATTTCATTTCATTAAGGGGCCTGAACGTTGTAAATCCCACATCTGAGGTGGTCCCTAAATTATCATCTGTCCTATAGTATAAATGCTGCAGCTAATTTGTTTGAATGCGCAATAAAATTACAAAGTTGATCCTCACCCTCCCATGGCTTTTCTTCATGTGAGAGACATAGGCTTCTCGGTCAGGCAGCCAGTGTAGGCACTCTCCACAGTTCCAGCCAGCATTCTTCAGATTGGGGTTGCTGTCTCGAGCGGCCAAGTTGGCCCTTTTTCTGGTTCCATCTGAGTGTTTAATGGGAGTGTTTACCTTTGGCTGGTGGAATCCCGAGGTAACATCTTGGTGCTGTGCAGTCATCTCTGGTGGTTTTGTGCTTTTCTCCACCTCCTCTTTGAAGATTCCTCCATGCACCCCCTGTAATATAGACAGACAGCGTTTAAAAAGACAGAGCTAAAACTTAGCATTATGTGCCCCATTTTATGTCAATGTGACTAGATTGAAGATGAGGATGATGCCATACCTTGAAGTGCTGCATTAACGGCTGCTTTTGGGTGAAGATTGAAGTGCACTCAGGGCACTTGAACACACAGGTAGCACGCTTTTTGGCGTTCTGATAGAAGTGCTGAAGCAATAACTGCTTTTTCTTGAACACTGTTTCACAAGAACACTTGAAGATTAACCTGGAACAGAAAAACAACCCAATTAGAACATAAACAGCATTGAAATCAATCATGTCAAACTTCAAGATGTGTTAGCAAATATGCCCATTTCAGAACATGCATTTAGTTACACAAACTCACTGAGGGGACACTTTGCTGGCATTGTGCTTAGTTGTCAAATGCATTTGACATCCACCAGAAGACTTGAAAGCAACAGGACAGATGGTGCACTTATAGAAGACCTCAGAGTGTTTCTCCTCAATGTGACTCTTCTGCACATTAAATGACGTGAAAACCATATCACAATGAAGACACCTAGAAGAAAAAGGATTTACAAAAAGGTGGACAACATTATAAGAATACTTTTGTGTTATGTATCCACTGAGCATATACTTTAGTAATGACTTACTTATAGCCAGCCTTGCGTGCATAGTGAAGACAGTTCTCCTTCACATGCTTCTGTATGTCCACGGAGCGACTCAATGCTCCACACTCAGGGCAGCAATAAGGGGACTTGTGGGCATGAATACGCTGGTGAGCCCGGTAGCTGCACTTGTTGGGTAGCAGCATTGAGCACACCTTACACATCTATATATGACAAAAGAACACAGAGCAAAACATATAGAAATACTCTCATTATTACCTGGCCTATGATACTGAACATTTCAGCAATTATAATAATTTTTTATTACTCACCAGTCCCTCCATTTCTTCCGACAACCTCTGGTAATGGCCTGCGAGACCTTTGTAGTCTGATAGCTGCTTGTTACACTCGAGGCAGCGGAGTCTGTGGCGGATGACTTTGTCTGGATAGAGGGGCATGACTGGTTGGCTTTTAGGTGAGGATAATGGGGGCACATGGGAGCCCACATGCACAGAGGATTCAGTGATCAAGGGTGCAAACATCTGTCCCTCTGCTATGGGCTTCATGGAGAGCTGTGTGCACTGCATCACCACACCTTTGTTCTTATGTTCCCGTGCATGTGCCAGCAGGGCACACTTGTTGAAGAATACCATGGTCTTAGCACAGTGGGTGCAGGCTACTTCAATGTGCACACTCCTCCTGCCATAATGATAAGCAAGACTCCTCTCTACCCCAAAGGAGTCCCCACACTCCAGGCAGCAATATCCACGTGGTGGCAAGTTGATGTTGCTCTCAGGTGGTGGGTTTAGGTTGGGTACATATGTGGGTACAGGGTTGGCATTATTTAACAGTCTGTTTAAAGTTCCTGCTGCTGTGCTAGGAATGGCAGCACGTGGATTAGGGGCAGCTTTTTTCACTTGGTGTACCAATGGGACAGTGCTGCACACCATAGAAGAGAAAAGTGTGTGTTGTTGGCTCTGTTGATGGGAGGTGGAGCGTGCTGCGACTGAGGCAGCAACACTGTGAGGGACTAGGTTCAGGTTAGCTAAGTGCATTGCCTTGGGAAGCAAGCTTGTATTGGGAGAGTTGCCTGTTTGAACTGATGAAATCCTCTTTTGTGTAGAAGGCCCATGCTGGGCAACTGGCATAGACCTCATAACAGGACTACTTGTATTATGAAAAATAGTTGCGGACTGCATTTGTCCTGGCCTCTTGGAGTACCCCTCTAATTTAGTATCAGTAACCTTTGATGGCAGAGCACCAACTGGTGTACTTTTGATGGGCATATCAACAATAATATCACTTATCACATTATGAGAGGGATAGGGAGACAAACCAGGGTAGGCATCCTCAACAATCATACTCTGAGATGGAGAGGACTCAACAGAGTGAACGTCCTCGTTTTCTGAATCAGGTACTACACTGGTAACCGTGCGCTGGATTTTCCCAGTCGTGGTTTTAATGGTCTTTATTCTGACCCTCGGTATGGCTGGGGGTGAGCCAGATGCCAGTGCAGGGGATCCCTTGCCACTGCTGTTACTGCAAATGCTGACAGGACTGTCAGGTGGTTTCATTAACCGCTTCACAGCTTCAAGAGGACTCCTGGGACTTTGTGGTGACATGGGCACTTTTGGACTAACCTTTATGGTACCATCATGAGCCAATGATAAGTCTTGATAGTTTGGTTGTTCACTGGGATCCTTTCTGGCATTTAGAGCCACTAATGCCTCAAGGCATGACGATAGTTTTGATGTTGGAGTTTTGACACATGGATGAGAGGTGGGCATATTAGACGCTGCCACTATATTAACATTACTGCTTGACTCAATAGTGTTATGATCATTTGTAGGGAGCATTGCACTACTATGACAATCTCCCTTTTCCTTCTGGTCACTGACATTACTGTCAGGCTTCTCTGTCCTGGTATCCTCTGCTTCGATAGATTCTCTTTTGCTTCTTGGAAGGCTCTCAGGTACGTCACAGTCTACTTCATGGCACTTGTCAAACATGCTGTAAGACAGCTGTTTTTTCTGATTGTCTGACATTGGGGGTTCTGCAGACATAAATATAGAGGCAGCAGGGAAGTAGGGTCTCTCTTGTTTTGGACGGATATCAACTCCATTGCTTCGGCTGTCTTCAGATTCTGGACTAGAGATGGGGCTGAACTGGGAAAAGGAGTGTGAGAAGGATGGCGTTCCTTCAAGTTTGTGCTGGACGGGGGTCTTCCCTAAGAGTCCTCTTGAGCCATCCCCATTCAAAGCAGACACAAAAGACTTAGAACCACTGTGGTCTATCTGATGAGACTCCATGGCGGCCCCTGACCCCCTGAAACCATTTTGCAATGGGTGTCCAAAGTGTGGGCCCTCTCTCTCTCCACCACTATCAGACGACTCCTGGCGACTTGTGTTCTTCACTATAACACTGACAGCAGGTACATCAGATGCACCCACAGCTTGATGAACAGATAAACTGTCATCCATACACATCCCTGTGTGTTTCAGCTGACCTTCTGCCTCATCGTGACTCTCCTGGATGGTCTCTTTGGCATCCAAACTGGTGGCATCGGGGATGTCAAAGGCAGCCAAAAGATCATCAAAATCAGGGGTCTTCATGTCACCCATGTTCGAATGCTTGCAAAACCTGAGTAAAACACAGAGTTAAAACATAAGCACATAAACTTACAAGATATATGGCATATTCCCTGAGGACAGTGACGTTGGAGAGTTCTTTACCATTTGGCTCTTGTTTATGTTTGTTGCTAAAATTCTGCAAGGTTGTCAGTTGGTGTCATTATGGGACGCTCCCTCTGTGCAGATACCTGAGATCAATTAATATGAATTATGTTTACTTTAAAGTGCACTAACTAGCTACCTTGTACTGTTAAACATTTTGGCTCACCAACGTCAGCTAGCTAGCTGTCAAATAACTTCGCCTAGCACTTGACCTAAGTGGCTACTTAGCTAGCTAACGTTAACAAATCTCCAGCTGGCAAGCTAGCCACAACAAAGTGTAGATTATTGAAGTTTAACGTCAAAATAGATTGCTGGCTATAATATATCTCATAAAACGTATTGTACTACAAGAGAGCTGTTGAAACCGTAACTAAATAAAGCGTATATGTGTATACAGAGGCTAGAGTTAGCTGTTAGTTAGCAAGCTAGCTAAAGTAACGTTAGAAGTGTAGTTAGCTCGGATATTTGACACTTGCAGTTCTAACATAGCTAACGTTAACTCAATGACAAGCTAAATCATCTAGCTATGAGGTTAAATATATATTCGACCATATAATGAGTACAAAACAAGAGTTCACCTATCTATCGATTAGCTACCGGCGTTGCTGCCATAATTCTCCCCAGGCCTCGTTCTTTTCGGGTGGACTTCTTCCTTTCCAACAAAACAGCTAGCTAGCTTATTGATTGCTTGGAAGATAACCAGCGGGCGCTAACATGTCCTGTTATCTCGCGAGCCTGTAGTAAAAATGTATTGATCATTCACAAATTGATGAACTATTGGAAGCTATCAATATGATAGGCTTCAGTAATTGTTATGTGAAAAGACAGTCCACCCCTTCGTCACCAGACCAGTGTGTTGTGAACAATATTAGCGTGAGCAACAATAGCGGAATCGAGGGATTGCCTTCAAAATAAAAGTCCCCCATTGAAACTGATGCAAACCGATAGAAAACAGTGGAATCATGCCACAATTGGACTATAATATATCATGCTAAACAAGGTTGGAATGTTGTTATATAAATTCAACAAAAGACAATAATTAGTTAATTTGACACAAAAAAGTAAAGAATCAGTTGAAATCGCACTGTTGATGTATTAGACTTCAGAATTGCATTTGGGGCACACAGTGGTGTAATGTAAAAAATAATGTAAAGTACTACTTAAGTAGTTTTGGGGGGTATCTGTACTTTACTTTAATATTTATATTTTTGACAACTTTTAATTTTACTTCACTATATTCCTAAAGAAAAGAATGTACCTTTTACTCCAGACGTTTTCCCTGACACCCAAAAGTACTCGATGCATTTTGAATTGTTAGCAGGACGGGAAATATGGTAAATATGGGAAATATGGAAATACTTTTACTTTTGATACTTAAGTATATTTTAGTGATTACATTTACTTTGATACTTAAGTACATTACCGGTCAAAAGTTTTAGAACACCTACTCAGTCAAGGGTTTTTCTTTATTTTGACTATTTTCTACATTGTAGAGTAATAGTGAACACATCAAAACTATGAAATAACACATATGGAATCATGTAGTAACCAAAAGTGTTAAACAAATCAACATATATTTATATTTGATATTCTTCAAATAGCCACCCTTTACCGTGATGACAGCTTTGCACACGCTTTGCACTCTCTCAACCAGCTTCCCCTGGAATGCTTTTCTAACAGTCTTGAAGGAGTTCCTACATATGCTGAGCACTTGTTGACTACTTTTCCTTCACTCTGCCGTCTGACTCATCCCAAACCATCTCAATTTGGTTGAGGTCGAGGGATTGTGCAGGTCAGGTCATCTAATGCAGCGGTCCATCACTCTCCTTCTTGGTAAAATAGCCCTTACACCGCCTGGAGGTGTGTTGGGTCATTGTCCTGTTGAAAAAGAAATGATAGTCCCACTAAGCGCAAAGCAGATGGGATGGCGTATCGCTGCAGAGGGCTGTGGTAGCCATGCTGGTTAAGTGTGCCTTGAATTCTAAATAAATCACAGACAGTGTCACCAGCAAAGCACTGCCACACCATAACACCTCCTCCTCCA
Source organism: Salvelinus alpinus (assembly GCF_045679555.1). NCBI lineage: Eukaryota > Metazoa > Chordata > Actinopteri > Salmoniformes > Salmonidae > Salvelinus > Salvelinus alpinus. The sequence continues at coordinate 33,777,392 of NC_092094.1, read as the reverse complement.
TACTTTACGGTGGGAAATACACATGCGGAGATCATCCGTTCACCCACACCGCTTCTCACAAAGACACAGCGGTTGGAACCAAAGATCTCCAATTTGGACTCCAGACCAAAGGACACATTTCCACCGGTCCCATGTCCATTGCTCGTGTTTCTTGTCCCAAGCAAGTCTATTGTTCTTATTGGTGTCCTTAAGTAGTGGTTTCTTTGCAGCAATTCGACCATGAAGGCCTGATTCACAGTCTCCTCTGAACAGTTGATGTTGAGATGTGTCTGTTACTTTTACTCTGTGAAGCATTTATTTTGGGCTGCAATTTCTGAGGCTTGTAACTCTAATGAACTTTCGCCTAAAATTACATACCCAAATCTAACTGCCTGTAGCTCAGGACCTGAAGCAAGGATATGCATATTCTTGATACCATTTGAAAGGAAACACTTTGAAGTTTGTGGAAATGTGAAGTTAATGTAGGAAAATATAACACATTAGATATGGTAAAACATAATACAAATAAATATTTCTGACCACTAGATGGCAGCAGTGTATGTGCAAAGTTTTAGACTGATCCAATGAACTATTGCATATCTGTTCAAAATGTTGTATCAACACTGCCCAAATGTGCCTAATTGGTTTATTCATACATTTTCATGTTCATAAATGTGCACTCTCCTCAAACAATATTAAGGTATTATTTCACTGTAATAGCTACTGTAAATTGGACAGCGCAGTTAGATTAACAAGAGTTTAAGCTTTCTGCCCATATCAGATATGTCTATGTCCTGGGAAATGTTTATGTTACTTACAACCTCATGCTAATCACATTAGCCTACGTTAGCTTAACTGTCCCATGGGGGGGGGGGGGGGGGGGACACTGATCCTGTAGAGATTTTAAAGTAACGATGGACTGTCGTTTCTCTTTGCTTATTTGAGCTATTCTTGCCATAATATTGACTTGGTCTTTTACCAAATAGGGCTATCTTCTGTATACCCCTCTACCTTGTCACAACAAAACTAATTGGCTCAAATTCCACAAATACACTTTTAAGAAGGCACACCTGTTAATTTAAATGCATTCCAGGTGACTACCTCTCGTGAAGCTGGTTGAGAGAATGCCAAGCATGTGCAAAGCTGTCATCAAGACAAAGGGTGGCTATTTGAAGATATATAAAATACATTTTGATTTGTTTAACACCTTTCTGGTTACTACATGATTCCATATGTGTTATTTCATAGTTTTAATGTCTTCACTTATTCGACAATGTATAAAATAGTAAAAATAAAGAAAAACCCTTGACTGAGTAGGTGTTCTACATTTTTTGACCAGTAGTGTATATTTAAAACCCAATACTTTTAGACTTTTACTCAAAAAGTATTTTACTGGGTGACTTTTACTTCGGTCATTTTCTATTAAGGCATCTTTACTTTTACCCAAGTATTGCCTTACTTCCTTACTCCATTTGCACACACTGTATATAGATGTTTCTATTGTGTTATTGACTGTACTTTAATCATTGCAATGTGATACAAAAAGCATCACCGGTGTGCTTTAGGACCATACGGACGCCTCAGAATGTTTGGAATGTTCAGGACCTGCCGGACACCGCAGAACGGGCTGACAGTCTGTGTGAAGGCACAGTTTCTAGAAGGCTGGCTGGACCAGCACATGGGAGTTGAGCATAGTTCAGTGTGTCTGAGTTGCGCTCTTTCACTGAGTTGTAAAATCAAGCAGAGCAGAAACTGGCTACTCTTTAGTTCACTGATCTTAAAAACGAAACTAGTGTTTATTTGCAGTGCTGAGCTAGTATTGTAACTGACATGTAATGTTAGCTAATGTTTCATCCCCTCTCAATTAAGGTGAATTAATTAGCTATGCTAGCTAGTAGCTACCACAGCCAGGTCAGCTCTAGCTTCCAGCTATCTGTCAGATAGAGATATGAGGTGGGTATTATTACTATCTAACAGCTGTTGTTTGTACAGAAATGGTTTGTAGCCTTTGTTTTGTCCTGTTTCAGAAGTAAACTTGGCTAGCTTTCGCCAGTTGATGTACCAGCTAGAGAGAGAGCTGGCCAAAAGATGGCTAACATTAGCTATTCTTTTGTCTCAATCAGACTAGACCTGAATCAAAGGATGAAACCATCAGCCAAACGATTGAAGATTGATATTCTGATGTTATTTCAGTGAAATGTGACTTTTATTAGTCAGTATGGTAATGTAACATTATTGATCTGTCAGGGCAGTTAATGGCAGTTAAAGCACAGGGCAGTTAATGGTGTGCCATCTGAAAAAAACAGGACAAATATGTGTATTGTCTTAAAACACAATTTTTACACAACCATTTTCAGATTTTCCGACAACAGCCAAGGGTGTGCAACATCATAAGTTGTCTTAAAATCTGAAAATGGTGGTGGAAAATTGTTTTATTAGCTACAGCAAACTTCATTGGCGAGGAGGGATCAGCCAATCTGAAGAATAAAATTGACTACTTCAAAATGGAGATGTGCTGCCCAAGCTTTCACAGACGCTATAATGGCACAGATACAAAGATCAGTCCTCTATCTATCTCTATGGGTAAATTTTTTACACTGCATTGTGTGACAGGGTATGATTAGGATAGCAATCCCAATTTTGGTCAGTGTTTCTAAATAACAGACAGTTCAAACAGCATAAAAGCACCCCAGGTTAGATGAGAGCTTTTAAATCAAAACAAATCAAATGTATTTATAAAGCCCTTTTTATATCAGCAGATGTCACAAAGTGCTTATACAGAAACCCGGCCTAAAGCTCCAAACAGCAAGCAATGCAGATGTAGAAGCACGGCGGGTAGGAAAAACTCCCTAGAATGGCAGGAACCTAGGAAGAAACCTAGAGAGGAGGGGTGTCCAGTCCTCTTCTGGCTGTGCCGGGTGGAGATTATAAGAGTACATGGCCATTTAAGGCCAGATCATTCTTCAAGATGTTCAAACGTTCATAGATGACCAGCAGGGTCAAATAATAATCACAGTGGTTGTCAAGGGTGCAACAGGTCAGCACCTCAGGAGTAAATGCCAGATGGCTTTTCATAGTCGAGCATTCAGCGGTTGAGACAGCAGGTGCGTTAGAGAGGGAGAGAGAGGGAGGGAGAGAGAGAGAGAGGGAGAGGGAGAGGGAGAGGGAGAGGGAGAGGGAGAGGGAGAAAGAGGGTTGAAAACAGCAAGTCCGGGATAAGGTATCACGTCCGGTGAACAGGTCAGGATTCCATTGCCACAGGCAGAACAGTTGAAACTGGAGCAGCAGCACGTCAAGGTAGCACGTCTTGTGAACAGGTCAGGCCAGTGTTCCATAGCCACGGGCAAAACAGCAGAAGCTGGATCAGCAGCTGGACCAGGTGGACTGGGGACGGGGACAGCCAGGAGTTATCAGGCCAGGTAGTCCTGAGGCATGGTCCTAGGGCTCAGGTCCTCCGGGAGGGGGGAGAGAGAGAAAGAGATGGGAGAATTAGAGGGAGCATACTTAAGTTCACACAGGACACCAGATAAGACAGGAGAATTTCACCAGATCGGACAGACTGACCCTAGCCCCCCCGGCACATAGACGTTTTGCAGCATAGACACTGGAGGCTGAGACAGGGGGAGGTCGGGGAACACTGTGGCCCTCTCCGACGATATCCCGGACAGGTCCAACCAGGCAGGATATAACCCCACCCACTTTGCCAAAGCACAGCCCCCACACCGCTAGAGGTATATCAACATACCACCAATTTACTACCCTGAGACAAGGCTGAGTATAGCCCACGAAGATCTCCTCCACCGCACGAGCCCGAGAGGCCTTGAAACCATCCAGGAAGATCACATCAGTGACTCAACCTACTCAAGTTGAGTATAGCAAAAAAAGCCTGGCACAATGTGATGCACCATTCCTAGGGACTGCATGGAAGAGCGCTGGTAAGCCAGTGACTCAGCCCCCATAATAGGGTCAGAGGCAGAGATTCCCAGTGGAGAGAGGGGAGCCGGCCAGGCAGAGACAGCAAGGGCGGTTCGTCACTCCAGTGCGTTGCCGTTCACCTTCGCACCCCTGGGCCAGACAACACTCAATCATAGGACCCACGGACGAGATTCATCTTCACTAAAGACTTGAAGGTCGAGACCGAGTCTGCATCCCTCACATGGATAGGCAGACCATTCCATACAAATTGAGCTCTATAGGAGAAAGCCCTGCCTCCAGCTGTTTGCTTAGAAATTCTAGGCACAATAAGGAGGCCTGCATCTTGTGACCGTAGCGTACAGTACGCATGGCTGGACCAAATTGGAGAGATAGGTAGGAGCAAGTCCATGTAATGCTATGTAGGTTAGCAGTAAAACCTTGAAATCAGCCCTAGCCTTAACAGGGAGCCAGTGTAGAGAGGCTAGCACTGGAGTAATATGATACATTTTTGGGGATTCTAGTCAAGATTTTATCAGCTGTATTTAGCAATAATGAAAGTTTATTTAGTGCTTTATCCGGATAGCTGGAGAGTAGAGAATTGCAGTAGTCTAATCTTGTCACTTTCCTGACCTGTTTTCTGTTGTTTTTGTATGTGTTTAGTCGGTCAGGGCGTGAGTTGGGGTGGGCATTCTATGTTATGTGTATCTATGTTGGTTAATGGGTTACCTGATATGGTTCTCAATTAGAGGCAGGTGTAATTCATTTCCTCTGATTGAGAACCATATTAAGGTAGGATGTTCTCACTGTTTGTTTGTGGGTGATTGTCTTCCGTGTCTGTGTTTGTCGCGCCACACGGGACTGTTTCGGTTTGTGTAGTCTATTCCTGTTCTGCTTGTTTATGTAAGTTTTTCCAGTTCAGGTCTGTCTATGTTATTTTGTTAATTATCAAGTGTAGTTCGTTTTCGTCTTGTTTAATAAATTCATCATGTCTTCATTACCCGTTGCGTCTTGGTCCAATCTCTCTCCTCAAGACGATCGTTACAAATCTAGATGTGACAGATTCACAGATCTTAACAGATTCTACCCCAAAGCCATAAGACTCCTGAACAGCTAATCAAATGGCTACCCAGACTATTTGCATGTTTGTGCTTCTAGTTCCGACCATGCAGTAATATCTAACAAGTAATCTAACAATTTCCCAACAACTACCTTATACACACGCAAGTGTAAAGGAATGAATAAGAATATGTACATAAAAATATATATGGATGAGCGATGGCCGAACGGCATAGGCAAGATGCAGTAATGGTATAGAGTACAGTATATACATTTGAGATGAGTAGTGTAGGGTATGTAAACATTATTTAAAGTGACTAGTGATACATTTATCATATCCAATTTTTTATTATTAAAGTGGCTAGAGATTGAGTCAGTATGTTGGCAGCAGCCACTCAATGTTATGATGGCTGTTTAATAGTCTGATGGCCTTGAGAAAAAAGCTGTTTTTCAGTCTCTCAGTCCCAGCTTTGATGCACCTGTACTGACCTCGCCTTCTGGATGATAGCGGGCTGAACAGGCAGTGGCTCGGGTGGTTGTTGTCCTTGATGATCTTTTTGGCCTTCCTGTGACATCGGGTGGTGTAGGTGTCCTGGAGGGCAGGTAGTTTGCCCCCGGTGATCCGTTGTGCAGACCTCACTACCCTCTGGAGAGCCTTACGGTTGTGGTCGGAGCAGTTGCCGTACCAAGCGGTGATACAGCCCGACAGGATGCTCTCGATTGTGCATCTGTAAAAGTTTGAGTGATTTTGGTGACAAGCCGAATTTCTTCAGCCTCCGGGGGTTGAAGAGGCGCTGCTGCGCATTCTTCACCATGCTGTCTGTGTGGGTGGACCATTTCAGTTTGTCCGTGATGTGTACGCTGATGAACTTAAAACTTTCCACCTTCTCCACTACTGTCCCGTCGATGTGGATAGGGGGGTGCACCCTCTACTGTTTCCTGAAGTCCACGATCATCTCCTTTGTTTTGTTGACACCTGACACCACACTCCGAGGGCCCTCACCTCCTCCCTGTAGGCCGTCTCGTTGTTGTTGGCAATCAAGTCTACCACTGTAGTGTCGTCTGCAAACTTGATGATTGAGTTGGAGGCGTGCGTGACCACGGAGTCATGGGTGAACAGGGAGTACAGGAGAGGGCTGAGAACGCACCCTTGTGGGGCCCCAGTGTTGAGGATCAGTGGGGTGGAGATGTTGTTTCCTACCTTCACCACCTGGGGGCGGCCCATCAGGAAGTCCAGGACCCAGTTGCACAGGGCGGGGTCGAGACCCAGGGACTCGAGCTTAATGACGAGTTTGGAGGGTACTATGGTGTTAAATGCTGAGCTTTAGTCGATGAACAGCATTCTATACTGACGCTTAGCTTGTGAAAATATGTAAATCTCTATGTGGCATCTGGTTAGATAAAACATTAATATAAATAATATCTATAGCCTCTGATTGTTTCCTCTAGGTTAAATGGGCCTCGAGTCTTTGGTTTGAATAGATGTTTCAATTGTGTGAAATCTCAGCTGTTTTAAATAGGTCTCTGGATATCCTATCCAGGCTGCTAAAGGCCAGATGATGTAAACAGTGCAGTCTTTGCACATTAATGTATTTCACTGTGTAACAGTCCTGACCTGTTTTATGTTGTTTTTATGTGTTTATGGTCAGGGCATGTGTTTTGGGTGGGCAGTCTATGTTATTCGTTTCTATGTTGGTTTTGGTTTGCCTGGTATGGCTCTTGATTAGAGGCAGGTGGTTTGCGTTTTCCTCTAATCAAGAGTCATATTTAGGTAGGGCATTCTCACTGTTTGTTGGTGGGTGATTGTCTCCTGTGTCCGTATGTCTGTTCGTACCACATGGGACTGTAGCGTTTGTTTGTTTCGTTTCGATGTCGTCTGTTTTCCTGTACGTAAGTTTATGTTTAGTTATGTAAGTTTATGTTCAGGTTGCGTCAACGTCGTTTTCTTATTTTGTAGTTTGGAAAGTGTTTTGTTTCGTTTCGTGTGCCATCGTAATTTATAATAAAGATGGCTTATTTCCCTGAGCCTGCGTTTTGGTCTGAAGATCCTTCTCTCCTCACCTCATCCGAGGATGAGGAGAGCGACAGCCGTTACAGAATCACCCACCACCACGCTAAGACCAAGCGGCAAAGGGAAACTAAACAGAGTAAGGGACAGGAGAGAAAGGATTTCTGGACATGGGAGCAAATAATGAATGGAGAAGGTCCCTGGGCTAAGGCAGGAGAAAATCGCCGTCCCAAAGCTGAGCTGGAGGCACGGAGGAGAGCAGAGGCTACCGGGGAGAGGAACCGGAGCTATGAGGGAACGCGTCTGGCACGGAAGCCAAAAAAGCCCGTGAGTAATTCCCAAAAATTTCTTGGGGGGGGGCTAGGAGATAGTGGGCCAAGGGCAGGTAGGAGACCTGCGCCCACTTCCCAGGCTTACCGTGGAGAGCGGGAGTACGGGCAGGCGCCGTGTTACGCAGTAGAGCGCACGGTGTCTCCTGTACGAGTGCATAGCCCAGTGCGGGTTATTCCACCTCCCCGCACTGGTAGGGCTAGATTGAGTATTGAGCCAGGTGTCATGAGGCCGGCTCAACGCGTCTGGTCTCCAGTGCGTCTCCTCGGGCCGGCATACATGGCACCTGCCTTACGCAGGGTTTCCCCGGTTCGCCTACATAGCCCGGTGCGGGTTATTCCACCTCCCCGCACTGGTCGGGCAACCGGGAGTATTCAACCAGGTAAGGTTGGGCAAGCTCAATGCTCAAGAGTGCCAGTACGCCTCCACGGTCCGGTATTTCCGGCACCACCTCCCCGCCCCAGCCTAGTACCTACAGTGCCTACAATACGCACTAGGCTACCAGTGCATTTCCAGAGCCCTGTTCCTCCTCCACGCACTCTCCCTATAGTGCGTGTATCCAGTTCAGTGCTTCCAGTTCCGGCCCCACGCACTAAGCCACCTGTGCGTCTCCTAAGTCCTGTACACACTGTCACTTCTCCCCGTACTAGTCCTGAGGTGCGTGCCCTCAGCCAGGTGCCACCAGTGCCGGTACCACGCACCAGGTATAGAGTACGCTTTGAGAGTTCAGTGTGCCCTGTCCCTGCTCCCCGCACTAGTAGGAAGGTGCTTATCATTAGCACGGTGCCTCCAGTTCCGGCACCACGCACCAGGTCTACAGTGCGCCGTATCCGGCCAGAGCCATCCGTCTCACCACGCACCAGGTCTACAGTGCGCCGTATCCGGCCAGAGCCATCCGTCTCCCCAGCGCCATCTGAGCCATCCGTCTCCCCAGCGCCATCTGAGCCATCCGTCTCCCCAGCGCCATCTGAGCCATCCGTCTCCCCAGCGCCATCTGAGCCATCCGTCTCCCCAGCGCCATCTGAGCCATCCGTCTGCCAGGAGCCTGCAAAGCCGCCCGTCTGCCATGAGCCTGCAAAGCCGCCCGTCTGCCATGAGCCGCTAGAGCCATCCGCCAGACAGGAGCCGCTAGAGCCGTCAGCCAGACAGGAGCCGCTAGAGCCGCCCGCCAGACAGGATCTGCCAGAGCCGCCAACCAGACAGGATCTGCCAGAGCCGCCAACCAGACAGGATCTGCCAGAGCCGCCAACCAGACAGGATCTGCCAGAGCCGCCAATCAGACAGGATCTGCCAGAGCCGCCAGCGAGCCATGAGCAGCCAGAGCCGTCAGAGAGCCATGAGCAGCCAGAGCCGTCAGAGAGCCATGAGCAGCCAGAGCCGTCAGTGAGCCATGAGCAGCCAGAGCCGTCAGTGAGCCATGAGCAGCCAGAGCCGTCAGTGAGCCATAAGCAGCCAGAGCCGTCAGTGAGCCATGAGCAGCCAGAGCCGTCAGAGCGCCATGAGCGTCGAGAGCCGTCAGAGCGCCATGAGCGTCGAGAGCCGTCAGCCTGCCATGAGCGTCGAGAGCCGTCAGCCTGCCATGAGCGTCGAGAGCCGTCAGCCTGCCATGAGCGTCGAGAGCCGTCAGCCTGCCATGAGCGTCGAGAGCCGTCAGTCTGCCATGAGCGTCGAGAGCCGTCAGCCTGCATGGACCTGCCAGAGCCGTCCAAACAGGACCTGCCAGAGTCCTTCAGCCGGGATCTGCCCCTTGTCCCGGTGTTGCCCCTTGTCCCGGTGCTGCCCCTTGTCCCGGTGTTGCCCCTTGTCCCGGTGCTGCCCCTTGTCCCGGTGCTGCCCCTTATTCCGGTGCTGGTCCTTATCCTGGTGCTGCCCCTTGTTCTGGTGCTGCCCCTTGTCCCGGTGCTACCCCTTGTCCCGGTGCTGCCCCTTGTCCCGGTGCTAGCTGTTTATTTAGGGGAAGGTAGTGTTAGGGTGGTCAGTAGAAGGGGTAGACAGAAGAGGGGAGTGACTATGGTGGTATGGGGACAGCGTCCTGAGCCGGAACCACCACCGTGGTCAACTGCCCACCCGGACCCTCCCCTGGACTTTGTGCTTGTGCGCCCGGCGTGCGCATCTTGAGGGGGGGGTACTGTAACAGTCCTGACCTGTTTTATGTTGTTTTTATGTGTTTATGGTCAGGGCATGTGTTTTGGGTGGGCAGTCTATGTTATTCGTTTCTATGTTGGTTTTGGTTTGCCTGGTATGGCTCTTGATTAGAGGCAGGTGGTTTGCGTTTTCCTCTAATCAAGAGTCATATTTAGGTAGGGCATTCTCACTGTTTGTTGGTGGGTGATTGTCTCCTGTGTCCGTATGTCTGTTCGTACCACATGGGACTGTAGCGTTTGTTTGTTTCGTTTCGTTTCGATGTCGTCTGTTTTCCTGTACGTAAGTTTATGTTTAGTTATGTAAGTTTATGTTCAGGTTGCGTCAACGTCGTTTTCTTATTTTGTAGTTTGGAAAGTGTTTTGTTTCGTTTCGTGTGCCATCGTAATTTATAATAAAGATGGCTTATTTCCCTGAGCCTGCGTTTTGGTCTGAAGATCCTTCTCTCCTCACCTCATCCGAGGATGAGGAGAGCGACAGCCGTTACACACTGATTCTTTATGAATAACATTATGTTGGTGTCTTATGACCAGTTCCTGCTAGGATTTGACTTTCAGTGGATGAACACTAATCAGTCTTATTAAAATTACATATTTTTTAGGGCAAATTTCCATTTTTGATAGCAGAACTGCATTAGACATTAGATGCTAAGCTCCATAACTGCTTCTGTGAACACTTAACACATTGAGCACACCCTGGGCCTCAAAATAGATTGGCAATGGGCAACTGAATTTGCCAGACCAATTCTGATTATTGGAATCTTTTATTACACAAGGTGCTTTTTCTACAATGGCTACTATGTCATAAAATGTTGCTTCTAATACATTAAAAACAGGACCGTTGGAGACTGCAGAAAATTGTGTAAAATCATGCCGTTAGTTAATGTATTGCTTATAAATATATCTATAAACAATACAAGGAAATGGTATGAATCATACGTTATTTACTTGGAATCATTTGCTAAAGGACACTTAGGTGAGACCAAATCAGTGACTCATGACCTTCTCAATTTAATTGCAGCAAAATCCATAAATGTTGTCATTAACACCTGTTAATACATTTCGCTCTGGCGATGTTCACTGGCTATTAAGCCATATTTGAAGACAATGAAATGTGAATCAGCTTACTTTTAAATGACCAGTAATGTATTCTCAATTTCTCATCCTACTCTGGAATGGCTTGAGGGCCAGTTGATTTTTATGCGGTTCAGCTAGATTGTCTACATTTCTTTAGCACTTTGCCACTTTGTCTGATGTCTGAGACTGTTTAAGTTGTGAGCAGTAATGAGTAGAACAAATAGCTGTCATTAGATGCACTCATGGAATTGGTTTTCTCCTTCTCTGCTTCTTTCAAATGTGAGATGTATGTATCCGTCTTTCCAAACAAATTATGAATATTAAAGGGATATTTTGGTAATGGGATTTGTATCTACTTCCCAAGAGTCAGATGAAGTCGTGGATACCATTTTTGTCTCTGTCCAGTATGAAGGAAGTTAAAGGTAGTTCCGTGTGCCGTAACTAGTGTTAGCGCAATGACTGGAAGTCTATGGGTATCTACTAGCACGCTAAATAGCAATTGTACTAGCACTAGTTAACAACTTCCTTCAAACTGTATACAGAGACATAAAAATGGTATCCACGAGTTAATTGACAAAACCCGGAAGTATCCCTTTAAGTGAGTTGAGTTTGTATAGTTGAAAAACAACTAAACGACCTATTGAACCCAATAGCATATACGATCTGGACTGCAGTTATAGCACAGAACAATGAGCCAGATATTTCACCGGATGTATAAGTGTGAATCATCCGGTTGGCGTATCCACTCACTACAAAATATGGTGATGAGAGGAAGCCTAGTTGCCAGCAGTGGGAGAAGATGGAGAGAGATGGATTTTGGCCAACATTATGCAAATTTTCTGATTAATGAAACATTTGATCTCAATACAGTTTTCTGTTCCCAAAACTAGAATCTGTTACGAACAGAGTGGACTAAGTTATGTAGTATTTACCCTCTGCAAAAGTTTTTTTTTCAATTGTGTTTAGGAGTGCAATGGCAAATGTAGTTATTGCACATGTGCACTTCAGAGTAGGCGTTCCCTAACAGAAATATACAAACATATGCTAGAACGCGCCTATAGGATCTCGCTAGTTCGTGCTTGGCTCTGCCCCCCTCCTTGATTGTTCTGCCCACTATGACTAATTTGTTCCCATTGGACACGACAGGCTGTGGTCTATCTTGGGTTAAGTTATAAAAATCTTTGTCTACACTGTCCATACAAACCAACATAACAGAATTTGTATTGTGCAACACTGGCATCTTGTTTACAGAAGCAAATAGCACTGCGTTTGTGACTTGAAAAAAATAGGCAATCTTTTAGATTACATTTTTAAGTACATATTTGTCTAAAGCTTTTTAAATGTGTCATATTTTTTCAAAGAGCACTTTTATGAGACATGTCAAATGTATGTTATGGTTGTACTGGAGAAAAAAAGGTCTAGGTCTGCTGTTTTTCTACTTAGTAGAGTGTGGAGGGTTTACCAGATAGACGTTCTAGGATAATCTGTCAGGTTTTGGCCAGGACTGTTCTGGTTTTTTGTCACTAGATGTCCCCATTGCACCTTTTTTGTACCTTTTGTTTTTGCCCTTGCTCTAATTATTGTTTGCACCTGTATGTCGTTCCCTTGTTAGTATTTAATCCCTGTGTGTTCCTCAGTTCCTTGCTCAGTGTTTGTATGTTAGCACCCAGCCCCAGCCTTGTTGTGAACATATATTTTTCTCTTGTTGGATTTTCCAGAGGTTCTCTGGTTTTGTTCTTTTGTATTTTGTATTAGTCTTTTGAGGTTTGTTTTTCCCTTGCTGTTTTTACCACTTTGTGGATTTTCTTTGTATTTTGGAAGATATCTATTTTTTATTAAACCACCATCTCTAGTACAGCTGTGTCTGCCTCATCTTCTGGGTTCTGCCGATTTAGTGACTGTTTCTTGCACCGGGTCCTGACAATCCACTATACTGTATGGACTCTTTAGTAGGAATTTAACCCTAACAAAGTCAGTTATATCTACTCAACCATTGCATATTGGATGTTATTACATGGTTAGGCCTAAGTCTAAAATCGTTTCTGTTATTTATTTTTGATGAATGGGCAAAGTGAAGTATTTTGTTTCCAAAGTAAACAGAATGCCTCTAATCTAATATTTATTTTATGCCTGCGTCAAGGACTGCCTGAGAAACTTATTAAAGCTTCTCTTGAACTTGTCTGTTAATTAATGATAAGATTTCTCAAGGAGGGCAGTGTATATTTCCCGGCACAGTATTATGCAACATAGCATTCGTCACACAGACTAAGAGCACGCACAATGAGTAAGTTATTGTCATTCCTGTTTTCCTGAATTGAACATTTAAGGAAGTTTTGAATAGAACGTGTGTTTTTGAGGACTGTTTTCCACAAGATGACCATGAGGATAGTGTTTGAATGCTCCCTGGGTGCTAGAATCTCAACGTGTTTCACAGAGGAAATACAAACTTAACCTGTAACGTTTTTGGCTCCATTGAGTGTGGTGAACACATTGTTTTTCAAACAGCTGATACAAATGACTAAACATTGCCTCTCTTTTTCAGCGGAAGCCACTGGTACAGCGCTTAAAGTTGTGTCTCATGTTAATGGACTTGGAGTGGTCAATGAGGGATTTGAAACGCAGGTATGTAAAGAAAAAATTGCATGCTTACATTTTTCAACATGTACAGTATGTGAATGGATGAATAAACAGACACTTCATTCCTCTCAGGAGGATGACATTTCAGTTAGTAACAGAAGCAGTATCAAAGAGGAGCACTCAAGAAAAGGATTGGGATTATATTTAAGGTATGCCAATCAAACTAAAGGGCTAAAGTTTGTAGTGTTTATTGTGGTGCACACACATCAGCATAACGTTTTGAATGTTGATTCTGAGAAACAGATTTAATCAACACCTCGTTGCAGGGATGTAGAACACAATTACACTACAGTACTTCACAGCAAAAGTTTGACTCAAATCAAAATTTGTTTAGTTTTGTCTCACCCATTCAATAACATGGTGTTATTAGTATCAGTAAATGTTCTGTACATTGTGCAGAGCGAGAGACAAAACAATTTTTCTGCAATGTGTTTATTTGATTGAATTCCAACCTCAGATAATCTTCTTGTCCCTGCTTTTACCTTGAGCTATCCTATTTCATGAAGTCCTCATGTTTATGAACTCATAAGAGAAACCTCCCAATATAAATACAAGGCAGCGTAGTCCATTACCTGACGCCACGTCAAGCTATTGTGCAGAAAAGAAAGACAAGTTGTAATGTCTTTGTTGATTATTAGATAAATATAACAATGGTTGTTTGTAATATGCCGTGGTAACTAACCTGTTCTTTGATTTGTTCTTTAGTAAGGTTTGCAAGCCTATTAATGCCACAGAGGATTACTTTAATGCTCACGCCAAAACCATCAAATGCATTGTACTGGGCTTGCTCGGAGCAGGTATTTTATTTGAATTTAACCCTAACAAATGTACATATTGGGCTTCTAATTTACAAACTCATTGCTAATTATAGGTGTTGCCTTTTGTGCAAATACCAGAAAATAAAACCAGACTGAATGAGAAAATTGTACACTATCCTATGAATTATCCTATGAAAGTGAAATGTTCTAAGAACCAGTCCCCTGACAATTGCTCATCACAACAATGTGATGCTCTTTTGATATTACCTTTGTTTCTATATCACAGGCTATGTGGCATACTTCATCACAGCCTGCATATTGGACTTTGAGAGGGCCATTGCCCTTGTGGTCCTCACCAGTTTGGCAGTTGTCTCCAAAGCCTATGACCTTGTGAAGACATACCATGGAGATAGCATAACCAAATGTTTCATACCAGCTCAAAGATGCTTCAACAATTTCCGGGGATGGATAATAGGGTAAGCAGCTATTTCATATGGACACTTTAAATGGTCTGAGAAAATGAATTAATTTGGTGAGTTTTTTTCTCTGACTGAGTCTGTGAGTCTGTTGTGGGTTCTTTAGAGTTTTCGTTGTTGCGGTGCTGGTCCTGCTGGTGACTTGGCTCGTTGTGGACACAAGCAAGCGACCAGAGCAGCTCATCTCATTTGGAGGGGTCTGCATGTTCATTCTAGTCATTTTCATCTTCTCAGCCCACAGGACAGAGGTACGCTTAACATCACAGCAAATCGCTCCGATCCCATCACAGGATGAGAGTGGCCAGGCTTTCCCATAATGCATGTCTACCTGTAATAAAACATGATTGGTTATAACCGCTTATCTATGACTGTTTTCTTTAGACTTTGAATTTCCTTTGGCCTTGTATGTCTTTTACCAGTTACGCCTAGTAATTCCTTCTATTGACTCACCAATTTATGGAGAATCCCTTGTTAAACAATAATGCATATCCAAACATTGTTTGAAGAGTATGTCAAGTGTGTTTGTTTGTCTCTGTTTCAGGTGGCATGGAGGTCAGTCTTTTGGGGTCTTGGTTTACAATTCTGTATCGCACTGTTTGTCATAAGGACAGAGCCAGGACTCACAGCCTTCCAATGGCTTGGAAAAGAAGTGCAGGTATCCTTGTTGCTGAAGTGCTCCTTATCTCCTTATCTTAAAGAAGTAAACCTTGACAACCTGGAAATTGTCCTTGTATCTGGGAGGTCCCTCTTTTATGAGGCACAGTGAAATCTCATGGATGGCCCATGAAGCTATTTACAACCACTTTTTTTATTTATTTTTTATTTCACCTTTATTTAACCAGGTAGGCCAGTTGAGAACAAGTTCTCATTTACAACTGCGACCTGGCAGACTCTCTAATCTACAGACTCTAATCTAAAACTGCTATTTTGTCTTAACCATTGATTTGAGACAGTATTATGTAAGTAACAATTGTAGCTAGTTGCATGGAATGACAAACTATGAGCCTCATTGTTGACATGAATACAAATGAGCAGACAATCATCTTTTCCCTCGTTTTTAAAATTTCAGATATTCTTGAACTACACAACAAACGGGTCATCATTTGTTTTTGGACCACTAGTATCCGACATCTTCGCATTTCAGGTCAGTGAGCAATAGTTCAGTAGATGTACTAGAAACATTTATTTATTTGATAATGAATCCAGGCTTGATCAATATATGTCCCTGTTCCTTCTCCAGGCTTTGCCCATTGTGATATTCTTCAGCAGTGTGATGTCAGTCCTTTATTTCCTTGGAATAATGCAATGGCTCATCATTAAGGTAAGAGACCTTCAAACATTAAGCCCTATATGAAGCTTCTGTGTTAGGTTTGGGCACAGTCATATAGATATGGCTCTAGGTTTGTGTGTGTACTGTATGATTTATGTTTACAAGAAGCCATGTGTTTTCCCCCTTTCAGATCGCATGGGTAATGCAGATAACGATGGGAACCTCACCCACTGAGACCTTGAGTGTTGCAGGCAACATATTTGTTGGACAGGTACATTTGCCTGTTTGTAGTCGAGGGTATTTCAGTTCCTACTTCAATATAAGAATTATTGGAGGATAAATATACTTAAGATAACACCATTGTAGTAATTACACTAAGTGATGTTTACACTTCACAATGTCTTACAAAGTAATATTGATGAGGATTAGGACATACAAAGTTGATTTACTGTTTAACAGATTACATTTTTTGAAAAGTGAGGCGAGCGAATAAAAATAAAATATGACAAAATACAATACAATTTGTAAAAATACTAAACAACCTTAGTAAAACACCTAGTGACCGTACCAAGAGATTTTAGCCTTTTGAAAAAGGGTTTTGGAATGACAGTCACAGGGACCACAGTTTGAGTCCTGGTCAGGGTAACCCCCTAAACATCCCTCGAGAACTCAAGAGGATTTAGCACAAAAATGTCTTGGGGGGGTGGCTAAAGGGGAGTGTGGCGAAGTCAGGTAGGAGACCTGCGCCAACTTCCCGTGCTTACCGTGGAGAGCGAGAGTACGGGCAGACACCGTGTTATGCGGAAAAGCGCACGGTGTCTCCTGTACGTGTGCTTAGCCCGGTGCGGTACTTCCCAGCTCAACGTATCGGCCGGGCTAGAGTGGGCATCGAGCCAGGTGCCATAAAGCCGGCTCAACGCATCTGGTCTCCAGTGCGTCTCCTCGGGCCGGTGTACATGGCACCAGCCTTACGCATCGTGTCCCCGGTTCGCCAGCACAGCCCAGTGCGGGCTATTCCACCTCGCCGCACTGGCCTGGCTACGGGAAGCATTCAACCAGGTAAGGTTGGGCAGGCTTGGTGCTTAAGAGCTCCAGACGCCTTCCCTTTCCGGTGCCACCTCCTCGCCCCAGCCCAGTACCACCAGTGCCAACACCACGCACCAGGCTTCCTGTGCGTCTTCAGAGCCCTGTTCCTCCTCCACGCACTCGCCCTGTGGTGCGTGTCTCCAGCCCGGTACCACCAGATCCGGCACCACGCACTAAGCCTCCTGTGCGTCTCCAGAGCCCTGTACGTCCTGTTGCTGCTCCCCGCACTAGCCTTGAGGTGCGTGTCCCTAGCCCGGTACCACCAGTTCCGGCACCACGCACCAGGCATACTGTGCGCCTCAGCAGGCCATAGTCTGCCGTCTGCCCAGCGCCGCCTGCGCTGCCCGTCTGCCCAGCGCCGCCTGCGCTGCCCGTCTGCCCAGCGCCGCCTGCGCTGCCCGTCTGCCCAGCGCCGCCTGCGCTGCCCGTCTGCCCAGCGCCGTCTGAGCTGCCAGTCTGCCCAGCACCGTCTGAGTGGCCCGTCTGTCCTGAGCCTTCAGAGCCGCCCGTCTGTCCTGAGCCTTCAAAGCCGCCCATCTGTCCTGAGCCTTCAGAGCCGTCCGGCAGTCAGGAGCCGCCAGAGCCGTCCGGCAGTCAGGAGCCGCCAGAGCCGCCCGGCAGTCAGGAGCCGCCAGAGCCGCCCGCCAGTCAGGAGCCGCCAGAGCCGCCCGCCAGTCAGGAGCCGCCAGAGCCGCCCGCCAGACAGGAGCCGCCCGCCAGACAGGAGCCGCCCGCCAGACAGGAGCCGCCCGCCAGACAGGAGCCGCCCGCCAGACAGGAGCCGCCCGCCAGACAGGAGCCGCCCGCCAGACAGGAGCCGCCCGCCAGACAGGAGCCGCCCGCCAGACAGGAGCCGCCCGCCAGCCGGGAGCTGCCAGAGCCGCCCGCCAGCCGGGAGCTGCCAGAGCCGCCCGCCAGCCGGGAGCTGCCAGAGCCGTCAATCAGCCAGGAGCTGCCAGAGCCGTCAGCCAGCCAGGAGCTGCCAGAGCAGTCATTCAGCCAGGAGCTGCCAGAGCCGTCAGTCAGCCAGGACCTGCCAGAGCCGTCAGTCAGCCAGGAGCTGCCAGAGCTGCCTGTCACGCCGGCGATGCCGGAATTCCTCCTCAGTCCGGAGCTGCCCCTCAGTCCGGAGCTGCCCCTCAGTCCAGAGGCGCCCATCAGTCCAGTGGGGTTAATTTGGAGGATCGCCGTTAAGAGGAGGCCACGGAAGCGAGGATTAACTATGGTGGGGTTGGGGCCACGTCCAGCGCCAGAGTGGACAGATGCCCACCCAGACCCTCCCCTATAGGTTCAGGTTTTGCGGCCGGAGTCCGCACCTTGGGGGGGGGGGGGTGGTACTGTCACGTTCCTGACCTTATTTCCTTTGTTTAGTCTTTGTTTAGTTGGTCAGGACGTGAGCTGGGTGGGCATTCTATGTTTTGTGTTACTATGTTGGGTTTGTTGTTTGGCCTAATATGGTTCTCAATCAGAGGCAGGTGTTTGTCATTGTCTCTGTTTGTGGGTGATTGTTCCTGTTCGTGTGTTCATCTGTTCTGTGTTCCCATGTTCAGGACTGTAGCGTTTTCGGTTCCTTCTGTCAGTTTGTTGTTTTTGTTCGTCGTTTAAATATCCTAATTAAAATATGGATTATCATCACGCTGCATTTTGGTCCTCCTCTCTTTCACCCGAAGACAGCCGTTACAAGAGTGCCCTATGGTGGCGGTTATGGGGGGTTATGATATAGGCTGGCATAAGCTACGGACAACGAACGCAATTGGATTTTATCAATGGCAATTTGAATGCACAGAGATACTGTGACGAGATCCTGAGGCCCATTGTCGTACCATTCATCCGCCTCCTTCACCTCATGTTTCAGCATGATAATGCACAGCCCCATGTCGCAAGGATCTGAACACAATTCCTGGAAGCTGAAAATGTCCCAGTTATTCCATAGCCTGCATACTCACCAGACATCACCCATTTAGCATGTTAGGGATGCTCTGGATTGACATGTACAACAGTGTGTTCCAGTTCCCACCAATATCGGGGCAGCAGGTAGCCTAGTGGTTGGAGTATTGGGCCAGTAACTGAAAGGTTGCTAGATCGAATCCCCGGGCTGACAAGGTAAAAATCTGCCATTCTGCCCCTGAACAAGGCAGTTAACCCACTGTTCCCAGGCCGTCATTGTAAATAAGAATTTGTTCTTAACTGACTTGCCTAGTTAAATTAAGGTTAAATAAAAAAAATATCCAGCGACAGTCATTGAAGAGGAATGGGACAACATTCTACAGGCCACAATCAACAGCCTGATCAACTCTATGTGGAGGAGATGTGATGTGCTACATGAGGCAAATGGTGTTCACACCAGATACTGACTGGTTTTCTGATCCACACACCTACCTTTTACAAAATACTGTATATATCTGTGGCCGAGATGCATATCTGTATTCACAGTCATGTGAAATCCATAGATTAGGGCCTAACAAATGTATTTCAATTGACTGATTTCCTTATATGAACTGTAACTCAGTAAAATCTTAACAAATTAACAAATGGTTCATTTGATTCACATAATTCGGTCCACCGTGATTGCTCAAATCATGTGAATCAAGTTATTCATTTGTTTATCGAGAACAGTCATTTTAGGAATCAAATATTTATTTATTTACGTTTTGGATTATGTGGCTGCAAAACTTGTTTTGTAGATACTTCAAGTTGATTTGGGCATTCAATTTATGGGACATTGCAATTCAATTAAACACTTCTAAGGTAAGATAAATATGGCTAAACTAAAAAAGGGACATTTCCTGTAGAAAATGCGTGTGCTTGCTTCAGCTGTTTTAAAAATATTTGTATGGTAATCATTCATTTCGTCAAATTCTTTTGTAAATTCATTGATTCAAATGAATCGTTCCAATCATTATTTTAAAAAAAAGTGAAGCGGGGCATCCGTTAAACATTAAATCAACTTTGTTAGGCTTAGTTGATTCTATTCACTTGCTGTGTAGAATTCTTTATTAAAGCGTTCCTCTTTTTAATGTTTTCTTCATCAGACTGAAGCGCCATTGCTGATTCGCCCCTATTTGTTGGACATGACCAAATCTGAACTGCATGCTGTCATGGTTGGAGGCTTTTCCACCATTGCAGGAAGTGTGATGGGTGCATTCATCTCATTTGGGGTAAGACCAAAGAGTCATCCCTCCAATGCACCCAGTCTTTTTTCTCAGTTAATTCTAATGTGACTGAAATTCATCGTTCTGTGAGATTGAGATTGCTCAATGCCCCACAGATTGATGCATCCTCTCTGATCTCTGCCTCTGTAATGGCTGCCCCATGTGCCTTGGCAATCTCCAAGCTGTCCTATCCGGAGACAGAAGAGAGCAAATTTACATCAGAGGAAAATATCAAAGTGGCTTGTGGGTATGTGTTTTTGTGTTTTGTGTTTGTGTGTATGTGTTTTCCATTCACAGATTTTTTCCATTCCCCTGCATTTTGTTGTATATATAATAGACTTTCTGTGGTTCATATTGGGCTGTCTTAACTCCCCAGTGATGAACAGAACATTTTGGAAGCAGCTAGCAGTGGAGCATCTACATCAATAGGCCTTGTTGCTAATATAGCTGCCAACTTGATAGCATTCCTTGCGATACTAGCATTCATCAATGCATCTCTTGGCTGGCTGGGAGGCCTGGTGGGATTTCCCTCTATCACATTTGAGGTATGCTCCAGGCAGCTCCACATACCTTCATCCCATTTCACATTCAAGGATACTTCTGTCTTGACTTGACACCCATGACTAACCCAGTACTTCGTGATGAGTGATGGACATGATTTGGCATTTTTGTATTTAACAGTGTGTGATGCATGGCTGAATAATTGTGCACATCACAAAATAAGATAAGATAATTATTTCAATATGCCTTGGTAAGATGTCCAAATCATCGAAATGTGTAAAATAATTCAGATTAGAATATCTAAAGTTGATACTTTATGGACTGGAAACTATTAACCCCGTTATTGACCCTTGCTCTTGCTACACTTTGCACCCATAGATAATCTGTTCCTATGTGTTCATGCCTGTGGCCTTCATGATGGGGATACCATTTGAAGAGAGTTTCATAGTAGCAGAACTCATCGGCACCAAGCTCTTCCTCAATGAGTTTCTGGCATTTCAGAAGCTATCAGAGTTGAAGACTAACAGAGTCAACGGTCTGGATGAAATGATTGGCGAAGAGAGGCAATGGATCTCAGTGCGTATGCTTTCCCCACTCTTATAATTAGTGTACAAATACTGTATGTGCTTATTGGAAATGATTATGTGCATAAAATCATAACTACTACTGTACATGCATACTGTAGTATTACTGATTATTCCCAAAACGTGGATGTGGACACTGTGGGGGTTCGTTCCTTGTTCCTTGTCAATCATTGGCTCATTGGTGAAATTAGCATTATGACAATAGCTTTAATTAAATCATTCAAAATCCTTTATTAATGCAATTGCAGACAGAAGTTGACAACAGGAACATAGCACGCATGTTTCCGAGTAAGTTCTGCAAAATAGAAAAGGTCCCAAGTTATTTTATTAAACCCAAAGTCCATCCCTAGTGATGTCACTGCATACGTCGTTACCGTCTACTCATCAGACCAAGCCCATGCATACACAGCTATATAAACTTGCAAGAGAGATACAATAGTTCCAGTGTTTTCTAAGGCCTAGGCACTCCACAAGTTGATTAATTGTGGAATGTCTGACTAGTCTCTTATCTCTTACACTCCCCTGCAGAATTCTGTCTAAGTCACACATTTCTCAGAACGTTTCTTTATAAGAGGCAGAGAGACTAGAAAACAACTGTGGAACAATATTAAACCTATTTAATGAATATATATATATAGTTAATCTGTAGTCTAGGACCCTGTACATGTAAGGAGGGAGGGGTCTTATAACCCCTCTCCTTCTCTTAATACAACATAAGCATAATCTATTATTATAATACATCAAACATTTGGTACAGCCCCCATCATGACCCCTAGGTGAACGCCTGACAACACATGTACGTTCCTCCAAATATGTAGGACCTTTGTATTGACCTGTGTACTATGGAAGTGTCTTTGATGCTCTGTAAGTGTATCTTACATTTTAGTCATTTAACAGACACTTTTATCCAGAGCGACTTAGTTAGAGCATTCATCTTAAGGGCTCCCGATTCGGAGTCCTATAGGGCAGCGCACAATTGGCCCAGCGTCGTCCGGGTTAGGGTTTGGCTGGGGTAGGCCGCCATTGTAAATACGTTTTTTTTCTTAATTGACTTGCCTAGTTAAATAAAGGTTAATTAAAATAAAGATAGCTAGGTGAGAGAACCACATTACAGTTGTAGCACAATTTAACATACTGAGTTTCCACATTTTACAGGTCAGATCAGAGATCATCTGCACTTATGCTCTGTGTGGATTTGCCAATTTCAGCTCACTGGGGATCGTAATTGGAGGCCTTTGTGAGTATAAGATTCCACACTTTGTACCACCTTATCTTTCTCCATGTGTTGCCATCCATCAGAATGTATTTTTAACAATTTCCATATTTTGTGATGTTTCTTTATAGCCTCCATATGCCCATCCAGAAGAGCCGACGTCTCCTCTTTAGTATTGAGAGCCCTGTTCACTGGGACCTGTGTGTCTCTGATTAATGCCTGTATTGCAGGTCTGTGCTTATTTTCACTTCAAAACTATTCTTAATATCAGTTTCCTCATCATCTGCCCTCTCCTGGATGTGTCATCTCACATGTTAATTTTTAGATTAGTATGTGCAGGAGTGCAGGAGCATCATGCTTACTTTGTTTCTTTGTGACCTCTCCAGGTATTCTCTTTGTTCCTCCTCTTGACTGTTTGGTTGTTTTCCGGACGTCCTTTTTCAACACCACAAATATAGACCTAAAAAACTGCTGTACTGATCTCTTTGGAAGGTAGGTTTGAACAAGTACAACAGTGAAAGAGGGGTTAAGAGCTGGATATAACATGTTTCTCTACAGATCATTCTCCAAATCTAACCTAATACTTTGTTGCAGCACTGTGAACAATGGGACCATCTCATTTGAGGGCTCCTGGAGCACGGTGACCAACGCCACTTTGTACTTTACGAACTGCTGTGATCTCTTTGATTATGCAGTTTGTAAGTAGGTCTTCCTGTAAGTCCTTTTATGTGTTAATTACCAGTGAGTAGATCAACTCATTCAGCTCTTTGTATGTACAATATATATTATGTTTCATAACTTTTTTTCACATTTGATTGTATATATTTATACTATAAGTAATGTAGATTGAACTCCATCCAGAGATTCCAAAAGAAGATAAAGCTTGTACAGATAAAACAAGTCCTTTAACAGGTTTTTTATTTCATTTATGATAAATATAGTTCTTTAGTTCTAAAGATTCACTCTTTCATTCAAAGAGTCAGAGAACAGATATATTGGAAATCAATGCATAGAAATGCTTAAATGTGCTAAATAAGGATTGTAAATTGTAAGAGTGGATTATTTGCATTGAGTAAATCAGTAAGTCAAATTCTGCATTGTATCTAAATAAACAGTATGTGAAAATATGAATATGAACGTTTGACATTAATTGTATGTACACTTTTATTTTACAAAATCACAACATAACATACCAGATATTACAGTGTCAGGGACATTCATTTCAGTAGCATTCTGCCAACATATCAAACACTCTTAATCCCTCTTGCATGCTCTCACTCACTCACTCACACTCACTCACTCACTCACTCACTCACTCACTCACTCACTCACTCACTCACGTACATACTGTACGCTTCAAACTAGTGACAATATCCCCATCCCACCCCTCCCCCAGAAGTGTGAATGTTGAGAATGCATATAATTTTCAATCGCAAAAGTCAGCTGGAGGTGAGCTACTGCTTTACTGTGATCATGGGCCAGGTCCAAAGCAGTTTCTACATGGTTCTGATATTATAGCGCTTATTCTTTCACTTTGTGAGTTGACCCATTTAAATGGCACCAAACATGTGCATTCCAAAGTTAAAGCGTTTATTTCAGTAATCCCCTTATTGCTCTTCAACACTCAAGTTCAGTTAAAGAGTCAATCCTTTGAAGAACCAGGTTAAGGGGATCGGTGTACTGTACTGTTCCTTTGAAGAACCAGGTTAAGGGGATCGGTGTACTGTACTGTTCCTTTGAAGAACCAGGTTAAGGGGATCGGTGTACTGTACTGTTCCTTTGAAGAACCAGGTTAAGGGGATCGGTGTACTGTACTGTTCCTTTGAAGAACCAGGTTAAGGGGATCGGTGTACTGTACTGTTCCTTTGAAGAACCAGGTTAAGGGGATCGGTGTACTGTACTGTTCAGACTTAAGCATGTGAACATGTTCATTTCCAATGAACAGATTACAGGATTTGAACAAAGTTCAACAAAAATGAACTGAACTACTAAAACCTGGCAGTTTTCAAAAGGCAAGAAAACATTGGCAAAAAAAGTGCACAAAAACATATTCCCAGTGAAGAGGCAAGAGTAGTGTTGTCTTTGCTCAGTGTTCGGAAGACTGTAATGCGTAGTTTAAGGACATAATACTGCCATAATAGAAACAAGTAGAGCATGCTATACGACCAACAGTAACAAGATCCAATTACTGTTCAACAAAAACAATTTCAATGACCAAGACATATACATCCCAGATGTACAATGCAGTTGCTGCACTTCACTACCCTTGCATCTGCATCAAGCTATTAGAGCTCTGCTTACGGCCACGGCTTTGTATCCAGCACCATTGTTTCAACCACTTCATAAGTCTCTTCTTTTGAAGAGGACTGTACTGGATGTGTGAGAGAACTGTGTCCCATTTCCTTAGTGCTGGAAGTTTTCTTAAAGGTACTGTACCTCCTCCACTCACTTAAACCGTTTCAGCATTAATTAAGCTGGAGAATGGGGAGTATCTTACTACTACTGATGGTTATTGAGAAATTCACAGTAATGTTATATAAACATCCACTAGGGTGACCTATACCCTAGATTTTAACTCATCTCCCTGTTTGTCTCTCCTTCTTGGATGAAGACTTTTCAGGCACAAGCTCTGTAACATTTTGTTCAAGGCCATGCTGGTCGTTCTAGCTTCAACCCAACTAAATACAGCAATGGGTGACAGGAAAACATAAAAAAGCTGAACGTTGGCGTGAAAGAAAAGGGATGCTGCTTTGATATGTATTCTCTTTGGACGTTGCTACCTCATACCACAACTTTGAGACTCTCCTTGGGTTTGGCTGTGGACTGGTTGTCTTCTGTCTCCCTAGTCTTTCTAGGCACTTTTGGGCTGGAGGTGGCCTTTCTGGTTGTCAAGGGGCTGTTCAGTCCTTTTCTCTGCAGTTGGGGGCTGGATGAGCCCAACTTCCTGTTGAGCTGAGGGCTGGACGAGCCCAACTTCCTGACGAGCAAGGGGCTCCGGGAGCCTTTGATCTTGGGGGTCTGCTGCAGGGTGTCCATGGGCTTCAGGGTTCTCAGGCTGAGGAGCCCACAGTAGTAGTTACACTGATGCTGGGTCAGGAACTGCTCAAACACCTTAGGAGAACCATCCTCTGTAAGGCCTTGATACCTGCAATGCAGAAGTAATTTCATAACTAAGAGTCGGATAAGATGATGTGGACCAACTGGTAAAACATTAACACAGTATAGACCTACTTCAAATAATAGCATCAATAGGTATTTCCATATGACAACCTAAATATATTATTCTGATATTTCAATATACAAACCCCTTTGATTTCGTGACGATTCTAACTTTAGTGATCTTCGGTCCAACACCTGAAAGAAACAAAGTACATGGATCATATTGTTATTTGAACTGACTTTGTTCATCTTTTTCCGTTGAAAATGACCCTGTCTGCTAATCTTTCATACCCTCCAGCCCAGTAACCAGTAAGTTGCTGTTTGTCCATTGGTGTATCCAATGCTGGAAGGAGCAGCATTTCATTTCCACCTCTGAGGTGGCTCTGGTGATCAGCCTGCCTTTGGCATCCATCATACAGTACTTAAGGAAGATGCCCTTCAGGTCAGCCTCCACAGTGGCGTAAGGGACAGAGTTGGCAGGGCGGTACACCAGATAGAGAGGGCTCACTCTGTGTAAAGATGCAGCAAAACAAAGGTGTTGGCACGTGCAGGGAAAGAATTACATAATCATACTCAGCTGTTTTTTGTCCTCAATTTACTCATACTATTGTGTATTGATAATGATCATTAATAAGTGTATTCATAAAAAAAACATGTTTTAATGATCAAAATATACATTGCAGTCATTATATTACTTACTCCAGTGAAAAGCCAAAGTTTTCAATCACCCTCGCTTCAGCTGCAAAGATTTTGCAATACTCTCGAACTGTGTTTTGGATTTTGCACTCCTGGTGAGACAAAATGTGAAGATATGCCATATGCGTTTTCTCTACACTGAGGCTCTTCAATTCAATTGTTACACTAATCAACGCTGGTTATGCATTGGTATGAACCCTGGACTCAGTCTCTGACTTAGTACCTGAATGCTATTATTCGATAACACCACAAGACCAGGGTCATATTCATTATGGCACACTGTAGCAAAATGGTTTGCAACGGAAAACTAGAGTTCAGGTAGTCCCTTCCCTCCCTGTTTCAGTCCATTTTCCTCTGTTTGGTGCCTAATAAATACGACCCAGTAGAGATTACTTCCTATGTTGCAATACCAAACAACAGCTGACCATTTCTGTAAATTTTTTCATGCTTGACACAGAAATGCAGAGTCAGAGCAATACATAACTCTATAGGAGAGCTGTTCTTGTGATGAAATGTACTGTACATACTGTACTGTACAATAAGACTCACTTGCTTAGTAATTTCCATGTTTCTCTCTGCAAGGTTGCTCTCCTGTTTGGTCCCATAGGCGATGGGGCTTTGTAATTTAATGATACAGGTGGTTCCGGACTCAAACACAGGGTCTAGGCCATAGATAACCTTCGCCCTGCAGGCCTTGTGTGCACAGCCCTCTCCCAGGTGGGCCTCCTGTGTCATGATGCGCCCAAAGAACTTCTCCCCCCAGTAGCCTGGGTCTGCTAGGCCTTTGGTGAATAGCATTGGAGTCATTTCCATCTCTTCTCCAACTGTAAAGAACACAATATGAATGTCAGAAGCTCTCCACAGGAGTAGTAACACTGTTAGAATAATTGCCATAAGGTATGCAACAATACAGCAAGCAAATAGAAGTTATTACTGTATAAACCTCTCAGTGCCTGTGAGGCTTACCTTCTAAATCCTCCCGCAGGAAGTACTCTGAAAGTACTGCAGAAGAAGAGAAAACAATCACAAATGGTAACTCATGGAAAAAATTGTTGAAATAATATTGTGTGATTTCAAAATTATGTTCAGTTGACATCACTTACGGTCTACGCTGAGAAGGAAGTCAGTGGAATCTGTCCCAAATTCGTTCTTGATTGAGCAGCCATACACCCCACAATCTCGACTGGATGTCTGGACGATGGCCAACGCCACTTGGCTTTCATCTCCTCCACTGGGAAATAAAGTAAAATAAACAGGTTGACGTGACACAAGGCATACGCTCACGGCTTATTCAAACGCTCACGTCATGTTCAATATCGTATTCACCTCCACAAGAGGTCACTGTGCGACTGAGACTGAGACAGACAGTAGTGCTGCGTGCCGTGCTTGGCGAGGGGAGATTTTGCTGACCCAGCAGCCAATAGCACAGATCTAGACTTTAATGTCCCCTGGTGATTGCGAAATAGAGTGTCTCAGTTTACAGTGGCTGTGTCTGGCCAAAGATTCACCTTGCATCACAGTAGGGCTCAGAGCTGGGTGGACTCCCTGGTCACATGAGCTGGATACCTCTCCGAGTGAGAATGAGAAAATGGCATGACTGTGTGATGGCCACGCTGGTATTATTAAAGGCAGTTCATCTTCACAACATTAGTCCTTCATATATAGCATATGGCCCAGATTAACCAGTCTATTGGGCTATTAATTAATGTTTACAGTATCACTGTATAAAGCAACTGTTTTCAGAGGGCTGGTGTCTAACACTGTAACTACATAATGGCTTTGATCAGGTTGAGTATAAATGAGATTTCACCACTAGATTGTATGGCAAGCAGATACTGTAAACTCTGGGATGGGAGATTGCCTAGAGATTTACCTTCTTTTCACCTCTACTATCTCTTCCTCGTCCCTGTACCACTTGATGGTGGAGTCACTGAGCACGTTGAAGAACTGGCACCAGAGCTTCAAGTGTCCTGAGGCATCTGGGAAAGGCTCTCCCCTGATCTTACGGATAACCTGAGGAGCTGGTGGGAGAGGGAGGGGGGACAACAAGGTAAAGATATACTGTACATGATACTCTCTAATGTTTTCACTTCCTCCAGTGGAAGCTTCCTGATCAGCCCACCCTGATAGGAGACACATGTCTACTGTACAGTCCCTGAGTTACCAACACCAAGAGATGAGCAAAACAACAATATTGGGTTAATGTAAAACAACTAACTCATTTAAAATCAAACACAATCTCCTACTTTTCCTATTTTATTGTTTTACCTTTGAAGGGGTTCTGCTTCTCCTTCTCAGGAGGTTTGACCTCAGTCTTGGGGCTCTCTGGCTCCTCAGTGCTGATCTCTTCCACAACTTTGGGCACCTCCAGGGTGGCCTTCCTACGGCTCAGAAGAGGGGACCGTCTCTCCAGCGGTGGGGTCTGTGAGCCTGCTGGTGCCTGCAGGAACGCTGCCCTGCGAGCCTGACTGGGTGACATATATGGAGCCTCCTTCTTGACCTGGGTGTCCAGCGGACTACCACCCACACCCAGCGCCACCACTACCCCAACCCCTTCTCCCTCCCTGGGGATGAAGATCTTGCGGCGAGCTCCAGAGGCCAGCTCTTCGGGCGTGGCAGAGCGGATGAGGGTCAGACTGTCCCTTCTTTTCAACCTGGGGCTGCTCTCACAGGACAGGGAGGACGTTGGGGTGTCTCCACCACTCTGCTCCGATACTGCCTTCTCACTGTTAGGAGGGTCATCCACAGTAATGGCAGGGGGAGTCCTTGACGTGAGTCTGCGGAGACTGCTGGGACTCCTGGGGGGTGTTGGGGGTTTGACAGCAAGCCTTTCAATAGGGTTTCTTTCTCTTGGTTCATCGCCAATGATGTAAGACTCTATCCTTGACTCTTTGAGTGGTTTTACTTTTTCAGTTTCAGTAAAACCGATGTCCACAGCTTTTTGTATTGTTGTTACTTCTGTTGGCATTAAGGCTTTATATGACACAGAGGGGATGTTGTCTATCATACTCTGTTCCTTTGTTTCTGTAGTCTGTTTCTGTGGATCACTATGGGTTTTGTCAGACTCATAGGAAGTAACATTTTCAAAATCACTCTTGACCCCCCTGAGCATATCCGTCAATGATTCTGATTCTTTATTCTCATTTTTAGGAAGCTCCTTGCTTTCAGAAATAGGAGGGACCACACGCAGAGGCACACTGGGTGCTTCCTTTGGCTTTCCTCTATCTAAGACGGAGGGCTTGACATGTGGATGTTCATGATCTATTTTCCTGAGTTTACTGTCATCAGTATAGGAAACATTTATTGTAGGAATTAACGTCTTTGTGAGCCACTCATTCTTTATGTTAGTTGACTGCTCTGCCGTAGGTGTTTTTGCCTCTTCAACTGGTTGTGGAACTTCCTGCAATTTCTCTGTTGGTCGGATGATTTCATCATTCCACATACTTTCTTGAGTGGGTGTCACATCTATAACCACTGGGGTAAAAGCTGAGCTATTTTCTGCTATCATTATGCCTGACACATCATTTGCAACATCCTTTTGGAAAATGTCTGGCTCTGATGTACGTTCATTTGGTGTAATAGGTATCAATGGCTGTGTAGGCTCTTTGACTTCTGCTTCCATAATCTCTATATTTGGTATAATCATTTGCTTTTCTTTTATCTGTTGTTCTGGCACAATTATTTTGATTTCTGGGATTCTAAGAGCAGAATCTACCATTCTAATCTCTGGTACATTTCCAAAGTATCCACCCAGATGAGTGGAATTAGCCTCTGGACTGGTAACTGATGCTGACACTGGTGGCTCAGGGGACACAATGACAGAGCCTTTCACAGGCTGGGTCTCTGAGTGGATCTTAGATTCACCCAGCACTTCCACCTTTATTTCAGTCACCTTTTCTTCTGTTTCAACATGTCTCTCAATAGTGCGGGTTGGCACGTCGTTTCCCTCTAAGTTCACATCCTTTTGCTCAGACGTTTTCTGCACAATAGGTGCCACCTGTTCTTGTATCTTCAGGTTGCCAAATGAACTGTCCACAAAACCTTTCTCCAAAGCAGGAGTATATTCCACTTTTAAGGCACGTTCAAGACTTTCCTCCAAAGCTAAGGTAGAATTCTCTTTTATGTTGAGATAATGGTCCCCCCCTGCCACAGGAGGGCATTCCTCTGGTGTATTTTGACCATCATTCTCTGAACTCTCTGGGAGCAAACTTTTGAAATGGATCTCCTTGTTATGTATCTTCTCTCTATTCTCCTCTAAAACACTCACATTTAAAGTGGGACATGGTTGATTCTCTACTTTGACATCACCTTTCTCTCCTTTCTCCTCAAAAGCACAATAACATTTATCTTGTGTCTCATAGACACTTCCAATGCCCTTCTCATCCACATGCATTGCCTTCTCTTTCTCACTTTCTGTGGTTACTGTCATCAGGCCGAGGTTGACTGTGGGTGAGATATTATTGTTAGGAGCACTCCCGCTTTCACCCACACTAGTGCGGTTTGACATATGGAAACCTGCTCCACTGCTGGGGTCTGGGCTCCATGGAGTGTCAGATGGACCCTGTTTGTGTAAATCTTCAGTTTTGGCATCATGTCTTGTCACCTGATCAGTCCCGGAAGAAAACACTTGGATGTTTGGCTCATGTGGGGCTGAGACAACCACATGGGGGACAGGGTCTGCCTGGATCTGGTCCACGGTTGCCTTGAGGCAAAAACAAACACAGCTGTTTAGTACCACAAAACATCAACACACTCAAATGGTATTTGGAAATACCTGAACAACACAGTGGCGACCTGTCATTCAGGGCAGGTGGGGCAGAGCCCCATCTGTTTTGAGCCCAACCTGTTTAGCTAAAAAAAAAGAAAAAAACATTTTGTTGTTGCCTGTTTTACATGTTATTTTGGCAATAATACGTGTCACATATCAGTTTGCAACAATGTAAAAAATGTATAATTGAGTTAATAAAGCCACGTACAAACATGGTCTCTTTTTTTCTTTCTTGAGAAAGGCCGCTCCAAAATGCTGGTGTTTCAGCCTACAGTAGCTCAGTTCTTTCTGTGGTTGTGGGGCAGCCAGCGGAAAATACGGAGCGTAGGGGTTGGTAATGTTCTCTAGTTGTAGCGTGATTGGCTCAGTGTTCTGTCACTCATGGGGACACTACATCACTGCAAAATTTACGGGGAGAGCTCGAAAATTCAAGCCCCTTGGGTGCTGCCATTGAGCATCGGACCACTTCCGCATTGAGCGAGTCACTGGTACTTCCTGCTTTAGTTTTTGCTTGTAAGCAGGAATCAGGAGGATAGAGCTATGTTCAGATTTGCCAAATGGAGGGCGAGGGAGAGCTTTGTATGTGTCTTTGTGTGTGCAGTAAAGGTGGTCTAGAATTGTCTTTTCTCTGGTTAAACATGTGACATGCTGGTAGAAATGAAGTAAAACGGATTTAAGTTTGCCTGCATTAAAGTCCCCGGCCACTAGGAGCGCCGCTTCTGGATAAGCATTTTCTTGTATGCTTATTGCCTTATACAGCTCAATGAGTGCGGTCTTAGTGCCAGCATCGGTTTGTGGTGGTATATAGACAGCTATGAATAACATAGATAAGAACTCTCTTGGTAGATAGTGTGGTCTACAGCTTATCATGAGGTACTCTACCTCAGGTGAGCAATATTTCGAGACTTCTTTAACATTAGACATGTTAAACCAGCCAGCTCTATATTATCCGTGTCGTCGTTCAGCCACACCTCGGTGAATCATAAGATATTACAGTTTTTAATATCTCGTTGGTAGGATATTCTCGACCGTAGATCATCGAGTTTGTTTTCCATTGATTGCATGTTGGCCAATAGAACCAATGGTATGACGATTTACTCACTCGCCTACGAATCCTAACAAGGCATCCAGACCTTCTCCCTCTGTATCTCCGCCTTTCTTCACGTGAATGACGGGATGTGGACCTGTTCCCCCGGAAAGCAGTATATCCTTTGCAACAGACTCGTTAAAGAAAAAATCTTCGTCCAGTTCGAGGTGAGTAATCACTGTTCTGATATCCAGAAGCTCTTTTCGGTCATAAGAGACAGTAGCAGCAACTTTATGTACATAATAAGTTACAAACAATGCGAAAAAACAAACAAACTAGCACAGTTGGTTAGGAGCCCGTAAAACAGCAGCCATCCCATCCGGTGCCATTATCAAAGATTAGCATTTAAAGATGACCACTGATATAATATAAAGCCAGAACATCTAAAGATCCCTATACAGTATCAGAGTTTTCATCATACGTGAACTGTATAACCTTTGTGAACATGTTGTATCAGCAACATGTTGTAACATGTTGTATCCGTTTGACCACAGACAATATATAATTTTTTTCACAACCTTTCAGTTTTCAATGAACTCGCCCTTACCATATTGAGTAGGCTAGAGGTTAGTTGAAACCAAGATTTGGCAAATACAAAGAGTTTTTCATAAAACTGACAGTTTTGTCTACACAAGATAAGCTAAACAGCTCCTCTTTTTTCCATACAAGGAAACAACCTGTAATCAAACTACTGCTACTGTATTACATTTGGCAGTATAATCAACAAAATAATCATATGATTTGATGATACAAAGATGCAATAAATTCAAGCATTCTTATATTTTGTTCTGTTTCATGCTTTTCTATTTTGCAGTAATGTACACTGCTCAAAAAAATAAAGGGAACACTAAAATAACACATCCTAGATCTGAATGAATGAAATATTCTTATTAAATACTTTTTTCTTTACATAGTTGAATGTGCTGACAACAAAATCACACAAAAATTATCAATGGAAATCAAATTTATCAACCCATGGAGGTCTGGATTTGGAGTCACACTCAAAATTAAAGTGGAAAACCACACTACAGGCTGATCCAACTTTGATGTAATGTCCTTAAAACAAGTCAAAATGAGGCTCAGTAGTGTGTGTGGCCTCCACGTGCCTGTATGACCTCCCTACAACGCCTGGGCATGCTCCTGATGAGGTGGCGGATGGTCTCCTGAGGGATCTCCTCCCAGACCTTGACTAAAGCATCCGCCAACTCCTGGACAGTCTGTGGTGCAATGTGGCGTTGGTGGATGGAGCGAGACATGATGTCCCAGATGTGCTCAATTGGATTCAGGTCTGGGGAACGGGCGGGCCAGTCCATAGCATCAATGCCTTCCTCTTGCAGGAACTGCTGACACACTCCAGCCACATGAGGTCTAGCATTGTCTTGCATTAGGAGGAACCCAGGGCCAACCGCACCAGCATATGGTCTCACAAGGGGTCTGAGGATCTCATCTCGGTACCTAATGGCAGTCAGGCTACCTCTGGCGAGCACATGGAGGGCTGTGCGGCCCCCCAAAGAAATGCCACCCCACACCATGACTGACCCACCACCAAACCGGTCATGCTGGAGGATGTTGCAGGCAGCAGAACGTTCTCCACGGCGTCTCCAGACTCTGTCACATCTGTCACGTGCTCAGTGTGAACCTGCTTTCATCTGTGAAGAGCACAGGGCGCCAGTGGCGAATTTGCCAATCTTGGTGTTCTCTGGCAAATGCCAAACGTCCTGCACGGTGTTGGGCTGTAAGCACAACCCCCACCTGTGGACGTCGGGCCCTCATACCACCCTCATGGAGTCTGTTTCTGACCGTTTGAGCAGACACATGCACATTTGTGGCCTGCTGGAGGTCATTTTGCAGGGCTCTGGCAGTGCTCCTCCTGCTCAAAGGCGGAGGTAGCGGTCCTGCTGCTGGGTTGTTGCCCTCCTACGGCATCCTCCACGTCTCCTGATGTACTGGCCTGTCTCCTGGTAGCGCCTCCATGCTCTGGACACTACGCTGACAGACACAGCAAACCTTCTTGCCACAGCTCGCATTGATGTGCCATCCTGGATGAGCTGCACTACCTGAGCCACTTGTGTGGGTTGTAGACTCCGTCTCATGCTACCACTAGAGTGAAAGCACCGCCAGCATTCAAAAGTGACCAAAACATCAGCCAGGAAGCATAGGAACTGAGAAGTGGTCTGTGGTCACCACCTGCAGAACCACTCCTTTATTGGGGGTGTCTTGCTAATTGCCTATAATTTCCACCTGTTGTCTATTCCATTTGCACAACAGCATGTGCAATTTATTGTCAATCAGTGTTGCTTCCTAAGTGGACAGTTTGATTTCACAGAAGTGTGATTGATTTGGAGTTACATTGTGTTGTTTAAGTGCTCCCTTTATTTTTTTGAGCAGTGTATTTGAAGGGAGACCATTGTGTTATGATAATTGAGGTGTTTACCTGTCAGGCAGGTTAAAGTATCCTGAGAAGGAACCGGTTGTGATGAAATTGGGGATTTCCCCAGTCCTTTAACAGGTGTGTTATTTACACAATGAGCTAGTGAGCTGAATGAATGAGTGCCTGTCTGTTGGCAAGGGACCATAAACTGATCCCAGCTCAAGTGACTCATGCTCAAAGTAATTTACTGTTGCCCGGCACATGCTAAGAAAATTCAGTTGTCTTTGGGGAAATAGGGACAACACCTACGTGACTTGAACTTAAAAGTCATACATTATATTTGTG
The DNA here is from genome assembly GCF_045679555.1 of Salvelinus alpinus. Classification (NCBI taxonomy): domain Eukaryota; kingdom Metazoa; phylum Chordata; class Actinopteri; order Salmoniformes; family Salmonidae; genus Salvelinus; species Salvelinus alpinus. The sequence goes on along the minus strand of NC_092094.1, from coordinate 33,742,783 downwards.
TCAACATATTTCCTGTTTTGAAAAACTGAACCAAATAAAAGTAACAATGCCTGAGGTAAAAGCAATGTCCATCTTAATTCAAACAAATGTTTCAGACAATTAAAAAAGTATATTTTAATGCAATCTTCTTTTTCCTGGATTACAGATTTGTTTGAAGAGCACTATGTAGTTTACACTGAATCATAACATTTATCATTTTGAGGAATCTATGTCAGTCCTATCTACAACTTCCCCTGACTTTTTTCTTAGGTCATTTTTTTTCTTAAGTCATTAATGATAAATCACTTTCATGTGCTCCTGACAGAAAAAAAGCCACGTGAAGTTCCATGACAACATGTTAGAACAGGAGAGCCCATAAAATAGAAGTTGTGGTTAATGGAGAGGAACTGGTGTCACGTTCAATCTAAAAATGGAGCTCTGGCAAGAACTAGGCCTCTTTATTTCACTGAAGTTTCACTCTTGTGCGCAAGCACAAGTTCTGTCGAATGTTATGAGTTCCTCCAACTGATTTGCTCCAACATCTAACATTAACTCGCCACAACAGAAAAGGGGAGTTGCAGTTCCACATTATGGAGAAACCTGTTCACAAAACCACTGCTTGCCAGGTGTAAGTGTGTGTTAAGAGTGGAGAGCAGCTCCCCTTACTGCACATGTTCTTCTCATCCAATACAAACACACTGGACAGAAGACTTGGAGGTTAATGAAATTAGCACCATAGGGGACTAATAGAATCTGTGTCATCATGTGTCACTGGCATTGAGCGAGATGTGGATTCTAGTTGCATTACTGACACAATCTTTCAGCATTTCAACTAGAAAGGAAGTAAATCCATGAAATAAAACCATATCTGTTTGCCAGTGAAGTTAATGATGAGCCATACTGTTACATAGTCTACAGTATAACATGGAATTTAACAATGTCAGTAAGTCATGTGAGCAGAGCTCATTGTTGAAATGTAATCCTATTTCATGGTCACAACATAATGGTAGGCTTATCTTATTGTCTCAGTACATGCAAACGAAAGCTAATACAACCCTGAGAGTTTGACAGGGAGATAGAAGCACCAGTGCCCAGTCACTCTACGTATGGAGAGGCTTCCTCCATTACAGAAGAGACAGAGTTTTATGTGTCCAATGTGAAGAGGTCCTACTCTCATGCCAGGGCCTGCCTCAGAGACCACAAGACCCTGATACCCTGTGTCTACACGCTCAGCCATCTTTGGCATGTCGGTCCAATTTTGACAAGTGGATTACCATTAAAGCCCAGTGGAAAGAGTGCACAGAGAATTACAACATTTGTTTCATCAGTGCAATTTATAGTGTTTGTAAAGACAAATTTTTTCATCACCTCATCCAATCTCCCTGAGAATTATTTGTATTAGTCAAGAGCAGACTGCCCCAACAGTCTCATTCTTTTATACAAGTTGACATGTTCATGTAGGCAAGTTCCTTGTTTCCCTCCCTACATTGTGCGAGGTGTAGCTCTCGAGTGATACTAATGCACTGAAACTTACACTCTCAACAGTCTAGATGGTGTAACAGAGCCTGGATGACTGGTGCTGATAGTTTCCTAAATGGGCTAGTGTGTTCTGTCTGCTCCAGAGCATAGGTGGTGCCTACGAACACAGAACAACTAACAAACCCATAGTCTCTGATACCATTCATCTGCATCCACCATGTTCTCCGTAGTCTGGACTCTGGACATTATCTGTCTATTTGCTGTGGCTTAATCATTTGTACAGTTTTGGCTGTTGGCCTGGTGTGGTTAGATTCAAGTCTTGTTGCACAAATGTACAATCTATAAATAACCCGGCCTACTGCAGTGTGAGACTGAGACTGAGCGGTCAAGATGATCTCAGAAGCAACAAGGTACTTACCTCACTGAGGGCTGGAGGGCCAGATGTGGGCACTGTCTCTGTACTGCTGCTGATCATCACCTCCGGACATACCTCCTTCTGCTCAACATGCTCCAGTGAATCAGGCACACTCTCTGGTGCTCTTCTGAGAGCTGAAGGGGGTTCTTCTGAGTGTGAAACAGTAAATCCATGCTTGTGTTCAGCTGAGTTCAACCTCTCAAATGACGCTAGCTGCTTGTGTGGTACGTTAGTTTTTGGTGCTACTACCGCCATGGGCACTGTCTCCTCTGTGGGGGTTTTATACACCTCTGGGTGACCATCTGGCTCCTGTGGATGGGGAGGGCTAGGGTACGGCTGCGTTGGGGCAACTGGATGACCTCTGTCCCTCTCCTGAACTTTCACATGATGATCAGAAGAAGCATGATCCTTCTTACTCTTACCAAAGAAAAAGTATTTGACTGAGTGGAGCACATTGGAAAGAGTTTCCTGAATGTGGTGGTAATCTTGAGGATCTCCCTCCTTATAGACATGCGTCTTAGCCTCCATTCTGACCTCTGAGGCAGTGTTGTTATGTCCTGTTATCCTTTGCAACTGCTCTGCCTCTCTTGCTCTTTGTTTATCTCTCTCAATTGACATTTTCTCTCTTTCCTGTTCTTCTCCAAGCATCCTCTCTCTCTCTGCCGTTCCTCTTTCTGACCTCTCTCTCCCCTTCTCCTCTCTTTCTTTCTGTTTTTCTGCATTTGTTTTAGGATCTGTAGTAGTAGTATCCATTGCCTCCACTGCCACAGTTTCCTCCACTCGTGCAGGGATCTTCTTTTCCTCAGCAGTCTGTGAATGAAGGGTCTCTGACAGAAATTGAGCCAAACTTATTCCTCCATCATATGCATTTTCACTGGTGCCCGGTCCTGTATGACTACTGTTACTGCTGACAACCCCAGAATCTATACCATTTGAGATCTTCATCTTCTTTTTGGCAAAGATTTCTGTGGTTGGGGGCTTGGTGGTGACAATCTCCACATTGTCAAAGTCATTGTTGGGAGTCTTGCTCCCATTCTCTGTAGTCGTCACTGCGGCCGGTTCACTGACTTCAGCACTGGCCCCATTAGGTTCTACAGCCGCTGCCCCCTGGCTGACTGTGTTCTCCTCCCCATCCGGTGGTGAAGAGAGGGCACTTGGGGTCCGGCGCTTCCTCTGAGGGGCGATCGGGCTGTTCTGGAGAGGCTTCTGTTCCTGAGGCTCCTTCTGGACATTCTCATTGCCCCTTCTCCTGCTCTCTTCCAACTCCCTCTTCTTGTTCTCTGCCTTCTCTTTCAGCTTGCCAAAGAACCTCTGGTGGATCTTGAACTCGCTCATGGTGCCCACCTCCAGAACCCCAGAGCAGGAGACAATGCCTTTGCTGTTCCTGGCTGAAGCCTGATAGATGGCTGCATCATCCACTGTGCAGCTGGAAAGAGAGAGACTCAAATCATTTTGGGAACAGTGCAGGCACCATTGAGCACAAGAATACACATATTCTAAACCCAAATTGTAATCGTTGAATTTCCTGACATTTATTATCTGGTGTAAATTGTGTATGGTATTCTCATTGCCTTACATACTTGTAAATTTGGAGTGTGTGAGTTTTTCCATTGCGGCCAATTTCATATTTTGGAAGACCGCAGTATCGGTCCAACTCCATGTCGTCTCTGTACCACGTCAGTTCTGGGGCTGGGTTTCCTGTGGACATCACATGGAGATGGTACAGTTGAAGTCGTAAGTTTACATACACCTTAGCCAAATACATTTAAACTCAGTTTTTCACAATTTCTGACATTTAATCCTAGTTAAAATTCCCTGACTTAGGTCAGTTAGGATCACCACTTTATTTTAAGAATGTGAAATGTCAGAATAATAGTAGAGAGAATGATATATTTGAGCTTTTATTTATTTCATCACATTCCCAGTGGGTCAGAAGTTTACATACACTCAATTAGTATTTGATAGCATTGCCTTTAAATTGTTTAACTTGGGTCAAACGTTTCGGGTAGCCTTCCACAAGCATCCCACAATAAGTTGGGTGAATTTTGGCCCATTCCTCCTGACAGAGCTGGTGTAACTGAGTCAGGTTTGTAGGCATCCTTGCTCGCACACGCTTTTTCAGTTCTGCCCACAAATTTTCTATAGGATTGAGGTCAGGGCTTTATGATGGCCACTCCAATACTTTGACTTTGTTGTCCTTAAGCCATTTTGCCACAATTTTGGAAGTTTGCTTGGGGACTGCACATGGGGACAAAGATCGTACTTTTTGGAGAAGTGTCCTCTGGTCTGATGAAACGAAAATTGAACTGTTTGGCTATAATGACCATTGTTATGTTTGGAGGAAAAAGGGGGAGGCTTGCAAGCCGAAGAACACCATCCCAACCATGAATCACGGGGGTGGCAGCGTCATGTTGTGGGGGTGCTTTGCTGCAGGAGGGACTGGTGCACTTCACAAAATAGATGGCATCGTGACCCCACATTGTCCATTTGAAAGGCCCATTTGAGACCAAGCTTTAACTTCCTGACTGATGTCTTGAGATGTTGCTTCAATATATCCACATAATTTTCCTCCCTCCCTCGCGATGCCATCTATTTTGTGAAGTGCACCAGTCCCTCCTGCAGCAAAGCACCCCCACAACATGACGCTGCCACCCCCGTGATTCATGGTTGGGATGGTGTTCTTCGGCTTGCAAGCCTCCCCCTTTTTCCTCCAAACATAACAATGGTCATTATGGCCAAACAGTTCTATTTTCGTTTCATCAGACCAGAGGACACTTCTCCAAAAAGTACGATCTTTGTCCCCATGTGCAGTTGCAAACCGTAGTCTGACTTTTTGATGGCGGTTTTGGAGCAGTGGCTTCTTCCATGCTGAGCGGCCTTTCAGGTTATGTCGATATAGGACTCGTTTTACTGTGGATAGAGATACTTTTGTACTTGTTTCCTCCAGCATCTTCACAAGGTCCTTTGCTGTTGTTCTGGGATTGATTTGCGTTAAAGTACGTTAATCTCTAGGAGACAGAACGCGTCTCCTTCCTGAGCGGTATGACGGCTGCATGGTCCCATAATTGCGTACTATTGTTTGTACAGATGAACGTGGTACCTTCAGGCGTTTGGAAATTGCTCCAAAGGATGAACCAGACTTGTGGAGGTCTACAATTTTTTTTCTGAGGTCTTGGCTGACTTCTTTTGATTTTCCCTTGATGTCAAGCAAAAAGGCACTGAGTTTGAAGGTATGCCTTGAAATACAACCACAGATACATCTTCCAATTGACTCAAATGAAGTAAATTAGTCTCAGAAGCTTCTAAAGCCATGACATCATTTTCGGGAATTTTCCAAGCTGTTTAAAGGCACAGTCAACTTAGTGTATGTAAACTTCTGACCCACTGGAATTATGATACAGTGAGTTAAAAGTGAAAAAATCTGTCTGTAAAGAATTGTTGGAAAAATTACTTGTGTCATGCACAAAGTAGATTACCTAACCGACTTGCCAAAACTATAGTTTGTTATCAAGAAATTTGTGGGGTGGTTGAAATACAAAGTGAATTTAAACTTCTGACTTCAACTGTACATCACAGACATACAGTGTAAAATAATGACCTGGTTAAATACTCCAAAAACCTATTTTTTATTAGATATAGTTTCATGTTTATCTCTCATTAAGATTATGCCCCGTATGATCATTATTTTAATTTCCAGGTTACCATTGAGGTATGAACACAGTAGCCATTAGCTGTTTTTTCATGCATCTTATGAATTAATTAATCAGCAATAAAACAAAAGGAACAGAAAGCTTTGAAAGGAAATTGTATCAAGAACCAAGGCCTGCTTCAGACTGCTGCGTCATGGCAGTGTGCAAGGCCACAAGTTCTACTGCTGTGGTTGAGAAGGGGCCAACTCAGATGCCGGGGGGAAGGAAATAGCAAAACCTGCTTAGATTTTTAATCCTATTTATGTCTTGCCTCTCTGCGCCAACATTATGCCATTGCTAATTTAGTCTCAGCTGCCTTTACTTTTTAACAGTTTTATTTTATTTTCGGATTAATGAATAAGCTACAGAAGAAAACATAACAATAAGCAGTCATAAGCATTTTAAAGTAACTTTTCTCTTTTCATTGTCTTCAATTGACGTTTATATATGCATTGCCCTTCTCAATTCATGTTTGCATCGCTGTTCAGAAGTAGGTTTGTTTCTCTGCTTTGATTTCAAACTAACCACAGAATGACTAATACCATCGCCTACTCATAACTATCTAAAGCATTCCAACACACATACACAAATGCACGTAAGTAGGTCAACTCTGAGGGAGGTTGTTTAGTGTAGGCCTACCTGTAACCACACATGTCAACTTCACATTACAGTTCTCTGACACGGCCTTGGATTTTAAGGTGGTCTCAAATACAGGCTGGGTGTCCTCAGTCAGCTGAGCCATTACACCAAACAATGTACTCCTGGAGACAGAAAGGGTGCTTTAGCTTTAGTGTCTGTTCTTCAGGGCATGTGCTGAAGTTCTTTCCAATGAGAAAGCCAATATTTCAAGGATCTTTTAGCCAACCATTATTCATTCTACACTTCCCACTGGGCACATAGTGGTTGAATCAACGTTGTTTTCACGTAATTTTTACGAACTTACGCTGAAACAATGTGGAATAGACGTTGAATAGACATCTTTGCACAGTGTGTTGTTTATTCCAGGGAGGGGAAGAAGGCAGTTCATGATCATTACTGATTGTGAAGGAAGATTGAGATTGCTCTCTCAAATATTTTACATTTCTTAGCAGTTGAGAAAGTGACATGGAAACAGTGCCTATAATGTCGTTGAAAATATACATATAACTTTGTATGAATTAAATTGTATATCAACGTTGATGTCCAATAACATCAAAGAAGTCAATATAACATATTCACTTACAGCATTGTTAAAAACAGGTGTAGATTTGCTCTTTCACTCTTGGGTGTAACCAGGAAGGGTGGTTAAAATGTTAGAAAGAATGCATTACCTCGATTACCTGATTTGAGAATACCTTGAGTAGCTATTCATAGAAGGCAAATAAAGGCATCCCATCAGTCATATTGGTGGTTTTGTGTCTTAGATTATTTTACATGGGACTCATTTGTATATATAAAGTAGGCTACAAATGAAGAATACTTACCGGTATTCTAAGAGCTGTGCTTTTCTTTAGAATACTGAAATACTGTTGCATGGTTAATATTTGCCATGTAACATTTGCATTTTGGATTAGAAGAATGCTCCACAGATTAGTTGAGACGACCAAAATATCTAATGAATGTGTGTGGTGGACAGAGTCACACTGAAATGCCTAGAGTCGTAATGAAACAAGGAAGAAGAGGTCATCTACCTGTTTTCGGGCCTGACATTGGAGAGGTAGTTGCAGCTCTCCATGCGGCCATTCGAAGAGCTGACCTCCTCCTCATTGTAGCTGCCGCCGGACCTCCCATTGCCAGAGTAAGAACGGGTCATTGGTCTTCTGGAAGTCATTGTCCACTCAACAGATATTCCCACAAATATAAAGGAAAAGTGTCGACTACAGAAGACTGGTCCTTGAGTAAAAAAAGCTCAGCTTGGCATGGATCAAAGCCCCAGTTTCAAGTTGCAGTGTCTTATCGATGTAAGAGTTGCTGGAAAAGAAAGGAGAAAACAGCTGTGAATACTGTAAAAATTTGATCTAGATTAGTCTTTGGGAAACCTTTCAACAACTCAAATAGATCCTTGAATAAAAAATAACATGTATGCACCTTTCTCAAGCAATGTAACAATTATTAAACAAAAATATAATTCAGACAGTGGTAACTGCTTTCCTTTGACCAAGCTAAGCAGTTGCAATGGAGAATGTTATAAATAGGAACTGCTATCAGGCTCTACAAGGGTTTTTAGGAGTCAAACATAATCCTTAGACATTATTTTACAATTCAGAGGTGAACATTGAACTCAAACACTTCTTGGTTGAAAGAAAAGTGTATAATATTGTGAACTTACCATTTATAGGCTTTTCAGTGTCCTTTGGAGCCTGATTCCCAGCAGCAAAACTCTGAATGCAATTGTCAATCATAGGCGTACTTGTGGTGCCATCAGGACCCTATTTATAGCAGGCATACAAATAGCCGCAAGTGCACATCACATTTTCCCAAGCTAGCCTTCAGACATATATTCAACAACAAATCTATAAATTCCCAAATTGGAAGAAAGTATGTCAAATAAATATCACAAGAGATATCAGATCATTATACACTATCATAGTTGACCAAGCAAGGTCATGTTAAACATACAACCTTTTAACATGTTGACAGCAGTGAGGATAGACTCATATTTCGGTGGGACACTGTGTTGGTGGCAGACTTGTTGCAAAACACTAATATGTTGTGCATCCAGAGATACTTTTTGTCAGTGCTTGGTTCTTACCCAGGGGCAGCCCCCATTTGATACTGCCTACCACTAAAGAGTTCTTCCAAAACACCCTTGAGACTGTGGGTTGTAAATTCATCCATCTGATCACATTGCTTCATTTTCCATTGCCTGCTTAGGTTACCTTTACACACTAAGCACAGAGGACTACTAGCAAAGTGAGGTATTACATAAAATACATGAACTGTATTGCTATTTAATTCAATCACAATTTAAACTAATAAGCACAAGAGTAATTTCATAAAACCGAAATACGTTTCATATAACGTAATAAGCCTATTTCAAAAGTGAGAAGGCGGGAGCATTGTTGAGCATTTTGAGAGACTTCAAAAGTGAAGTCAAAATGAATCAATCTTTTAGATGTCTGTTCTATGTTATTGTTGTCCACGTGTGACTGTTGATCTCGTTGTGGGTAATTATTTCCCTAATTGAATTGCGTTAGTATTGCATTTCATAAGATATTTTATAAAATAGGGCTCATATACTACATCTACTACGGTAAAGGGCGGGTATCATTGTTCCGGGAAAAAAGGATGTCCTTTTATTTTTTTATTGAGATAAAGTTTTGAGGATTCTCGATTAGTTAAATTCTCGACTGTAGTTTGTTTGAGGCAGTCGAATGAATGCTCTTACAGTGTGGCATTTATATGGTGTTTGGTCGCAGTTCAGGTATGTACAAAACATTGATACAGGTAGCCTACACAATAACACTCTCTAGCCATAGAAATGTGTTGGATCACTTTTTCTATAATCATACTATTTGCGTGTTTGTTCTGATTGTTCCCCTTCGTGTTTACCAAAGACTTCTATATTTCATTTAATGTAAGAATACCTCTCACAATTACAACAATTAACATAGGCCTAGTGATTTTTTTCTATGACAATAATATATGATCAAACACTAATAATTGTATAACATATTAATGTGCCTTCTTGCTTTTCAAGAGCTGAAACAACACAGCACATTATGGGATGAGTGTGCAGACAGGAATGTGTGGTGGTGATTCAACTGAGTTTATAGGCTACTAATGTGTGCGTCAGGACATTCTTATTGGTCAAGTAGTATACCATATAACTAACAGTCACAATTTTGAGCTGTAGACTAGTAGAGGACATTGTTCAGGTCTAATTTTACAGCCATTAAACTGTAGAACTGTACAGCATATTGATAGTAGCATATAATAGTTAATACTCTGTAATAAGCAATTTTCAGGAAGATGATGATGGACAACTGTCCAGATTTGGCCGGCCAGAACAGATTGTGTTGCAAAGATGCTAGCCTATCAGTCTCTATTTCTCTGGAAATAGATGAATTGTCTTATGGTGATTGTCACATGCACAGTTGTAAAATGGGAAGTGGGGAGAAATCTGCTAGTCACACTTGCCAATGCACATTTGTTCCATTGTGTCCACAAACATAGTCATGGCACTTATCACACATCATCTCCACGTGTTCCTGTGATTTTTGGCTGCTTCTTGGTTTGTGTTGGTTGATACCCAGTTTGATGCCCATATTTTGTCTTTTTTTCACATCTTACAGGCAGCACAGTGCAGGAATGACCAGAACCGACTTGAGGTTTAGAAGCTCCTATTCCACACTGAAGTGATGAAAAACATGATCAGAGGTGTGAATTTCCCCAATTTATTTTGCAAATCAACTATGTTCCGTGATCTTTGATCAGTACACTGACATAACATTATTTTTTAATAACAATTCTGTAATATAATGTTATCACTTTCCATTTTCAGACCTTGTCATTGTGCAGCATCCTGTTTCTGTGAGTGTACCACTGAACTATCAGGTGAATCTGAGTGTGAGAGCAGAGGGTACAGGTATCCTGAACTACCAGTGGTTCAAATCTGATGAAGAGGAGGTATGTGGTTGTGGAGGATTTTTGTAATTCTTGTCTGACACTGTATTATGTTGTCAATTCGTAGAGTAACACAGTGTATAACCAATGAAATGGCTAATGTTTTTTTAGGTATTTGGTGCAACCAGAGCAGATCTGACTGTCACAGCCCAGAGGTCTCAGCTCTACATTTGCCGAGTGAATGACCAGTTCTGCAACTGTGTGTTCAGTGAATGGGTCAAAGTAAAGGTCCCGGACATTGCTAAACCAGGTATATGAATCGTCTATATTAGTTACTAGTTATAAGGTAATATGTTTGCAATGCAGATGTTTAAAACTCCTTTGATCAATGCAGAGCACTATTTTGCATAGAATGTATTAATATTGCATTTTTAATTCTTTAGGTCTCCCAATAGCCTGGCGAGGGGAGCTACATATCGCCGTACACCCTGCACCCCAGACTGTCAGACAGGGGCAGAGACTCACCCTCAGCTGCTCTGCCTTTGGCATTCCCATCCCACACTACCAGTGGTACAGAAATGGACATCCTCTGTTGGGCAAAACCACTGACACATTGCAGGTAACTCCAGTGTTTAATTACTCCTGCACTGAGGTCATCGTATTTACTCTGTCTTGACATTTGATCTGGCCGAGAGCCAATAGTGCTTCAGTAGTCCTATGTAAACATTGTAATTTAGAAGAACTTGGTTAATATTTAACATAAGGTTTGTTTTCTAGAATAGTCTTATGTGCATGAGTAGAGGCAAACATTAATGGGAATGTGTTTGTGTCCCTTGTAGATACATAATGCAGAGGCAGATGATAGAGGAACATATCTCTGCTCTGTGTCCAATGTTGAAGAAGAAAGATGGACAGAGCCAGCTGATGTTGATATAGGTAAATAGAAATATGATAGAGCTCGAAGGGCATCTTTGCAAATATTAGGAAGGAATGTTGTTGTTTGTAGGAAGTCACCCCACTGTGAATGATGTTGTAAAATTATGGAGTCTACCTTTTGTGAATGTGTATCTTTAATTATATATAGATATAGTGAATATGAAACCCAAAAGTCCTTCATAGTAGCACATGACAAAACAATAGCAACAGTTATTTGTTCAGTGGCATGAGCTTTACTATTAGCATTTTCTATTTTCCCTGATGAAGTCTATCACATAATTCACTGTAAAGTAATTCCGCACTTTTCAATGAGCTAGTGGAATAGCTGTGAATATTTCGATTTCTGCACATGTCTCCCAGTACCTTTGTACAAAACTATCAAGTGGGTCTTTCCATTCTGCTGAGGATTTAAGGTACTTTCCCTTTGTTAAAGACAGAAATGGTAGGAAGTTGTCAGGCTCTCAACAGTGGGCAGGGTTGTATAGACAACATCTAAATTACTTGAAATGAAACTAGCCTTTGGATGTAGGTTCCCCTTTTGCATTTGAATGTGTTTTCTACATTTTGACTCAACCAGTCTGAAGTAAAACGGAGGCCTTTAACACACTCATATTGCTTTTGATCTTGTTTGTTGTGTTTGATTGACAGATTGAAGTGTGTTGTGTGAAGTTATGCACTGATTTCAACCTTTGTTTTTCTTTCTTTTTTCCATTTCGTTCAGAGCCATCTAATCAACTCAAAGTCACAGCTCCAAAACTCACAGGTATGGCTCGGTGTAAATAAAGTATTAGTGTAAATAAAGTATTTGTAATTTTTAGAATGCAGTTTGAGCATTTCCTCATTGAAGAGGGGAACTGTTGTAGCAGTATTTTCGGATATACAGTACCAATCAAAAGTTGACACACATACTACTCATTCCAGGGTTTTTCTTTATTTTACTATTTTCTACATTGTAGAATAATAGTGAAGACATCAAAACTATGAAATAACATATATGGAATCATGCAGTAACAAAAAAGTGTTAAAGTAGCCACCCTTTACCTTGATGACAGCTTTGCACACTCTTGGCATTCGCTCAACCAGCTTCATGAGGTAGTCAGCTGGAATGCATTTAATTTAACAGGTGAATTTCTTCCTCCTTAATTCGTTTGAGCCAATCAGTTGTGTTGTGACAATGTAGGGCTGGTATACAGAAGATAGCACTATTTGGTAAAATACAAAGACCATATTATGGCAAGAACAGCTCAAATAAGCAAAGAGAAATGACAGTGCATCATTACTTTAAGACATGAAGGTCAGTCAATCCGGAAAATGTCAAGAACTTTGAAAGTTTCTTCCATCTAGCACTATGATGAAACTGGCTCTCATGAGGACCGCCACAGGAAAGGAAGACCCATAGTTACCTCTGCTGCAGAGGACAAGTTCATTAGAGTTACCAGCCTCAGAAATTGCTGCCCAAATAAATCCTTCACAGACTTTAAGTAACAGGGTCATCTCAATATCAACTGTTCAGAGGAGACTGCGTGAATCAGACCTTCATGGTCGAATTGCTGCAAAGAAACCACTACTAAAGGACACCAATAATAAGAAGAGACTTGCATGGGCCAAGAAACATGAGCAATGGACATTAGACCGGTGGAAATCTGTTGTTTGGTCTGATGAGTCCCAATTTGAGATTTTTGGTTCCAACCGCCATGTCTTTGTGAGACGCAGAGTAGGTGAACGGATGATCTCTGCATGTGTGGTTCCCACTGTGAAGCATGGAGGAGGAGGTGTGAAGATGCTTTGCTGGTGACACTGTCAGTGACTTATTTAGAATTCAAGGCACACTTAACCAGCATGGCAACCACAGCATTCTGCAGCGATACGCCATCCTATCTGCTTTGCGCTTAGTGGGACTATCATTTCTTCTTCAACAGGACAATGACTCAACACACCTCCAGGCTGTGTAAGGGCTATTTGACCAAGAAGGATAGTGATGGAGTGCTGCATCAGATGACCTGGCCTCCACAATCACCCGACCTCAACCCAATTGTGATGGTTTGGGATGAGTTGAACTGTAGAGTGAAGGAAAAGCAGCCAACAAGTGCTCAGCATATGTGGGAACTCCTTCAAGACTGTTGGAAAAGCATTCCAGGTGAAGCTGGTTGAGAGAATGCCAAGAGTATGCAAAGCTGTCATCAAGTCAAAGGGTGGCTACTTTGAAAAATCTCAAATTTATTTTACACTTTTTTGGTTACTACATGATTTCATATGTGTTATTTCATAGTTTTGATGTGTTCACTATTATTCTACAATGTAGAAAATAGTCAAAATAAAGAAAACCCTGGAATGAGTAGGTGTGTCCAAACTTTTGACTAGTACTGCATGCAGTTTCATGTTTCTACAGTTTAATTAGCTGTTCTTGTTGTACAGTAAATTAACCCCAATTACTAATTCCACTATGGTCTTTCCGTTCAGCGACTGACAAAGTGGCCCTGCTTATTGGTAACCTCAACTACTCCCACCACCCGGACCTGATGGCCCCCACTATGGATGTCCATGAGCTGGCCAACCTGCTGCAGCAGCTGGGCTTCAGAGTGGTGTCTCTTCTGGACCTCACCAGGGAGGAGATGCTGGCAGCCATTGACAAGTTCATTCTTCTGCTTGACAGGGGCGTGTATGGTGAGTTTAACACTGTACAGTATTCTGGTGGTTACATTACAATGGAAAATGTATTTTGAATTTAGTTTTTTTCAGAGACTCTAAAAAGCTAACGATGAGAGTAATTCTATTCCCCGTCTCAGAAAAATAGGTGTAAATGTATAAAAACAAGTATATGTTAAGTGGAAATCAGACTTCGTAGTCTGGTTAAGTTCCCTTTGAACTTATTCTGCTATTTTCCGTTGAACTTGTTGAGGTCACAGTTCATAATTCTATGCTGCTGTTTTGAGATCTTATTAGTAGCTTGGTGTGAGTGTGGTTTAGCAGGCAGATAAGAGGTGGAAAGGAGAAGCATGGGTCTGTAGTGTTTGGTGTGAAAAGCCTTGCTATGTATAGGCGTTTCTAAAGGCCTGTGATACTTCTACTTTACAGAATTATTTAGCGCCTGTAAAGGGCTTTTAGCAACCCAGCAAACTGTCAGTTTATCTCCCTTTTATATTTTAGTCAAATAAATAAATGTTCACACTGTTATTACAGGTACTGAGCCATACACATGACATTTTATTTGGTATGTAAGCATTTTTAAGAATGTATAACTTTCTGCCTCATCTAATAGTCCACGTGTGTGTGTTGTTGGCTGTTATAGAAAACGAGGTCAGCTTAATGTGAAACTAAAAAACAATCTAAAAAGTAGCAACCTGGCTTTCTATGAGCTTTTAGGACCTGCACAGTTTACCTGTTTCCACTGGACATAATACCTAGAAAGCAAGCAACATAATGGCTTGTTGATTGAGGATAGGGTCAGTGTTGTGTGATATTCTACACAGTATATCTTTGATGAAATGAAACCGGCTAAAACATGGAGCCTTGTTTGACAGATGCATAAAGAGTATGAAACATGTAGCTAAACATGTAGCTACTCTACTACGTCCTACTTTCACTGCTCTGAAAACTCCTGACCTTTTTCATGTGCAGTTTCACCCTTTCTTCTTCCTTATCTCTACCTCGCTCTGAACTGGAGTATACACTGAGTGTACAAAACATTGGGAACACCTTCCTAATATTGGGTTGCACATCCTTTTGCGCTCAGAACAGCCTCAATTTGTCGGGGTATGGATTCTACAAGGTGTCGAAAGCGTTCCACAGGGATGCTGGCCCGTGTTGACTCCAATGTTTCCCACAGTTGTGTCAAGTTGGTTGGCTGGATGTCCTATGGGTGGTGGACCATTCTTGATACACACGGGAAACTGTTGAGCATGAAAAACCCAGCAACGTTGCAGTTCTTGACAGACTGTATACCATGCACCTTGCACCTACTACCATACCCTGCTCAAAGGCACTTAAATATTTTTTTATTGCCCATTCACAATCCATGTCTCAAGTGATTCAAAGCTTAATCTACACTGATTGAAGTGGATTTAACAAGTGACATCGATAAGGGATCATAGCATTCACCTGGTCAGTCTATGTCATGGAGCAGGTGTTCATAATGTTTTGTACACTCAGTGTACTCATCTTGTGCTCTGAATTTACTATTTTACACCTATGAGAGACTTTTCTTTCCTGTGTTCATCTGATGAAGTAACAGTGATCGATGGTAACTAACTCTAAATAGTAATTTAGTAACGTTATGCTATCCCCTACAGCCCTGTTCTACTATGCTGGTCATGGGTATGAACGTTCAGGGAGGAACTACCTGGTGGCCATAGATGCTCCACAGCCCTACCTTCCAGAGAACTGTGTCTGTGTACAGAGGGTCATGCGCATGATGCAGGAGAGACGGACTGCATTGAGTGTGGTCTTACTAGACACCTGCAGAACATGGTAGACCTCCTGATGGACACCACATGTTACTGTTTGTTGCTCTACATCTTGTCCAACTTTTGTACAAACAGTATTATGATTGTGGAAGGACTAAAACAGGTGTTAAGTTGTATATTCGTGTTAAGTTGTATATTTGTATTTTAAGGTACAACCAAGATTGCATAGCTTCTGAAATCAGGCCCTTGGTACCCATGGGAAACACAGTGTATGGATATGCCACGTATGTATTTTTTGTGTATGTAACAACTTATTTTATGAGTGTTCATTCATGACCTGAAATCTAAATGACCTCCTGCTGCCTTAAAAGATGTGAAGATGCAGAGGCGTATGAGGTGCAGGATGGAGGGAAGAGCACTGGGATCTTCACCAAGTACCTGAACAAGCACATTCTGCAGCCGGAGAAGGTCACTCACGTCCTGGAGCAGGTCTCTGAGGGTCAGTGTTATTGTATGATAGGCTTTGCTCTTATAGTATGACGGTGGCTTTGCTTATAGTACTTCCCTCAGTGTGTGTGACTTTGGAATTTCAGGATGGATGTTTTGACATACTGTTAACACCAATCCATGACTCATATGGGAAACCCCTGTATTTCTTTTGACCAAAAAATACTAGATATTACCCAAGAAAGACTAAATTCCCTGCTAATGAGAGCAGAATAACATTGTCTTCTTAGGTGACTCTTGGTTCTATAGCTCCTCTATATGAGATGCACAGTAATGTCTGTAAACAGGGTCAGTGTGAAAGCTGTTGTTGGATGGAGCACAGACATTTTCACATCCTAAAGGTTCAATGCAGCTGTTTTTATCTCAATCTCAAATAATTTCTGCTTAACAATTCATTTCCTTACTGTGATTGTTTTCAATTAAATGGTTTAAGAAAATAACAAAAAATTCTTAGCAAAGTTCTATTTCTCAAGCAAGAATTTAGCTTGGACTGTCTGGGAGTGGTCTGAGTGGGGAGGGGAAAACTGAAAACTAGCTGTTATTGGAAGAGAGGTTTGGAACTCTTTATTGGTCTATTAACTCATTTACCACCTGGTGATGTAACCAGGCAGGCCAAAACTCCATCCCACCAACACAGGATGAAATTTCAGGTGGTCTTTTCAAACAGCTCTTACACTAAAAGGGCATTATCATCATTTTCACAGTATTATTCCAACCTCAGTGTGGAAATATATATAAAACACAGGTAAATCACATTTTTGACTGCACTGGGCCTTTAACGTTTCTCCATCACTAACTACTCCAACTGGTGCAGCAGGTAGCAGTGGGCTGCGCTTGGAGGGCTGCTTGTTTTATTGTTTGTTACATTCCCCAGCATGAAATCAAAGTGTCACTCAAAGGGGGAACTAACAAAGAGTTGCTGACCAACAACCAAAACAGATGGGTTTTATGAGGGGTTCTGAAAGACACTCATGGGGGTGTCCACTGAAAGTTGACTAGCAACAACAACTGGAACCTAAAAGACACCCACCATGAGCGCACAATAAATTTGCCCAAGAGGCAAACAAAAGAAAGACCCACACCAAACTTAAAGACAGGAATCAAACCAGAAAGGTGGCGCAAAACAAAATCAGACAAAGGAACGCTTTTCTATATCCACACCAACTTAAGGTGTTGACCCTCCACATCTCTCAAGACAATTGGAGCACTGGGTCAGCCACTCTTGAATAGCACCTGGGCCAGCACAGGTGAAACACCTTCCCACTAACGAAACGGAAACCAGAACAGGTGTAACACATACTGAGTAACGAGGTGACACCACTCAGCGCCCCCTACGTGCTAACGATCTATACGTGCTAAAGTCCAACCTCAAAACATAATTGGAAAAACCAAAACCTTAAATAAAATAACATTTTATTGGTCACATACACATGTTTAGCAGATGTTATTGCGGGTGTAGCGAAATGCTTGAAAACCTGCAACATGTTTGATGGGTCTCTCTGGTAACATGACTTTGTGGGACAGAGCTGCATTAGCATGTGACCGCATTCTCTGGAAATTCACACTGTTGGTCGGACCACAGCAGGAAACCTGAGAGCAGTAGAGTTAAAGACAGCTGCTCTGGCGTGTGTGTGTGTGTGTGTGTGTGTGTACCCCCCTACACTGCTCTCCTGTGGTCAATCAGCTCCAGCTCCAGTGATCCTGCATAACTTAACACAGCCCATCCAAGGAGGTGGTGGTAAAGTACTGCTTTGGTTGACTGATGAATTGCCAGTGGCTGTAACGGTCGGATCTTGGCACAGAAGCTCACGGCTTACATGATAGATATATTTACTGCACCGTTACTCAATGGGACATTGTGAAAACAAACGTGACTCAATACATTTTATTTCAGGTTTACAGCTACATTTCTGAAAGTGTAATCATGAATGAATCGTGAATAATGATGAGTTAGAACGTTACAGAGAAATAAATATCATACCCCCAAAATTGCTAACCTCCCCTGTTATTGGTAATAGTGAGTTTTCGGGGCGTGATCTTTGTGCATCTGTAACTTTCATTCATTCATGGATATCAGTAATCATGGTAGCATCCACATTAATATAGAAGTGTTGAGAAGCATATTCTATTCATATTTACAATAAAAGTGACTCCACAATAAAAGTGACTCCAATATATTATTTACCATTAATTTCTATTGGGCACAATATAATCCAAAACACAACCAAAACAACCTGTAAATGCAGCCAACAAGTTTGTGGAGTCACAAGCTTGAGGTAGTCAATGCATGCTAGGAATATGGAACCAAATACTATACGTTTGACTTAATTTAATATTCTAAGTGAATTTGTTCAAATACTTATGGGGGGACTAGATACATAAAGTGCATTAATTTCTACACGGTAAAACAGATATGTATGAAAATACCCTTGAATAAAAGGTGACGTTTTGTACTGCAGGGATCATCAACTAGATTCTGCCGTGTGGCCGATTTGTCTCTTGAGCTCATGGTCGGGGGAACGGAACATAATTACAAATAATTTGTAGACTGCAAATTGACCTCAAGAAGCCCAAACAGATATAACATTTGACTAAAACATAATAATTTCAAACATTGCTTATATTTGTGTATGATCTCGTCTCTCTGTTATGCGTGGGAATACTTTGTCTAACTGTTGCATTTATCAGAATCGTATTTTAGACCTTATAACAACCGTTGCTAATTCATGTCTAGGAAATAATATTCACTGAAGTGACAGATCATGAGACCATGTTCCCAGAACCTCATTTGAAGAATTATGATCTATGTCCGTCTTCGAGTTATTTATTAATGGAAAAATAGTTGATGATGAACTGCTGTTCACTCAACTCTAATGGAAACATGGCGAAGACAGCTTGCTTAAAATATGTACTAAAGCCATATCCTCTGCAAGGCTAAGAGTAAGCCTGTATCCAGGGCCCTGAATAGGGTTTCAGTGTATCAGTTGTCCCTTTTCACTTGTCCCCGTATGCCCTCATTGTAAATAATATTTTTTTCTTAGCTGACTTGCCGAGTTAAATAAAGGTTACATTTAAAATGTAAAAAATGTCACATCTGACCCACAATGCCTTACACATGCCTGTCATCTAAACATTTCACTCTTATTATCCACATGTTTAAAATTTCAGAGCCTTTACATCAGTCAAATAGTATTATTATTTTCATTTCAGTCCTACTATTGAACCTTCCTTAAGAACAGCTGTTACCTTGGCAGCATAGGCTAACCTTTAACATTTACCCTGTTCCTCAGATCTAGGCAGAGACCCTCTGGTCACAGGGAAGCAGGCGGTGGAGATCAAACACACGCTGAAGGAGCCTCGCTCCCTAACAGATCCGGTCAGGACCACCGGCCACACTGGGGAGCTACGTCTGAGAGATGCCTGCTGGAGACAAGCCAACGGTAAGTTTTTACACCACAATATCCGCAATCCAGACCCTTTTTCACAATAAATGGTAATCGAAAGACACTATTGATAAATTATTGTGTGTATGTCAAGTGCTGTTCTTATTTTAGATGCATTAGCAATGGTATGGTGTGTGATTTTCTATGAAATACTGTAATGTAATTTTCTTGCCCTAAACTAGTCTTATCAAGAAAGAGGAATAGCAATATGTTCCCTCCTCCCTACACCCCCTCCAGTTCTGCATGTGATATGGATGTGGCTGTTAAAAACAGTGTGGTTTAGCATGAGTCATGACCATCACACCACCATTCAATAATTGACAGTTTATTTGTGGTGATAACAGACAGGGAACTTATTTGTATATTTAAAGTCAACTATAAGCTTTTTTCACTCACAGTATATCAGTTGTATGCATAACAGAAGGGATAATACTTTTGTTGTCCCCCTGTCACCTAGGAACTTTCTTATCGTGTATTATTTATTCAAATAGAATGTTGTCATCACTGAAGTTCTTGAAAATCCCTATGTATATTTTGGCCTCAAACAAACTCCTACTGTAACCTTTTTCAAGGACAAGGTGACATCTGATAAAATAAACTTTTTCATTTAACATGCCTGGCCAATTCTCTTATCTAGTCTGTCTCCTAGAGATAAAATCAAATCAAATAAAAATGTATTAGTCACATGTGCCGAATACAACAGTGAAATGCTTACTTACAAGCCCCTAACCGACAGTGCAGTTTCAAAAAAATACGGATAAGAATAAGAGATAGCATCCTATGTCAGATGCTTTCTGACATAGGATTTGTATCTTAAAACTGTCTTTCCATGTGATATCATCCCACACAGAGCTACCACGTCAGAAGCTGCTTATTTTCCCCTGTGGAGTTGAGGTGGAGGTCAGCTTCTCAGCCTTGTTCTCTAACGTCATGGTTGCCTTCGGCACAGTGAAAACCACTGGCCCCAGGACCCAGGACTGCACTGTTACTCTGAGGAGCACACCTGTGAGTCACCTCTTCACGCTTACTTGTTGATACCTGCCACATTATGTAAAGGGCAGGGTGTGGTGAACAAACACCCACTAGTAAGAATTTTGACTTAGTTGCGTAACTTCACATGACACTGCAGATAATTATTTGATTGAAAGGGCTTTATAACTCCTTGTGAGACCCTAGAAATGTATGCATAATTGTATTCATCTGTAGGCTACACTCACAACAAAACTGAAAACAGAAGGTTAAGAAAATATGTTTGGGAGAAGGTTCTAAGAGTTGGTTCTGCAAATGGTGTCTGAACTATTTCAGTTTATGGTCACAGCTCTCAAGGCTAAAATTGTCGTATAGATATTTATCTGAACTTGACACGGCATAACGCTTTGTAATTTTGAACGTTTATTGCTCATAGAACAACGTTTTATATGTAGAGAACATGCAGGTACAAAGGTTGTCAAGAGCGCAGAATCATCCCCTCCCCACTCTAGGGTATATCTTATGCACAGCACACTTATTGGCATAGTTCTGCCTTATGCGGCGTATGCCCTCTTGGCTTTCACGACAGCGTTACACAGTCATTGAATGATGTTTCCCATTTACAAGAATGTTGTGCCCATATATAGAGTTCCTAGCTGTAATAAATGGCCGAAGTGAGAAACAAGAGCAGGAAATTGGTGCACAACCGCTTATCAAGTGTTTGCTTCTGTGGTGTGATAACTCCTTGGAGCATACTGACACCTAGTGGTTCAATGCATTATTTTCCCCATACACAAAACCAATACACCATGTATGTGTAACCTTTATTTAACTAGGCAAGTCAGTTAAGAACAAGTTCTTACTTACAATGACAGCCTACCGGGGAACAGTGGGTTAACTGCCTTGTTCATGGGCAGAATGATAGATTTTTACCTTGTCAGCTCGGGGATTCAATCCAGCAACCTTTCAGTTACTGGCCCAACACTCTAACCACTAGGCTACCTGCCACCCCATGTATAATAATAATAAGTGGGTGTGATAGGTTTTGTTGTAGTTGCCTGATGTATTTTATTCCAAACCTCTGTCTAGGCAATGGAGGATATCTTCTCTAGTCCTGGCAGATCAGGTGAAATGGACTCTCTCTTGCTAAACAACTTGGTTGCTGAAAACCCTGACTGTAGCCTCAGACTTTGTGGCCTTCAAAAGCTCCAGGTATGCTTACTTTCTGCGTCCTCATATTTACAATAAAAAGTAAGCAATAATATGGTAGAAAGGTTTACATTTTGCAATCTATCATTTATTCAATGGTTAACTAAAAGTGTGAATAAAAATCTATATTCTGTTTTTTTATCTCTGTTCCAAAGGGATCCTTAGTGATAAAGGTGGACCTACACTATACCCACACGGGCAGCAAGCTGCGGCTGCAAGAGAGCAAACAGCTAGACATAGGAAAGCCTTTGGTAGCATCCTGTGATCAGTACAGGGGACAGCAAGCTTTGGTAACCCAGAGACAAGAAGGTGCCCCTTCCCAGAGTATTGGCCAAGTTTCACACAGCAAGCAGCCTCCACGTCAAACACTGGCCCAGCCAGGTCGCCCCTTCACCAGGAAGGCAGAGTGTGCTGCCAAAGTCCCTACTGCAAGGAGCAACGAACCGGAGGAGAATGATGAGACAGAGCCTCAAGACTTTACCTTCTGATTTCTCCACGTCTTTGGAAAATGGATAGTTTAGTAGTAGTAGTGACTAGTGTAGTCAATAGGATATTTGCTGTTTAGGCTTAAAGCAATGCACATAATTAAATCAGCATGATACATTCTATTTCTCTGGTTAGGCTACATTTCATCAGTTTAATGATGGTTATGAGGTGTGTGTGTGTCAGTGTGTATATACATGTGTAATGTGAGTTTGAGGAGATTATCTCCTGGATTATGTTCCTCTCTTAAAGCACTATTCGGTTCTTAGTTCTCAGCATGATACTCAAGCAATATTTATTTTTAATTGATCACAGTATGAAAAAAGCTGACTTTTAATAACAATAATAATACACATTTCAGCTCTTATGTACCTGTATGTAACTATTAAAATTAATGAAATACCATTTTTATTACTGTATTATTCAAGATTAATTTATGATTAACACAATTTGTGGTTTTATATTTTAACTACTTTAATATATTTATTAATATATAGACTATGTTATCCGTATTAACAACAATCCTACAATTCATTACAATTCCCATAAACTGAAAGAAAAAATACAATAATTCAGACAAAAGACAAAAGTCAAGAAAGGTTAGCTAAAATAAACGTCATATAAGCAGACATGATGAGCAGATGAGGAACAATAGGATATTAGCTAACTAATTCCATTTGCAAATTTGCAAAAAAATAAGAAACCTAAACATTTATGACTGAAATGTACCAAACAAAAATGCATAGCTAAATAAACAGATTCAAATAGTTTTTAAACATGGTGTCACATTTTCAGATTCAGTTGTCTCTGGATAGTTTACTAAACATAGCATTCGACATTTGAAAGGTCTATAAAATACAGAAAAGACTATCATTACCTCATAAATAAAAAGTAATCTAGCTAGTGAGCTAGCTACAGTTTCGTCGATTTAAATAACTACCATTGCGCGAATATGCCGCTGCATGCTGGGTTATAAACCTAATATCTCCATTATTTGTACAAGCCCTGGTAGCTCGCCGTGATCGTATAGTGGTTAGTACTCTGCGTTGTGGCCGCAGCAACCCCGGTTCGAATCCGGGTCACGGCATTGCAAACACAATGTCACGGCAAAAGGGCAGATTTTTTTCTGGATTGTCTTGTTCTTTTTTTGAAGCTTGAAAATGTTTTATAAGTTATCCTCGTTCAGTCATTGCTTGTCGAAACAATTTTCCGAACACAGCGAACCTATGAAGTCGGCTGTAGTCATTCATATGAAATGTGTTATATGTCCGCTAGGGGGTGGAAGAGTCGCTATTCGATAATTGTTGTGCTGAGACTATTGTGCGAAAAGCCATAAATCAAATCAATCAATCAGATGTATTTATAAAGCTCTTTTTACATCAGCATTCGTCACAAAGTGCTTATACAGAAAGATTTGGCATTGGTCCTCAGATCCTCAAAAAGGCAAAGCTTCCTGCCATCCAGGACTTCCATACCAGACGGTGTCAGCAGAAGGCCCTAAAAATTGTCAAAGACAACAGCCTCATAGACTGTTCTCTGCTACCGCACGGCAAGCGGTATCGCAGCGCCAAGTCTAGGTCCAAAAGACTCCTTAACAGCTTCTTGTTTCCAAGTCTTAAGACTGCTGAACAGTTAATTAAATAGCTACTCAGACTATTTGCATTAACCCCCACCCCCTTTTTTTTTTTACGCTACTGCTACTCACTGTTATTTATCTAGTCATTTTACTCCTACCTACATGTACATATTATCTCAATTACCTAGACTAACCTGTAATTTACCCCCCCACATTGACTCTGTACCGGTACTCCGTGTATATAGCCTCGTTATTTATATTTTATTGTGTTACCTTTTTTTATAACTTTAGTTAATTTTTTTTACTATTAATTTTATTAAAACTGTATTGTTGGTTAAGGGCTTGTAAGTAATACTTTCACGGTAAGGTCTACAACTGCTGTATTCGGCGGATGTGACAAATACGATTTGATTTGAATTACGAGAAGACACCCTGTCTATTATTTTGTCTTGTGTCTTAGGCTACTATCTGTAAACTCAAAAATATTTGGTATAAATAAGTGGATAAATGTATTTTCATGATTGCTCTGGCAATGGTCACTGAGTCATACAATTGGGAAATAAATTCGGATGAGGGATAGCTATCCCGGACGCAAGATGGTGGTATTATTCCTTTTAAGTCATTTGTCATAAACGACGCAGCCTAAAATGAATAATACCGCCATCTTGCGTCTGGTTGGGCTACCCCTCATTCGTTTGACTTTAGGCGCTAAACATTCATAAACATGGAATGCATGGAAGACTGAAAACACCACATTTGGACCTCCTAGTGCCAATTGATGGCATAAGAAAATTAAAGGATGAAATATTTTAGGTATTGCTTATTTAGGGCTTCTGCCCATTTTGTGGACATCGCTCCCATTGGTTCTCATTGACGTCTGTCTATTCCAAGGGACCGCCCTCTAGCTCAAGTTGCAAGTGGTGAATGGTCACCCATCGTTCGGCGACGGTTTTGCTCCTGGATCTGGATGCGAGCGTCATTTCAATGATTCCGCACTGTGGCCAGTGTCTGTTGTGTTAACTTCATGGGATAGACAATGCTGCGTCTTGGCAGTAGAATCTTCAGCTGCTGCTAGTCTGGTTGATCGGAAAATGTAGTCATTCAGTGACATTGCTTACATGCTGTGTTTAGTTTATTGTTCTGGTCCTAGACGCAGACCAGCAATTCTGTGAGAAGATGTTGAGTCGAATAATGAGTGGCAGCATCAGGAATCTGGATAGAGAATATGACTGCACCGTAAGACTCCTGGATGATACGGAATACACATGCACAATTCAGGTCAGTCACGTGCTCTATATTTTTACAATAACTGTTTTCCCTCGGCAGAGCATATGGGAAGGCAAGTGCTGCAATTGTCTCCATATAGAAAAGCACGCACAGTGTTTCAGGATGTTACTACCGCAAGGGTCCATACCTCCATTGAGGTTAACATTTAAAATGGTTAAGGTAAGGGATAAGGTTAGGCTTTAGAGTATGGACGTCCCAAGGATTCTGGATAGCACTGACCCTTCAGAAAGTGCCCGCATCCCGCAGGTCCCACGATAGGCATGATCTGAATCTATTGCTGTGTGAATAACTTGTTTTCTAACACATTTTTGCAGTAGCCTATGCAGGGATCATCAACGTGGGCCGATGTTCTCTTGAGCGTATGGTCGGGCCGCAGGAACATAATTAAAAATAATTGTGTAGACCGCAAATTGACCGCAAGAAGCCCAAACATAAATAATGTTAGACTAAAAGATAATAATTTCAAACCTTGCTTACGTTTGTATACGATCACGTGTCTCTCTATTATGAGTGAGAATACTTGCGAACAGATTTCTTAAATAACAATTACTCGGAGCTGAGCTCCTTGTGTTTTTCCAGTCTATTATGTCAAACAATAATACAAATAATATTTGTATTTCTTTTTTGCTCAGAAAATTTGGGGGCCAAATAAAACCACCTGCGGATCACTTGCAGGCAGTTGGGAACTCTGGTTCCCTATGCCATCTGACTTGATGCACCTAGAGCAGGGTTTCCCAAACTCAGTCCTTGGGCCTTCATGGGTGTACTTTAGTTTTTTCCCCCTAGCACTACACAGCTGATTCAAATAATCAAAGCTTGATGATGAGTTCATTATTTGAGTTGGCTGTGTAGTGCTAGGGGGAAAATGTGCACCCAGGGGGGCCTCAGGATGGAGTTTGGGAAACCCTGACATAGAGGATGTCCTATAGGTAACTGTACGTCCGACGTGGATTATCTGTATGATAATCCACCAGCCACATGACCTTATTGGCGTTTTTGTTGCTGACATAGGCTAAACATGGCAAAAAGGAAATGGTTTATAACAGACACATAATCTAGCCTACTAGTGGAATTGTTATTTTTCACTATCATGACAGCGCTGGAAGTAGGGGTTTGAAAAGTGATCAACAGTTTTCATGTTTTATATTTGAATCTGTCAACAGTTTTAAGAGTTCCATGTTATTATTACTCAAATAGGATTTTATTGTTGCTCAAGAGCAATTTGTTTACTGAAATGGTTATGAGCATGTATATAGTTCACTACTATATGTAGACATAGAATTATAATAAAACAAGTTATGTTTTGTCGAAAGTAAAGTGAGATACATTTCCTGTAGAAATCAAAGTGAGATTGATTTCCTGTAAGGGAAGATAGGAAGGAGTATGGTGTTTGTTTCTTTTTATTTTGTTTGCTGCTAGTCTTGCTTTGATGTATCCGTCATTTTATCTTCAGCCTGAAATAAAGGTAGGGGAGAGGGTCGATCAGAATCAATTACAGTATGTTTGTGTGTGTATTCATCTGTGGATCATCGTTCCCCAGAAGTTAGTGGGGAGAGCTGTCTCCTGGACTGAGGAAATCCCTAGAGGGCTCCTACTATTTTTAACACATTGAGACATTCAACAAATCTTGTAGAGGGAAAAATGATTAAGGTTTAGGGACACCTGTATGATGCAATGAAATGTTAAAGCTGCAGTCCTTGTTTCTGTTTTTTTGCTGAAACATTTCCCTTTTGGTTGCATGCATCTCTGTTGGAAATATATTTAAAATAAAATTGTATTTGTCACATGCGCCGAATACAACAGGTGTAGACCTTACAGTGAAATGCTTACTTACAAGCCCTTAACAACAATGCAGTTTTAAGAAAAATACCTAAAAAACAAAGAAATAAAAGTAACAAATCTACAAACAAATTGTAAATTAAAGAGCAGCGATAAAATAACAATAGCGAGGCTATATACAGGGGGTACCGGTACACAGTCAATGTCTGGGGGCACCGGTTAGTCGAGGTAATTGAGGTAATATATCAATGTGGGTAGAGTTATTAAAGTGACTTATGCATAGATAATAACAGAGAGTAGCAGCAGCGTAAAATATGGTGGTTGGGGTAATGCAAGTAGTCTGGGTAGCCATTTGATTAGATGTTCAGTAGTCTTATGGCTTTTAGGGTAGAAGCTGTTTTGAAGCCTCTTGGACCTAGACTTGGTGTGCGGTAGCAGAGAGAACAGTCTATGACTAGGATGGCTGGAGTCTTTGACAATTTTTAGGGCCTTCCTCTGACACCACCTGGTATAGAGTTCCTGGATGGCAGGAAGCTTGGCCCCAGTGATGTACTGGGCCACACGCACTACCCTCTGTAGTGCCTTGCAGTCGGAGGCCTAAGAGTTGCCATACCAGGCAGTGATGCAACCAGTCAGGATGCTATCGATAGTGCAGCTGTAGAATCTTTTCGCTCTAGAGTTGATGATTTGAGATAGAATCTCAGAGCTCCAGGAGAGTGAGAGTGATTTCAGAAGGCCCATCTTGTAAACAGGCCACATGCTAGCCCTTGTATTCCTGCTAGTGCCTTGAGGCTGAGCTGAAGTCATGGGGGTGAGGAGTGATGAAGCAGAAAGTGTCTGCCTATTCTCTGCTCTGGCAGTCTGGACTGGAGTAGAGGCTGGCTACTTCTTTTGTTCTTTCTCGACCTGACTGCAGTTCGGTGTCGTTACCGACTTCAGTGGGCAAATGCTCATCTTTGATGGCCACTCACGCTGGAGAAGTGTGTTCTTCACGGATTAATCTTGGTTTCAACAGTACCGGTGTCGTGTGGGGAAGCGGTTTGCTGATGTTAATGTTGTGAACAGAGGGCCCCATGGTGAAGGTGGAGTTATGGTATGGGAAGGCATAAGCTATGGGTAACGAACACAATTGCATTTTATTAATGTCAATTTAAATGCACAGAGATACCGTGACGTTATCATTGTCGTGATCATTGTCGAGATCATGTCGAGATCATGGCCCACTGTCGTGCCATTCATCTGCCGCCATCACCTCATGTTTCAGCATGAAAATGCACAGCCTCATGTTGCAAGGACCTGTACACAATTCCTGGAAGCTGAAAATGTCCCAGTTCTTCCATGGCCTGCATACTCATCAAACATGTCACCCATTGATCATGTTTGGGATGCTCTGGATCGACAGCATGTTTCAGTTCCGGCCAATATCCAGCAACTTCAAACAGCCATTGAAGACGAGTGGGACAACATTCCACAGGCCACAATCAACAGCCTGATCAACTCTATGCGAAGGAGATGTGTCGCGCTGCATGAGGAAAATGTTGGTCACACCAGATACTGGCGCGTTTTCTGATCCAAGCCCCTACCTTTTTTTAAAGGTATCTGTGACCACAGATAGATGCATATCATGTGAAATCCATACATTAGGGCCTAATAAATGTATTTCAATTTACTGGTTTCTTTAAATGAACTGAACTATAACTGCGTTTATATTTTTGTTCAGTGTACATGTTAACTGCCCAAATTATTGGATGGCCTACCAAAAATGTAGGATTTTTTTACTGCACTGCGTACGTGTGGACCAAAAAGTCATGCAGTGAGGAATTACAATCTTCAGAGAATGTTTTTCTAATTTATCTGCAGATAGTCGTTGTCTGAAGCAGTAGTAATCGTGTGACAGTCAGGGAGACAAATGAACAGCTCTTTCACAGATGTGATTTGTTTCCTGACATTCACCAAAAATAGCAGTTCAAAAAGATCTAGTGATGATGTGGCTAGGGCAGGGGTTCCCAAACTTTTTTGGCCCACGACCCTATTTTGATATCTGAAAATGATCACAACACCAACCATGTGAAAAAAATTATGTAATTAACAGCCAATGTTTACTTTTTTATTTGCGGCTATTGCAGTCAATTGAAAAACATTCTAACAGTATTTCTGATTGTCTTCTCAACTCACCATTAACCATCACATACGTTTAATGTGGGGCTATGACAGTCAATCGCAAATTACTTGACATAATGTATCTCACCACCATTATAGAGATGGGTGTGCGTGATGCGAGGTCAAATCATAAGGTCAGTCAGTGATCATCAGGTCAGAAAGTCGGAGCTCTAGAAAGAGGCCCGAGTTCACGAGTTGGAATTCCGAGTTGGATAACCATTCAAAACTATTTTTCCCAGTCGGAGCTAGTTTTATTCAGAGTTCCCCTATTGTCTTGAACGCACTGAAGTCGTAAGTCCGAGATTTCCGAGTTCCGAGTTCCCAGTTATTTTGAACGCCGCATTAATGCTCAGATGTAGACGGCAGGGTATTATTCCCTTTGAGTCAGAAACCAAAACACCTCCGTAGTGACCCGTGAATGCTTTGTCTGCATCATTCGGTCACATAACAGCTCGATCAGCTGTTCGATTTCACTTACCGGCATGTCTTCTGAGCCAGAATCACAGTCAAATGGATTGGAAAGTAGGTCCCAAAGCGCTATTCCAAGCATTGGAGGTGAGCAGTCATCACTTGTGTGGGACCCTTACTGATGCTGTTTCTGTTAGAAACATGCACAGCCGATGGAAGGGGGGGGCATGGTTTGCTTTTGGAAGACTCCAATAAGAATTCTTTCCTCTGATCTGAATCCACTGATCCGGTTACTCATCTGTAGAATGTTTTTGTAGCCCTGCCTGCTTGGATTGAGTTCATTCAGTTTATCATATGTCTGTAATATAGGCAAGGAGACACATTTTCTTACACAGAAAGTCAACCAAGTCTTCTTTTTTTTACCTCCATTGTGAATGACAACAGTTCCTCTCTCAATGCGAAAAATCTTTTCAACACTCCCCATCGATAACCACCAAGCCTCAGTGTGAAATAGAACATTGTCATGCTGTCATGGGCTCCCGAGTGGTGCAGTGGTCTAAGACAATGCATCCCAGTGCAAGAGGCATCACTGCAGTATCTTGTTCATATCCAGGCTGCATCACATCCGGCCGTGATTGGGCGGTGCACAATTGGCCCAGTGTCGTCCGGGGTAGGCCGTCATTGTAAGTAAGAATTTGTCTTGCCTAGTTAAATTTAAAAAATGCTCTGATCCCATATCTCCACATACTTTTCTGAACAAGTGTGCGCGCAGTGGATGTTGTTTACAACCTAAGTTACCTGCTGCAGTATATAGTTCTGTGTTCAGCTCTTTTGCCGTCAGTTGCTCTCCGTGTATCATACAATGCGTCCATATGGCAGAGGGAGACACATTCATAATGGATTCAAATGCAACAGTCAAGTGTGACCTTTTCACATGATCTAAGGATGCTCTCTGGTTGAATTTTAGATTTGAATAATTTTCATTTGGCTTTTTAAGGTTAACCATATTCCAAGGATTTTGAGATACAATGACGATATTATAATATGTATATTTTTGTATATATACAGTGTGGCAAAAAAGTATTTAGTCAGCCACCAATTGTGCAAGTTCTCCCACTTAAAAAGATGAGTGAGGCCTGTAATTTTCATCATAGGTACATTTCAACTATGTGATTTTCTCCAGAAAATCACATTGTAGGATTTTTAATGAATATATTTGCAAATTATGGTGGAAAATAAGTATTTGGTCAATAACAAAAGTTTATCTCAATACTTTGTTATATATCCTTTGTTGGCAATGACAGAGGTCAAACGTTTTCTGTAAGTCTTCACAAGGTTTTCACACACTGTTGCTGGTATTTTGGCCCATTCCTCCATGCAGATCTCCTCTAGAGCAGTGATGTTTTGGGGCTGTTGCTGGGCAACACGAACTTTCAACTCCCTCCAAAGATTTTCTATGGGGTTGAGATCTGGAGACTGGCTAGGCCACTCCAGGACCTTGAAATGCTTCTTACGAAGCCACTCCTTCGTTGCCCGGGCGGTGTGTTTGGGATCATTGTCATGCTGAAAGACCCAGCCACGACCCATCTACAATGCTCTTACTGAGGGAAGGAGGTTGTTGGCCAAGATCTCGCGATACATGGCCCCATCCATCCTCCCCTCAATACGGTGCAGTCGTTCTGTCCCCTTTGCAGAAAAGCATCCCCAAAGAATGATGTTTCCACCTCCATGCTTCACGGTTGGGATGGTGTTCTTGGGGTTGTACTCATCCTTCTTCTTCCTCCAAACACGGCGAGTGGAGTTTAGACCAAAAAGCTCTATTTTTGTCTCATCAGACCACATGACCTTCTCCCATTCCTCCTCTGGATCATCCAGATGGTCATTGGCAAACTTCAGACGGGCCTGGACATGCGCTGGCTTGAGCAGGGGGACCTTGCGTGCGCTGCAGGATTTTAATCCATGACGGCATAGTGTGTTACTAATGGTTTTCTTTGAGACTGTGGTCCCAGCTCTCTTCAGGTCATTGACCAGGTCCTGCCGTGTAGTTCTGGGCTGATCCCTCACCTTCCTCATGATCATTGATGCCCCACGAGGTGAGATCTTTCATGGAGCCCCAGACCGAGGGTGATTGACCGTCATCTTGAACTTCTTCCATTTTCTAATAATTGCGCCAACAGTTGTTGCCTTCTCACCAAGCTGCTTGCCTATTGTCCTGTAGCCCATCCCAGCAGGTCTACCATTTTATCCCTGATGTCCTTACACAGCTCTCTGGTCTTGGCCATTGTGGAGAGGTTGGAGTCTGTTTGATTGAGTGTGTGGACAGGTGTCTTTTATACAGGTAACGAGTTCAAACAGGTGCAGTTAATACAGCTAATGAGTGGAGAACAGGAGGGCTTCTTAAAGAAAAACTAACAGGTCTGTGAGAGCCGGAATTCTTACTGGTTGGTAGGTGATCAAATACTTATGTCATGCAATAAAATGCAAGTGAATTAGTTAAAAATCATACAATGTGATTTTCTGGATTTTTGTTTTAGATTCCGTCTCTCACAGTTGAAGTGTACCTATGATTAAAATGACAGACCTCTACATGCTTTGTAAGTAGGAAAACCTGCAAAATCGGCAGTGTATCAAATAGTTGTTCTCCCCACTGTATGTATTTTTTCAGGATTTTGGAAATTCTCCCATGACCACATTTTCATATCCACATGGGGTCGCGACCCCCAGTTTGGGAACCACTGGGCTAGGGAATAATACACCTGACTTGCCATGCCAGTGGAGGTCCAGAGAGCATGTTCCTCATTTAATTCTTCCTCTGCCCTTTCTCCGAGGCTGCTAGCCTGCCAAAGACACCCAGGATTCCAGGACACCTAGACTGGAATCAGGAAGCAGTGAAAGGCGTAACTAGGTCACTCTCTCTCTCTCTCTCTCTCTCTCTCTCTCTCTCTCTCTCTCTCTCTCTCTCTCTCTCTCTCTCTCTCTCTCTCTCTCTCTCTCTTTCTCTCACTTCTTTCACCTGCTCACTTTTGCGCATATCCTATTCCCACTGTGTGTTGAAATTCCCCTGGGGACCCTGTTTTCATTACACTCTGATCCCTTCCCTAAACTGTTTAACAAATTCAGAGTTGCCTCTGGAGCAGGATGGCCTCCTTCCTTTGACATCTACAATGCACAGGTGGGCCATTACAGCCTCCACTATCATCATCTTCAGAAAATACTGTGCCAAAACCAGGGAAGAGAAAGTCCTTAACACATAGATGGGAAAAGTACTGTATCTGTCTTAATGCATGACCGTAAGTTTTACTCCAATGAATTATGGATCTTTCCTCTATATTTGTGGGATGAGAAAGTGAGGGCTCAACATTATACATCCCTGTAGTTTGATTGAAGCCGCTGCCATCCCCCTATCCCCATAATCTCAAAATCTCGACCCGAGGGTCTGGTTTCAATGACAGACTCTTTAGGCATAAAGGAACTACGTCACTGCCCAGGGGCGCAACTTTCACTGGGGACAGGGGGGACATATCCCCCCCCCACATTCTGAAATTGCATATTTGTCCCCCCCCAGTGTTATCATTGGAATGTTATACAAAATGAGGCAACAGTGTGCCTTAGGACCATGCAGACACCTCCGAACGTCGGGTAGGCTGTTTGGAGTGTTTATCCGACTGGGTGAATAAAAAATACCCAAGCTGTATGTGAAAGTAAATTCAGAGTGAGGTTGGGTTTTTGCTCAAAAAATGGAACTAATGGGCCTAGCCCGAACCATGGAAAACAACCCTAGACCATTATTCCTCCTCCAACAAACTTTACAGTTGGCACTATGCATTCGCACAGGTAGCGTTCTCCTGGCATCCGCCAAATCCAGATTTGTCCGTCGGACTGCCAGATGGTGAAGCGTTATTCATCATTCCAGACAACGTTTCCACTGCTCCAGAGTCCAATTGTGGCTGTCAGGCCATGGAGACCCATTTCATGAAGCTCCCAATGAACAGTTATTGTGCTGACGTTGCTTCCAGAGGCAGTTTGGAACTCGGTAGTGAGTGTTGCATATGAGGACAGACGATTTTTACGCGCCACGCGCTTCAGCACTCGGCGATCCCATTCTGTGAGCTTGTGTGGCCTACCACTTCACGGCTGAGCCGTTGTTGCTCCTAGACATTTTCACTTCACAATAACTGCACTTACAGTTGACCGGGGTAGCTCTAGCAGGGCAGGCATTTGATGACCTGACTTGTTGGAAAGGTGGCATC
This sequence comes from Salvelinus alpinus, assembly GCF_045679555.1. Lineage (NCBI taxonomy): Eukaryota > Metazoa > Chordata > Actinopteri > Salmoniformes > Salmonidae > Salvelinus > Salvelinus alpinus. Next base: position 33,709,266 of record NC_092094.1, on the reverse strand, counting down.
CTATGACGGTGCCATGTTTAAAGTCACTGAGCTCTTCAGTACAGGCCACTCTACTTCCAATGTTTGTCTATGTCGATTTTATACACCTGTCAGCAATGGGTGTGGCTGAAATAGCCGAATCCGCTAATTTGAAGGGGTGTCCACATACTTTTGTATATATAGTGTACCATTTTACTATCAACATTGAAACAAGGTCAAATGAAATACGGGTGTTGTGTTTCATTTTACATCCTGGAGCTGTCTAAATGGGAGTCCTTTTTTTGTCCTGTATGATAGACGTGAGAGTGAAAGTAGGCCATGTCTAGACCATGTGTTCTCTCTACCATCATCACAAGCTCTCTGACCTCTCATTGCATGTTTGTAAAGCCCCATTTTTTTGCTGCTACATTAGTGGCTCAATCTTCTCATTGTGTTCAGCTACACTCTCCATTTTGTTACATTTGAGTGCAACGAGGTGCGTTGAAGGTGGATTTCTAATTGCAAACCAATAGCTATCTCTGTCTATATGTGGTTGTTTTTATCCAAGAACACCTTGTATTGCTGTATTGGAGAGGTGTTGTGTCATAGTGTGCTGTTTGCTGGTAAAAATCAACACATCCCAGGAGAATAGTTGTCCAGATGGAGCTAGTCTCAGCGTTGAGGTAGGACTCACAACAGCACAGAACGAAGGCACTTTACTGAGCTGCAATAAAATCAAAGCAGTGTCTTCAGGTCTAAAGCAAGACTTGAACATTATTCTAATTTAGTCCTGTCCAATATATTATTTAAGATCATGAATGGGATTTCTTTGCTCAGGTTGTGTATTCTGTTTGCTGTCCTTTTAAAAGTTTTGTCAAGCCCCTAGGTAAATCTGCATGGCAACACGAAAGCCTTGAGTGCATGTTGCATCGCTGTATCTACAGACTCTGTCCCTGCTTGACACTGGATGGGACTGCTGTACCAGCGGAGCACGTAAAGAACCAAGAAATAAAGGCTGGAAGCAGCAATTATTTTTATAAAACACAGTGCTGGTGTGCTTTTTCCTTAGTAAGTTGCAGCTTCTTGGCTGACGATGGTGTAAATGCCAAGATGTGCAATAGATTGTGTTGGATATGCAGCATACTGTATATATTCAACCAAATCCAGGGAGAGTGTGCATGCTTAAGGCTACTCTGTGTTAAATGTGTGTGTGCATGCGTGTGGGGGTTTGAGCCATCTAGCATTATTTGGCTTTCTCAGAAACTTTATTTCTCAAAGCTCAGGCTTTTCATAGAATAAAAATAGGATGTGCTTTCCACAGTTACCCATGCTTATCAGCCTCATCACTACTCATGAGCTGCATTTAAGAAAGAAGATGCCATTTTGTGGTAAACGGCATAAAATAGCACTTTAAAGTCATATCAGAATACTACATTTTTTAGCCCACATAGAGAAGTTTTTACAGAAACTTTGCTCTTCATTTAGACACAGTTTTGAGTAAAGAGAGCACGTGTGATAGATTCAGTGCTTGAGTCTTGTACAGTCTTTCTCTAATTGGAGGAAGAAACGTGTCATTTCCAGGGAACTCATTGTGTTGTTTATTGTTAATCTGTGTTTTGTTCATACATTTAAATGGTGATTTGATGAAGACCCAGATGGTTGTCAATGGTGCAGCACACCTTCCCACACCAATAGCTAATTATAGTGTGCGTTAGTCATGGTGTTATAGTATATGTTTTGTATTTTTGTATTGCACTTACGTGAGCTTTCAGACCAGAATGTGTTTAAGACTATATTATCTAATTTAAACCAATGTAGTTCGGTTTGGAGTCTGAATCTGATAATGTGTTGGGAATAGTTTTTAAAGAATGAACTGCTGGAAATATTGAATAGAATTCCATGGAGGATAATTGAGATAGATACTCTCATTTTCAGTTCAGTGGATATTTAAATTGGATCCATTCAGAACTTCCATACAGATAATTAGATTCAGGGAAACTAATTTAGGTTACTCCTAAGTATTTTATTCTGAGATCTTTTCTCTCTTCAGCTCTTTGTGTTAAGTGTCCCAAGCAATGTCATGCTGAGATCTTATCAACATTAGTGACAGATCATTTTTGACCTTGCAAATGTGGGATCTTTACTGTAGCTAGCACTGAATAATCCAATAAGCCTGTGGTGAGACAATATTGGATGATTGGATGATTCCATGCAAAAACTGCCCTGTAAAGAGAAGCATTGAAGCTTCTCTTCTCTTAAAGAAAAGCAGGACTGAAAGGTTTGGGAACATTTTCACAAGATGGTGCTGCACAGACTGTCCTGGTGATACGGCACTCAGGGGGACAGGGGGGGTTCCATTTAAACATTCAGCTGTTGCTACGGTGACTCCTAACACGGCCAAAATGTGAGATCACTTTAGTCAGGATATCCCAAGGCAATGCAGAAGCTCCAACAATGGACAAACTGTAGCTACTCACAGTGTAACAGATAAGATAAGGTTATTTAGTCCCTGAATGTTATTGGAGCATACTGGTGATGAGGTCACTAATCCCACTTACTACTACACCACAGTCCTGTCCAACTATTCCCCTGACCCAGTTTTCCAGTTCCCCTCTCCCCCACAATGCTGTTCTGAACGTCAAAGACTCCTCTGTACTCCACTCCTTAGAAGCTTTTATGTATCTTACTGTGACACACAGCTTTTATGGACTTAGATGAAGAATATCTAATTATGATTGAAAATGTAATGGTTTCATCATTTTTCACAAACTTTGTGAATATCTAGGTTTTCCCTCTTCACAATGCAGAAAGACTGCATTTAATCAGTGGACACCACTCGTTTTTATTACAACACACCTGTCATAATTGTTTTCTTTACTAAAGTAGAGGTGTATTATTATTTTTGCTAAAGGTACTGCATAGGTGTAAACATAAATTTTTTAGCAAGAGATAGCATTTGTATAGCCTAAGAAAGTAGCAGAAATGCGCAGAAAGTAGTTTTTAATGCATTTTATTGAAGGGAAACAATAAGTCTTGAACTTTTTTGGCAACATAGTGATATTTTCTTATACTGTACAATGAGGAATTCAACTACAAAATACTAGTCTTCTCCCATTTTTTTAACCATTGCCCCCACCCACAAAGTGTATAAACAACAACAATAAATACGAATAAAATAAGATAATAGAAACAAAACAAAAACGTGAAGAACATAAATCAATCAACTCTAATTAGCACATGTAGGACGGTATGCAAGTGTGTGTGCATGGACTTTCCAGATGTATTTCTCACATGTGCAGCACAAAGTATTTATTCTTTCAGAGTTTCTTTGGGGGGCAGAATTGGCATCTCCTCCTCTTGCCTGCCCCAGCTGCAGCCTCAGGTGGATCTGGACAACATTCAGCCCCCTGAACAGCTTACACAAGTGCTGCAGAGGCTGCTGTGCGGGGAAGGCGCTCCCTTCTTTGAATGTGTGGGGTTACAAGTGTCTTTTCCAGCTGCTCCAGGAACACCCTCCTCTTGTTCCACTTATCAGGCATCCAGGTAAGGTTGATCTTGTTCCATATCACGAAGGCATTGTATGAGGACACATCAATGATGTTATGGAAGATGACCAGCGGGCAGTCATCCTCCTGCAGCTGTAAGTTCCAATCATCTTGTCCAGGTTGTCCACGCCTCCTTTGTTGTGGTTGTAGTCCAGGATGATGGCTGGCTCAGGAGGACCACATACTTGTTCCTCTTTGGGAGGTAAGAAACTAGAGTGGTGGTGGGGAGTGAAGGCAAACTTTGATGAGAAGGCCTCTCTCCCCCTTGTTGCGAGAAATGCAGGGGGGAGCTCAGGCTTGTTCTTTCTAACTATGCCAACCATGGTGGTCTTCCTTTTCAGGACCTGCTGGCTGAGTTCATAAGAGGTGAAGAAATTGTCACACGTGACATTGTGCCCCCTCAGTCCATCTGTCACATCAAGCACAACCCGCATCCCCTGGTTCTTCTCTGGGCCTCCACTGGTCGGCTTCCCTGTGTAGACTTGCATCTTACATTTACATTTACATTTAAGTCATTTAGCAGACGCTCTTATCCAGAGCGACTTACAAATTGGTGCATTCACCTTATGATATCCAGTGGAACAACCACTTTACAATAGTGCATCTAACTCTTTTAAGGGGGAGGGGGGGTTAGGAGGATTACTTTATCCTATCCTAGGTATTCCTTAAAGAGGTGGGGTTTCAGGTGTCTCCGGAAGGTGGTGATTGACTCCGCTGACCTGGCGTCGTGAGGGAGTTTGTTCCACCATTGGGGTGCCAGAGCAGCGAACAGTTTTGACTGGGCTGAGCGGGAACTGTACTTCCTCAGAGGTAGGGAGGCGAGCAGGCCAGAGGTGGATGAACGCAGTGCCCTTGTTTGGGTGTAGGGCCTGATCAGAGCCTGAAGGTACGGAGGTGCCGTTCCCCTCACAGCTCCGTAGGCAAGCACCATGGTCTTGTAGCGGATGCGAGCTTCAACTGGAAGCCAGTGGAGAGAGCGGAGGAGCGGGGTGACGTGAGAGAACTTGGGAAGGTTGAACACCAGACGGGCTGCGGCGTTCTGGATGAGTTGTAGGGGTTTAATGGCACAGGCAGGGAGCCCAGCCAACAGCGAGTTGCAGTAATCCAGACGGGAGATGACAAGTGCCTGGATTAGGACCTGCGCCGCTTCCTGTGTGAGGCAGGGTCGTACTCTGCGAATGTTGTAGAGCATGAACCTACAGGAACGGGTCACCGCCTTGATGTGAGTTGAGAACGACAGGGTGTTGTCCAGGATCACGCCAAGGTTCTTAGCGCTCTGGGAGGAGGACACAATGGAGTTGTCAACCGTGATGGCGAGATCATGGAACGGGCAGTCCTTCCCCGGGAGGAAGAGCAGCTCCGTCTTGCCGAGGTTCAGCTTGAGGTGGTGATCCGTCATCCACACTGATATGTCTGCCAGACATGCAGAGATGCGATTCGCCACCTGGTTATCAGAGGGGGGAAAGGAGAAGATTAATTGTGTGTCGTCTGCATAGCAATGATAGGAGAGGCCATGTGAGGATATGACAGAGCCAAGTGACTTGGTGTATAGCGAGAATAGGAGAGGGCCTAGAACAGAGCCCTGGGGGACACCAGTGGTGAGAGCACGTGGTGCGGAGACAGATTCTCGCCACGCCACCTGGTAGGAGCGACCTGTCAGATAGGACGCAATCCAAGCGTGGGCCGCGCCGGAGATGCCCAGCTCGGAGAGGGTGGAGAGGAGGATCTGATGGTTCACAGTATCAAAGGCAGCCGATAGGTCTAGAAGGATGAGAGCAGAGGAGAGAGAGTTAGCTTTAGCAGTGCGGAGCGCCTCCGTGACACAGAGAAGAGCAGTCTCAGTTGAATGACTAGTCTTGAAACCTGACTGATTTGGATCAAGAAGGTCATTCTGAGAGAGATAGCAGGAGAGCTGGCCAAGGACGGCACGTTCAAGAGTTTTGGAGAGAAAAGAAAGAAGGGATACTGGTCTGTAGTTGTTGACATCGGAGGGATCGAGTGTAGGTTTTTTCAGAAGGGGTGCAACTCTCGCTCTCTTGAAGACGGAAGGGACGTAGCCAGCGGTCAAGGATGAGGTGATGAGCGAGGTGAGGTAAGGGAGAAGGTCTCCGGAAATGGTCTGGAGAAGAGAGGAGGGGATAGGGTCAAGCGGGCAGGTTGTTGGGCGGCCGGCCGTCACAAGACGCGAGATTTCATCTGGAGAGAGAGGGGAGAAAGAGGTCAAAGCACAGGGTAGGGCAGTGTGAGCAGAACCAGCGGTGTCGTTTGACTTAGCAAACGAGGATCGGATGTCGTCGACCTTCTTTTCAAAATGGTTGACGAAGTCATCCGCAGAGAGGGAGGAGGGGGGAGGAGGGGGAGGAGGATTCAGGAGGGAGGAGAAGGTGGCAAAGAGCTTCCTAGGGTTAGAGGCAGATGCTTGGAATTTAGAGTGGTAGAAAGTGGCTTTAGCAGCAGAGACAGAAGAGGAGAATGTAGAGAGGAGGGAGTGAAAGGATGCCAGGTCCGCAGGGAGGCGAGTTTTCCTCCATTTCCGCTCGGCTGCCCGGAGCCCTGTTCTGTGAGCTCGCAGTGAGTCGTCGAGCCACGGAGCAGGAGGGGAGGACCGAGCCGGCCTGGAGGATAGGGGACATAGAGAGTCAAAGGATGCAGAAAGGGAGGAGAGGAGGGTTGAGGAGGCAGAATCAGGAGATAGGTTGGAGAAGGTTTGAGCAGAGGGAAGACATGATAGGATGGAAGAGGAGAGAGTAGCGGGGGAGAGAGAGCGAAGGTTGGGACGGCGCGATACCATCCGAGTAGGGGCAGTGTGGGAAGTGTTAGATGAGAGCGAGAGGGAAAAGGATACAAGGTAGTGGTCGGAGACTTGGAGGGGAGTTGCAGTGAGATTAGTGGAAGAACAGCATCTAGTAAAGATGAGGTCAAGCGTATTGCCTGCCTTGTGAGTAGGGGGGGAAGGTGAGAGGGTGAGGTCAAAAGAGGAGAGGAGTGGAAAGAAGGAGGCAGAGAGGAATGAGTCAAAGGTAGACGTGGGGAGGTTAAAGTCACCCAGAACTGTGAGAGGTGAGCCATCCTCAGGAAAGGAACTTATCAGGGCGTCAAGCTCATTGATGAACTCTCCAAGGGAACCTGGAGGGCGATAAATGATAAGGATGTTAAGCTTGAAAGGGCTGGTAACTGTGACAGCATGGAATTCAAAGGAGGCGATAGACAGATGGGTCAGGGGAGAAAGAGAGAATGTCCACTTGGGAGAGATGAGGATCCCAGTGCCACCGCCCCGCTGACCAGAAGCTCTCGGGGTGTGCGAGAACACGTGGGCAGACGAGGCGAGAGCAGTAGGAGTAGCAGTGTTGTCAGTGGTAATCCATGTTTCCGTCAGTGCCAAGAAGTCGAGGGACTGGAGGGACGCATAGGCTGAGATGAACTCTGCCTTGTTGGCCGCAGATCGGCAGTTCCAGAGGCTGCCGGAGACCTGGAACTCCACGTGGGTCGTGCGCGCTGGAACCACCAGGTTAGAATGGCAGCGGCCACGCTGTGTGAAGCGTTTGTATGGTCTGTGCAGAGAGGAGAGAAGAGGGATAGACAGACACATAGTTGACAGGCTACAGAAGAGGCTACGCTAATGCAAAGGAGATTAGAATGACAAGTGGACTACACGTCTCGAATGTTCAGGAAGTAAGCTTACGTTGCAAAAATAAAATAAAATCTTATTGACTAAAATGATATAGTACTGCTGGCGGTGAAGTAGGCTGGCTAGCAGTGGCTGCGTTGTTGACTTTGTTTGAACGTGTAGCTGGCTAGGTAACCTCTAACTGGCTAGGTAACCTCGACAATTTCTCAAAACTACACAATTATCTTGGATACAAGGACAGCAAAGACAACTATGTAGCTAGCTAACACTACGCTAATCAAGTCGTTCCGTTGTAATGTAAGTTGTAATGTGAGTTTCTACAGTGCTGCTATTCGGTAGAAGTTGGCTAGCTAGCAGTGTTAGCTAGCAGTGTTGACTAGGTAGGAGACGGCAGCGCAGCGCGGCGGACGAAAATAGCTGGCTAGTTAACCGAATAATTACTCTAACCAACTCTAAGCTACACAATTATCTTAGATACAAAGATAGCAAAGACAACTATGTAGCCAGCTAACACTACACTAATCAAGTCGTTCCGTTGTAATGTAATCGTTTCTCCAGTGCTGCTATGCTGCTATTCGGTGGCTAGCTGGCTAGCTAGCAGTGTTGACTACGTTACGTTACGAAAATAGCTGGCTAGTTAACCGAATAATTACTCTAACCAACTCTAAGCTACACAATTATCTTAGATACAAAGATAGCAAAGACAACTATGTAGCCAGCTAACACTACACTAATCAAGTCGTTCCGTTGTAATGTAATCGTTTGTCCAGTGCTGCTATGCTGCTATGCTGCTATTCGGTGGCTAGCTGGCTAGCTAGCAGTGTTGACTACGTTACGTTACGACGAAAATAGCTGGCCAGCGAACCTCAATAACTACACAATTATCTTTGATACAAAGACGGCTATGTAGCTAGCTAAGATCAAACAAATCAAACCGTTGTACTGTAATGAAAATTAAAATGGTAAAACTACCTGTGGAGCGAAGCGGAATCTTCCAAGCGTAGCTGGATTGTGCATTACAGGCCACCCATATCTTGATGCCATACTTTGCTGGCTTGCTGGGCATATACTGCCGGAAAGTACAGCGACCTTTTGACAAAAGAGATCAGTAATTAGTATTAGTGTCACAGAAAACAATCACATAAATCAATTATATTACAGCAATACATAATAAAGTTAACAGTGAAAATCACTTACATTACAGATATGAAAATACAAATTTACCTCTGAATGGAACCAGTTGCTCATCAACTGTTACTTCACGCCCAGGGTTGTAGAGGTATGGCAGACGCTCCACCCACTTCTCCCAGACCTCTCTTATGGCCACCAGTTTGTCTCTCACACATCTTGCAGGTCTTGACTCACAGTTATCAAATCGTAGCATTCTTGAGAAAGTGTGAAAGACTTTCAGTGGCATCGTGGCACGGAAAATTGCCCTTCCACTCTGCATCCCAGAGACTACATGTAGCCTCGCCTCGGGACCTATACACACCCGCTAAGATTAGCAGCCCTATGTAGGCACGCAGGTCAATCTCGTCCATAAAGTCTCCATCTTTACGGAAACCCTCAACATTTGTCATCTCCAGGATGATTTTTTCGATGGCTGGTGTGATGAACATGTGTAATGTGGGTAGCCTAGTGGTTGGAGCGTTGGACTAGTAACCGAAAGGTTGCAATATCGAATCCCCGTGCTGACAAGGTAAAAATCTGTCATTCTGCCCCTGAACAAGGCAGTTAACCCACTGTTCCTAGGCTGTAATTGAAAATAAGAATTTGTTCTTAACTGGCTTGCCAAGTTAAATAAAGGTAAAGTAAAAAATGTTGAGGTGATGTCCTGGGCATGGGCAACTGCATGTCTTGTGGGCCCTGGGGTCATCTTTCTGACATTTTGTGCTGCCATCCTGCCCTGGTTGTCATATGGTCACAGGGACCATGTTATTTAGCTGTTCTTTGACAAAAATGTCTCTCTTTCAGCTTGGGGGATTTCATCTGATGCATCATGCTTTGGGTTGTATTCTTCCCCATCTTCTTCTTCAGATACCCCCTCTTCTAAATCATTGTGCTCTGGTTCCTCCTGGACATCTGAAATAAATTAGATCTACGACCTGTTGGGCACTGAAATGTGCACTCATGGCTTCAGCAAAGAGAGAACTGGGGGGACTGTCATCTGCAGCACCTTTATAGTATCTGACTGCATTCCCCATTAGTAAACAATGCTTTCAAGAAATGTTTATTTTGTCTGAAATTTTGTTTATTTTGTCTGTGAACTTGAGCCACGTGTGGGGTCGTGGAGGGAGATGCTGCACATGCACAAGAAACTTCTAGTTTTGTCTGAGTTCAATCAGAGGCACACAATCTCTATCTCATTGCGTGTGTGTGTGTGTGTGTGTGTGTGTGTGTGTGTGTGTGTGTGTGTGTGTGTGTGTGTGTGTGTGTGTGTGTGTGTGTGTGTGTGTGTGTGTGTGTGTGTGTCTTTGTCTTTGTCTTTGTCTTTGTCTTTGTCTTTGTCTTTGTCTTTGTCTTTGTGCTTTTTGTGGTGTGTAAATTATTTTATAACCGTTAAACATAGTGGCGGGTCATTTCTTACCCTGAAGACAACACAAGGGTTAAGCTTAGAAAACAGACCCTTAAACCCAGACTTGGACCACACACCCACTCCACTGAATAGCAGGCTAGTGATTGCTTTGCAATGCTTGCAGTCAGCCACTGATTCCTTCCAAACCACTCATTGTTGAATTTGTGATTTCCAACTTGTTGTGTAATGTTAATGCCCAATGGCTGATGAGCACGATACGTTTTATCTACAGTTGAAGTCAGAAGTTTACATACACTTCGGTTGGAGTCATTAAAACTCATTTTCAACCACTCCACAAATTTCTTGTTAACAAACTCTAGTTTGGCAAGTCGGTTAGGACATCTACTTTGTGCATGACAAGTAATTTTTCAACAATTGTTTACAGACAGGTTATTTCACTTATAATTCACTGTATCACAATTCCAGTGGGTCAGAAGTTTACATACACTAAGTTGACTGTGCCTTTAACTTATTTGGGCTGCAAGCCCGAAGCCGGGCGCAATATGACAACAGCCACTTCAAGTGCAGGGTGCGAAATTCAAAATATTTTTTTTTAGAAATATTTAACTTTCACACATTAACAAGTCCAATACAGCATTTGAAGGATAAACATCTTGTGAATCCAGCCAACATGTCCGATTTTTAAAATGTTTTACAGCGAAAACACCACGTATATTTATGTTAGCTCACCACCAACTACAAAAAAGGACAGACATTTTTCACAGCACAGGTAGCATGCACAAAACCAACATAACTAACCAAGATCCAACCAAACTAACCAAGAAACAACTTCATCAGATGACAGTCCTATAACATGTTACACAATAAATCTATGTTTTGTTCGAAAAATTTGCATATTTGAGGTATAAATCAGTTTTACATTGCAGCTACCATCACAGCTACCGTCAGAAATAGCACCGAAGCAGCCAGAATAATTACAGACACCAACGTCAAATACCTAAATACTCATCATAAAACATTTCTGAAAAATACATGGTGTACAGCAAATGAAAGATAGGCATCTTGTGATTCCAGCCAATATTTCCGATTTATTAAGTGTTTTACAGCGAAAACACAATATAGCATTATATTAGCTTACCACAATAGCCAGAAACACAAGCCATTTCCCAGCAGCAAAAGTTAGCGATCGTAACAAACCAGCAAAAGATATATAATTTTTGACTAACCTTGATAAGCTTCATCAGATGACAGTCCTATAACATCAGGTTATACATACACTTATGTTTTGTTCGAAAATGTGCATATTTAGAGCTGAAATCAGTGGTTATACATTGTGCTAACGTAGCACCTTTTTCCCACAACGTCCGGATATTTATCTGACACTCACATATTCTGACCAAATAACTATTTATAAACATGACAAAAAAATACATGTTGTATAGGAAATGATAGATACACTAGTTCTTAATGCAATCGCAGTGTTAGAATTCTAAAAATAACTTCATTACGACATAAGGCTTACGTTATGGCGAGAGAGTGCACAAAACCTGGGCGCAAAACTAAAAGTACACAGTTCGACAGATATATGAAATAGCATCATAAAATGGGTCCTACTTTTGATGAGCTTCCATCAGAATGTTGTACAAGAGGTCCTTTGTCGGGAACAATCGTTGTTTGGTTTTAGAACGTCCTTTTTCCCTCTTGAATTAGCAAGCACACTCGCCAAGTGGCGCGAAGCTCTCCTTCCTGAACAAAGGCATACAACGCAACACGCCTAACGTCCCGAATAAATTTCAATAATCTAATAAAACTATATTGAAAAAACATACTTTACGATGATATTGTCACATGTATCAAATAAAATCAAAGCCGGAGATAGTAGTCACCTATAACGACAGCTTTTCAGAAGGCAATTCCAGGTCCATCCTCGCGCTTTCCAGAAAACAGGAAATGGGTGACACGTCATTCCAAGAGGATTTATTCCACCTCAGACCAAGATAAACACCTCATTTCTTCTCTCACTGCCTCTTGACATCTAGTGGAAGGTGTATGACGTGCATGTATACTAATACGTATCATGCCCATTTATAGGCAGGCCCTAGAACAGAGCATCGTTTTCAGACTTTCCACTTCCTGGTCAGGAAGTTTGCTGCCAAATGAGTTCTGTTTTACTCACAGATATAATTCAAACGGTTTTAGAAACTAGAGAGTGTTTTCTATCCAATAGTAATAATAATATGCATATTGTACGAGCAAGAATTGAGTACGAGGCCGTTTGAAATGGGCACCTTTTATCAGAGCTACTCAATACTGCCCCTGCAGCCCAAACAGGTTAAACAGCTTTGAAAATTCCAGAAAATGATGATGTCATGGCTTTAGAAGCTTCTAATAGGCCAATTGACATAATTTGTGTTAATTGGAGGTGTACCTGTGGATGTATTTCAAGGCCTATCTTCAAACTCAGTGCCTCTTTGCTTGACATCATGGGAAAATCAAAAGAAATCAGCCAAGACCTCAGGAAAAAAATGGTAGACCTCCACAAGTCTGGTTCATCCTTGGGAGCAATTTCCAAATGCCTGAAGGTACCACGTTAATCTGTACAAACAATAGTATGCAAGTATAAACACCATGGGACCACGCAGCCGTCATACCGCTCAGGAAGGAGACACGTTCTGTCTCATGGGGATGAACGTACTTTGGTGTGAAAAGTACAAATCAATCTCAGAACAACAGCAAAGGACCTTGTGAAGATGCTGGAGGAAACCGGTACAAAAGTATCTGTATCCACAGTACAACGAGTCCTATATTAACATAACCTGAAAGGCCGATCAGCAAGGAAGAAGCCACTGCTCCAAAACCCCATAAAAAAGCCAGACTACGGTTTGCAACGGCACATGAGGACAAAGATTGTACTTTTTGGAGAAATGTCCTCTGGTCTGATGAAACAAAAATAGAACTGTTTGGCCATAATGAGGCTTGCAAGCCGAAGAACACCATCCCAACCGTGAAGCATGGGGGTAGCAGAATCATGTTGTGGGGGTGCTTTGCTGCAGGAGGGCCTGGTGCACTTCACAAAATAGATGGCATCATGAGATAGGAAGATTATGTGGATATATTGAAGCAACATCTCAAGTCAGGAAGTTGAAGCTTGGTTGCAAATGGGTCTTCCAAATGGACAATGACCCCAAGCACACTTCCAAAGCGTGTGCGAGCAAGGAGGCCTACAAACCTTACTCAGTTACACGAGCTCTGTCAGGAGGAATGGGCCAAAATTCACCCAACTTATTGTGGAAAGCTTGTGGAAGGCTACCTGAAACGTTTGAACCAAGTTAAACAATTTAAAGGCAATGCTACCAAATACTAATTGAGTGTATGTAAACTTCTGACCCACTGGGAATGTGATGAAAGAAATAAAAGCTGAAAAAGAAAAAATTCTCTCCTCTGTTATTCTGACATTTCACATTCTTAAAATAAAGTGGTGATCCTAACTGACTTAAGACAGGGAATTGTTACTAGGATTAAATGTCAGGAATTGTGAAAAACTGAGTTTAAACTTCCGACTTCAACTGTATAATTTCTCTTCATCATTTCTCTTCTTATGACAAGGATTGAAAAGGATTTGCCAGTGGATTGTCGACTTGATCCATGATGATGACTCCTAACTTGCTAGCTAAGATTTTGAATGTTAGATGTTGACATGATGTAATTTTTTTCTGTGGCCAATGACCTTGAGCCTTCTTGGATGGCCTCTTCTAATGTAACTCTATGGCAGCACCCAAGGGGCTTGAACTTTTGAGCTCTCCCCGTATATTTTGCAGTGACGTGATGCGGTGTCCCCATGAGTGACAGAACACCGAGCCAATCACAGCGCAACTAGAGAACATTACCAACCCTTACGCTCCGTATTTTCAGCTAGCTGCCTCACCACCACAGAAAGCACTGAGCTAGACTGAAACACCTGCATTTTGGAGCTGCCTTACTCAAGAAAGCAAAAAAAATACACATTTTGTATGCGGCTTTATGAACTCAGTATATATATTTTACATTGTTTGAAAAATGATATGTGACACGTATCAATGCCAAAATAACATGCAAAACAGGAACAATAGAAATTATAATGTTGACGAGTCGCCACTGGTCATGTGTCAGCTAGTGATGAAGGAGCAGCCACCTATGCTGCCTATTAGGATATGCTGCCTATTAAAGATTCAAATGTTTGCTAGGCCTGAATGTTTTATGAGGAATTAACACCGGAGTACATCGCCACTGTTTACCAGCATCACGACTCAGCTGTGCTCTGATTGGCTAGCTGCACGCTGCGTGGCTACCGCATTCAATGATTACATCACATGGAGTTCCAGTAGAGCAGCACACTGAAGGCAAATCATCCCAGCTCTCTGGATCCCTTTCATGTGTTTTACCTAGGAAAGAAGCAACTTGTCAGCATCACTGTCTGGTTCATAATGGAATCCTCTTTGATGCAGCCTTCCAGGGTTTGGAGGCATCCTTTTTATGGCTGTCTTTGGATGGGATCCCTAACCTCCTTAGGATTTATCACAGTTCTATAGCCCTGATACTCCACTGAATGATATTAGGTTTCCGGAATTCAATAATAAGGGCTTAGTGTGGCGGACAAGCTGCTCAACTAGTCTGTCCCAAATTCACACACTCACAAAAATGACAACTGCCTCTATTTTCCCAGCCAGGTTTGGTACCACTGTGTGGGTGAGTGTTTATGTGCTTTTGGGCGGGTGGCTGAGCGTCTTCTCCCTAGTCCCCAGTGTCTCTTTGTGTGGGCTGGACAGACCGCAGACGAGCAGTCTGTCAGTGTATCGATAACTATTGTACTGTCTGGGCTGTATTGAGTGAGAGAGAAGTCTGAAAAGGGCCAGGGGTGATGCTCCAGCTTGGGATATGAATACTGAACCTCAACGGCTCTACACAGGCCAAATGAACATACCACTATGATAGAGAGAGAATGGGATAGGACCATAGCAAGGCATATAGAGTAAAGGGAGAGAGCCTGTGGCAGGGCTAACAGATTGCACAGCTTGTTGGAGATGTTTATATGCTCCAGTGGCATCAGAAATGCCTAAACACACTGCACTGGAAGCCTCTGAGGGGATTTCTTCAATTTAATTTAACCTTTATTTAACTAGGCAAGTCAGTTAAGAACAAATTCTTATTTACAATTTTACCTTTATTTAACTAGGCAAGTCAGTTAAGAACAAATTCTTATTTACAATTTTACCTTTATTTAACTAGGCAAGTCAGTTAAGAACAAATTCTTATTTACAATTATTTAACTAGGCAAGTCAGTTAAGAACAAATTCTTATTTACAATGACAGCCTAGGAACAGTGGGTTAACTGCCTTGTTCAGGGGCAGAAGCACATATTTGTACCTTGTCAGCTCAGGGATTTGAACTTGCAAACTTTCGGTTACTAGTCCAACACTCTAACCACTCTTCTCTCTGCTCCTGCTGGTCTTTGAGCCTCAGGGCTCTCCACTGCATGAGAGGATCCATCCTTTGTCTGGCTCTCTCCTCTTGAGCCCTGTGCCTCTGAAGACTAATGCGGGAACCAAAGGATGTGCTGATACCACTACACTCAGAGAGACAAACAGCTAGCCGGACTTGATTATTTTATTTTAATTATTTAACTATAGCATGTTGCTGGGATGAAGATGAGTGGTGGTATTCTGAGATGCATGTAGTAGGGACGGGCACCGTTTATAGAATATCTGGATATTTTAAACAGACGTTAGTATTCGATTACTAGAGTGAGTGTTCATCTTTGGAGGAACATTGTAGGTCTATTTTAACAAGGAAAAAGCTTTGTCTAAATTAAATTGAATGATCCTAGTGACATTTTTACCTACAAGGATATACCATGACATTTGACATTCTTAATTTAATAAAACAACAAACTTTTGAATGTAGTTTTTATAATGGTGCGTTGTGCTACTGCTGCTCATTTAACCCTCCAAGTTGCCCTGACATTGGTATGCTATTTTTTCCACTTCAAATGGCAATTTCAGGCGCTCACCTAACAGAGTTTCCACAATACCTGACATGGATCAATGCAAAACACTCACCAGAAAACCTTTTTTGTAACAGAATCAGTTCTTTGTAACAGAATCAGTTCTATTATTAGACTTCTTATTTCTCTGTTGCTTAGTGCTGAACGAATAACAGATATTTTGGTTATTTTTAGGTTTAAAAAAAACTAATTGACCAATGTTGGTTCAATTATTTGAATTCCATTTTGTTAGTTTTTTTTTCTGTGAGCTCAGTGGCACATTGCACTGCAGTTTCTCTAGAGATAAATCAGATCAAGCCCGAACTGTGCAATGTAGTAGGGAGTTGTAGTCTCTAACAGGCCAATGTTCTACATAGTTTAGCACAGAAAGCATGGTAATGAACTACAATGACCATAATCTATTGCCCACCTACTTGTCCGGTCTGTGTTTGTTTTACGCCTGCTACATAAAAGAGACAGAAGAATGTGCAATCAAGAGGGATAGAGAGCAGTTGCTTCACAATGTATCTCTACCTGAAAATAAATTATTGATCATAGTTGATAGTTGATTGATAGTTGGTATACCATATTAACTTTGAAGAACTACTAAATTAGTGATTTTGTCTACAGAGATGATGACTTGGAATGAAATAATAAAGTAATCAAATAAACTAATTTAATATACACAACAACTGAAATATTTTATTAAAGTAAAGTAATGTGAATAAATTATGATTTAATAAGTGATAAGTAGTAATGGGCTGTCACTTCCATCATGGGACTTTTATTAATTGTTTTATTCTGTGATGCAGTATTCAACACGCATAATGCATAGTAAGTTTAAATGATAAAAAAAATATTGAAATCGAAAAACCGTGATTATTTTTTAACAATTGAACCGACCTCAAAAAGCACTAATCGCTCAGCACTACTGTTGCTGTTAGCCAAACTACCAGAGAAAAGCAGCATGTCCGCTGTTTACCTCTGCCATGTGCATTTGCCTCAATCTGATTGGTTGAGAGTCAATAGCAAAAACGATTATATATTTTTTTCTACAATCCGGATATCCAAAGAAATGTCATTGTCACGCCTTGACCTTAGAGATCCTTTTTATGTCTCTATTTTGGTTTGGTCAGGGCGTGAGTTGGGGTGGGCATTCTATGTTTTGTGTTTCTATGATTTTCTATTTCTATGTTTTGGCCGGGTATGGTTCTCAATCAGGGACAGCTGTCTATCGTTGTCTCTGATTGGGAACCATACTTAGGTAGCCTTTTTTCCCACCTGTCTTTGTGGGAGGTTGACTTTGTTTAGGGCACATAGCCTTTGAGCTTCACTGTTTGTTTGTAGTGTTTATTGTTTTGTTCGGCGTCTTGTTTAATCTAGGAACATGTACGCTCACCACGCTGCACCTTGGTCCTCATCTTTCAACGGCCTTGACAGAACTACCCACCACCAAAGGACCAAGCAGCGTGGTAGAGAGGACTCCTGGACATAGGAAGAGATTCTGGATGGTAAGGGACCCTGGAGGCAGGCTGGGGAGTATTCGCCATCCAAGGGAGGAACTGGAGGCAGCTAAGGCGTAGCGGCAGCATTATGAGGGAACAAGGCTGGCAAGGAAGCCCGAGAGGCAGCCCCAAACATTTTTTTTTTGGGGGGGGGGAACACGGGGTGTGTGACTGAGTCAGGTTGGAGACCTGAGCCAACTCCCCGTGCTTACCGTGGCGAGCATGTGACTGGTCAGGCCCCGTGCTATGGGGTGATGCGCACTGTGTCTCGGTTGAGCATTCACAGGCCGGTGTGCTCGGTGCCAGCGTCCCGCATTTGCCGGGTGGAAGTGGGCATCCAGCCAGAAAGGGTTGTGCCAGCTCTGCGCTCGAGTCCGCCAGTGCGCCTCCACGGCCCAGTGTATCCGGTGCCTCGGCCAAGGAAGAAGCCTCCTGTATATCTCCCCAGCCTGGTGAGTCCTGTGCCTGATCCCAGAGCCAGGCCTCCTGTGTGTCTCTCCACTCCAGAGATGGCCTCCAGCCCGGAGCCTCCAGGGACGGCCTCCAGCCCGGAGCCTCCAGGGACGGCCTCCAGCCCGGAGCCTCCAGAGACGGCCTCCAGCCCGGGGCCCGCAGGGGCGGCCTCCAGTCCGGGGCCCGCAGCGACGGCCTCCAGTCCGGGGCCCGCAACGAGGGTGCCCAGTCCGGGGCCCGCAACGAGGGTCCCCAGTCCGGGGTCGGCGGCGAGGGTCCCCGCACCAGAGGTGCCACCAAAGTGGGTATTGTTTTGTTCGGCGTCTTCTTTAATCTAGGAACATGTACGCTCACCACGCAGCACCTTTGTCCTCATCTTTCAACGGCCGTGACAGTCATGATATTATTAGAATAGTACAATTATTTCAAATGCCCATTCCTAGAATGTAGCAGCTGCTCTCCTCTTTGAGAGTCCGAGGGATATATTCTTCACTGTCCTACTGTTTAGTGCAGACATTGGAGTACTGTGTGCATGTCATGGCTCTGGCCAGGTAAGGGGTACTGCTGGAGATTAACGACTAATCTGAATCCATCAGGTCAGTACACACTACGCAGGCTGGGTGCAGTGTAGCAGGAAATCAGACAGCGCTTGACAGACATGACAGCAAAGCCAGCAACAGAGCAGGGGCTGAGAGCTAGGGTCGTCAGAGCATGTACAGACCAGCTGGTTGGAGTGTTTACGGACATATTCAATCTCTCCATATCCCAGTCTGCTGTCCCCACTTGCTTCAAGATGCCCACCATTGTTCCTGTACCCAAGAAAGCGAAGGTAACTCAAATACTATTCCCCTGTAGCACTCACTTCTGTCATCATGAAGTGCTTTGAGAGGCTATTTAAGGATCATATCACCTCTACCTTACCTGACCTTCAACAATTCGCCCCAACAAATCCACGGATGATGCAATCACCATTGCACTGCACACTGCCCTATCCCATACGGGACAAAAGGAATGAAATACCTATGTAAGAATGCTGTTCATCCACTACAGCTCAGCCTTCAACACTATAGTGCCTTCCAAGCTCATCACTAAGCTCAGGGCTCTGGGTCTGAACCCCTCCCTGTGCAACTGGGTCCTGGACTTCCTGACGGGCCGACCCCAAGTGGTGAAGGTAGGCAACAACACCCCTGCCATGCTGATCCTCAACACGGAGGCCCCACAGGGGTGCGTGCTTAACCCCCTCCTGTATTCCCTGTTCACCTATGACTGCATGGCCATGTACGTCTCCAACTCAATCATAAAGTTTGCTGACAACACAACAGTGGTAGGCCTTATTACCAACAACGATGAGACAGCCTACAGGGAGGAGGTGAGAGACCTGGCAGCATGGTGCCAGGAAAATAACCTCTCCCTCGACGTCAACAAAACAAAGGACCTGATCGTGGACTATAGGAGACGGCAAAGAGAGCAGGCCCCATCCACTTTGACAGGGCCGCAGTGGAGAAGGTCCAAAGTTCCTCGGCATGCACATCACTGACAACCTGAAATGGTTGCCTTCACACAGACAGCGTGGTGAAGAAGGCACAACAGCGTGTCTTCAACTTCAGGAAGCTGAAGAAGTTCGGCTTGGCCCATAAGATCCTTACAAACTTCTACAGATGCACGATTGAGAGCATCCTGTCGTGCTGTATCACTGCCTGGTACGGCAATTGCACTGTCTGCAACCGCAGACCAGAGAGTGGTGCAGTCAGCCCAACGCATCACCAGGGGCACACTGCCTGCGCTCCAGTTAAACAGTCACCACTAGCTGGCCTCTGCTCAGTACCCTGCCCTGAATTTAAGTCACTGTTCTAGCCGGCTACCACCCAGTACTCTACCCTGCATCGTAGAGACTGCTGCCCTCTGTATATAGAGTCATTGAACACTGGTCACTTTAATAATGTTTACATACTGTTTCCCCCACGTTGTATGTACAGTGGGGAGAACAAGTATTTGATACACTGCCGATTTTGCAGGTTTTCCTACTTACAAAGCATGTAGAGGTCTGTCATTTTTATCATAGGTACACTTCAACTGTGAGAGACGGAATCTAAAAAGAAATCCAGAAAATCACATTGTATGATTTTTAAGTAATCAATTTGCATTTTATTGCATGACATAAGTATTTGATACATCAGAAAAGCAGAACTTAATATTTGGTTAGTCATGGCTCATCCTATATACATTTACATTTTTCTGGATTATGTGTGTATTGTTATTTTTATTTAGTGCTAGGTGTTACTGCACTGTTGGAGCTAGAAACAAGCATTTCGCTGCACCTGCGATAACACCTGCAAATCTGTGTATGCGACCAATAAACTTTGATTCTATTTTTTGCCTAGCGCTGAATGACTGCTAACATGCATCATGTTGCCACGTGAGCCCAGCTGTCTGCGAGTCCAGACACGGCCATGGCTGAGGCCTCACTAACCAGTTCCCTGTTCTCCCTCTCATCTCCTCTGCTCCTCTCACTCTTTCTCTCTCTTCTCCTTTGCTCTGCGGGTTACATCTCTACAGTATGTCTCTCCTTCCGCCATGGTCCCACTCCTCTGCGGGTCTTCAGATAATGAGCCCCCTCTCACTCTACACTTTTGCTATCTCTCTTATCCTTTGTTTCCCTAGGTCCTTAGTTGCTTCTCTGCTGCAGATTTGATGTGCCTCCCTCCTCTCTGGGATTTCAAATGGTCACTAGTGTTCTGGTGGAGAAAGCTCTGACACTTAACATGCTGTTTTGCTCATTTCAGCGTTTCCCTCCACGTGTCTCGCTGCTGCTGATGGTTAATGACAGAACATGACAGAAGACAGTACCTTTCTGTCTGTCACAGAGCATCTCACACTTAATCCCCTCCATGCTGTCACCTCCCTCTCCCCCTGCAAGCACACACCCGCCTGCACACACACATGAACACATTTATTGGAATGAAACAATTGATGTGCTCTTTAGCAGACAAGGCCTCCTCCCTATGCTATTTTCTCTATCTATTTGCAACTCCATCCTACCCTCCCCCCACTCCCCAGGAGCAGAGGCCATTGTTGTGTGGTTATTAGTGCACATTTATCAGTTAGGCGGGTTCCAGCATGCCAGTTCCCCTTCTGTCTGCCAATCAAGGGAATTCCTGGAATGTGTCAGTCCCAGCTGTCCTTGTGGTTGGTGGAACAGTGGTGGGCTGGGCACTACATGTCTGTTATATTGCCATGCTTGCATTGTTCATGCCCCGACAGTGAGTTGAATGAATACCTGTTATTGTTATGTCAGATTTATTTGGCATGGGTTCCCAGATCCTCAAAAAGTTCTACAGCTGCACCATCGAGAGCATCCTGACGGGTTGCATCACCACCTGGTATGGCAACTGCTCAGCATCTGACTGTAAGGCTCCAAAGAGGGTAGTGCGTATGGCCCAGTACATCACTGGGGCCAAGCTTCCTGCCATCCAGGACCTATATACTAGGCGGTCAGAGGAAGGCCCAAAAAATTGTCGAAGGCTCCAGTCACCCAAGTCATAGACTGTTCTCTCTGCTACCGTACGGCAAGCGGTACCGGAGTGCCAGGTCTAGGTCCAAAAGGCTCCTCAACAGCTTCTACCCCCAAGCCATAAGACTGCTGAACAATTCATCAAATGGCCACCCAAACTATTTACATTGACCCCCCCCTTTTGTTTTACACTGCTGCTACTCGCTGTTTATTATCTATGCATAGTCACTTTAACCCTATCTACATGTACAAATTACCTCAACTAACCTGTACCCCCGCACATTGACTCGGTAAAGGTATCCCCTGTATATACCCTCGTTATAGTTATTTTATTGTGTTACTTTTTATTTGATCTTTTACTTTAGATTATTTTGTAAATATTTAGTGCTTGTGACAAATACAATTTAATTTGATTTGATTATAGTCTATGCTTTGACTAGTGAATAGATCTCTGTGAGGAGCAGGTAAGAGTTGACAAATGGAACCTTATAGGATTCAGCATGTTCACACGTAGATGTGACATGAATGGAAATTATCCTCTAATTTGTCCTCTGTTACACACAATGGAGAAATTACTTCATTTTCATAACTGAAACAATACAAAAGGTTAGCCAATTCTGAAGTTTGAAATAGCCTACATTTCATATGCGTCTCTTGAAAATCATGACTTATGGAGGTTGCAAGGGAGGATTTTATTAAATTGCTTCTTGAAGTTGTGTTGTTGGGGTTCTGTAGTTCGTCTATTTGAGATGGTGAAGAGGTGAAGGTTTTCTCCACTGGAACACTCAGAGCTACTGTAGCAGAATGTGCTTTTCAGGCTTGTGTTTACTGCTAATGTGGTGGATCGCGAGCTGTTTACTGACAGTTGGCACTGAGGAAAGCCATCTGCACTTCTCCAAATGAGGGTCTAGCTCTCAGAGAGAAATAAGACTCTGTCATAATTGTGCAGATAGAGCCAGTGTGTAAAGAGGGCTACTTGAACTGCAGTGAGAGTATTGTCTGTTCCCTCTCTGTGGATCTTTCCTTCACTCTCACTGTCTTTCATCTTGGAGTTGAAAGGAGTGACAAAGTCTTTCTCTCAGGTGTGCCATGGATCACAGTTGAACAAATTCTCTAATGAAAACTGAGAGAAGCAGAGTGAGAGCTCGAAGAGATGAGTGTCTTGTTTTTGCACGGCACAAAGGCGGGTTTGTTTTCAGAGTTAACAGTCTCCCATTTAATGACTAATTCATAAGTCTAATTTTCTGCTCCCATCTGGCAGTTTTCCATCGGAGTGTAATTTTTGTTTTCCGCTGGGTGAATTGATGAATGGAATCCAGAATTTGTCTGTGTTTTTGTGTGTGTGCACGCATTCTTGTGTGTGTGTGTTTTTGTGGATTGGCTCATAATATTTATTTATTCCATCTTAGTCACAAATGAAGCCTCCCGTGGTGATTGGTGATTGGATACCTTCTCTTGTCACACGTGTGGCTGAGCCTGCAGATTACACCGACAGCAATTAATTCACGCAATCAGTCTCCTTCCTTTGTGTGTGTGTCAGTGCAGTGGTCAGAGGAGATGAGTGTCTGCTGAGGATCAGGAAATAGAGGAAACAAAGAGACAGGCTACAGGACCAATTAAGTATACTGTATGTTATATGACAACCAAAATAACAACTACCTTAGTACAGTAGTGATACAAGTTCTAAATGCACAATGACAAACATGCATGTGTGAACTGCTGATTATTTAAGCAATAAGGCCCGAGGGGGTGTGGTATATGGCCAATATATCACAGCTAAGGGCTGTTCTTAAGCAAGACGCAACGTGGAGTGCCTGGATACAGCCCTTAGCCGTGGTATATTGGCCATATACCAGAAACCCCAGAGGTGCCTTATTGCTATTATAAACTGGTTACCAATGTAATTAGAGCAGTAAAAATAAATGTTTTGTCATACCCGTGATATACAGTCTGATATACCATGGTTTTCAGCCAATCATCATTCAGTGCTCGAACCACCCAGTTAATAATATGATTTATTTCACATATTGAACATCAGACCTTCTCTCTTCATCACCCAGTGCTCAAATATCTAAGTAATAGTAATTAGCTAGCATAGAGGGAAGTATTCTACTTCTGTCTACTTTACTGACATAACATGTTGTGCCAGCACAGGTAGTCCCCCCCCCCCCCCCCACACACACTCACACACACCCCCACCAGCCCGTCTGGCCGCCACTACCAGCTGCCACAGACCAGCACAGGTGATACATGATGTTCCTCTCTCTCTCTCTGTTGCTGTTGATGATGTTTGTCTGGCCACGTCTGAGACACAACCAGACCAGCCAATGAAGGCCTGTTGTCTGCCTTGTAAGAGTGTCTGATACACACCCCTCCCCTCCTGTCCCCTTTCCACCTGCCTCCCCTCCACCCTCTGTCTCTGCCTGCAGTCAGTCTTTGTCCTCAGAGTTAGCAGCAGCAGTAGGGGAGGGGGACCGGGAGAGAGAGAGTTCCTTCTGCCTGCATTGCACACTGCACACCTCACTGGCTATAATAGCAGATAGGGAGCAGAGAGGACTCAATCACAAAGCAAAATGCACTCTTGCATCTTTTTCAGTTAATTTAATCGGCAAGACTAGTTTCTCTAATGATGATTTAGCATTATGTATTTAACGAATGTACACACCAGACTATCACAGTAAAAGTGAATGCAGGCTTAGACCTGAACTAGTGAAATGGTCTAAATGGTGAAGAATGGCTCATTTAGTGATGGTTCACTGATGGGCACTCATTGCTTATTTGGTCGATATCTTTAAATAGAATTCTGTATTTTGGGTCAGCATGTCCCAGACCTGAACCCAGACGTGAGCAGATGTATAGTTAAAAGGGTTATATGGGTAACATGGATGTGTGTGTGTATTTGTGTGTGTGTCAGGGGTCTCTTGGGGGTGACTGTTCTGTGACGGCACAGAGCATCTGACAAATACAAAAGAAGCCAGCTGTGCTGCCCCTCAACCCTCTGCCAAAACAAAACAGGCTGTTTAATTTAAGAGCAATACATTGATTAATTATCATACTAATACTTTGCTTAGTGCTGAAATTAAATGCATTGTTATTGGATAAATCAATTGGACCTTTGGGAAATTGAAGTCAAATGCGTATATGATGTGTGATCAGTACATGGGTCTGTGAGACCGAGAATTTCATTCGCTGAGTGCCACTTCATTTACAGATGAGGAGAAGTAGCTAGCAGGAACCAGATGGACAGATGTCAGAGTGGAGTGGCCAGATGAAAGCAGTGCTACATGGCTGGCTCTGATCCACTGATCTGAACTGTGCCACCTGATGAAAGAGAGTGGGCTCCAAGGACCAGGGCCTGACCTCCTCTCTGAGAGTTTGTGTGTATGAGTGAGTATGAAGGAGCCCCTGGATGGGGACTTGTTCTCTCAGAGCAGATTTCTAGTCCAAGCTCTGCGTAGGAGGGGCTGCAAGGCCTTGGCCATAGGATGTGTCTGTTTTCACACCCTCCACTCAGATATGCTCATATTATTATGTAGCAGCAAGTATCAAACCTTCCTGGATTTGACATCCATCTCTCCAGCATACATCATACCACTGGACCAGAAAAGCTCAGCTCCCAAAGTCTCAAGAAGACACTTGTTGTTTCAGGTCTTATGAAAGGTGATGTCACAACCATAGAAATATAATGAATTGTAGTGCTGTGGTCACAGCACATGGCTATGCTAGCTACAACAAGCTTACCTCTGCTTCATATACACAGTTACACACACACAACCCACTGGGCTGCAGAAGGCAATCAAATCAAATGTTATTGGTCACATACAGGTGTTTAGCAGATGTTATTGTGGGTGTAGAGAAATGCATGTGTTTCTAGCAGTGCAGTAATATCTAACAAGTAATATCTAACAATTTCATAACATAAACACAATATACACAAATCTAAGTAAAGGAATGGAATTAAGAATATATAAATATATGAACGAGCAATGTCAGAACGGCATAGATTAAGATACAGTAGAATAGAATACAGTATATACATATGAGATGAGTAATGCAAAATATGTAAACATTATTAAAATGATTTCAAGTCTATGTATATAGGCAGCAGCCTCTAATGTGCTAGTGATGGCTATTTAACAGTCTGATCGCCTTGAGATAGAAGCTATTTTTCAGTCTCTCTGTCCCAGCTTTGATGCACCTGTACTGACCTCGCTTTCTGGATGATAGCGGGGTGAACAGGCAGTGGCTCGGGTGGTTGTTGTCTTTAATGATCTTTTTGACCTTCCTGTGACATCGGGTGCTGTAGGTATCCTGGAGGGCAGGTAGTTTGCCCCCGGTGATGCATTGGGCAGACCGCACCAACCTCTGGAGAGCCCTGTGGTTGCGGGCGATGCAGTTGCTGTACCAGGCTGTGATACAGCCCGACAGGATGCTCTTCAATTGTGCATCTGTAAAAGTTTGTGAGGGTTTTTATTCAGCCTCCTGAGGTTGAAGAGGCGCTGTTGCGCCTTCTTCACCACACTGTCTGTGTGGGTGGACCATTTCAGTTTGTCAGTGATGTGTACGCCGAGGAACTTGAAGCTTTCCACCTGCTCCACTACGGTCCCGTCGATGTGGATAGGGGGGTGCTCCCTCTGCTGTTTCCTGAAGTCCACGATCATCTCCTTTGTTTTGTTGACGTTGAGTGAGAGGTTATTTTCCTGGCACCACCCTCCCAGAGCCCTCACCTCCTCCCTGTAGGCTGTCTCATCATTGTTGGTAATCATGCCTACTAATGTCGTGTCGTCTACAAACTTGATGATTGAGTTGGAGGCGTGCGTGGCAACGCAGTCATGGTTGAACAGGGAGTACAGGAGGGGGCTGAGCATACACCCTTGTGGGGCCCCAGTGTTGAGGATCAGTGAAGTGAAGGTGTTGTTTCCTACCTTCACCACCTGGGGGCGGACCGTCAGGAAGTCCAGGACCCAGTTGCACAGGACGGGGTTCAGACCCAGGGCCTCAAGCTTAATGGTGAGCTTGGAAGGTACTATGGTGTTGAATGTTGAGCTATATTCAATGAATAGCATTCTTGCATAGGGTATTCCTCTTGTCCAGATGGGATAGGACAGTGTGCAATGCGATGGCGATTGGATCGTCCGTGGCTCTATTGGGGCGGTAAGCAAATTGAAATGGGTCTAGTGTGTCAGGTAAGGTAGATGTGATATGATCCTTGACTAGTCTCTCAAAGCACTTCATGATGACAGAAGTGAGTGCTACGGTGCGATAGTTATTTAGTTCAGTTACCTTTGCTTTCTTGGGTACAGGAACAATGGTGGCCATCTTGAAGCATGTGGGGACTGCAGACTGGGATAGGGAGAGATTGAATATGTCCATAAACACTCCAGCCAGCTGGTCTATGCATGCTCTGAGGACGAGGCTAGCGATGCCGTCTGGGCCGGCAGCCTTGCGAGGGTTAACGCGCTTAAATGTCTTACTCACATCGGCTATGGGGAATGAGAGTCCACAGTCCTAGGTAGCGGGCCGCATCGGTGGCACTGTGTTATCCTCAAAGCGGGCGAAGTGTCCGTGTGACGTTGCGGTGTTTATCTTGTCAGGAAGCAAGACGTCGGTGTCCGCGACGTGGCTGGTTTTCCTTTTGTAGTCTGTAGATGCTGCCGCATACGTTTCGTGTCTGAGCTGTTGATTTGCTACTCCACTTTGTCTCTATGCTGACATTTTTCCTGTTTGATTGCCTTACGGAGGGAATAACTACACTGTTTGTATTCTTCCATATTCCCAGTCTTCTTGCCATGGTTAGATGCGGTGGTTCACGTTTTCAGTTTTGCGTGAATACTGCCATCTATCCACAGTTTCTGGTTAAGGGAGGTTTTAATAGTCACAGTGGGTACAACATCTCCTATACACTTCCTGATAAACTCAGTCATCGTATCAGTATATTTGTCAATGTTATTCACGGTGTAACAATCTGGGTGTCGTGGGTGTAAAGTCAGGCGCAGGAAACAGAGAGTTCAAGGTAGTGCTCTTTAATGCACACACGGCAGACATAGGCCACCCCACGAAACACTGGGTGCTAAAAAACAAATGCCCCAAACACGGGGACTAAAACAGTCCAGCAAAACCCACAAACAGGAACAAACACGTTCGTCTCCAACATACACAAATGTTACAACAAACAATCCCCCAAAAAGAAACAGGCGGGCCGGCTGACTAATAAAGCCCAACTAATCACCACAAACGCATAACAGGTGTAACCAATAAACAGACAAGGAGGGGGAGGAAAGAATCAGTGGCAGCTAGTAGGCCGGCGACGACGACCACCGAGCGCCACCCGAACGGGAAGGGGAGCCACCTTCGGTCGGAGTCGTGACACACGGAGACTACCCGGAACATATCCCAGTCTGCGTGATCAAAACAATCTTGAGACATGGATACCGATTGGTCAGACCAGCGTTGAATAGACCTTAGCATGGGCACTTCCTGTTTGAGTTTATGCCTATAGGAAGGGAGGAGAAAAATGGAGTCATGATCAGATTTGCTGAAGGGAGGGCGGGGGAGGGCCTTGTAGGCATCCCGGAAGTTGGAGTAGCAGTGGTTGAGTGTTTTAGCAGTGCGAGTACTGCAGTCAATATGTTGCTCGAACTTTGGTAGCGTTTTCCTCAAATTTGCTTTGTTAAAATCCCCAGCTACAGTAAATGCAGCCTCAGTTTCCAGTTTGCATAAAGTCCAGTGTAGTTCCTTGAGAGCCGTCGTGGTATCGGCTTGAGGGGGAATATACACGGCTGTGACTATAACCGAAGAGAATTCTCTTGGGAGGTAATACGTTCGGCATTTGATTGTGAGGTATTCTAGGTAGGGTGAACAAAAGGACTTGAGTTCCTGTATATTATCACAATCACACCGTCAGTAGTTAATCATGAAACATACACCCTGCCCTTCTTCTTCCCGGAGATATATTTATTCATGTTTGCTCAATGAACTGAGAACCCAACTGGCTGTACGGACTCAGACTGTATATCCCGAGAGAGCCATGTTTCCGTGAAACAGAGTATGTTAGAATTCCTGATGTCTCTCTGGAAGGAGATCCTCGCTCTCAGCTCGTCAACTTTATTATCCAGAGACTGAACATTAGCGAATAAAGTACTCGGAAACGGTGGGTGGTGTGCGCGCCTCCTGGTTCGGACTAGAAGTCCACTCCGAGTACCTCTTCTCCGCCATCAATGTTTTTGGTCAGCCTCTGGAATCAGTTCAATTGCCCGGGGGGTACAAACAAAGGATCCGATTCGGGAAAGTCGTATTCCTGGTCACAATGCCGGTAATGCTCATGAGTTTCCGCCGCTCTGATATCAAAAAGTTCTTCCCGGCTGTATGTAAATACACAAAAGAAATTCTGTTCTGGTGTAATAAATAACACATAAAAAAGAAATACTGCAAAGTTGCCTAGGGGCTCAAAGCTCGGCTTCCCTCTCTATCGGCGCCATTTTTCAATCATCACTAAGTCACTGTTGGTATCTATCACGTGTGTGGCTTGACGGTCATTTTGTGTCCGCAGTGTTGTCTTATTTAGCTGTGTAGAGAAATAGAGCAGAGGTATGCCATGTGGCAGGAGAAAAGGAGTGTGGGGATTGGTTCAACAGCAGCTAAAGCACTCTTCCCTGCTCCCTCTTGAATAGAGCTCCCCAGAGCTGCAGACAACTAACCTCCCTGTTGCACACCAATCTCTCCCAGTCATTTGGAGGAAAGTAGTGGTTGTTTGCCTCTGGCCATTCTGTTGGATCTACAGTCATCCTAGTTGGGAAAAGGCTATTCAATATAAAAAGTGTTGAAGGAATTATAGGGAGGATAGTAGGAATACACTGTCTTTGCCATGCTTTATAATTTTTCTAAAATATGATTATAATTTTTTCCCATGTAGTTACACTGCATACACTAACATGCATCAGAATGTAGCTGGTTTTCCGATACCATTTTAGACAATGATCCAGAGAGCCGCTAATCCTTTCCTCATTAGAATTAAATTCAAGTAGATCAGTCCTATCAATACAGAGATCAATAGTCCCTGGGCAGGCAGTGAGGTTGCTGCGGTCTAGCTTGTGGTGGTGGGGAGCTATATTTAGCCCGAATAGATCTCCAAAGTGCAGGTATAGAGATTCAATTCTCACTGGACGACCCAGCCACGCCTCATCCATCATCGGCATGCTGTCTCAAGCTCAACACCAAGATTATTTATTTATTTTTATTTAACCTTTATTTAAGTCAGTTAAAAACACATTTTTATTTACAATGACGGCCTACCCCGGGTAAACCCTAACCCGGACGGCGCTGGGCCAATTGTGCACCGCCCTATGGGACTCCCAATCACAGCTGGGTGTGATTCAGCCTGGAATCAAATCAAGGTCTGTAGTGAAGCCTCTAGCACTGAGATGCAGTGCCTTAGACCGCTGCGCCACTCGGGAGCCCTTGTGAATCAAAGTTGATACATTTATACTCATATTATGGTCTGTGTAGCTCTGTTTTCCTTTCCCACGCTTTTTTGAAGTATCATATCTCTCAACCTGGTCTCAGAGCATTTCGTATTAGTCTGTACGTAAATCCGGGACACCATCACCCATTTCGTATGATATGTTATGAGTTACAATTCATATTATATGTTACAAATTTGCTAAACGTACAATATGTTATGATTTTGTAAAACCTAGTGTATGTTACAAATTTGTAAGTTGGCTAATGTTAGCTAGCTGGCTTACATTAGCTCGGCCAAGAGTTAGGGTTAACGATTAGGGTTTAGGTTCGGGTTAAGGTTAGGGTTAGGATTAGGGGAAGGGTTAGCTAAAAGGGTTGTAGTTAGGGTTAGGGGAAGGGTTAGTTAAAGTGTTTTAAGGTCAGGGTTAGGGTTAGCTAACATGCTAAGTAGTTGCAAAGTAGCTCAAAAGTAGTAAGTAGTAAAATAGTTGCTTATTAGCAAAAATGCTAAAGTTGTCCGTGATAATCTTCAAACTCATAACCTTTGGGTTGCTAGATGTTCACGTTATACTCCCACCCATCCACCTTGACCAACCACCCTACTTTTGTTTTTGCCTTAAGTAACTATCTGTCTTATGTAACCATACCAAACGCAACATATCATACATTTACTATGTTATGTCTATGATACCGGGCTGTACCTCTCCATCCCTCTTATGCTTTGACTTTCCACAGAAGCTGCCTCTGCCTGTATTCTCCTACTCTCACATACTGCCGTATCTACTGCTTGTCCCCTCTTTCCTCCGTTTTAGTCTCTTTTGCATCTGCTGTTTCCATCCACCACAAGAGAGGTTTGCAGAGAAACAATTCTACACTGAACATAAATATAAACACAAAATGTAAAGTGTTGGTTCCATGTTTCATGAGCTGAAATAAAAGATCCCAGAAATGTTCCATATGCACAAAATTCTTATTTCTCTAAAATGTTAGTGAGCATTTCTCATTTGCCAAGATAATCAGAGATACCGTAACGAGATCCTGAGGCCCATTGTCGTGCCATCCATCCGCTACCATCACCTCATGTTTCAGCATGATAATGCATGGCCCCATGTGGCAAGGATCTGTACACAATTCCTGGAAGCTGAAAATGTCCCAGTTCTTCCATGGCTTGCATACTCACCAGACATGTCACCCATTGAGCATGTTTGGGCTGCTCTTGATCGACGTGTATGACAGCGTGTTTCAGTTCCCGACATTATCCAGGAACTTCGCACAGCCATTGAAGAGGAGTGGGACAACATTCCACAGTCCACAATCAACAGCCTGATCAACTCTATGCGAAGGAGATCTGTCATGCTGCATGAGGCAAATGGTGGTCATACTAGATACTGACTGGTTTTCTGATCCACACCCCTACCTCTTTAAGGTATCTGTGACCAACAGATGCATATCTGTATTCCCAGTCATGTGAAATCCATAGATTATGGCCTGATTAATTTATTTCAATTGTCTGATGTCCTTATATGAACTGCAACTTAGTCAAATCTTAGAAATTGTTGCATGTTTCATGTATATTTTTGTTCAGTATATTTCTGAAGGCTGACCTGCTGTGTTATTCTAAACAACGTTAGTAATTGTATTGAGGCAGGGCTCCCTGTGCCGACGTCTTCTGTTAGTTGTGCTGAGGGATGAAAGGAGAGTTGCCTTGTTCAAACCGCTAGCCTCAGGGAGGCAGCTCAGCCTGGAGTGGTAGTGTGGTGGAAGGGCAGGGGTATGATGACTCAGACACCAGGTCTGCTCTGTGACTCATGGTCTCCAGGAATCTAGCATTCCACTCTTTTTCAGGTTTTTGCACTCTCTACATTGTAACTTTGACTTTATTGACGTGCTGAGACTGAGCTGTATTTGTTATACTGCTTGTTTACCTCATCGGTAGGTTGATGGATATCAATCTGAAGTATTGTACCTAACATTGTGAAATATGTTTCCTCTCCTGTTGTCATTACAGTGCAGGGGTGTTTCAGGCATGACTTGGTTCTTATTTGCTTACACTGGTTTACATGAACAACTCGTTCATTCCATCAGAATACACAGCCCTACCTTGAGAAAGTACCTCACATTCTAAACCTTTCTAGTCAACTGAAGTTGCTTTCGTTCAATGCAGGTTGTATTTCAGTGACAACCTCAATGGTTCCAAGTGAACTGTGTCATATTCTGCTGTAGCGTTGCACTTCTCTCCTTGACCACTGTCCTCCTCCCTGCCTCCCGTCTTCCAGTGGCTCTCCTGAGAGGCCTCTCATACTGCAAGCTCCATTATTAATGAGAGTGGCTAACAGAGGTATGGCAGCACAGATTTGATGAAAGCTCCCAGGAGTGTCCTTCAGGATCTGTCCTATTACCTACCCCCTCCCTCCATCTCAGGTGGGACCAGCCTCTGGCTGGTGTTCCAGTAATCGGTGGTCTATAATGTCAGTTACAGAGGAGCAGTGTTTTTTTAAGTCTATGCGCTGGACATTTCCCTGAGAAGAGGAAATGCAAGACTAAGTACATTGATAATCACAAGCAATTAGTTATTGACTCCTTAAGGTATAGCCTTATAGATGACAACATACTGTAAGTCATGTGGTTTTTGACCTCTCAATTAGCTGGTGTCATCTAATGCTTCTGGTATGATATTTCCATTTTTGTAGGGAGTGGAATACTTATTCATCTAAATCAGGAAATTGAGGGTTTGTGTATTAAAGCTTAGTCCAGCAGGCTACACAGCGGTCTAAGTCACTGCATCTCAGTGCAAGAGGCGCGACTACAGTGCCAGGTTCGAATCCAGGCTGAATCACATCTGGCTGTGATTGGGAGTCCCATAGGGCGGCGCACAATTGGCCCAGAACCACTCGGGTTTGGCCGGGGTAGGCCGTCATTGTAAATAAGAACTTGTTCTTAACTGACTGCCTAGTTAAATAAAAACATCAAAGGAAACAAAAACACTCCCGGATGGAAAGTTGCCATAGAGCCCCAAGGGTGGAAGTGATCAAGGAACAGTATATCAATATTATGGGGTGCCACGCTAATATACTGTACCAGACTAATTATTACATGATTGCAATTTTCCTCTGTTTCTCAAAGTTGCAGACTAGTTTCTTGAATAATAGATCAATGAAAATATTATGAATTATTTATGTGCTTCGACAAGGCAACAATGACTTTAGGGTGCACAATTTGAATATGCTAAATATGAAGTTGACAATCTGACTTTTAATGCTAGACTTGCATAACATCTTTGTCCTTACGCAGAGTTAGGGTTGGTAATAGCATAGGTTGTCAAAATCAACATGTTGCCTTTGTATCTGGGACCTTTGATCGACTTAACTTCTAATCCTTTACTTGTATCAAACGCTGTTTGAAATGGAGTGTATGCAGAATATGAGTGTTTGAGTTGTGGCCCTTCATAGTCAGTCTGCAGTGCAGTAATTATGTCTCAACTGTCAGGACCTCTCTGGATCCTCCTGACTCCAGAAGCCACTAGGCCAGATTATACTTCAGTGGCCAGTTCATTCAGACCATCCACAATCACATGGCTCCCAGGCCATGACACAGCCACCGGTCCAGAGATCAAACTACACATGTCAGAGGAGGAGGTCTGTGGAAAGTCATTTTGTGCTTGCAATCATTGAATGGTAGAGGCTTTGTTATGACAACTGCCAGCTGTTCCACTCATTGCTTCATCCTGGGTAGTTTCTTGGTGGTATATGGTACAGACAGGTTTGTTTATATGGTGTCCTTTCTCTATAACGTCACACATTCAATCAATTTAGTCCATTTGCTTTCTGTAGTGAGGTAGCTTACACTCAGATGTACTGCATTTTAAAAGCCACCATTAAAGAGAATGGTCTAGCCATGGGTCTAGCCTGCAGATAAGGTAATCGTCAGATAAAAGGCGCAGCTGATGAACTTTCATAGAAGTTCCATTAGAACCTGACCGTTTGGCTGATATCGGTTTAGTGTCAGGGTAGGGGCCAAATAAGACATAGCCTCCAGAGCTGTCAGAGGGAATTGGGCAGCATTGACTTAATTACTCATTGATCATTGTTCAATGTTCAGAAGTCGAACTGCTCAAGCTGGTGTGGGTCACTGTCTTTCTATTACTAATAAAGCTCTGGTCAAACAAAAATTATTGTCACTCTCTTTCCATGAGTTCATATCCCTCTGTGTTGTCTGTCTTGGTGTTTTTGGCCTCATCTAATAACCCAATAATAGACAAATCTCTCTTATGTCAGTCTGTCTCAGTGCATCAACAGAAGCGCTGCATGCCTTTGTTGATACTTCAATCAGGCCGTCAGCCTTGGTGTGGAGACGTTTCAGAGCATTACCAGAATGCTTATAGCCCTCCCATACATAAGTTGTTTATGTCTGCGTCTAAGGAGACAATTTGTGTAGAAAAAGGATGCTCCCTGTCTTTTTGGGGTGGTTAATTATGGACATTTGCTCAAAGTTATCAATATACACATTGCAAATAAACAGGATAACATTTGCTTTACTTACAATCTGTGCTGCTTTTAATATTATAGTACGGTACTTACAGAGCAGGGACCCTTTCCTCCCAAAGCACTGACTGTCAGCATCACATGCAGTACAACCTCAAAAAATGTGCTCTCCCTCCAGACTTGTTTGACATCAGCATGTTTCTTCTGTCCCATTCATAGTGGGTAGATTATGTTTCTATCATTTTTATTATGATATCCATGCTGAACATTCTTCCCCCAGGACAGCACATGGCAGATTGCTCTGCTCTACTTCCCTTCATATGTATGGTTGTGACTGCTACTGTAGTGGTGGAGTTGTTTTTCATTCTGACACATGCACTATTCATTTCACTATTCAGTGCATTCAGAAAGTATTCATACCCTTGACTTATTCCACATTTTGTTGTGTTACAGCCTGAATTCCAAATGGATGAAATAGATATATTTTCTCTCACACAACTACACACAATACCCCATAATGACAAAGTGAAAACATATTTTCAGAAGTTTTTGCACATTTATTGAGAATGAAAAACATAATTATCTAATTTACATAAGTATTCACACCCCTGAGTCAATACATGTTAGAATCGCCTTTGTTAGGGATTATAGCTGTGAGTCTTTCTGGGGAAGTCTCTAAGCGCATTGCACATCTGGATTGTACAATGTTTGCACATTATTATTAAACAAATTCTTTGCTAGACAGCTATTTTCAAGTCTTGCCATAGATTTTCATTGTGAAATCCCTGAGAGATTTCCTTACTCTCCGGCAACTGTGTTAGGAAGGACACCTGTATCTTTCTAGTGACTGGGTGTATTGATAGTGTACACCATCCAAAGTGTAATTAATAACTTCACCATGGTCAAAGGGAAATTCAATGTATGCTTTTTTATTTTTTAACCATCTACCAATAGGTGCCCTTCTTTGCAAGGCAATGGAAAACCTCTTTGGTCTTTGTGGTTGAATCTGTGTTTGAAATTCATTGCTCGACTGAGGTACCGTACAGATAATTGTATCTGTGGGGTACAGAAATGATGTAGTCATTCAAAAATCATGTTAACTACTATTATTGTACACAGAGTGAGTTCATGCAACTTATTATGTGACTTGTTAAGCAAATTTTTACTCCTGAACTTATTTAGGCTTGCCATAACAAAGGGTTTGAATACTTATTGACTCAATGCCCTGAGATGCCCTGAGACCCTCTACTGAGACTCTCTACTGGGTCTGATGCACATTCTGGTCTGTTGTGTGTAGAATATCCACATCTCAGGAAATCGTTCATGAGCTATTGATGTTTGATGGCCTGAATGTCTGGCAATAATTGAAACTCAAGCAAATTTTACCACGGTTTTTCAACAAGCTTTTAGCTTCGGACGTTTTTATCTGCTATACCACGCACCTGTCGGGTAAGGTTGAACGCCTCCGCTCCTACTCAGCCTCCCGAAAAAAGCTTCTCCCAAGCGGGTGTGACACCTATTCCCGTTGCCTGCTGCACTGCTGATCTCACCTGGTGATCTGTTACACGTCTGACCTGGCCTGTCTCCCCGTCTGATACAGGTACCCCTGCCACAACCCCCCCCCCTCTCTCCCGAGCTTTCCCTCGCCTCCAGCACACACACACACACACACACACACATACACTGCAGACTTTGGACTGATCTGAATTTTATGTAGGCTAATTAACTTGTGAAGCTTATTATGTGAGCTTACTGTCACGCCCTGACCTGAGATATCTCTGTTTTCTTTATATTTTGGTTAGGTCAGGGTGTTACTAGGGTGGGCACGTTAGTTTTTCTATTGTCTAAGGTTTTTGTAGGTCTAGGTGATTTGTATGTCTATGGTGGCCTGATATGGTTCCCAATCAGAGGCAGCTGTTTATCGTTGTCTCTGATTGGGGATCATATTTAGGTAGCCATTTTCCCTTTGGTGTTCGTGGGTTCTTGTCTATGTGTAGTTGCCTGTCAGCACTCGTTTTGTATAGCTTCACGTGTCGTTTTGTTATTTTGGTTAGTTTGTTCTGTGTTCATTCTTATTATAATAAAGAATGTACGCATACCACACTGCGCCTTGGTCCGATTCATACGACGAACGCGACAGAAGAACCCACCATAAATGGACCAAGCAGCGTGTTCAGGAGGAACGGACCTGGGAGGAGATTTTGGATGGAGCAGGACCCTGGACGCAGGCTGGGGAGTATCGCCTTCCGAAGAAGGAAATAGAGGCAGCAAAAGCGGAACGGCGATATTACAAGGAGTTATACCAACGAGGTAGGCCACAGAAACCCCAAGAACATTTTTTGGGGGGGGCACATGGAGCAGTCGGCGGAGGCGAGGAGCGAACCAGAGCCTGTCAGGGAGTTGGATGAGGAG
This sequence comes from Salvelinus alpinus, assembly GCF_045679555.1. NCBI lineage: Eukaryota > Metazoa > Chordata > Actinopteri > Salmoniformes > Salmonidae > Salvelinus > Salvelinus alpinus. Next base: position 33,672,758 of record NC_092094.1, on the reverse strand, counting down.
TTCGACGCAAGATTCCGGAGAGAGGTGCTAGCATTGAGAGCGCTGCAGAGCGGGCGTGCTGGGGAGCGTGTGACTGGTCAGACACAGTGTTACGCAGTGATGTGCACAGTGTCTCCAGTTCGCATTCATAGCCCGGTGCGCTCTATTCCAGCTCTTCTCACTTGCCGGGCTCAAGTGAGAATCCAGCCAGGACGCATTGTGCCAGTTCTACGCTCCAGATCTCCAGTGTGCCTCCACAGTCCAGTACGTCCTGTGCCTCCTCTCCGCACTCGCCCTAAGATGCGTGTCATCAGCCCGGTACCACCAGTTCCGGCACCACGCATCAGGCCTCCAGTGCGCTTCCACAGTCCGGTACGTCCTGTGCCTCCTCTCCGCACTCGCCCTGAGGTGCGTGTCCTCAGCCCGGTACCACCAGTTCCGGCACCACGCATCAGGCCTCCAGTGCGCTTCCAAAGTCCAGTACGGCCTGTGCCTCTTCCCCGCACTCGCCCTGAGGTGCGTGTCCTCAGCCCGGTACCACCAGTTCTGGCACCACGCATCAGGCTTCCAGTGCGCTTACCCAGACCAGAGCTTCAGGCGACAGTACCCAGTCCAGAGCTTCCAGCGACACTACCCAGTCCAGAGCTTCCGGCGACAGTACCCAGTCCAGAGCTTCCGGCGACGTTCCCAGTCCAGAGTTTCCGGCGACGTTTCACAATCCGGAACCTCCAACGACGGGCCACAGTCGGAAACCTCCAACGACGGGCCACAGTCCAGAACCTCCAACGACAATCCCCAGTCCGGAGCCTCCGGGGGCGATCCCCAGTCCGGAGCCTCCGGCGACGATCCCCAGTCTGGAGCCTCCGGCGGCGATCCCCAGTCCGGAGCCGTTTTGTGTCGTTTTGTTATTTTGGTTAGTTTGTTCTGTGTTCATTCTTATTATAATAAAGAATGTACGCATACCACGCTGCGCCTTGGTCCGATTCATACGACGAACGTGACACTTACTCAGAAACACTTTAACTAGTATAGGCCTACTATTTATTTTATTTTATCTCATACTTTAATAGCCTACTGGACTCATCGAGAACTACTCTCTCAAGTTATCTTGTTGGGGCGAGTGACTCTTTGAACTTACAATGGCTAGCCCCAAGTCGTTTTTATTTTTTTCTTGTGCTTTTTGCTATTTGTCCCATGACTCCTGCGTGCTTTGTTGACTTTGAACTTACTTGTTTACCTGACCATGGGACAGACATTGTTTGCTCCCACACTCGCAACTATGACTCTCTATTAGGTACATGGACTCTTGGCTTCCCATCCTATTTTAACCACCTTTCGGCGGCTTTGTATTCATGTTACCTGATGAAATTGCTGTACAATATGATCTTGTTACCATCTGATGCACATTCAAATGTCATAAAAAATCAACACTGCAGAGCTCTCCCTGTGCTATGCCGTGCCCTGATTGTATTACTGCTGATGATATCTGGAAATGTGCACGTACACCCTGGACCATCTACTGTTGCTAGCCCCAATTCTGACTTGTGCTCCAATTTCTGCTTTACTGATTCCTGCTCTCGGTAAAAGCCTGGGTTTTTTGCACTAGAAGTTTATAATCTCAAATAATCCATAATATTATGGATTATTTTCACCTGAACCTTATTATCTCAAATAATCCATAATATTTTCATCAATTTAAAGTTTGGGTTCACAGCTCCAATCCAGATGTTTTGGTCATTACTGAGAAGTGGTTTAAGAAAGAGAGTTTTGAACACTGATGTTAACCTTTCTGGTTGTAACCTTTTTCGGCAAGACAGATCTTCCAAAGGCAGTGGAGTGGCAATCTTTACCAAGGAACACCTTCAGTGCTCTGTTGTCTCTACCAAGTCTGTCCCCATACAATTTGATTTGCTGGTTTTAAGCATTAAGCTTTCAATTAGCTCTTTGTTGACTGTTGCTGGGTGTTATGGTCAACCATCAGCACCGGCCTGTACTCTACTCCCCTTGATGTTATCCTCACAAATAGTCCTGATAGGTATCAGTCTGGTGTTTTCTGTAATGACCTTAGTGATCACTGTTTTACAGCCTGTGTTCGTAATGGCTGCTCAGTGAAACGACCTGTCCAGATTTGTCATAGACGCTTGCTAAAAAACTTTAATGAGCAAGCCTTTCATGAACTGGCCTCTGTAAAATGGTATAGAATCAGCTTGATCCCCTCTGTCGAAGACACTTGGACCTTCTTTTTAAATATTTTCAGTGGTATTGTTAATATACACACCCCCATTAAGAAAACCGGTTCAGCCCCTGGTTTGACCGTGATCTGGCGGAGTTACTCCACCTCAAGATTTCCATTTGGCAAAAGGCTCGGCACACGCATACTCAGGCTGACTGGCTCTCGTTCAGGCAAATGAGAAATAAGTGCACTCAGGCTATCCGGAAGGCTAAAGTTAGTTACTTTAAGGGGCAGTTCTCTCTATGTGGGTCTAACCCCAAGATGTTCTGGAAAGCGGTGAAAGACCAGTGTCCCTACTACTCTCTGGTTTGGTTGCTGGGGATCTTTTTCTGTTATATGCTGTTCCTGTTCCTGATATGCAGATTGGTTATTGGATTCTTTCATCTTAAAGACCTCAGTCTTGACATGGGTGTTTGTTCTCTGGGGATGTTAACAGTAAAACATATTGTTGTTCTCCTAATTGTGTGTGATATTGCCTGTTGGTTAATTGTCCCCTGCAAATTATAACTGGTGTTATGGGCATCATGGAAGTACTTGAGATAGGCCTCCTTAGTCTGTAGCCTAGTTTGGCTCTCTTGTCTGGGGGAAGGTTAGGACTTAAACGATCTGTTTATGTCATTCGGCCAGCAGTGGTCCTCCTCCCTGCAGACAGACTGTGTGTGTGGGTGCGTGTGTGTGTGGGCGGTGGTGTGTGTGTGTGTGTGTGGGGGGGGGCTGTGTGTGTGAGAATGTTTCTGTGTTTGAGTGTGTGCATGTGTAGGTGCATGCAAGGGTGTGTTCTAATCTACTCTAACTGCTGCTTCAGTGAACCAAACACATCCATACGGCCTGTTTTCTCTGGCCGTGTCTGACTCTTCACAGCACAGATACAGTATGTAACAACTAATACATCTACTGTAGGCTTATGAATGGCATGAGGAATATTACAGAGTACAGAGTCGTCTGGCAAGGTTTGTGCTCATGGGGTGGAATTGTTGTTCCTTGGTTTCTGACAATAGAATTAAAATCATTAAACATGAATGAGTGGTGATATACTCTACTGTAGATCATTCAGAAACAGAAACAGGCCTCCAATGACTCATATCATATTTGAGCTTCTCCTTCCAGCCCAGAGCAGGGATTAAGATTTGATTAGAAGTATTTGTCAAGAAGGGATGTAACAGGAAAGTTCAATGGAAGCAAGAGCCTCATTTGGCAGGATTAAACCAGATTTACTAGCAGGCTTGTTTCTGTGGGTTGGGAAAGACTGCGCTCAAAAGCCCATTCAATTTGGTATTCCTTATGGTGAAGCTAAACAGACTTTCCTCTGAAGACATTCAGGTAGAGGGGGTATTATATGTGCATCAATGAGCAGCTCAGGCTGCATTTACACAGGCAGCCCAATTCTGATATTTTCTTCACTAATTGGTCTTTTGACCAATCAGATCAGCTCTGAAAAATATCTGATGTGATTGGTCAAAATACCAATTAGTGGGAAAAAGATCAGAATTGGGCTGCCTGTGTAAAGGCAGCCTAAGTTTAACCTTGTGGACAGGACGACCTTACTGCTTGACTGAACCCCTCACTATCCATATGTAATTTAAGTGGCCATCCATGACAACCTGAGAGAGAACCTATGGGACTGTACAAAATAGCACAGATTGAAGGACGATAGAGACCATTTGAAGCTATTTCTGAGCAGCACTGAGCTGAGCACAGATGTAAATGTGAACCCTAACCTTGCTATGAGAGATAGTGAGAGTCCAGACAGATCCTGGAGGCTGCCCCCTGTCCTGTACCTACCCTAAATAAATATGTCTATCATGTCAGCATGCAGCGGTGAAAGGTATGAAAATGCAAATTTTTAAATTAACTGAGTTAAGGTGGTGAAGGGAAGAGAGGGCTTGAACTCATGCACCTCAGCTCACTCTCCTTGTCTCTAACTCTTCTGTCTCTAACTCTCCCCATATTGAACTCTCCCTGTATCTAACTCTGCCTCACAATTTCTCAGGGTGGAGTGGAACATTTTCTCGGTGGGTAGACCTGAACGGCAGAGCACAGAGCTAAACCTTGAATTGCTTTTTCTGTCAGCATTACCTTCTGACTTCCATCTAAAAAAGGGCGATGGACCTTTATTACTCTCTAATGATGTAGTCATCCTGTGAATCTTTTGTTCATGGGTACATTATGGAAAGTTGATAAAACACCTTGTTTCATGAACCACAAAAAGCCTTACTATAATCTCTCATATCATTTTATTTTTATTTTTATTTCACCTTTATTTAACCAGGTAAACTAGTTGAGAACAAGTTCTCATTTACAACTGCGACCTGGCCAAGATAAAGCAAAGCAGTGCGACACAAACAACAACACAGAGTTATACATGGAATAAACAAGCGTACAGTCAATAACACAACAGAAAAAAAAGAACGTCTATATACAGTGTGTGCAAATGGCATGAGGAGGTAAGGCAATAAATAGGCCATAGTAGCAAAGTAATTATAGTTTAGCAGATTAACACTGAAGTGATAGATGAGCAGATGTAGATGAGCAGATGATGATGTGCAAGTAGTGAAACTGGTGTGCAAAAGAGCAGAAAAGTAAATAAAAACAATATGGGGATGAGGTAGGTAGATTTGGTGGGCTATTTACAGATGGACTATGTGCGATTGGCGATTGGTTAGCTGCTCCGATAGCTGATGTTTAAAGTTAGTGAGGGAAATGTAAGTCTCCAGCTTCAGCGATTTTTGCAATTCGTTCCAGTCACTGGCAGCAGAGAACTGGAAGGAAAGGCGGCCAAAGCAGGTGTTGGCTTTGGGGATGACCAGTGAGATATACCTGCTGGAGCGCGTGCTACGGGTGAGTGTTATCGTGACCAGTAAGCTGAGATAAGGCGAAGCTTTACCTAGCAAAGACTTATAGATGACCTGGAGCCAGTGGGTGAGCTAAATGATGAGCTAAATGTTGATTCCATTGTCCAACAAGGCTGGAATCACATCAATGATTTCTAACAGCGTCACCCCGAAATAGTTTTTATGTAAATGTATATTTTATTTGCTCTAGTGTGTTGATTTTGATTTAGGGGCATGGATCAGAAAACCAGTCAGTATCTGGTGTGAGCACCATTTGCCTCATGCGGCACGACACATCTCCTTCGCATAGAGTTGATCAGGCTGTTGATTGGGACCTGTGGAATATTGTCCCACTCCTCTTCAATGGCTGTGCAAAGTTGCTGGATATTGGCGGGAACTGGAACACGCTGCCGTACACATCGATCCAGAGCATCCCAAACGTGCTCAATGGGTGACATGTCTGGTGAGTATGCAGGCCATGGAAGAACTGGGACATTTCCAGCTTCAAGGAATTGTGTACAGATCCTTGCGACATGAGGTTGTGCATTATCATGTTGAAACGTGAGGTGATGGTAGCGGATGTATGGCACGATAATGGGCCTCAGGAACTCGTCACGATATCTCTGTGCATTCAAATTGCCATCGATAAAATGTGTTTGTTATCCGTAGCTTATGCCTGCCCATACCATAACCCCACCGCCACCATGGTGCACTCTGTTCATAACGTTGACATCAGCAACCCACTCGCCCACACGACGTCATACACACTGTCTGCCATCTGCCCGATACAGTTGAAAGTGGAATTAAGCTGTGAAGAGCACACTTCTCCAGCATGCCAGTGGCCATCAAAAGTGAGCATTTGCCCACTGAAGTCGGATACAAACTGCAGTAAGGTCAAGGTGTGGACGACAAGCACACAGATTAGATCCCTGAGACGGTTTCTGACAGTTTGTGCAGAAATTCTTCGGTTGTGCAAACCCACTGTTTCATCAGCTGTCCGGATGGCTGTTCTCAGATGATCCAGCAGGTGAAGAAGCCAGATGTGGAGGTCCTGGGCTGGCGTGGTTACACATGGTCTGCGGTTGTGAGGCCGGTTGGACGTTCTGCCAAATTCTCTAAAACGACGTTGGAGGCGGCTTATGGTAGATAAATTAACATTCAATTCTCTGGCAACAGCTCTGGTGGACATTCCTGCAGTCAGCATGCCAATTGCAAGTTCCCACAAAACTTGAGACATCTGTGACACTGTGTTGTGACAAAACTGCACATTTTAGAGTGGCCTTGTATTATCCCCAGCACATGATGCACCTGTGTAATGATCAGGCTGTTTAATAAGCTTCTTGATATCCCACACCTGTCAGGTGAATTGATTATCTTGGCAAATGAGAAATGCTCATTAACAGGGATGTAAACAAATGTGAGCACAAAATTTGAGAGAAATACGCTTTTTGTGCATATGGAACATTTCTGGGATCTTTTATTTCAGCTCATGAAACAATGGACCAACACTTGACGTGTTTATTTTTGTTTAGTATATATTATATGTTGAAAAACAATGTTTTTAAAGTGGTCTTGTACCACAACCTCAGATATGAAACCGTCTGAATGTTGGACATTTTTGACAGGATTGATAGAATTAAGAATCCCCCCTTAGACTTCCAGGTAATGACTTTCTGTTTATAGAACTGCAAGGCTAATTGATTCCCGAGGATTCTCCAGAGTGGTTGGCGATGGAACAAGTCCATGCTTTCTGGGGCACCACGGGTACAGTAGTAGCAGACCCACAGAATGACATGAAGCAAAAAAATTATCTAATTATTAACTGATAATAATAAAAATATACATTTACTTTTAATCCGTCTATCTGCATATTTCAATACATGGCATATGAGTGTGCGGCGAGATTTCCACTGGGTAGGACCGTACTTTTCACATCAATCATTTAGAAAAAACATTTGCTTAAAAACTGGAACTCTAGTGATCCTCCATTGTTGGAGGATCAAATGCATTATTATTTGACTATTGAAAGGGTGTGGGCGACAGAGAAGGGCAGAGTGGTGCAATTTGAGGTCATGTCGAATAGAGTCCTGCAGGTGCTGGAGATGGAGGCGGCGGTAGCATGTGGATCTGTTTAAGGTGTGATGTTGTTGATGATTGTGTGAGTCTGTCTGGTTTTTGTCTGTGTATGTTTATATTGTTTGAAAAGTTTAATAAAATCTTATAAAAATAAATACATTTATAATAAGTAGAAAACAAATAGGATAACATTTATATCTTAAAATAGCAACATGTTTCCAAAAATGCTTTAAAAGTCCAATGCAGCCACTTTTATCTCAATATCAAATCATTTCTGGGTAGCAATTAAGTACCTTACTGTGATTGTTTTCAATTAAAATGGTAAAAAAATAAACAAAGGTCAATTTCTCAAGCAAAGGTCAATTTAGTTGTTATTGGCAGAGAGGTTTGGAAATCTTTCTTATTAGTCTCTTAACTAATTTAATGCATGTGGATGTCACCATGGAAGGCCAAAACTCCATTCCACCAGAACAGCACAAAATTTCAGGCAGTCTTTTCAAACAGCTCTTACACTAAAACGGCATTATACACATTTTCACAATTTCACAGTATTATTCCAACCTCATATTGTGGAAATATATATTCAACACAGGGCAAATCATGTTTTTGACTGCACTAGGCCTTTAATAAGATTTTTTAAAAGCGGTGAAATGATCAGTTTTACTTTTCCTAAATTCCAGGACTCACTGTGCAGAGACAGACCAGTGAGGCTTCCCACTCTGCAGAACTACATGACATCATAGCTTCCACAGCCTCCAGGCCCTTGGCTGAGAGGAGGTTGGAAAGATGGGGTCAAGGGCCTGAAGTGAAAAGCAGATCCTCCCACCCACACCACCCAGTCAGAGAGAGTCCCAGTCTGACTGACCATATGCAGCCCAGGCCAGTGCAGCCAAACCAGGCGACTCCCGCTCATCCCGGGGGAAACAAAGCCCCCTTTCAGGCCCTTTTCCTCTATAACCATGAAGCAATCTGTTCCTCTTGGCTGCTTCTTGTGAAGTGAGCCGGCATTTCCACGTTGCCTTGTTGCTGCTTTGTATAACGCTCGACCAGCCAGGCTGATTTCACTGTTTGATTTCCCTCCCTGCTTGGCCCATCTCAGAAAAGGGCACAGAGGCATAGCTGAACAATCCACCCAAGTGACTGCAGCAATGCATCAAGCATGCTCATTGTGATCATTGATTTGAGAGAGGCACATTCCTCTCTGTAGTCTTGAGAACAAGAGGGAAGCAAAGATCACAAATGGAGGTATACTGTGAGTTAACTACCCCATCAGATAACAAAATTACTTCAGAAGTCTAGTTATGGACCTTACCAGAGAAGGGCCCCTTGGAGCTCCAGTGGAATCGAGGACCTGGTGATGTTGATGTTGAGAGAGAGGAGACGTGGTTACAGGAAGGTTGAGAAAGCTCATTGGCAGTGTTGCGTGTACATCACAGGCAGATGGTGGCACCTTAAATGGAGAGGACGGGCTCATTGTAATGGCTGGAACAGAATAAATTATTCCATTCACTCCATCCCATCATTTATTACGAGCTGTCCTCCCCTCACCAGCTTCCTGTGGTGTACATTCTAACCCTACTCTGATTGCCTGAGAAGCTCCAGGGGCCCGTGCTGGCAGGCTGTTGTGTTGGTGACTAATGAAGGCCAACTAGGGCTACCTGGACCTGCATTCACCTGTACTCACCTCAGTCCGCTCAACTGATGTCACATCCACTGCCTGTCAGATAACCGCTTCCCTGCCCTCCTGTCGCTCAACTCCATTGGCCTGATTCAGTCACTCTTGTATTGTCACAATCTCAGGTGATCAGATGTCCTTGTGTCACTTTTACCTGCAAACACATTCACAGCCTCTGAATACCTCAAGACGGTTAACTCTGTGTCCACAAATGGAGTCTTGTTTTGGAATTAACAAAACTTTACATAAAACTTTACATTCTGAACTGAACTGAGAACATTATGGGGGCATAAACAGACATGGGGACCCTGGGCCTCTAATGAGGAGTTCCTTTATCTTTGCCAGTGAACATGTGTGTACCTAATTCTATGTGAAAGGTTATATTAGTTATATACTTTTTACAGTTGACTCGTACAAAGTCAGTAAACTGAAGCAGATGGGATTTGTTGAAAGCTTTATTAAAAGAGACATACTGCAATAATTATCGTTAGAATATTTCACAGGTTTAACCAACTGGTTCACAGGCAGATTTAAAAAACAAGAGCATTGCTTTTGAATAGTCACTCAGTTTAATTTATCCTCTAGCTTTTGAAGTCCATATAATTGTTCTGTTTGGGTAGGTATTGTAATGTAAAGAGATGTCTCTCTTGTTCCAGTAAGACTGTGAATAGCTGTGTATGATGTATCTGACAGGGTATTGACTTCCCACATCTCCTTTTCTCTGTATATCTTCATCAGCAAGGATTCATAGCTTTCAACTGCAAATATAGAGAAAGCCCTGACTTGGCCTAATGCAAAGTTTAGCCAGAGCCTTTTGCTGAGTGTTGTTGATGATGAACCAGACAGGAACAGGGGACACAGAGCAGCTCTCTATCTGGAAAAGCTTAGGTTTATTAGCTGAGTGTCACATCTCTAACCCCTCGCCTCCACTCCAGTGTATTTGGACTGTGGAGCTGCAGCCACAGAATCTCATTACATCCATTCGAGTGGATGTTGCGGCTCTCCATCCCTCCTGAGGCAGATGGAGGGGCTGACACAGCTGCCGATGCACAGACGTAATTAAGAATGTAAGATTAGACCCACTCCAAGAAAAATGTAGAGCTTCAAAGCTCATTTGGAAAGGAATAATGAGTTACTTTATATATGCAAATGCAGCTGTCAGTGGTTGTGTTGGTTGGAAATAAACACAGGTTTTAGCAGTTGTCCCTCTGATATGATGATTATGATCATCATGACACATTTTTGTTCATATGGGGATGCAGTCCTTGCCACTGTGCCTTGAATGTCACAGTTAATCTGCATCTTCACATGTACAGTTGAAGTCGGAAGTTTACATACACCTTAGCCAAATACATTTAAACTCAGTTTTTCACAATTGCTGACATTTAATCCGAGTAAAAATGTCCTGTCTTAGGTCATTTAGGATCACCACTTTATTTTAAGAATGTGAAATGTCAGAATAATAGTAGAGAGAATGATTTATTTCAGCTTTTATTTCTTTCATCACATTCCCAGTGGGTCAGAAGTTTACATACACTCAATTAGTATTTGGTAGCATTGGATTTAAATTGTTTAACTTGGGTCAAACGTTTCCGGTAGCCTTCCACAAGCATCCCACAATAAGTTGGGTGAATTTTGGCCCATTCCTCTTGACAGAGCTGGTGTAACTGAGTCAGGTTTGTAGGATCCTTGCTCGCACACGCTTTTTCAGTTCTGCCCACAAATGTTCTATGGGATTGAGGTTAGGGCTTTGTGATGGCCACTGCAATACCTTGACTTTGTTGTCCTTAAGCCATTTTGCCACAACTTTGGAAGTATGCTTGGGGTCATTGTCCATGTGGAAGACCCGTTTGCGACCAAGCTTTAACTTCCTGACTGATGTCTTGAGATGTTGCTTCAATATATCCACATAATTTTCCTCCCTCATGATGCCATCTATTTTGTGAAGTGCACCAGTCCCTCCTGCAGCAAAGCACCCCCACAACATGATGCTGCCACCTCCGTGCTTCACAGTTGGGATGGTGTTCTTCGGCCTGCAAGCCTCCCCCTTTTCCCTCCAAACATAACGATGATCATTATGGCCAAACAGTTCTATTTTTGTTTCATCAGACCAGAGGACATTTCTCCAAAAGTACGATCTTTGTCCCCATGTTGCAAACCGTAGTCTGGCTTTTTGATGGCGGTTTTGGAGCAGTGACTTCTTCCTTGCTGAGCGGCCTTTCAGGTTATGTCGATATCGGACTCGTTTTACTGTGGATATAGATACTTTTGCACCTGTTTCCTCCAGCATCTTCACAAGGTCCTTTGCTGTTGTTCTGGGATTGATTTGCACTTTTCGCACCAAAGTACGTTCATCTCTAGGAGACAAAACACGTCTCCACGGCTGCGTGGTCACATGGTATTTATACTTGCGTACTATTGTTTGTACACATGAACGTGGTACCTTCAGGCATTTGGAAATTTCTCCCAAGGATGAATCAGACTTGTGGAGGTCTACATGTTTTTTCTGAGGTCTTGGCTGATTTCTTTAGATTTTCCTATGATGTCAAGCAAAGAGGCACTGAGTTTGAAGCTAGGCCTTGAAATACATCCACAGGTACACTTCCAATTGACTCAAATTATGTCAATTAGCCTGTCAGAAGCTTCTAAAGCCATGACATACTTTTCTGGAATTTTCCAAGCTGTTTAAAGGCAAAGTCAACTTAGTGTATGTAGATTTCTGACCCACTGGAATTGTGATACAGTGAATTATAAGTGAAATAATCTGTCTGTAAAGAATTGTTGGAAAAATGACTTGTTTCATGCACAAAGCAGATGTCCTACCTGACTTGCCAAAACTATAGTTGTTAACAAGAAATTTGTGGAGTGGTTGAAAAACGAGTTTTAATTGACTCCAACCTAAGTGTATGTAAACTATCCGAATTCAAATGTATACTGAGATCAATCATGTGACACTTAGATTGCACACAGGTGGACTTTTTTTAAACTAATAATGTGACTTCTGAAGGTAATTGGTTGCACAAGATCTTATTTAGGGGCTTCATAGTAAAGGGGGTGAATACATATTCACGCACCACCGTTTTATAAAAAAAAAAAAAAAATTGTCGATACAAGTTACTTTTTTCATTTCACTTCATCAATTTGGACTATTTTGTGTATGTCCATTACATGAAATCCAAATAAAAATCCATTTAAATTACAGGTTGTAATGCAACAAAATAGGAAAAATGCCAAGGGGGATGTAACGATCGTCTAATTCCTCCTCCTCGGATGAGGAGGGTCGGACCAAAATGCAGCGGTGAATGTGGACATAACGATATTTATTAAAGTAAAGACGTAACACGAAAACACTTTAACAAACTACAAAACAAATAAACGATGTAGACAGACCTGGACTTGAGAACTTACAATAAACGAAGAACGCACGAACAGGAACAGACTACATACACGAACGACAAAACGAAACAGTCCCGTGTGGTGCAACATACACAGACACGGAAGACAACCACCCACAACAAACAATGTGAAACAACCTACCTTAATATGGTTCTCAATCAGAGGAAACGTCAAACACCTGCCTCTAATTGAGAACCATATCAGGCAACACATTTCCCAACATAGAAACACATAACATAGAATGCCCACCCCAACTCACGCCCTGACCAACTAAACACATACAAAAACAAGAGAAAACAGGTCAGGAACGTGACAGGGGATGAATACTTTTGCAAGGCACTGTATGTCCTCAGATGGCTGCTTTGCTTTCCATTATTTGTTTCTGCGGTGCAAACTAAGCTGTGCAAACATTTTCACCAAATATATGGTATTATTAATCTAGGCTATTTATTAAATGAAATTACATTTTTTTCAGTCTCAGCTAACCTGGAATTTTTGTCCACAATGTGAATCACATCAAACTAAGATGCAGAACGTAATGAGTGTTGTTCACACAAAGATCTTTCAAACATACCCTGGTGGACAGAATTTAATCCATGAAATCGACACAGACATCAGGGCAAATCTTATAAAACATGTAGGAAAAGGGGAAAGTGACACTGAAACAACCTTAAAGGGAGGCAAGCTAGCCTAAACTCTACCTCTGGACCACAGTATCTGTCCCTTCACATGACACTATAATCCTGCATCCACTATGGTTAGTACACAACTCAGAGAGGCAGCCAGTGACACTGAGATAGTGGCGTGACAGACATGCTTGACAAGAGTTTCCGATGACATGGAATCCAGTCACACAGGCAGATTAGCACAGAAAGCTGTGCTGTACCAATCTGCTGTACATCCACCTGAGTAGTAGGAGAGGGCACCCTGGGAGCATGATGCCTCTGCGGTAAGGTTAACCGCTGAGAACTACGATTGCCTCCTCAACAGAGTCGCACTTAATTGGTTGGTGTACTTAATTAAAAGTGGGTTATTTTGAGACCAATCTTATTATAGAGCTAATATAATTTAAGCCTCTTAAAATAGAAGGCAAAAAGGGTAGTAAAAATGTATCTTTTTAAAGGCAATTCCAATAATTATTTTAGGAGATTTTCAATTCATTGGCATAGGGCAGAAGTTACCTACCTTAAAATATACAGATCTAAAATGTATAGGCTAGCCTGTGCGCTCCCATAAAAGTGTGTTTGACATTTGCCTGTCAAGAGACCCAGTGGGACACAGAGCCTCAGAGAGGATGACCCAGGGGTGCTGAGCAGGTGGGAAGAGACTCATCACCTTCATGAGACTGAGTGTCCTCCTGTCTCAAACAGAACCAGTCCAACAAGCACTCTGTCATGTGACCCTAGATTCACCCAACTTATTGTGGGAAGCTTGTGGAAGGCTACCCGAAACGTTTGACCCAAGTTAAGCAATTTAAAGGCAATGCTACCATATACTAATTGAATGTATGTAAACTTCTGATCCACTGGGAATGTGATGAAAGAAATAAAAGCTGAAATAAATCATTCGCTCTACTATTATTCTGACATTTCACATTCTTAAAATAAAGTGGTGATCCTAAATGACCTAAGACAGGACATTTTTACTCGGATGAAATGTCAGGAATTGTGAAAGACTGAGTTTAAATGTATTTGGCTAAGGTGTATGTAAACTTCCGACTTCAACTGTATATACACCTGTTCTGAAACACCACTAAGCAAGCGGCACCATGAAGACCAAGGAGCTCTCCAAACAGGTCAGGGACAAAGTTGTGGAGAAGTACAGATCAGGGTTGGGTTATAAAAAATATCCGAAACTTTGAACACCATTAAATCCATTATTAAAAAATTTAAAGAATATGGCACCACAACAAACCTGCCAAGAGAGGACTGCACACCAAAACTCACAGACCAGGCAAGGAGGGCATTAATCAGAGAGGCAACAAAGACACCAAAGATTAAATGAAATCAAATCAAATGTATTTATATAGCCCTTCTTACATCAGCTGATATCTCAAAGTGCTGTACAGAAACCCAGCCTAAAACCCCAAACAGCAAGCAATGCAGGTGTAGAAGCACGGTGGCAAGGAACAACTCCCTAGAAAGGCCAGAACCTAGGAAGAAACCTAGAGAGGAACCAGGCTATGAGGGGTGGCCAGTCCTCTTCTGGCTGTGCCGGGTGGAGATTATAACAGAACATGGCCAAGATGTTCAAATGTTCATAAATGACCAGCATGGTCAAATAATAATAATCACAGTAGTTGTCGAGGGTGCAGCAAGTCAGCACCTCAGGAGTAAATGTCAGTTGGCTTTTCATAGCCGATCATTAAGAGTATCTCTACCGCTCCTGCTGTCTCTAGAGAGTTGAAAACAGCAGGTCTGGGACAGGTAGCACGTCCGGTGAACAGGTCAGGGTTCTATAGCCACAGGCAGAACAGTTGAAACTGGAGCAGCAGCACGGCCAGGTGGACTGGGGACAGCAAGGAGTCATCATGCCAGGTAGTCCTGAGGCATGGTCCTAGGGCTCAGGTCCTCCGAGAGAGAGAAAGAAAGAGAGAATTAGAGAGAGCATACTTAAATTCACACAGGACATCGGATAAGACAGGAGAAGTACTCCAGATATAACAAACTGACCCTAGCCCCCCGACACATAAACTACTGCAGCATAAATACTGGAGGCTGAGACAGGAGGGGTCAGGAGACACTGTGGCCCCATCCGATGATACCCCCGGACAGGGCCAAACAGGAAGGATATAACCCCACCCACTTTGCCAAAGCACAGCCCCCACACCACTAGAGGGATATCTTCAACCACCAACTTACCATCCTGAGACAAGGCCGAGTATAGCCCACAAAGATCTCCGCCACGGCACAACCCAAGGGGGGGCGCCAACCCAGACAGGAAGATCACGTCAGTGACTCAACCCACTCAAGTGACGCACCCCTCCTAGGGACGGCATGAAAGAGCACCAGTAAGCCAGTGACTCAGCCCCTGTAATAGGGTTAGAGGCAGAGAATCCCAGTGGAGAGAGGGGAACCGGCCAGGCAGAGACAGCAAGGGCGATTCGTTGCTCCAGAGTCTTTCCATTCACCTTCACACTCCTGGGCCAGACTACACTCAATCATATGACCCGCTGAAGAGATGAGTAAAGACTTAAAAGTTGAGACCGAGTCTGCGTCTCTCACATGTGTAGGCAGAACATTCCATAAAAATGGAGCTCTATAGGAGAAAGCCCTGCCTCCAGCTGTTTGCTTAGAAATTCTAGGGACAATTAGGAGGCCTGCGTCTTGTGACCGTAGCGTACGTGTAGGTACAGTATGTACGGCAGGACCAAATCGGAAAGATAGGTAGGAGCAAGCCCATGTAATGCTTTGTAGGTTAGCAGTAAAACCTTGAAATCAGCCCTTGCCTTAACAGGAAGCCAGTGGAGTAATATGATAAAGCACTGGAGTAATATGATCACATTTTTGGGTTCTAGTCAGGATTCTAGCAGCCGTATTTAGCACTAACTGAAGTTTATTTAGTGCTTTATCCGGGTAGCCGGAAAGTAGAGCATTGCAGTAGTCTAACCTAGAAGTAACAAAAGCATAGATTAATTTTTCTGCATCATTTTTGGACAGAAAGTTTCAGATTTTCGCAATGTTACGTCGATGGAAATAAGCTGTCCTTGAAACAGTCTTGATATGTTCGTCAAAAGAGAGATCAGGGTCCAGAGTAACGCCGAGGTCCTTCACAGTTTTATTTGAGACGACTTTACAACCATCAAGATTAATTGTCAGGTTCAACAGAAGATCTCTTTGTTTCTTGGGACCTAGAACAAGCATCTCTGTTTTGTCCGAGTTTAAAAGTAGAAAGTTTGCAGCCATCCACTTCCTTATGTCTGAAACACAGGCTTCTAGCGAGGGCAATTTTGGGGCTTCACCATGTTTCATTGAAATGTACAGCTGTGTGTCATCCGCATAGCAGTGAAAGTTAACATTATGTTTTCGAATGACATCCCCAAGAGGTAAAATATATAGTGAAAACAGTAGTGGTCCTAAAACGGAACCTTGAGGAACACCGATTACCCTGAAGGAGCTGCAAAGCTCCATTGCGAAGATTGGAGTATCTGTCCATAGGACCAGTTTAAGCCGTACACTCCACAGAGCTGGGCTTTACGGAGAATGGCCAGAAAAAAGACATTGCTTAAGAAAAAAATAAGCAAACACGTTTGGTGTTCGCCAAAAGGCATGTGGGAGACTCCCCAAACATATGGAAGAAGGTACTCTGGTCAGATGAGACTAAAATTGAGCTTTTTGGCCATCAAGGAAAATGCTATGTCTGGTGCAAACCCAACACCTCTCATCACCACGAGAACACCATCCCCACAGTGAAGCATGGTGGTGGCAGCATCATGCTGTTGGGCAACACTCGAGTGGTTTAAGGGGAAACATTTAAATGTCTTGGAATGGCCTAGTCAAAGCCCAGACCTGAATCCAATTGAGAATCTGTGGTATGACTTAAAGATTGCTGTACACCAGCGGAACCCATCCAACTTGAAGGAGCTGGAGAAGTTTTGCCTTGTAGAATGTGCAAAAATCCCAGTGGCTAGATGTGCTAAGCTTATAGAGACATACCCCAAGAGACTTGCAGCTGTAATTGCTGCAAAGGTTAGCTCTACAAAGTATTGACTTTGGGGGGGGGGGGGGGTGAATAGTTATGCACACTCAAGTTTTCTGTTTTTTTTGTAATACTTCTTGTTTGTTTCACATTAAAAAATATTTTACATCTTCAAAGTGGTAGGCATGTTGTGTAAATCAAATGATACAAACCCCCCCAAAATAAATTTAAATTCCAGGTTGTAAGGCAACAAAATAGGAAAAATGCCAAGGGGGTGAATTCTTTCACAAGCCACTGTAGGTTTTCAAAAGACTGAGTCTCATCTTCAATGCAGATGAACGTCTTCAATTCAGAAAGCTTTACCTCTCCTAACATTAGAATGATGTGCTCTGTTTTGAAAGAGGATATGTCTTTCAGCTCAGCAATTGCTATTCGATAAGTAGGTGCATTGAGTCTGGAAATGGAAACTTTTTATTGTGCAAGTAGTTCTTCAAAAGTACTTTCCTCACAATCTTAAATAAGCTCCATTCAAAAATTGTAGAACCAGGAACAGATATAGCCCATGGTTCACTCCAGACCTGACTGCCCTTGACCAGCACAAAAACATCCTGTGGCATACTGCATTAGAATCGAATAGCCCCCGCGATATGCAACTTTTCAGGGAAGTTAGGAACCAATATACACAGGCAGTTAGGAAAGCAAAGGCTAGCTTTTTCAAACAGAAAATTGCATTTTGCAGCACAAACTCCCAAAAGTTCTGGGATACTGTAAAGTCCATGGAGAATAAGAGCACCTCCTCCCAGCTGCCCACTGCACTGGGGCTAGGAAACACTGTCACCACTGATAAATCCACGATAATTGAGAATTTCAATAAGCATTTTTCTACGGCTGGCCATGCTTTCCACCTGGCTTCCCCTACCCTGGTCAACAGCCCTGCACCCCCCACAGCAACTTGCCCAAGCCTCCCCCATTTCTCCTTCACCCAAATCCAGATAGCTGTTGTTCTGAAAGAGCTGCATAATCTGGACCCCTACGAATCAGCAGGACTAGACAATCTGGACCCTCTCTTTCTAAAAAATATCTGCTGAAATTGTTGCAACCCCTATTACTAGCCTGTTCAACCTCTCTTTCGTATCGCCTGAGATCCCCAAAGATTGGAAAGCTGCCGCGGTCATCCCCCTTTTAAAAGGGTGAGACACTCTAGACCCAAACTGCTACATACCTATATCTGTCCTACCCTGCCTCTCTAAGGTCTTCGAAAGCCAAGTTAACAAACAGATCACCGACCATTTCGAATCCCACCGTACCTTCTCCGCTATGCAATCTGGTTTCCGAGCTGGTCATGGGTGCTTCTCAGCCACGCTCAAGGTCCTAAACGATATCATAACCTCCATCGATAAAAGACAGTACTGTGCAGCCGTATTCATAGACCTGGCCAAGGCTTTCGACTCTGTCAATCACCAAATTCTAATCGGCAGACTCAACAGCCTTGGTTTCTCAAATGACTGCCTCGCCTGGTTCACCAACTACTTCTCAGACAGAGTTCAGTGTGTCAAATCGGAGGGCCTATTGTCCGGACCTCTGACAGTCTCTATGGGGGTGCCACAGGGTTCAATTCTCGGACCGACTCTTTTCTCTGTATACATCAATGATGTCGCTCTTGCTGCTGGTGATTCTCTGATCCACCTCTACGCAGACGACACCATTCTGTATACTTCTGGCCCTTCTTTGGACACTGTGTTAACTAACCTCCAGATGAGCTTCAATGCCATACAACTCTCCTTCTGTGGCCTCCAACTGCTCTTAAATGCAAGTAAAACTAAATGCATGCTCTTCAACCGATCGCTACCAGCACCTGCCCGCCGATCCAGCATCACTACTCTGGACGATTCTGACTTAGAATATGTGGACATCTACAAATACCTAGGTGTCTGGTTAGACTGTAAACTCTCCTTCCAGACTCACATTAAGCATCTCCAATCCAAAATTAAATCTAGAATCAGCTTCCTATTTTGCAACAAAGCCTTCTTCACTCATGCTGCCAAACATACCCTAGTAAAACTGACTATCCTACCGATCCTTGACTTCGGCGATGTCATTTACAAAATAGCCTCCAGCACTCTACTCAGCAAATTGGATGCAGTCTATCACAGTGCCACCCGTTTTGTCACCAAAGCCCCATATACTATCCACCACTGCGACCTGTATGCTCTCGTTGGCTGGCGCTCGCTTCATATTCGTTGCCAAACCCACTGGCTCCAGGTCATCTATAAGTCTTTGCTAGGTAAAGCCCCGCATTATCTCAGCTCACTGGTCACCATAGCAGCACCCACCCGTAGCACGCGCTCCAGCAGGTATATTTCACTGGTCACCCCCAAAGCCAATTCTTCCTTTGGCTGCCTTTCCTTACAGTTCTTTGTTGCCAATGACTGGAATGAATTGAAAAAATCACTGAAGCTGGAGACTCATAGCTCCCTCACTAGTTTTAAGCACCAGCTGTCAGAGCAGCTCACAGATCACTGCACCTATACATAGCCCATCTGTAAATAGCCCATCCAACTACCTCATCCCCATACTGTTATTTATTTATTTTTCTCCTTTGCACCCCAGTATCTCTACTTGCATATTCATCTTCTGCACATCTATCACTCCAGTCTCTATCACTCCAGTGTTTAATTGCTAAATTGTAATTATTTTGCCACTATGCCCTATGTATTGCCTTAACTCCCTTATCTTACCTCATTTTCACATACTGTATATAGACTTTTTTTTCTATTGTGTTATTGACTGTATGTGTTGTTTATTCCATGTGTAACTCTGTGGTGTTGTTTGTGTCACACTGCTTTGCTTTATCTTGGCCAGGATGCAGTTGTAAATGAGAACTTGTTCTCCACTGGCCTACCTGGTTAAATAAAGGTGAAATAAAATGTAATTAAAAAGATGTACTTAGTTTTGTTTCAATCAAGTAGGAACATCCTGAGTTTAGTTATTTAGTTATTTTATTTAAACTAAGCTTTTTACAGCAAACTGTTTTTATTTTATTTTAATCTGTCCCCCAAGTATAGGTTTATCTTTTTGTCAGCCAGAGATCAAGCAATACACAGAGACGCTTCCTAAAGCATCATAAGTGACACCAAAGTAAATCTCTCAAATGGGCTGTCTTTCCAGTGCCCACAAACCAACTCAAAAGCACTGTTAGGCTTGTCCTGCCTGGGCATTTGATTATGACGTAGAGAGGAATGGGAGGCATCCTTACAAGAGAGCAGTTAGTCCCCTCGCCTGTTTGCTCACACCATTCATGGCTGTCACACCGCATCAACAACATGAATAGGATGGTCTAAAAAGAAATAATTTTACTCACAATGTTGTCCTCAAAGCTTGCAGAGAATTAAGTGCTGGAAGAATGACAGAAAGCAATTTTGCACCCAATCTAAGTCCCTAACTGTCCAGAGCTGTCAAAGTGGCATGTAGTTGCTCATGTGGAGATTAACCAAGGATTATGTAATTTCAGATTAAATTTAACTATGAGAGTTTACAGATTTGATGTTATTATGTGAATGGATTATGTGAATGAATTACTTTTGAAAGGCTTTACCCTGGTTTATGGACCTAGTTTCTGGGATTGGAATCTTCGTTTTTAGTGACTTCTTTAAATAACTAATTTAAATAACTTGTTTTTACATGGACACAGATGTAATGTAACATAATTTGGCAAATATACATTTCACTTCTATAATTGTTTGGTAATATTTATTGTTTTATTCATTTTTGAGCGCATGGTTGAATAAAATCATTTTTGCTTTTGTATTTTCTGCAACAGAGACACTGCATGCTAAACTGCAGTGACCTTGTGATTTGGGAGAGGCCTAATGTTATGAAGCAGATGACAAATCGTGTTGCGTTTGCACTGGGCCACCCTGTCACTTATAATTTAATGACTTGACACACATGTCCTTTGGTGGTTATCAAAGGGGGCATAGTTGTACAGGGCACTGGGAAACCAGGAAGGCATTGAAGTGGCCCTTTGTTTCACAGCAGTAAATCCCTTGGTGTGTGACCAATAGGATAATTTCTTAATTTCCCAGCGTAGAGGCAGCAGGCAGCCAACTGAATGTAAAGCTTGTCTCTAGGGAGAGTAGCTGATTGCTAAAGGTCACTGTATTTCAAGTCAAGACCCAAACAACACAGAGAGAATTAACCTTTGTTGTTGTAACAGAACATCCATGAAAACATGAGAAGAATGTCAACCTGTTTCAACCTGCCATACAGTATTTCATATAGTAAATAGCATTTGAGTTTACGGCACAATCCTGAGAATATGAATGTCTGGAAGTTCCATTCGTCTCTTTGTTTTGTTTACCAGTAACAAGTCTTCTATTGTGCCATTTCTTCTGTAAATTGTTGACACCTCATTAAATGTAGCATCCACCTAGTGGCTTGTGTTGATGTTGTTTCCTTGAGCAAAAGCATTTCAGTGTGTGCGTGTATGTTCCCTCCAGTCAGTAGTATACCCTTCACGCTGAAGGTCAGAAGCAGGGCTGTCACCTCATCACACTGGGGGATGTACAGACTCTAGTCCAGCCTGCTGGTTGCTGTTCTGTCTCATTTAGCAGTCATTCTCTGTGGTAATGATAGAACATTAGGCGACTCGCTAATACAGCAGCATGGTTCGATATGCACCCTCTAAAAATCCTTTCTCTGTCATGTACCTCGTGTTTGCTCTTTATGCAAAGGCTCTGCACATCACAAGAGGTTGGTGGCACCTTAATTGGTTTCCATGTGTTTGATGCCATTCCATGTGCTCCGTTCCAGCCATTATTATGAGCCGTCCTCCCCTCAACAGCCTCCACTGCTGCACATATGGGTCTTTCTATAAACTAGGGTACGAGTGAGGATTTCCTACAGCTGGACAACTTGTTACAGCTTTTGATAAGTCATTGATAAAAATCTGCAGATTTTTTTCATGTCATTACATTAAGATTTAAGGGGAGATCATAGCTATATTCATTGAAATTCATGAGTTGATTAAAACCCTTTCTCATGGTTGGTGTCTTGAAGGATTTGTCCAAAATCGTGGGACATACAACTTGTATTTTCTGTCCATGCAAGTTGTCATTATATCATATATTAAGCATTAATCAGTTACATTGAACTTGAACCCTGTAAGAATCCTGGATCTAGCAGTCTGACAGAGTTTGTCGTTTTTGTTTGTCAAGTGTTTCCATATTTTATAAAGAAAATATGACCACTTACCAAGCTGCACCTTGGTCCTCCTCTCCTTCTCCAGACGACAATCGTTACAGCTAGGCTTCCCCAAAAACTACATTCAAATACAAATGTTACCTTTTGTCTCTCTGTCGCTAAGAGGCTGAATTTATCTCACAGGAGAAATCATCCGAGCGAGTGAAACAGCGGCCCTCGGTCTCGCTACGTGTAGACCATCTATCTGATGCTGTCTGGTCCAAACGAGTATGACATTGTTTGCTGTCGGCAGCACTGAAGGCAAGGGAAGCCAGCAAGCATCTGGTCTCCCTTGATAAAAAAAGTATAAGAAATTAGCAAATCTGTGTTGAGCTAAACTGAGGGGTTTCAACTGGGAATGGTCCTGGCACACCAAAACAAAGTGTCAAGGGAAGCCAGTTTGGATTTGGTGTCACTCCTATCAAATCCCATATCTTTTTTTAAACTTTATTATTCCCCGCAAACCTGACCACCCTCCCACCAATTGGAGTAAACTAATAAACACTTAGGCTTCTACCTTCAGTTTATACATCTTATACACATTTTACAAACAATCTATTTTACAATAGTTATATTTTGTTTGTTTTTAGTCCTTCCTCTATTTCTGATATCCATCTAGTTTGATTTCTATTTGTAACTGTGCTATTTCACAACATTTCTGAACCAATATACATTTTACAGACCCCGTATGTTTTACATTGGTTATCTTGTTATTAGTCCCACCCTTCAGCTCCATTCAACCCCTCCCATTGATCTCTCAACATCATCCATTTTGGATTTCTATTTGCCATATATTTTTCAACTGTGCTGTGATGCTTCACAAAAGTACTGAACCTTTCTATTCTCATAGCTTCTACAGATTGTAAATAGATTATTATTTTTTTTGCTAAAATAATGATTATATTATTGATTGATTGACTATTGCTTTTCAACTCACCCAGTATTGCTATCTGCAGTGTTAGTTCTAGGCAAATGTTGCAATTCTTCATCCATTCCTGGACCTGTGACCAAAAACGAGCTACATATGGACCCATATACAGTATATAACATTCTATTGGTTGCAAGAATTTTGTATAGTAATTTAAATTGAAAAATTTGAAGATTTAAATCCGGCGTTGTTTTGCGTATCAATTCATAAACCATGTGCCATGGAATGGGTACATTGAAATTCTCTTCCCAACTATTTTGCAATTTATATGGCACAGCTTTCAGTTTTTTGGTCCTTAAATGAAAATGGTATATGTTTTTATTTATCACACTTTTCTTTAACCATTTATGTTCTTTAATACAGGGCCAACATACAGGTTCCTTA
This sequence comes from Salvelinus alpinus, assembly GCF_045679555.1. NCBI lineage: Eukaryota > Metazoa > Chordata > Actinopteri > Salmoniformes > Salmonidae > Salvelinus > Salvelinus alpinus. The sequence goes on along the minus strand of NC_092094.1, from coordinate 33,649,377 downwards.
CTTTTTTCCCCTTCTACTTGCCTCTTCCATTTTTGTGGTGATGCTGCAATTAATTGGTTGTAATTTTGGGTAGAGCAGACATTTCCATATGTCTGTGTTAGCTGCATGTGTGACATAACTCCACCAGTCCTAATTATGATATCATTCACTAAAAGTATACTTTGTTTTTTAAATTTCTTTGAAAAATATGATTTTTTTAATCAATTAGTATACTTGAGTTTAACAACAATATTTGTTGTATTATTTGTTCTGTCTTTTCAGGTGGATTAAACTGAAATTGCAACCAACTTTCTAAGGCTTGTTTAAAAAATAACGATATTTTGGAGATTATTTCCTTTTCAAACAACCGAAAGTGAGCAGCTGTAATCTGAATAAAGGGAAAAAGGCAATTCTTGAACATAGGACGAGACATTCCTACCAATTTATTAGAGAACCAGTTTGGATTTAAGTATAACTTTTGTATGACTGATGCCTTTAGTGAGAGGTCTAATGCTTTAATATTTTATAATTTCTGCCCCCCGAATTCATATTCATTATATAAATAGGCCCTTTTAATTTTGTCTGGCTTGCCGTTGCAAATAAAATTGAATATATTTTGTTCATATCATTTAAAAAGCAGGTCACTAGGTGTAGGCAAAACCATAAGCAAATAGGTAAACTGTGATATGGCTAAAGAGTTCATCAGGGTGATTTTTCCACAAAAGACAGGTGTTTTCCTTTCCGTGGTAGCAAGATCTTATCTATTTTTGCTAACTTTCTATAAAAATGTATTGGAGTGAGATCATTTCTTTCTTTTGGGATTTGTATACCGAGTATGTCCACATCTTCGTCAGACCATTTAATTGGTTAACTATACGGTAATGTAAAATTAGCATTTTTTTAATGATCCAATACGTAATATACGTAACAATACGTAACACTTATCATAATTTGGTAATCCCATATCTTTTAGTTGTCACTGTATTAGACTAAGCAGAGATGATTTGATGATGTTGAAATGTTGAAGTGGAAATGGTGCTGGAATAGTGGTGGCAGCTCCTGTTTTCTTTGCGATTGGCGTAACTCTCTGTGGGGGGGTTTACATTTAAGTGCTTGAGTCCCTCAAATTCTTTGAATTTGACTTGCAGGGTTGATACAGTCAGGCTGTATGAACCCTGCTTAAAGAATGTATAGTCCTAAGCCTATGTTGTTTTATAGGTGAAGTTATGGGCCTTCAATAATAACATCAAAAAATTAAATGCACTGCATTATGTGGGTTGAATGCTGTAACAACACAGGATAAGACAATGAATAAAAGTCCCTTGATGGTAGTGACAGCCCATTACTGCTTATCACTTATTCACCATAATTTATTCACATGACTTTAATAACATATTTCAGTTGTTGTGTATATTACATTTGTTTTATTTGATGACATTCCAAATAATCTCATCTCTATAGAGCTGCTGCCTATGCTGTCTGAGAAAATCACTATTTTGTAGCTCTTCAAAGTAATTAAGGCATACTTTTATGACTGCTGAATACCAACTATCAATCACTTAGATCATGTATTTTCAGCTAGAGATACCTCATGAAGCAACAGCTGCTCTCTATATCACCTCACGATCGCCCATTCTTCTGTCTCTTCCATAGCAGGCATAAAAGAAACATAGACAGGACAAGTAGGTATGCAATGGATTATGGTCATTGTAGTTAATTACCATGTTTTATGCGCTAAACGATGTATAATATTGTCCTGTTGGACTACAATAGTCACTAGCATCTGCTTAAAAACAAAAACAAAAGAGAAAACTGTGCTATGTGCACATTGATTTGATAGGGAAAAAATGAACTAAATGGAATTAGTTGGCCCCGATGTGAGGATGGTCGCATGGAGCTGGTTTCTGTACCTTTCACCCGAAGGGTGGTGCATCAAATCCCTGGTTCTCTCATGCTGTAGGTTGTTATTGAAATCAGAAGTGCACCTTTATGAATGAGAGGAGAAATACTGTATTCTTTCTGGATGTAACAAATGACAAGGATGATTGCAAACAAATCATGTTACAAAGGCATCTGATTGTGATTGCCCAGTCCTAGTGTCAGGGGGAGGTGTGTTTCTTTGCTTTGCTTGAGGGCTCATCACTGGTTTACTATGAATTAAAAAAGATATAGGCCCCCAACAAACATCTTTACATGACTCTGTTTAGTGTTATCTCCTGGATTGCCCTGAAGGCTCAGTGAAGGTCTGGTGTGGGTGTGATGAGACATACAGCACTTGGATGTAGTGGAAAATTGTAAAGTGATTTATTTTAATGCAACTTGTAGTGTGGGTAACCATTAGATCAGGCCCTGCTTTATGATGAGGAATGTTGCCAACCCAGCTTTTTGTGTTTTTGGATATGTACCAATGCCTAGAGTGTGGCACCTGTCACTGAATGCATATTTTGGTGGCCCATTTCTCTCGCTGCTAAACTCACTCAGACTAAATGCATTAGTTGGGGTTGGAGTTACGCTTCTACTGTACAATAGGTAATTTTGCTCAGTAGGAAAGTGTAGCACATACCCTCACAACAGAATAAATGCCACACAATTGGTGTCATATGGAGGATTAGCATAGAAACAATAACTAATTATTTGGCATCTGCACAGCCCTGATAGTGACACACTAGTCAGTCTCAGCTCACACAACACAACGTGGAGTCAGGCTGTCTGTGGGGCAATGACTCAATGTCTTTAGACTGCATCATCAGCCCTCAAGAGCTAACATTTATTTTGTTTTACTACTGCCTTTTATCTTGCCACGGATCACTCTGTTGGAGACTCCCACAGCCCATATTATCATAGCAGGTCTATGTTTGGCCTGAAGACCTCACATCACCAGTTGAGCACATTAGCATTGTTGGCAATATCTCTTTCACACACTGAACAATGCTTCCTTGGCATTATTAGTGCCATAACCATAAGCCTGCTGACTGCAGGCACTATTGTATCATTGGATTTCTTCCTGGAGAGGCCGTTATGTGCCCCTGAGCCTGTAAAGAGTTTTCTTTCAACTTGCTCCACTTTATATGGCCTTTTAAGATATCCCTAGTAGGTACACCTTAACAGAAGGTCATGTCAGACAGGTTTCATGTGGAAGGCTCCCTGTACTGTATTAGTGGTAATAGAGGATCCAGATTAATAGAGGGTCCAGATTAAGCCCACAGTCTGTCTGGATACGTGGCTCTCTGGAAACAATGGATCGTGCTGTGCTGGGGTTGGTTATTAGCTGGGCCCTGCCTCTCTGTCTCTCAGCTCCAAGCCTTCCTCCATCCCAGAGCAGCTTTGCCCTTCACTGGCCCATAGAATTTGGCCTGTTGTTTGTAAAATATGCGTCGACACCCGCGGTGGCTAATTGTTCCAGTTCTATTGCACACTCTGTTTTGCATAATTTCCACTCTAACTGAGCAGATAACATGATAATCCTCTGTGAGAGGTGCCTGCATTTCAACACCTCCAGCTGCTTCTTCTCTCCACCTTCTCCCAGCCAGCTTTGTTCATGAGCCCTGTTAAGGAACTGGTTATCTGAATTTTTCATTGGTGCTTTTCTTGACATGAAACATTTTCTATTTATTATTTTTAACATCGGCTTGCTTGTAAAATGGTACTTTTGGCTGCCACTTTAATTTGCTGACACAAATAAAACAGCTGGTGAAGGTATTGTGTGTAGGGATGCACAATATATCTGTGAACATATCAGAATCAGACGATATTAGCTAAAAATGCTGTAAAAAAAAAAATCTGTATCGGCCCGATGTCTAGTTTAACGCCGATGTGCAAAACCGCTGACGTGCATAGCTATATAACGTGACGTAATGACGTAATGACGCCACGTAAAATTTTGCACTACACGTGCAACACAGAATTCCTAACCTAGCCCACAATGTCTGCTGTGTGGATCGAGCAGTCAACAAGTCGAACAGTCATTTGAAAGAGTAAGAACATTTCAGAGAGACAACTCAAAGGCGAAATCCATTAATGCCAACATAATGGAATTCATTGCCCTTGACAATCAACCGTTCTCTGTCGTGGGTGATGTTGGCTTTCGCGACTGGTCGAGCACCGGTACACACTACCAAGTGCACTATTTTTCAGGTGTTGTCCTACCAGATTTACACAGTAATAGTGTCACTGCTATTAGCTTCATGACATACTATGGAATGCCGTTTGGGTCTTTGTGTGTCAAAAAAGATACATGTCAAATAACACTTTGACGCATTAAATAAGCTTTTAATTGGACACTTCAAATAACACAGTCTATTATATAATGTTGTGTGTTCTGAATTTCCACGTGCAAGCCAAGCGCCACCACTACTATCAGTAGTACTGTCAAAGCTGTACAAAAAAGTCTGCAAACAAGCAAACACTGGTCACGAACAATATGTTTACAATACTGCGTTGGAAATAAAGCATTGTTTGTTCGACCGCAACTTCTGGGGTAGCTAGCTAGCTTTAGCTTGGTACCTAGCTAGCACCAATACAACCAGCCTGAAAATAATGATCAGTAGAACTGCAGTTATTTTCATTTTTCTTAGCAATGATTTAGGAATCTTTGTGATTAGCTAGGTAGCCACTTGTTGTTCGCCTATTGAAATTGAACTTCAGTTCATGAAAATATATAGCTAGTCAGCTACTTAACCCTGTTACTCGAAGCTAACGTTATAAGCAGCCAGCTAGCGTCATCTGGCTAGTGTGGCTCGACCTGAGCGGGTTATGTGCTGTAAAGCTAGCCACAATAAGGATTAGGCACAATAGTGGAAATTGCGGTTTGCCTTTAACGTAAAGTACCTCTTTGAAAGTGATGCAGAAGGTTGCAATTGGTGGAATCATGCCATATTTAGACTAGATAATGTTAACAAGGTTGGAATGTGAAGCAATGAAATGGGTATCAGTCTACTCTGTGATACCCACATAACACAACTGTGAAGAGTTTATGCAAATATTAATATTGTAGCTCTTATCGCGGGACTGTGACTGTGAAATCACCTCCCCAATCAGCCAATTACGTGTATTGACATTCATATTGCACTGTACAGCGTTACCTAAGGATTGGGGATCAATGAAATGGGGTATCAGTCTACTCAATACCCAATATATTTTTTCCCAAAGTCCTTCTCAGTGTTATTAGACTCCAAAACATCCACACCGTATTGTTTTTCCTCGGGAATAGTTTTCAATACACATAGGTTGACAATAAATGTGGCTCAATTCACAGTTGTTTCAGAGACCTGCAATAAGAGCTATGACTCTAATGTTCTCTGGGTGTCACTGAGTAGACTGATACCCCATGTCATTGATCCACAATCCATAGGTAAGGCTGTGCAGTGAAATAAGTATGCCCCCAATGCAACTCTAAAGTATAATACATCCAGTGTGATTTCAACAGATTTTTGTCAAATTAACAGATTATTGTCTTTTGTTGGTTTTATATAACAACATTCCAACCTCGTTTAGCATGATCTATTCAATTATGGCATAATTCTACTATTTGTAGTCATTTGCATCACTGTCAATGACATTATTTTGAAGGCTAACCGCAAAGTCCACTAATGTGGCTAATTCCTATTATGGCTAGCTTCACATAGATGTGTCCGACCACCATTAATCAAATAAGAACTTATAAATTAGGGTTATTTTAGATGATGACACCTAGCTATATAATTAGCTAGCTAACTATAGCAACTGAAACAGATTATGTCGTTTTGCTATGTTTTTGGGGAAGATTTGTTTTTGCATCCATGAGCTAGCTAGCTTTTTTTAATGACCAGCACTGTAGGTGCGCGATACAACTTTACCAGCATCACAGCATACGTATTGATGAATCGTTGTGACATATGAAATACGAGTGATAGTGTAATCTATGTGTAGTAACTACGTAAAACATTTTTATTTATTTTTATTTATTTATTTTATTTATTTAACCTTTATTTAACCAGGTAGGCAAATTGAGAACACGTTCTCATTTACAATTGCGACCTGGCCAAGATAAAGCAAAGCAGTTCGACACATACAACAACACATAGTTACACATGGAGTAAAACAAACATATAGTCAATGATACAGTGAAAAAAAAATAAGTCTATATACAATGTGAGCAAGTGAGGTGAGATAAGGGAGGTGAAGGCAAACAAATATATGTATAAATAAATAAAAATATAAAAAGGCCATGGTGGCGAAGTAAATACAACACAGCAAGTAAAATAAAAACTAAAAACACTGGAATGGTTGGTTTGCAGTGGAAGAAAGCGCAAAGTAGAGACAGAAATAATGGGGTGCAAAGGAGCAAAATAAATAAATAAATAAATACAGTAGGTAAAGAGGTAGTTGTTTGGGCTAAATTATAGATGGGCTATGTACAGGTGCAGTAATCTATGAGCTGCTCTGACAGCTGGTGCTTAAAGCTAGTGAGGGAGATAAGTGTTTCCAGTTTCAGAGATTTTTGTAGTTCGTTCCAGTCATTGGCAGCAGAGAACTGGAAGGAGAGGCGGCCAAAGGAAGAATTGGTTTTGGGGGTGACCAGAGAGATAAACCTGCTGGAGCGCGTGCTACAGGTAGGTGTTGCTATGGTGACCAGCGAGCTGAGATAAGGGGGGACTTTACCTAGCAGGGTCTTGTAGATGACCTGGAACCAGTGGGTTTGGCGACGAGTATGAAGCGAGGGCCAGCCAACGAGAGTGTACAGGTCGCAGTGGTGGGTAGTATATGGGGCTTTGGTGACAAAACGGATGGCACTGTGATAGACTGCATCCAATTTATTGAGTAGGGTTTTGGAGGCTATTTTGTAAATGACATCACCGAAGTCGAGGATTGGTAGGATGGTCAGTTTTACAAGGATATGTTTGGCAGCATGAGTGAAGGATGCTTTGTTGCGGAATAGGAAGCCAATTCTAGATTTAACTTTGGATTGGAGATGTTTGATGTGAGTCTGGAAGGAGAGTTTACAGTCTAACCAGACACCTAGGTATTTGTAGTTGTCCACATATTCTAAGTCAGAGCCGTCCAGAGTAGTGATGTTGGACAGGCGGGCAGGTGCAGGCAGCGATCGGTTGAAGAGCATGCATTTAGTTTTACTTGTATTTAAGAGCAATTGGAGGCCACGGAAGGAGAGTTGTATGGCATTGAAGCTCGCCTGGAGGGTTGTTAACACAGTGTCAAAAGAAGGGCCAGAAGTATACAGAATAGTGTCGTCTGCGTAGAGGTGGATCAGAGAATCACCAGCAGCAAGAGCGACATCATTGATGTATACAGAGAAGAGAGTCGGTCCAAGAATTGAACCCTGTGGCACCCCCATGGAGACTGCCAGAGGCCCGGACAACAGACCCTCCGATTTGACACACTGAACTCGATCAGAGAAGTAGTTGGTGAACCAGGCGAGGCAATCATTAGAGAAACCAAGGCTGTCGAGTCTGCCGATGAGGATGTGGTGATTGACAGAGTCAAAAGCCTTGGCCAGGTCAATGAATACGGCTGCACAGTATTGTTTCCTATCGATGGCGGTTAAGATATCGTTTATGACCTTGAGCGTGGCTGAGGTGCACCCATGACCAGCTCTGAAACCAGATTGCATAGCGGAGAAGGTATGGTGGGATTCGAAATGGTCGGTAATCTGTTTGTTGACTTGGCTTTCGAAGACCTTAGAAAGGCAGGGTAGGATAGATATAGGTCTGTAGCTGTTAGGGTCAAGAGTGTCCCCCCCTTTGAAGAGGGGGATAACCGCAGCTGCTTTCCAATCTTTGGGAATCTCAGACGACACGAAAGAGAGGTTGAAAAGGCTAGTAATAGGGGTGGCAACAATTTCAGCAGATAGTTTTAGAAAGAAAGGGTCCAGATTATCTAGCCCGGCTGATTTGTAAGGGTCCAGATTTTGCAGCTCTTTTAGAACATCAGCTGACTGTATTTGGGAGAAAGAGAAATGGGGAAGGCTTGGGCGAGTAGCAGAGGGGAGGGCAGTGCTGTTGTCCGGGGTAGGGGTAGCCAGGTGGAAAGCATGGCCAGCCGTAGAAAAATGCTTATTGAAATTCTCAATTATAGTGGATTTGTCGGTGGTGACAGTGTTTCCTATCTTCAGAGCAGTTGGAAGCTGGGAGGAGGTGTTCTTATTCTCCATGGACTTTACAGTGTCCCAGAACTTTTTTGAATTTGTGTTGCAGGAAGCAAATTTCTGCTTGAAAAAGCTAGCCTTGGCTTTTCTAACTGCCTGTGTATACTGGTTTCTAGCTTCCCTGAAAAGTTGCATATCACGGGGGCTGTTCGATGCTAATGCAGAACGCCATAGGATGTTTTTCTGTTGGTTAAGGGCAGTCAGGTCAGGAGAGAACCAAGGGCTATATCTGTTCCTGGTTCTAAATTTCTTGAATGGGGCATGCTTATTCAAGATGGTGAGGAAGGCATTTAAAAAAAATGTCCAGGCATCCTCTACTGACGGGATGAGATCAATATCCTTCCAGGATACCTCGGCCAGGTCGATTAGAAAGGCCTGCTCGCTGAAGTGTTTCAGGGAGCGTTTGACAGTGATGAGTGGAGGTCGTTTGACCGCTGACCCATTACGGATGCAGGCAATGAGGCAGTGATCGCTGAGATCTTGGTTGAAAACAGCAGAGGTGTATTTGGAGGGCAAGTTTGTTAGGATGATATCTATGAGGGTACCCGTGTTTACGGAATTGGGGTGGTACCTGGTAGGTTCATTGATAATTTGTGTGAGATTGAGGGCATCAAGCTTAGATTGTAGGGTGGCTGGGGTGTTAAGCATGTTCAAATTTAGGTCGCCTAGCAGCACGAGCTCTGAAGATAGATGGGGGGCAATCAGTTCACATATAGTGTCCAGAGCACAGCTGGGGGCAGAGGGTGGTCTATAGCAGGCGGCAACGGTGAGAGACTTGTTTTTAGAGAGGTGGATTTTTAAAAGTAGAAGTTCAAATTGTTTGGGAACAGACCTGGATAGTAAAACAGAACTCTGCAGGCAATCTTTGCAATAGATTGCAACACCGCCCCCTTTGGCCGTTCTATCTTGTCTGAAAATCTTGTAGTTGGGGATGAAAATGTCAGAATTTTTGGTGGTCTTTCTAAGCCAGGATTCAGACACGGCTAAAACATCCGGGTTGGCAGAGTGTGCTAAAGCAGTGAACAAAACAAACTTAGGGAGGAGGCTTCTAATGTTAACATGCATGAAGCCAAGGCTATTACGGTTACAGAAGTCATCAAAAGAGAGCGCCTGGGGAATAGGAGTGGAGCTAGGTACTGCAGGGCCTGGATTCACCTCTACATCACCAGAGGAACAGAGGAGGAGTAGGATAAGGGTACGGCTAAAAGCTATGAGAATTGGTCGTCTAGAACTTCTAGAGCAGAGAGTAAAAGGAAGTTTCTGGGGGCGATAAAATAGCTTAAAGGAATAATGTACAGACAAAGGTATGGTAGGATGTGAATACAGTGGAGGTAAACCTAGGTATTGAGTGATGATGAGAGAGATATTGTCTCTAGAAACATCAGTGAAACCAGGTGATGTCATCGCATATGTGGGTGGTGGAACTGAGAGGTTGGATATGGTATAGTGAGCAGGGCTAGAGGCTCTACAGTGAAATAAGCCAATAAACACTAACCAGAACAGCAATGGACAAGGCATATTTACATTAAGGAGAGGCATGCTTAATCGAGTGATCAATAAGGGTCCAGTGAGTAGAGGTTGGTTGGGGTCACGGCGATCCAGACAGCTGGCCGGGTAGATGGCTATCGGTAGCAAGATAGCATAGGATGGAGGTCTATTTGTAGATACCTCGTGCGTTTCCGTCGGTAGGTTAGTGGGGTTCCGTGTGGTAGAGGGGATCAATCCAAATTGGCAAAATAGATATAGTGACCCAAGAAAAAAATAAATAATAATAATAATAATAATAATTGTCCGATATACTTATTCAGATAGCAGCCGATAAGACAGCTAACGGTTAGCGGGCCCCAGATGAGCGTTCAGGTAACGTCGGGACGGAGGTGCCAGTTGGATAACTCCCTCGGGCAGATAACGTCGGCAGTCAGTCGTGAAGGCCCGGTGGGGCTCCGTATCTGCAGCAACAACAAAAAACAAAAAACAAACAAACAAAAAAAACGGGTCCGGATAGGTGACTGTAGCCCAGGAATGGCTGATGGAACTCCTCAGCTGGCTAGCTCCGGAATGATTTGAGTTTGCTCCGGGATCGACGTAAGCCAATAGTCACACGGTTTGCAGCTAGCTAGCTGCGAAATCAAGGTGCAAATGTCCAGAGCCTGCGGCTGAAATCCGGGGAAACTGAGAGAAAAAAAGTCCCGGAATGCTCCGGTCCGAGTCGCGTTGCACAAAAGTGCCGGTAGATTATCGAGCTAAAGGAATAGCTGATGACCACAAAACGTGGGCAGCTGAAACACCAACGCTAGCCAGCAAACCGGCTAATTTCTGGGCAGCTACAGATTAGCTTCTGGCTAGCTATCGGATAGCTTCTGGTTAGCTTTCTGGCTAGCTTCTGAATTAGCCCCTGGCTAGCTTCCACGGTGGATTTTCAGATTTGAGGTAAATAATACTTTTTTGTAATTGGTGAAGCGGGTTGCAGGAAAGCTTTTGCAGGAAAGCTTTTGTAGTTGAGTTCTTGGATAATAAAATATATAAAAGATATGCGAAGAAAGGTGTAAATATATATATATACAGGACACGACAATACGAAACAGAAATGACGTCTGAACTGCTAAGCCATCTTGGAATAGCCATTATGAGCTCGTTAAATTATTATGTGACGTGCAGTCATATTCAGGTACTGATTGGTCAACAAGCTTATTTGACACGTCAAATAGTGTTATTTGACATGTCAAATAGTTTGACGTGTATCTTTTTTGACACACAAAGACCCAAACTGTGTTCCATAGAAATCCTGGTTGAGAATGAAACGACTGAACAAATGAACAATGAAACAGCACAGCAAGTAAGTGAAAGAAATAGGAAATATGTTTTGCTGGTAATAGGGACATACGTAAACGCCAACAAAATCACTTTTTGGTCAGTGTGGTGTGTGTGTGTGTGTGTAACCTTTATTTAACTAGGCAAGTCAGTTAAGAACAAATTCTTATTTACAATGGTGGCCAAACCCGGACGACGCTAGGTCAATTGTGCGCCGCTCTGTGGGACTCCCTATCACGGCCTGGATGTGATACAGCCTAGATTCAAACCAGGGACTGTAGTGATGCCTCTTGCACTGAGATGCAGTCCCTTAGACCGCTGCGTCCGTGTGTGTGTGTGTCAACTATTTAACTATACTAGAATGCTTAAAAGGCCGCAAAAATGTTAAATATCGGTAATTGGTAAAGGTATCGGGTTTTTTGGCAAGGAAAATATTGGATATCGGTATCAGCCAAAAATGTCATATCGAGGCATCACACAAAGAAAAAAGAGCACACAGGAAGCAGGGCAGCAAGAGGGGCTTTCTGAAGAATGAGGGCATTCACTCGGAAATTGTGATCTTTTGACTGTAAAAAGGTAATTTCCCTCTTGAATGTAAGGTATTTTTTGTCAAGTGAGTCCCATTATTGTATATTTAATTGATTGACTCAGAGGCCACAGGAGAATAGAATAGTGTGGATGTGCATTTCAACAGTTACTCTCTTCTTACATACAGAGGTGTGTGGAAGGTCCAGGGCCAACTGATGTCTGAATATGGAGCCATATATACTGTAGCTCTGGTTTATATTAAAAAAGACAAACCAAACCAAATCCGATATAAACTTTTTTTCATCCACCTCCACTTCTGGTTTTTCTTTAAAAAACTGTGAGGTTTCCATGACTGCATTTCACCAAGTTACTTCACAAGCAGAGCTGTGCGTCTTTGTGGTTTTCCCATGGTGTTTCAGATGGTATATATACCCTGGGCTTCATACAGTCTTGATGTGAAGTGCTGACAGAACATGTGAAGAGCAGAGGACTGACAGAAGCAGTTTTTTTTAATGTGTTCTGTGACTGTGTACAGTAGCCTATTGGGGCTGTATGAGGAAGACTTCAGAGGCAGTTTGGCTCCCTCCGATAGACATGGTTCTCTTGGTTCCTCCCTCTTAGAGAGTTTTCTCCAGGGGACTGGCCCCTGTCACATAAAGTTAACCAACACAGCCTCAACATGTGGCCAACTTGTCCAAAATAGAGCTGCCCAGAGCCTGGCCAGGGTGGTGAACAGAGGAGTGATGACAGAGGCATCCCCTACTCTGTGCTGTTTGATAAATCGTTTTTCTAATGGGAATGCGATAGTCCCAATACTAAAGACACCTTCTGTCCATTTGCAGTCTGTTACAGTATATAAATCAGTATATAAAGTATAGTGTGTACACTACTCCTTTTGACAGTTCCCTGTAGGGGATGCCACAGGAATACCCACTGAGCAAATCCTAGAGCTTGTTGTATTCATCAGATCCAGGCCTGGTGTTGGCTGCCTCCCTGATGTGGTGTCTGTATCCTCTAGGATGTCACCAGTCTGTGCTGCTCACTGTGGTCAAAGCAGGAGGCTCTCGTCCTTTTTGCTTAATGAAGAGCTTTTGAGCAGCTCTGACTATGTTAATACATCTGTGGGTGCCATACCAATGCATGCCTCACGGAGTGGTATTTAAATCTTCCTCCACCTCATCCATATAAGGTGTGGTTTGCCAAATGCACATGTACATGTCTCTCGTACCTACCTCATCTACTGAGTGTAGCTGCATCAACTGGCCCAATCTCACACTGTGATCCAATGGACTTTTAGATTTCTTCTATAGAGCTTCCAGCTCAACATAATACAAGTACACTGATCGTTGCTGTCAGTGCTGCTTCTCAGGAATGAAATACTATTATTACTGTAACCAACAGAAGGGAAAAAACAATCAACGGAGAGAAAAGTGCAGTCATGGTAGTGAAGGGGCGGAATGCTTGATTTCTCTATGTCAGCTCTGCCTTACATGAGGTCAGCTCGACAGATCCACTGTTCTCCCTTTGAAATGATGTGCATTGGATAGACAAAAATAGCTGTTAAAGTTATATACTGACACCTCTTACCTTGCTGAGGGAGATGACCATCTCTTTCAATGACATGCTTAGTTGTTTTTATGTCATTGTGGTTTTGAGGACTGTTATACTGTTACAAACAGGCTCACTGGAGAAGGGGTGGTGCACTCTTAGAAAAAAAAATGCTATCTAGAGCCTAAAAGGTTTCTTCAGATGTTCCCATAGGAGAACCCTTTGAAGAACCCTATTTGGTTCCAGGTAGAACCCTTTGGGTTCCATGAAGAACTCTTTCCACTGTTGGTTCTACATGGAACCAAAAAAGGTCTCCTATGGGGACACCCGAAGAACCCTTTTGGAACCCTTTTTCTTAGAATTTGAGTGGTATGCATTAAAGTACGGTATAGCTCCTACCTCAGGACTGCAGTTCCTTTGGCTACCCCAGCCCTTCCATGTTGAGAGACAGGGGGTTCCTTGGTGCCACTTTAGCCCCACCATTGTTTCCCAAGCCCCAGGAGAGATCACTTACCACTGATTAATCCAGCCATGAAAATGCAGAAAGCGGTTTGGCCCTGGAGACTGGCTCTCTGTGCATGCAGGCGTGAGAGGCGCACCGCAGCTTCGCGTGTCAATGCTTTGATGGAGGCCTGAGGAGCTGCAATCTCAATAAATGATTCAGACAGACCAGGCTCTCTCTCACAGAATCCAGTCTACCAGGGCAAATCTGGCCCACACTAGGTTAGGCCCCTGTACATACATTAAGTTGTGTATGTAATTAATGATTTGTTTATAAAAGCTGTTATCATAGAGCTTTGACACACTTGTTAATTATGCATCATTATTGAACTTGAAGCACTTGAGCACTGGAAGTTTACCTATGCCATTTAGGTAGTGTGGATTCTCTCTCCCTGAAGAGTTGATTTATCGTCTGTGTTCTGCACATGCCAACTTACATTTCATATAAAGCTATATTTAATATTCTGCTCAATTGAGCATGCAAAAGCTTCTATGGACGCTCATGCTAAGTGTTATGTGTGGTTTATATTACATGTACATGTTGTCTCTTTGTTGCTTTCAGTCCGTCCCCACTCCCCAGCTTCTGTTGCTTTGCTTGTTTTTCTGGTTCTTCCTGTTTCTGGGGCAAATCCATACTCTGCCTCATTCCTATTGTGTTTTGATGGCCCACTTTCTGCCTGGTGAGGGTGAACGGCTTGCTGTTTCTCCAGGCAGAGCATCATGCTGCTGGTGGGAACCCTGGGTGCTGATAGGAGGCTGCAGGAATTCGTTCCTGGACAATACAACCTGATTCTCTCAACATGCAACAACTTTCTGGAGGTTCCAGTACATGTAGACACAGTACGCTCTGATGAAGGCCAAGAGGCCGACATGTAAGCTTCAATAAAAAAGTAATACTAGCAAGAGCAGTGTGCGGGTTTGTCTTTTCTTTAACAATAAGTTAATGCATTGTTCCCATGCAACTGCAACACGATACACTATATAGCCAAAGGTATGTGGACATCTGCTCGTCGAACATCTCATTCCGAAATCATGGTTATTAATATGGAGTTGGTCCCCCTTTGCTGCTTTAACAGGGAAGGCTTTCCACTAGATGTTACTGCGGGGACTTGCTTCCATTCAGCCACAAGAGTATTAGTGAGGTTGGGCACTGATGTTGGGCTATTAGGCCTGGCTCGCAGTCGCCTTTCCAATTCATCCCAAAGGTGTTTGATGGGGTTGAGGTCAGGGCTCTGTGCAGGCCAGTCAAGTTGTTCCACACCGATCTCGACAAATCATTTCTGTATGGACCTCGCTTTGTGCACAGGGGCATTGTCATGCTGAAACAGGAAAGGGCCTTCCCCAAACTGTTGCAACAAAGTTGGAAGCAGAGAATTGTCTAGAATGTCGTTGTATGCTGGTATGCTGTAGCTTTAAGATTTCCCTACACCGGAACTATGGGGCCTAGCCCGAACCATGAAAAACAGCCCCAGACCATTATTCCTCCTCCACCAAACTTTACAGTTGCCACTATGCATTGGAGCAGGTAGCGTTCTCCTGGCATCTATCAAACCCAGATTTGTCCGTCGGACTGCCAGATGGTGAAGCGTGATTCATCACTCCAGAGAGAGCGTTTCCACTGCTCCAGAGTCCAATGGCAGCAAGCTTTACACCACTCCAACCGATGCTTAGCATTGCACATGGTGATCTTAGGCTTGTGTGCGGCTGCTCGGCCTCCCGACAAACAATTATTGTGCTGACGTTGCTTCCAGAGCCAGTTTGGAACTTGGTAGTGAGTGTTGCAACCGAGAACAGATTATTTTTACGCGCTACGCACTTCAGCACTCGGTGGACGTTTCCACTTCACAATAACAGCACTTACAGTTGACCGAGGCAGGTATAGGAGGTCAGAAATTTGACACACTGACTTGTTGGAAAGGTGGCATCCTATGACGGTGCCACGTTGAAACGTGCGTGCTCAACTCCCTCCTGAACTCATCAAGTTTGCAGACGAAACAACACTAGTAGGCCTGATAGCCTACAGAGAGGAAGTGAGGGCCCTGGGAGTGTGGTGCCAGGAAAATAACCACTCAATGTCGACAAAACAAAGGAGCTGATCGTTGACTTCAGGAAACAGCAGAGGGAGCACGCCCCTATCCACATCGTGGGATCGCAGTGGAGCAGGTGGAAAGTTTCAAGTTCCTCGGCGTACACATCACTGACGATCTGAAATGGTCCACACACACAGACCGTGTGGTGAAGAAGGCGCAACAGTGCCTCTTCAATCTCAGGAGGCTGAATAAATTTGGCTTTGCACCTAAAACCCTCACAAACTTTTACAGATGCAAAATTGAGAGCATCCTGTTGGGCTGCATCACCGCCTGGTATGGCAACTGCACCGCCCGCAAATGCATGGCTCTACAGAGGGTGGTGCGGTCTGCCCAACGCATCACCGGGGGCAAACTACCTGCCCTCCAGGACACCTACAGCACCCGATATCAAAGGAAGGCTTGAAATCACTGGCCACTTTAATAATGGAACACTAGTCACTTTAATAATGTTTACATATTTTTGCTTTACTCATCTCATGTGTATAAACTGTATTTAGTCTATGCCAGTCCGACATTGCTCATCCTAATATTTATATATTCCTTCATTTTAAATGTTTGTATAGTTGCGAATTGTTAGATATTACTGCACTGTTGGAGCTAGAAACACAAGCATTTCGCTACACCCGCAACAACATCTGCTAACTGTGTGGATGTGACAAATATAATTTGATTTGATTTTGATTTGAAAGTTTTGGTAGTTTCCATGTAAAAGGACCCATGAGCACCAACATGTGAAGTTCATAGGAGCATGTCAAATTGGGTGTCAAATGAAAACTAAGAGAAATTAAGGCATATTTAGAAGGGGTTCCTAATGTTTGGTATACTCAGTGTATGTATAGTTTTGGATACATTTTTCTACCTTCTGTAAGTTTAAGAAACATTGCCTTGTGCCTTGAAAGTCCATTACCAAAAACCCACATATTGTTAAGATATTTTCTAATCACTCTTCCTCATGGGGAGGGAGGATAATGAAAGTTCACAGAAGTAACAAGTAATGGTAGACATAAATGAGTTGTAGTGTTTTTACTGATCTCAATTTTGTTTATGAATTAAGTGATTTTAACTCGAAATCGGTAACGAAAAAAAATAAATTGGTAAAGGAATTTCTGCAATTGAATTGGATACAATGGGAAATGATAGTAGTGTCGGGTTCACCTTGGGGTCATGATAGGGGCTGTACCAAATGTTTGATGTATTATAATAATTGATTATGCTTATTGTCACGCCCTGACCTTAGAGAGCCTTTTTATTCTCTATTTTGGTTAGATCAGGGTGTGACTAGGGTGGGTAGTCTAGTTTTTAATTTTCTATGTTGGCCTGGTATGGTTCCCAATCAGAGGCAGCTGTCTATCGTTGTCTCTGATTGGAGATCATATTTAGGCAGCCTTTTTCCACCTGTTGTGTGTGGGATCTTGTTTTTGTATTGTTGCTTTTTAGCCCTACAAAGCTGAACGTTTCGTTTGTTACTCTTTCTTGTTTTTGTGCCGGTTATCATAAACAAAAATGATTAACCTACCCCACGCTGAATCTTGGTCCGACCATCCTTCCAACAACGATCGTTACATTTATGTTGTATTAATAGAAGGGGAGGGGTTATAAGACCCTCCCTCCTTACATTTATTGGGTCCTAGACTACAGATTAACAACATATATATTCATTATAAAGGTTTAATATTGTTCCACAGTCTTTTCTAATCTCTGCCTCTTATAAAAAAAACTGTCTGAGAAATGTGTGACTGTGAAGACAGAACTCTGCAGGGGAGTGTAAGAGATAAGAGACTAGTCAGACATTCCACTATAAATCAAATTGGGGAGTGGACATTTACTGCTGAGATTTTAGATAACACTAAAACTCTTGTTTATATAGCTGTGTAAGCATGGTTTTGGTCTCATGAGTAGAAGGTAATGACGTAGGCAGTGACATCACTAAGATATATGACTGTAGGAATAATAAAACAACTCGGACCCTTTTGTCACGTTCTGACCCTAGTTATTGTGTTAATCCTTTGTTTTGTTGGTCAGGATGTGAGCTGGGTGGGCATTCTATGTGTTGTGTTTCTATGTTGGGTTTAATGTGTTGCCTGATATGGTTCTCAATTAGAGGCAGGTGTTTGACGTTTCCTCTGATTGAGAACCATATTTAAGGTAGGCTGTTCTCACTGTTTGTTTGTGGGTGATTGTTGCTGTGTCTGTGTTTTGTTGCACCACACGGTACTGTCTCGTTCGTTCATTCGTTTTTCCTGTTCGTGCGTTCTTCGTTTTATGTAGTTCTCATGTTCAGGTCTGTTTAGTTCGTTTTGTTATTTTGTATTTCTAAAGTGTGCTTCGTCATCATTATTCTTTTCTCTATTAAATTCATTATGTATTCATCACCCGCTGCGCCTTGGTCCGCTCATTCACTACAAGACGACCGTTACACCTTTTCTATTTTGCAGAACTTACTCGGAAACATGCGTGCTATGTTCCTGTTGTCAACTTCTGTCTGCAATTGCATTAATAAAGGTTTTTGAATGATTTAATTAAATATATTGTCTGAATGCTAATTTCACCAATGAGCCAATGATTGACAAGGAACAAAGAACAAACCCCAACAGAAGTCACAAACCATAGTTGGGTTCACAAGTTTGGACAGCATAGTACAGCACAGTAGAGTATAGTTCAGTAAAGAAAAGTAGATTTCAGTACAGTACACAGTACGTTTTAATTGGGGTAGAGGAGCAGCACTGGCCCAGTGCAGGTGGAAGTTTTAGAGGGAGTCTGTGGCCTTGTTCCCAGACGTGTGTCTTCCATACATTACAGTATAAACCTGACAGGCGAGGCTATGGGGAAAGTGTGAAGTTGCTGAGTGGAGAATTTGCTCTGTATCCTTGATGCCTTACATTCCCATAACAGCAGAACACAGCAGATCTCTGGAGGGCACTCTCTGGGATCAATAAAGCTAAACTGCTTGATAAATGTGTTGAGTGCTAAAGAATTAATTTCATAAATCTAACTCATAATGATCTGCTCTTTAGGACGGTCTGATGTTATGTTCTCTGTTTAAAAGAACCTATAGATTTCCTGGGTGATCGTTAAATGTTCTCTACATTACACGGCTGTTACTTGGCTTGAGAACTTGATGGTTGATTTTCTGTTCCAAGCAGAACTGTTTGTGTACTGTATGTAATGGGTTCTGGATGAGTTGCCGTGGGTGCGCTCTGGGCCTCAGACCCCAGGCTGTGATGCTGCTGTTGCTGCGGACTGGTTGAGGTAGCAGGGCCTGAGTTTGAACATTCACACAGGGCTGGCTAGTGGTTGAGTGGGCCTGCTACAATCACTCACACACCCCAGGCCCCGGAGATAAGGAAAGTAATCTGCTAATGAAACCAGAGGAATTATCCCAGGGCTCTACCACTCCTGTTCCTCTCAGTGCTTTACCCCCCCCCCCCCCCCCCCCCCCCACACACACGCACACGCACACACACACACCAGTCACACACGAGCCAACAGCATTGTGTTTCCCCTCGCTATAAAACAAGTCCATTTAAGTGATTCATCTGAAAGGAGAGTGGGACCCTGAGGAAATAGGGGAGCAGTAGGGGAGCAATGATGCTGTTTTAGGCCTGGGGATTATTTTGCTGATCAGACTTTTTGTCATTCTATCATTCAGCATACTGTACCTATAAGCTGTAGGCCTATGGCTATCTGCTCCATTCAGATATCTGGCTGCATTTCCATCAACTTTGTGTCTGTTGTATTGGTGTGAAGCCTTATGCCCTGCAGGACCTCTGGGTTTCTTTTTGGACACACAAGCACGACACAGAATGGGGTTCTTCATCTTTTGTCAGTTAAACAGACCAACTATTTACAGGGAAACACATTAAGGGTATCGCATGGAAGATATTTTATTGATTCTGCAGCATGATCTATTGTTCAGTAAATTACAGTTTAATGACAAAATTAAGACAGAGAAAACCCATGACAAGAAAACGCTTATAAAGCAGTTTGAGATTGAATAGAATTGTCCCAACTTTTCCCTGCTGTGCTACCACTGCTGTGTACAGTCATATTAGTAAAGGACAGGCATTTTGCCACAGGTT
The DNA here is from genome assembly GCF_045679555.1 of Salvelinus alpinus. Lineage (NCBI taxonomy): Eukaryota > Metazoa > Chordata > Actinopteri > Salmoniformes > Salmonidae > Salvelinus > Salvelinus alpinus. Next base: position 33,629,701 of record NC_092094.1, on the reverse strand, counting down.
TAGCCAAATATTTGTATGATAAATGAATCATCTACTTGATGGCTCTGTAATTATCATTTGTTGGATGAGCATGCAGTCTATTTACATGATGTGTGGAAGGAGGGCTCCCTTACTACCCTACTGTAAAAGGGGTAACAGAATGCATAGGTTTTCACACCACAGGGCTACTGCCACAACAATCACTGCATATCCCTGTTCACACAAACAAATCAGTGTCTTTATCAGAGATGCTATTTGGTTAGTCAATGGTCAGACCAGTAGATTATATTGGCAGTTTGGTCAGACACCCTTAAACAATCCATGGCCAACCCAACTGAAGAGACGCTGCATTAGTTTTAATTAGGAATTCACCAGCATTATTCATTAGATCCTTTATTCCCGCCACACAATCACACACATCCTGTAATTACAGAGCCTGTTGGAGGGGAATAATGCAGCTGGGCTCTGTGTGGGGGAAAGAAACAACTCAGAAAGGGAGAGAGAGAAGAGAAGGAGAGGGAAAGAGGAGTGCTATGGAATACTAACACACTTGCTGTCTGTAACCAAAGAAAGGCTTCCTGTCTGACTCAAAGCATCATCGTTCGTCCATATACATCACTGTCTCTCAGCCTTTTTTGCTTTGTCATTGGCTCTCCTTGGCATGGGTTGCATTCGGAAAGTATTCAGACCTCTTCCCTTTTCCACATTTTGTGACGTTACAGCCTTATTCTAAAATGAATTAAATTAATTGTTTTCCTCATCAATCTACACACAATACCCCATAATGACAAAGTGAAAACCAGTTTTTAGAAATGTTTGCAAATGTATAAAAACAAAAAACAGAAATACCTTATTTACATAAGTAGTCAGACCTTTTGCTATGAGACTCGAAATTGAGCTCAGGTGCATCCTGTTTCCATTGATCATCCTTAAGATGTTTCTACAACTTGATTGAAGTCCACCTGTGGTAAATTCAATTGATTGGACATGATTTGGAAAGGCACACGCCTGTCTATATAAGGTCCCACTGTTGGCAGTGCATGTCAGAGCAAAACCAAGCCATGAGGTTGAAGCAATTATCCGTAGAGCTCCGAGACAGGATTGTGTCGAGGCACAGATCTGGGGAAGGGTACCAAAATATTTCTGCAGCATTGAATGTCCCCAAAAACACAGTGGCCTCCATCATTCTGAAATTGAAGAAGTTTAGAACTACCAAGACTCTTCCTAGAGCTGGCCACCCGGCCAAACTGAGTTATCGGGGAAGAAGGACCTTGGTCAAAGAGGTAATCAAGAACCCAATGGTCACTCTGAAAAAGCTCCAGAGTTTCTCTGTGGAGATGGGAGAACCTTCCAAAAGGACAACCATCTCTGCAGCACTCCACCAATCAGACCTTTATGGTAAAGTGGCCAGACAGAAGCCACTCCTCAGTAAAAGGCACATGACAGCCCCCTTGAAGTTTGCCAAAAGGCACCTAAAGGAATCTCAGACCATGAGAAACAAGAATCACTGGTCTGATGAAAGATTGAACTCTTTGGCCTGAATGCCAAGCTTCACGTCTGGAGGAAACCTGGCACCATCCCTACAGTGAAGCATGGTCATGACAGCATCCTGCTGTGGGGGTGTTTTTCAGCGGCAGGGATTGGGAGACTAGTCAGGAACGAGGGAAAGATGAAAGCAGCAAAGTATAGAGAGATCCTTGATGAAAACCTGATCCAGAGTGCTCAGGACCTCAGACTGGGGTGAAGGTTCACCTTCCAACAGAACAATGACCCTAAGCACACAGCCAAGACAACGCAGGAGTGACTTCGGGACAAGTCTCTGAATGTTCTTGAATGGCCCAGCCAGAGCCCGGACTTGAACCCGATAGAACATCTCTGGAGAGACCTGAAAATAGCTGTGCAGTGACGCTCCCCATCCAACCTGACAGAGCTTGAGAGGTTCTGCAGAGAAGAATGGGAGAAACTTCCCAAATACAGGTGTGCCAAGCTTGTTGCTTCATACCCAAGAAGACTCAAGACTGTAATCTCTACCAAAGGTGCTTCAACAAAGTACTGAGTGAAGGGTCTGAATACAGTACTTATGTGAATGTGATATTTCCGTTTTTTATTTTTAATACATTTGCAAACATTTCTAAAAACCTGTTTTTGCTTTGTCATTATGGGGTATTGTGTGTAGATTGATGAGAGAAAAAACAATTTGATCAATTTTAGAATAAGGCTGTAATGTAACAAAATTTGGAAATAGTCAAGGGGTCTGAATACTTTCCGAATGCACTGTATGTAGTACATAATGATGCATGACAGGATATTTGTGTCAATACACGAGTGAGAGACTGTGATTTATCTTATTGAGGGATCTGTGTCATTTACTGTATTATCTAATATGCATAATTGATAAGCGAGTGTGTGTCCTTGCACAATGCAACAGCCCTGCGCTTCTATTTTTGATGCCCGAGCCCAGTAAGCAGGCTTGTCGGGTTGATTTGTGAGCTCGCTGTGAAAGAGCGGTCTAGAAGTGACAGTGGTCTAGAAGTGACAGCCCGGGAGCCCTTAGTCCTGTGGAAAGGTCAGACTGTGACACCTCGAGCACCGCTCCCTCGCGCCGATATTTGTCCTGAGAGTCACGGCTGGCACCCAGTAAGCCTTCTCTGACAGAGCTCTCTCTTAATGAAGTGTGTTATCTGGAGACTGAGTAATGACATGGAGGAGACTACTGCTCCCAGGGACACTTCCTCTGCCATCACAGGCCCAATGAGGAGAGCGCGAGTGACTGAGGCTGACTCTTGCAGTCCAAACTGCCTGGCCTGGCCTGAAGCTCTAGGGTCATACTGTTCTTAATTGTGATGGAGAGGGACATGATGTCGTCTTGTTCTCTGGACTGGTGAGATCCATCAAGATCCAATAACAGCAGCAGCCATCAGGTTGTGTCCAGGCCCACAGCAGCATGTTACCCACAGCAGCATGTTACCCACAGCAGCATGTTACCCACACATGGCCAGACATTCCCAGCAGGCTTCAGTCTCCTCTGTGTCAGGAGCTCATTTAGGGAATCCTCTGCTGTTCACCCACACATCACATTGTGCTTGGCATGCTTTAATCGGGTGCATTTAAGGTCCACTGCACCCCATCTGTCAGACTACCAAAAATAGACATGCAGAGCTCTGACCACACTGAGGGCATCATGAACGTCTCTGGTTGTTATGCAAATAGGGACAGTGAGAGATGCTAGATACAGTATATGGATGCTGTAGATATACATTTGGATTAACCACCTTATTTTCCTGACCAAGGCCACTAAATAGACTTCATTCCATTCTCATACTGCTATAGGGGGATACAGATTCTACATGAACTCAAGCAGAGATTTTCACATCCTTCACTGTGATGATGTTCTGTTAAACGTAGCCCCCACACAGCATTAGGAGGCTGACATGTTATCAATAGCAGTGTGACTGGTTTATCTGACACCTGATATACTTGACCTTGAAGCATGTTCCTTTGAGAGTGAAGACTTATGTTATGAGCTTATGAGTTTGATTGTGAGGAGCATGTGTGTTTACTGACCCCATTACTGAGCTCCATTAAATGGCCCCCAGTGAGCCAGTGGGGAGGGAGTGAGGTGGCACGTGAGGCCTGTTTTTCCCTGGCATGGAGAGGAAAGTGGAGAGGGAGAGCAGTGGAGCCAAAGATGGTAGATATATGAAGATGTCTTACTCAGGCAGTTTATCATTGGGAAACAATGGTCAAGGTTCCTGTCTATGTAAGTGGGCTTTCTCTCTCGCGTGCGCATGCTTTCCTGCGTGAGATCACGGTTCCTCCGTAATCTCTGGCATGCTTACGCAAGAGAGGGAACGCCCACTTACACAGACAGGATTTTATTCTATGGGAAACTGCCCAATAACAGCTGGCTCCAGTCTACTTATTGTCCCATCCCCACCCCCACCAGAAAAAAATTGCAAGTGAGATGTCTTGCTTTCTCTACCATCTCTGGTGGAGTGATCAGCGCCAACATTAATCTCTGTTCACTCCCTGGCACTGATTTATCACCTCCTCATCCAAATCACAGTTATTAGTTAGACTGGGAGTTGCAATCCTCTTAATATGTCACACACGTCATGCGTAGAAGACACTACATCAGCAGCTGCATGTGTACATCCACTTCAGCTATTAATATGTAATTTACACCATAATACACACACACACATATATATATATATATATATATATATATATATATATATATATATATATATATATATATATATATATATATATATATAGTACCAGTCAAAGGTTTGGACACACCTACTCATTCAAGGGTTTTTCTTTATTTTTACTATTTTATACATTGTAGAATAATAGTGAAGACATCAAAACTATGAAATAACACATATGGAATCATGTAGTAACCCAAAAAGTGTTAAACAAATCAAAATATATTTTATATTAGAGATTCTTCAAGGTAGCAACCCTTTGCCTTGATGACAGCTTTGCACACTCTTGGCATTCTCTCAACCAGCTTCATGAGGTAATCACCTGGAATGCATTTCAATTAACAGGTGTGCCTTGTTAAAAGTTAATTTGTGGAATTTCTTTCCTTAATGCGTTTGAGCCAATCAGTTGTGCTGTGACAAGGTAGGGGTGGTATACAGAAGATAGCCCTATAGCATTGCTTTGAAGATTAATTGTATTACATTGTTACTTATTCATGATATTCTAATGATTTAGACTGTAGTTTGTCTGATTTTGTATAGTAATCTGTGAGGTTACAACTACACTAAAAAGATGTAGTGAAGATGGCGCCGGAGAGGATGGCTGATGTTTTATTGGCTCCAACCGTGCTATTTTGTTTGTTTTTTTCCCATTGTTTGTAACTTATTTTGTACATAATGTTGCTGCTACTGTCTCTTATGACCGAAAAGAGCTTCTGGACATCAGAACAGCAATTACTCACCTCGAATTGGACAAAGAATTTTTCTTTAATGAGTCGGATGGGAAGGATATACTCCAAACACCCGAACAGGCCCTCATCCCCATCATTCGCTGGAGAAAGAAACAGTGATTTTGCAGAAAGAGATCGGAGTGCCTTGTGAGGATCAGGCGACGAGTGGCTAATCTGCCTTTGCCATCCTTACTGCTAGCTAACTTTCAATCGCTGGAAAAGAAATAGGACGAAATGAAAGCACGTACAGTTGAAGTCAGAAGTTTACATACACCTAAGCCAAATACATTTAAACTCAGTTTTTCACAATTCCTGACATTTAATCCTAGTAAATATTCCCTGTCTTAGGTCAGTTAGGATCACCACTTTATTTTAAGAATGTGAAATGTCAGAATAATAGTAGAGAGAATGATTTATTTCAGCTTTTATTTCTTTCATCACATTCCCAGAGGGTCAGAAGTTTACATACACTCAATTAGTATTTGGTAGCATTGCCTTTAAATTGTTTAATTTGGGATAAACGTTTTGGGTAGCCTTCCACAAGCTTCCCACAATAAGTTGGGAGAATTTTGGCCCATTCCTCATGACAGAGCTGGTGTAACTGAGTCAGGTTTGTAGGCATCCTTGCTCGCACACACTTTTTCAGTTCTGCCCACAAGTTTTCTACAGGATTGAGGTCAGGGCTTTGTGATGGCCACTTCAATACCTTGACTTTGTTGTCCTTAAGCCATTTTGCCACAACTTTGGAAGTATGCTTGGGGTCATTGTCCATTTGGAAGACCCATTTGCGACCAAGCTTCAACTTCCTGACTGATGTCTTGAGATGTTGCTTCAATATATCCACATAATTTTCCTCCCTCTTGATGCCATCTATTTTGTGAAGTGCACCAGTCCCTCCTGCAGAAAAGCACCCCCACAACATGATGCTGCCACACCCATGCTTCACAGTTGGGATGGTGGTCTTCGGCTTGCAAGCCTCCCCCTTTTTCCTCCAAACATAACGCTGGTCATTATGGCCAAACAGTTCTATTTTTGTTTCATCAGACCAGAGGACATTTCTCCAAAAAGTATGATCTGTCCCCACGTGCAGTTGCAAACCGTAGTCTGGCTTTTTGATGGCGGTTTTGGAGCAGTGGCTTCTTCCTTGCTGAGCGGCCTTTCAGGTTATGTCGTTATAGGACTCGTTTTACTGTGGATATACAGTGGGGAGAACAAGTATTTGATACACTGCCGATTTAGCAGGTTTTCCTACTTACAAAGCATGTAGAGGTCTGTAATTTTTATCATAGGTACACTTCAACTGTGAGAGACGGAATCTAAAACAAAAATCCAGAAAATCACATTGTATGATTGTTAAGTAATTCATTTGCATTTTATTGCATGACATAAGTATTTGATCACCTACCAACCAGTAAGAATTCCGGCTCTCACAGACCTGTTAGTTTTTCTTTAAGAAGCCCTCCTGTTCTCCACTCATTACCTGTATTAACTGCACCTGTTTGAACTCGTTACCTGTATAAAAGACACCTGTCCACACACTCAATCAAACAGACTCCAACCTCTCCACAATGGCCAAGACCGGAGAGCTGTGTAAGGACATCAGGGATAAAATTGTAGACCTGCACAAGGCTGGGATGGGCTACAGGACAATAGGCAAGCAGCTTGGTGAGAAGGCAACAACTGTTGGCGCAATTATTAGAAAATGGAAGAAGTTCAAGATGACGGTCAATCACCCTCGGTCTGGGGCTCCATGCAAGATCTCACCTCGTGGGGCATCAATGCTCATGAGGAAGGTGAGGGATCAGCCCAGAACTACACGGCAGGACCTGGTCAATGACCTGAAGAGAGCTGGGACCACAGTCTCAAAGAAAACCATTAGTAACACACTACGCTGTCATGGATTCAAATCCTGCAGCGCACGCAAGGTCCCCCTGCTCAAGCCAGCGCATGTCCAGGCCCGTCTGAAGTTTGCCAATGACCATCTGGATGATCCAGAGGAGGAATGGGAGAAGGTCATGTGGTCTGATGAGACAAAAATAGAGCTTTTAGGTCTAAACTCCACTCGCCATGTTTGGAGGAAGAAGAAGGATGAGTACAACCCCAAGAACACCATCCCAACCATGAAGCATGGAGGTGGAAACATCATTCTTTGGGGATGCTTTTCTGCAAAGGGGACAGGACGACTGCACCGTATTGAGGGGAGGATGGATGGGGCCATGTATCGCGAGATCTTGGCCAACAACCTCCTTCCCTCAGTAAGAGCATTGAAGATGGGTCGTGGCTGGGTCTTCCAGCATGACAACGACCCAAAACACACAGCTAGGGCAACTAAGGAGTGGCTCCGTAAGAAGCATCTCAAGGTCCTGAAGTGGCCTAGCCAGTCTCCAGACCTGAACCCAATAGAACATCTTTGGAGGGAGCTGAAAGTCCGTATTGCCCAGCGACAGCCCCGAAACCTGAAGGATCTGGAGAAGGTCTGTATGGAGGAGTGGGCCAAAATCCCTGCTGCAGTGTGTGCAAACCTGGTCAAGAACTACAGGAAACGTATGATCTCTGTAATTGCAAACAAAGGTTTCTGTACCAAATATTAAGTTCTGCTTTTCTGATGTATCAAATACTTATGTCATGCAATAAAATGCAAATGAATTACTTAAAAATCATACAATGTGATTTTCTGGATTTTTGTTTTAGATTCCGTCTCTCACAGTTGAAGTGTACCTATGATAAAAATTACAGACCTCTACATGCTTTGTAAGTAAGAAAACCTGCTAAATCGGCAGTGTATCAAATACTTGTTCTCCCCACTGTATATACTTTTGTGCCTGTTTCCTCCAGCATCTTCACTAGGTCCTTTGCTGTTGTTCTGGGATTTATTTGCACTGTTCGCACCAAGGTACGTTCATCTCTAGGAGACAGAACGCGTCTCCTTCCTGAGCGGTGTGATGGCTGCATGGTCCCATGATGTTAAAACTTGCATACTATTGTTTGTACAGATGAACGTGGTACCTTCAGGCGTTTGGAAATTGCTCCCAAGGATGAACCAGACTTGTGGAGGTCTACATAGTTTTTTCTGAGTTCCTGGCTGATTTCTTTTGATTTTCCCATGATGTCAAGCAAAGAGGCACTGAGTTTGAAGGTAGGCCTTGAAATACATCCACAGGTACTCCTCCAATTGACTTAAATGATGTCAATTAGCCTATCAGAAGCTTCTAAAGCCATGATATCATTTTCTGGAATGTTCCAAGCAGTTTAAAGGCACAGTCAACTTAGTGTATGTAAACTTCTGACCCACTGGAATTATGATACAGTGAATTATAAGTGAAATAATCTGTCTGTAAACAATTGTTGGGGAAATTACTTGTGTCATGCACAAAGTAGATGTCCTAACCGACTTGCCGAAACTATAGTTGTTAACAAGACATTTGTGGAGTGGTTTAAAAACGAGTTTTAATGACTCCAACCTAAGTGTATGTTAACTTCTGACTTCAACTCTATATCCTACCAACGGAACAATAAAAACTGTAATATCTTATGTTTCACCGAGTCGTGGCTGAACGACGACATTAATAACATACAGCTGGCGGGTTATACACTCTATCGGCAGGATAGAACAGCAGCCTCTGGTAAGACACGGAGCGGGAGCCTATGTATATTTGTAAACAACAGCTGGTGCACGATATCTAAGGAAGTCTCAAGGTTTTGCTCATCCGAGGTTGAGTATATCATGATAAGCTGTACACCACACTATCTACCTAGAGAGTTTTCATCTGTATTTTTCATAGCTGTCTACATATCACCACAGACCGACGCTGGCACTAAGACCGCACCCAATGAGCTGTATACCGCCATAAGCAAACAGGAAAACACTCATCCAGAGGCGGCGCTCCTAGTGGCCGGGGACTTTAATGCAGGGAAACTTAAATCAGTTTTACCTCATTTCTATCAGAATGTTAAATGTGCAACTTGAGGGGAAAAAAACTATAGACCACCTTTACTCCACACACAGAGACGCGAACAAAGCTCTCCCTCACCTTCCAATAGGCAATCTAACCATAATTCTATCCTCCTGATTCCTGCTTACAAGCAAAAATTAAAGCAGGAAGCACAGTGACTCGGTCTATGAAAAAGTGGTCAGATGAAGTAGATGCTAAACTACAGGAGTGTTTTGCTAGCACAGACTGGAATATGTTCCCGGGATTCTTCTGATGGTATTGAGGAGTACACCACATCTGTCACTGGCTTCATCAATTAGTGCATCGATGACGTCGTCCCCACATTGACTGTACGTACATACCCCAACCAGAAGCCATGGATTACAGGCAACATTCGCACTGAGCTAAAGGGTAGAGATGCCGCTTTCAAGGAGCGGGACTCTAACCCCGGAGCTTATAAGAAATCCCGCTATACCTTCCGACGAACCATCAAACAAGCAAAGCGTCAATACAGAACTAAGATCGATTCGTACTACACCGGCTCCGACGCTCGTCGGATGTGGCAGGGCATGCAAACTATTACAGACTACAAAGGGAAGCACAGCCGAGAGCTGCTCAGTGACAAGAGCCTACCAGACGAGCTAAATAACTTCTATGTTCACTGACATTTTCAACCTCTCCATGTCTGAGTCTGTAATAGCTACATGTTTCAAGCAGACCACCATAGTCCCTGTGCCCAAGAACACTAAGATAACCTGCCTGAATGAATACCGAACCGTAGCACTCACGTCTGTAGCCATGAAATGCTTTGAAAGGCTGGTCATGGCTCACATCAACACCATTATCCCAGAAACCCTAGACCCACTCCGATTTGCATACCACCCCAACAGATCCACAGATGATGCAATCTCTATTGCACTACACACAGCCCTTTCACACCTGGACAAAGGGAACAACTATGTGAGAATGCTATTCACTGACTACAGCTCAGCGTTCAACACCATAGTGCCCTCAAAGCTCATCACTAAGCTAAGGACCCTGGGTCTAAACACCTCCCTCTGCAACTGGATCCTGGACTTCCTGACGGGCCGTTCCAGGTAGTAAGGGTAGGTAACAACACATCCGCCACGCTGATCCTCAACACAGGGGCCCCTCAGAGGTGCGTGCTCAGTCCCCCCCCTGTGCTCCCTGTTCACTCATGACTGCATGGCCAGGCAAGACTCCAACACCATCATTACGTTTGCCGATGACACAACAGGGGTAGGCCTGATCACTGACAATGATGAGACAACCTATAGGGAGGAGGTCAGAGACCTGACCTCGTGGTGCAAGGACAACAACCTCTCCCTCAACGTCATCAAGACAAAGGAGATTATTGTGGACTACAGGAAAAGGAGGACCGAGCACGCCCCCATTCTCATCAACGGGGCTGTAGTGGAACAGGTTGAGAGCTTCAAGTTCCTTGGCGTCCACATCACCAACAAACTAACATGGTCCATAGGTGAATAGGGCACAACAAAACCTTTCCCCCTCAGGAGACTGAAAAGATTTGGTATGGGTCCTCAGATCCTCAAAAGGTTTTACAGCTGCACCATCGAGGGCATCCTGACGGGTTGCATCACTGCCTGGTATGGCAACAGCTCGGCCTCCGACTGCAAGGCACTACAGAGGGATTTGCATATGGCCCAGTACATCATTAATATTGGATGAATCCTGGATATCTCCACAGGGTCTGGAAAATATGAAGCACGTTCTGTTATCAGTAATTACCTCCCTCTCCCTCAATCTCACATTCTCCCTCATGTCCTCATGAAGTTGTTGAGTTCCTGGGCTGGGCCGGACCACTTGATCCCTATCAGTGGGGATATTGCCTCAAAATTTCCTTTTAAGTTGTTAATTGTGGTCTTTTCTTGTGTTCGCTGTGAGTTTCTCATGCTATTGTTTTTCTCTTCTCTTGCAGCGGGATGCTAAAGGACAGTATCTGTTCGACCTCATCTGCCACCACCTGAATCTGCTGGAGAAGGACTACTTCGGCATCAGATATGTGGACCCAGACAAGCAGCGGGTGAGTGAGTGTGTGTGTGTGTGTGTCTGTGTCTGTGTTGGATGAAGCATGCTGCGGTAGAGGTGACTGTTTAAAGAGATACAGGGCCAGATTGAAGATATGTTATTTTATTTATTTCTATCAAGGCACAAGGCGAGACCCAGATGCAGATGGTTGGAGTCTTACAATGTTTATTAATCCAAAGGGGTAGGCAAGAGAATGGTTGTGGACAGGCAAAAAGGTCAAAACCAGATCAGAGTCCAATAGGTACCAAAGGGCAGGTAGAATCAAGGTCAGGGCAGGCAGGATGATCAGGCAGGCAGGAAAGTAGTCCAGAGTCAGGCAGGGCTCAGAACCGGGAGGACTATAAAAAGAGAATAGAAAAGGAGTACCGGAAAAACATGCTGGTTGACTTGACTAAACATACAAGACGAACTGGCACAGAGAGACGGGAAACACAGGGATAAATACACTGGGGAAAATAAGCGACACCTGGAGGGGGTGGAGACAATCACAGGAACAGGTGAAACAGATCAGGGCGTGACACTTTCATAACACACGCTTTTAGAGAGACACTCATACAATCATCATCATCATCAGCAGCAGCAGCAGCAGAGCACAGAGGGTTATTACTCAGAGATGGCTTGTAGCTGCACTGCTTGATTCATGAAGAATTAACATGTGCTCGCTCACATTGTGTGTTTTAGCATCAGAGACAAGACTGGTCCTGCCCATCCTGCATTTCCTATGCTGCCACTCAGGGCTATTTCAGTGGTTGTTGTTAGGGTGAGGGGTTGGCGGAGAGAGGGAATTGATGGAGTGAATGTTGCCAGAAGGATGGGGGATGAATCAGTGCCTGATATACTGGCAAAACCAGAGTCACCTTCTGAACTGACCCTAGAGAGCACTGCCACTGCACAGTGTCTGCTTGTCTGTCTGTCTAGGCAGGCCCAGGCATGCTGGTGGTATAGTATTATAATTTGAAAGACCATCCATTACTGTCATTTATAGAGAGAGCTGTTATCTCTGTATGCCCTTACTGTTCAATTTGCTTCAGTATGATGATGATTTAATTATACAAATCAGGAACTGATAGCATTAATTATATGATTCTTGTCAGATTAGAGATGGATGTTGGATATGAACAGAGACATGTGTCAGTGTGTTTTAGGCGTGAAGCTGACATGACATAACACAGGTTTTCACACGTCTTTCGATGAACTGTCATTCCTGTTTATTGCATTTAACCTGCTTCGTAGAGCGATGTAGAGTGATATGAGCGTGGTGTCAGTGTCATTGCAGGATTTTTTTTAGACATGTTTCACTTTTGTCACACTTTGATCATATGTCTTTTTGTTGTTGATGCAGCATTGGTTGGAGGTCACAAAGTGTATTGCCAAGCAGATGAAATGTAAGTCTTTAGTGTCTTCCTCTTCATGCTATGATCATTCTGCTAATTGAGCAATTATAGTTATCATCACCATGGCATCTTTAATGACGCATCATCTAATTTGACTAATGAATGTGCATTTGAATTCAAATGGTAGGAAGTTACTGTATTAGGATTTCAATAGATCAAGATTCTCCATTTGACTGGAAGGACAGAACTGTATGAATTGTCCCTTATGAGAACTCACATAAATCCTAGCAGAAGATAATCCACACAAAATGTCTCTCACCCACTCTCTTGCAAATCATCATGAACTGTGTCTCCCTAATTGTGGATATAGAGCTTAAAGGGAAAATATATAGTATATATAAAAAATAATATATATAGGTATTTTTTTTCATTAGTCCACTGTTGATACAGTCCCAAAATGTTTTTCATGTCAGCAGTCAAGTTTTCAAGATATTGGACTTTCAAGAAGCAAAGTGTCACCGGCCACATCATTATGATGATGCAAAATAATTTCCCCTTTAAGAGAGATACCGTTTGCCTATTCTACTGTTTACCTATTCTACTGTTTACCTTGTGATGATATGAAGTAAAGATCGAAGCTAATTGTCATTTACAGTAATCATTTGTCAGTGCCCCCTTCACAGATTGCTTAATTCATGAGTGTTTAAATTGACTAGTCATTTTAAATTCTAACTTCATAGTGTCTGAATCAAACACAGGTCAGGTTAGAACTATGCTAGACACTTTTGCAAGGTGGTGCATTTAGAGCATTTTTTCAGTTAATCATTTGAACTGTGATCATGAAATGTTCCTGACTATTTGGTTCTCCTTTTCCTTTGTTCCCCAGCCCAGCCTCCGTTCACCATGTGTCTCAGAGTCAAGTTTTACCCCCCTGACCCCGCTGCTCTCAAAGAGGAAATCACCAGGTAGGACTTTGTGTGAATCTCAGCAAAGTAGAGAAATGCCAACAACCACTCCCCCAGACTCTAGTATGAAGAGGAAGTCAAGGAAAGCAGACATGAAAGCTTTGTGTATAAACATCTTCAATAACTTTTGCCTTTTCTAAAGCAGTTTCAAAGCAGCGTCTGTTGTTTATCACCTTCTCTCACACTTTTCATTTTCCCAAGAAATGTTTGTGTTCTGAATGCACTGACAGTATTTTTTCCCAGACATTATTGAAGGGCCTCTATAATAAAAGAGCACTTTTTCTAAAAACAATGCAATAAATATTTTAAAAAGACAGTGCTGTTTAAGCTTGTGAGCGAGCCTGCTCTCTGAAGTAGAATGGCTGCTAAATTGCGAGGTTGTGTAGCTGTGCTCTGCGTTGGTCTCTCTGGCTGGCTGACTGCTGAGGGAAGGAGGAAGACTGAGGGTCAATTACGGCTAGCAGACTCCTCTAAATGATACATGATTAGCTCCCAGCTAGCTCAGATTAGAATCACTTATGCATTTCTTCGCCTGACTCTTCTCCCCTGTGCAGTCTGCAATGAGGTCACCCAGAAAAGCCTCTCTGTGCCCTCAATAGGGCCTTTAAACGCCCTCTGATACTCTCTGATTTCAACCACTTGATGATGACATTAAAGAAGCAAGTACGTGTGCAATTGAGTATGAATGTGTTTCTTGTGTCTGTGCATTAGTACATGTGTGTTTGCTAATGTCTATTACAATGTGTGTATGTGTTGAAAGGAGGCACACCAACCTAGCTGTTTGAATCAGGTGGTTGCCATCTCATATTCATTACCGTCCAGGGAGTCTACACTTAGGTGTGATGAAATGAACACAGAATGCAGAGTGCAGATAATGAATTATGTGAATTATGAATGGATGGAGAGGGGAGGAGGGGAGGAGAGTGAAGGCTGAGGAAAAGATAAATATAGTTAGCAAGAGATATGATGAGAGTGGTAGGGCGGGATAGACCACCTCATACTAGAGAGAGGAAGAGATATGAGAATGGTAGGGCAGGATAGACCACCTCATACTAGAGAGAGGAAGAGATATGAGAATGGTAGGGCAGGATAGACCACCTCGAGGAAGAGATATGATGAGATTGTTAGGGCAGGATAGACCACCTCATACTAGAGAGAGGAAGAGATATGAGAATGGTAGGGCAGGATAGACCACCTCATACTAGAGAGAGGAAGAGATATGAGAATGGTAGGGCAGGATAGACCACCTCATACTAGAGAGAGGAAGAGATATGATGAGATTGGTAGGGCAGGATAGACCACCTCATACTAGAGAGAGGAAGAGATATGATGAGATTGGTAGGGCAGGATAGACCACCTCATACTAGAGAGAGGAAGAGATATGATGAGATTGGTAGGGCAGGATAGACCACCTCATACTAGAGAGAGGAAGAGATATGATGAGATTGGTAGGGCAGGATAGACCACCTCATACTAGAGAGAGGAAGAGATATGAGATTGGTAGGGCAGGATGAGAGGGAGAGGAAAGGAAGGAGAGGAGAGGAAATAATCAATGACACTGAAGTTTTCTTCAATATAGTTTCCTCATTAATCAAATACTGAAGGGATACTGGACAATATATGGCACAAAGGTTAGATCACACAATGAGGGAAGAGGATAGAGATGGGTCAAATATTCATTTAATTTCACAGCTGTCCTTCACCAAATCTACCGACAGCAGAGATGTGAAAGGCAAGCAGAAAAGACAAAAGAAATGTAGGGCAGACAATAGACAGCATCAGCCATTTAACTGGAGTCACCCAAAGAGAGAAAAGGAAATTTCCTTTTTAGCACCTATGGCTCCTTAAGTGACATACTATTAGCTGTTGTGGAGCTGGCCTAGATGACAAAATTACAGCCGAGGATATGTACACTACCGTTCAAAAGTTTGGGGTCACTAAGAAATGTCCTTGTTTTTGAAGAAATGGCAATTTTTTGTCCATTAAAATAACGTTAAATTGATCAGAAATACAGTGTAGACATTGTTATTGTATTGGAAACGTAGCTGGAAATGGCTGATTTTGTATGGAATATCTACATAGGCGTACAGAGGCCCATTATCAGCAATCATCACTCCAAAGTGTTCCAATGGCACGTTGTGTTAGCTAATCCAAGTTTATCATTTTAAACGGCAAATTGATCATTAGAAAACTATTTTGCAATTATGTTAGCACAGCTGAAAACTGTTGTTCTGATTAAAAAAGCAATAAAACTGTCCTTCTTTAGACTAGTTGAGTATCTGGAGCATCAGCATTTGTGGATTCGATTACAGGCTGAAAATGTCCAGAAACAAATAACTTTCTTCTGAAACTTGTCAGTCTATTCTTGTTCTGAGAAATTAAGGCTATTCCATGCGAGAAATTTCCAAGAAACTGAAGATCTCGTATAACGCTGTGTACTACTCCCTTCACAGAACAGCGCAAACTGGCTCTAACCAGAATAGAAAGAGTGGGAGGCCACGGTGCACGACTGAGCAAGAGGACAAGTACATTAGAGTGTCTAGTTTGAGAAACAGACGCCTCACAAGTCCCCAACTGGCAGCTTCATTAAATAGTACACACAAAACACCAGTCCCAACGTCAACAGCGAAGAGGCGACGCCGGGATGCTGGCCTTCTAGGCAGAGTTCCCCTGTCCTGTGTCTGTGTTCTTATGCCCATCTTACTATTTAATTTTTATTGGCCAGTCTGAGATATGGCTTTTTCTTTGCAACTCTGGCTTTGCAACTCTGGCGACGCCGGGATGCTGGCCTTCAGCATCCCGGCGTCGCCTCTTCACTGTTGACGTTGAGACTGGTACTATTTAATGAAGCTGCCAGTTGAGGACTTGTGAAGCATCTGTTTCTCAAACTAGACACCCTAATGTACTTGTCCTCTTGCTCAGTCGTGCACCGTGTCCTCCCACTCCTCTTTCTATATTCCATAAAAAATCTGCCATTTCCAGCTACAATAGTTATTTACAACATTAACAATGTCTACACTGTATTTCTGATCAATTTGATTCTATTTTAAAGGACAAAAAAGTTTGCTTTTCTTTCAAAAACAAGTACATTTGACCCCAAACTTTTGAACGGTAGTGTATATTCTTCGCATTCACATGCATGGGTTCTCCTGGGCTCATTTTGGTGTTGGTTGTGGGAAGTTGGTTTCAGGGGAATCTGGGATCCGTTCTGTCGTTTCTCCCACTGTTTCTATCACGTGTTACATTCACGCTAGAATCAATAAATGGGCAATCCTGTACTGTAACCATTGGTAACACCTGCATTGTTCCAGGTGTTAGTCTCAGTCTGCAGCCAGTGTAGCTGCTGTATCTGTCAGGACAGTGCTGCTGTGTTCTGGGATGCTCTGGTCTTGTCTGGATTCTAATCTGGAGGCTTGAACAGAAACACAGTCAGTCGACAATAGCAGCAGTTTGCCTCAGGGCATCCCCTACCAAACCCTGTCCCCAACACACAATTTTTTTTACATCCTTTTGAGATTTATCTGTGGCGATGTCTTGTTGTTGCAATAGATCTAAAAATAAGTGTGGTCTGTAATGTTGATGAATCTCATTAAAGTAGACGGGTGACTGAGATCCATGACCTCTGACCTTCTTCGCCCACTCTGTTCTGGTCCCAGATATTTAGTCTTCCTGCAGATCAAGAGAGATCTGTATCACGGACGCCTCCTGTGTAAGACGACAGATGCTGCCATGATGGCTGCCTTCATCCTGCAAGGTACAGTGACAGGACCTGCTTGCTCCACTCTCTGCACTGCACTTTCACATAACTTCTCTGGATTTCTCATAAGGATGTAGTTATCACTTTGTAAATTATATGCCCTGAGGGATTCTTACTTCCGTATTGACTGATCTCTACTGTATACTAAAAAGCATCAAATTAAAATGTTAATGCAGACAACACGTGCACCTCCATACTAATTTACACTGTAAAACCATAGCTGATAAAGAAAGATGGGACAGCTGATAAGTAAGATCAATGCTTTGAATGCTAAACATGTGAATTTCATGCTAGATTGTAAGCCCTCTGCATGATTATCAGGCATCTTGCTCTCAGCAGTATCGTTAGCTGTCAAAGCATGGAGCTCACACGCAGTAGACCCTCGAGAGGCAGGCAGGCTGTATGTTTGAGAGGTACGGCGAGCGAGCCGAAGGCCGCAGAAAGTGCAGTGTTAGGAGAAAGAGAAGGCAGGTCCTTTGGCAGGCGCACTGGCTCTGTTCATGAGGAGGTGCTGCCTGATCACCTCCTTGTCCTCGCTCGCTGGGGGAAAGAATTGTCAGAGCCGCCTGAGGGAGCTCAGTGTGGTATGAAGTCACAAATAAACAACAGCAACCCTGGGCCAGTTTAACTTGTCGTCATTAAGAGCTCTGCTGACATACAGCACAGGCTGCCTGTGATCTAACAACACCTCGGCAAGGGTGCCAGTAATGTGTGTGTAGAACTGTGTAAATACTCACCCTATCCCTAATAATTCTTGTTTGAGTTCACACTTAATCTGCAGTTATTACTGCAAACATATTCTGTATCCACTTTTATAATTTATTGAATGGAAGGATGTTGTGGATGTTAGATATATTACTGTATGTACTGTATGTAACCATGTATGGTTAGACTGTGGTGCTGTGAAATGGTGGATCATTTTTATTAACTGTGTTCCAGCTGAGATTGGGGACTATGATCCTGGGAAGCATCCTGAAGGATACAGTTCTAAATTCCAGTTCTTCCCAAAACATTCAGAGAAGCTGGAGCGACGAATCTCAGACATACACAAGACAGAACTGATGTAAGGACCAATCTACTGTTTCTCTTTAACCTCTCACACGTGCATGCACGTTCAAACACACACTGCACCTATAAGATGAATCAATTTGACTGAGAAAGCACTAACTACCATTGTGCGAATGCTTATTGTCTTGGAAACTAGTTCCTTCACACTCTTCTCAAACATTTGTTTAATCTAATGGCCCACTGTCATTCCAGGGTGTTGCAGAGACAAGATGGTGGGATTTTCTTGAGCACAAAAACTACCTTTCATTAATACAGTCATTATTATGAGGGTCGTGGCCCAAGACCTGTCAGGGAGTGCAGTGCAATACACCTAATGCAGTGAGATACGGTAGTGTGTGCACATACAAACACACAAAGGCATACATGCACACACACACTACTTTCTCTGCCAGCAGGTTAGCTGATGAAGCATCACTGAGGGTTTCTTAATGATGATACACTCCACTGCGCACAAACTGGTTAAATCAATGTAGTTTCAACATAATTTGTCAACATATTGTAACATGGAATCTATGTGGAAAATATATTGAATTTGTACCTTTGAAATGTCAGATCAATATAAGATCCATTAACAGAAAAAAATAAAAGGCTCCTATTGCACCTCCTATTGGAGAGTTGATCTATCTACAGCTATCCCTTTGGGCTCATCCAGGGTTTTAGCCCAGCCCTTGCTTAGCTTTGATATTTCTCATTGACTATTGCCAATGTGTTATCATGAGAATGATTGTTGAGAAATCTCGACTTAATAGTTGAAATATTGCTATCAAAGTCATTCCAAAGGGTATTTTTTATTTTTTTATTTTACCTTTATTTAACCAGGTAGGCTAGTTGAGAACAAGTTCTCATTTACAACTGCGACCTGGCCAAGATAAAGCATAGCAGTGTGAACAGACAACAACACAGAGTTACACATGGAGTAAACAATAAACAAGTCAATAACACAGTAGGGGAAAAAATGTGTCTATATACATTGTGTGCAAAAGGCATGAGGAGGTAGGCAATAAATAGGCCATAGGAGCGAATAATTACAATTTAGCAGATTAACACTGGAGTGATAAATCATCAGATGATCATGTGCAAGTAGAGATACTGGTGTGCAAAAGAGCAGAAAAGTAAATAAATAAAAACAGTAAGGGGATGAGGTAGGTAAATTGGGTGGGCTGTTTACAGATGGACTATGTACAGCTGCAGCGATCGGTTAGCTGCTCAGATAGCAGATGTTTAAAGTTGGTGAGGGAAATAAAAGTCTCCAACTTCAGCGATTTTTGCAATTCGTTCCAGTCACAGGCAGCAGAGAACTGGAAGGAAAGGCGGCCAAATGAGGTGTTGGCTTTTGGGATGATCAGTGAGATATACCTGCTGGAGCGCGTGCTACGGGTGGGTGTTGTTATCGTGACCAGTGAACTGAGATAAGGCGGAGCTTTACCTAGCATGGACTTATAGATGACCTGGAGCCAGTGGGTCTGGCGACGAATATGTAGCGAGGGCCAGCCGACTAGAGCATACAGGTCGCAGTGGTGGGTGGTATAAGGTGTTTTAGTAACAAAACGGATGGCACTATGATAAACTGCATCTAGTTTGCTGAGTAGAGTATTGGAAGCTATTTTGTAGATGACATCGCCGAAGTCGAGGATCGGTAGGATAGTCAGTTTTACTAGGGTAAGTTTGGCGGCGTGAGTGAAGGAGGCTTTGTTGCGAAATAGAAAGCCAATTCTTGATTTGATTTTGGATTGGAGATGTTTAATATGAGTCTGGAAGGAGAGTTTACAGTCTAGCCAGACACCTAGGTATTTGTAGATGTTCACATATTCTAGGTCGGAACCGTCCAGGGTGGTGATGCTAGTCGGGTGGACGGGTGCAGGCAGCGAACGGTTGAAAAGCATGCATTTGGTTTTACTAGCGTTTAAGAGCAGTTGGAGGCCACGGAAGGAGTGTTATATGGCATTGAAGCTCGTTTGGAGGTTAGATAGAACAGTGTCCAAGGAAGGGCCAGAAGTATACAGAATGGTGTCGTCTGCGTAGAGGTGGATCAGGGAATCGCCCGCAGCAAGAGCAACATCATTGATATATACAGAGAAAAGAGTCGGCCCGAGAATTGAAACCTGTGGTACCCCCATAGAGACTGCCAGAGGACCGGACAATGTATGTTCAATAGAGCAAATGAAATGTAACCATACTTTATCAATCATACAGTATATCATCAATGATGCTATTTAAGCCTACAGTGTATAGCATCTGGGAAGTCATCAACAGCTATTGTTTAAGTTCAGCCCAGGATTCAACTAAAAATAGATAATACAAAGAGTGCCTTCGGAATGTATTCAGACCCCTTGACTTTTTCCACATTTTGTTAGGTTACAGCCTTATTCTAAAATTGATTAAACAAATGTTTCTTGATCAATCTACACAACAAAGCAAAAACAGGTTTTTAGACATTTCTGATAATTTAGTCAACTGAAATATCACATTTTACATAAGTATTCAGACCCTTTACTCAGTACTTTGTTGAAGCACCTTTGGCGGCGATTATAGACTTGAGTCTTCTTGGTTATGACGCTACAAGCTTGGCACACCTGTATTTGGGGAGTTTCTCCCATTCTTCTCTGCAGATCATCTCAAGCTCTGTCAGGTTGGATGGGGAGCGTTGCTGCACAGCTATTTTCAGGTCTCTCCAGAGATGTTCGATCGGGTTCAAGTCCGGTCTCTGGCTGGGCCACTCAAAGACATTCAGAGACTTGTCCTGAAGCCAGTCCTGCATTGTCTTGGCTGTGTGCTTAGGTTCGTTGAGGTGAACCTTCGTCCCAGTCTGAGGTCCTGAGCGCTCTGGAGCAGGTTTTCACCAAGGATCTCTCTGTACTTTGCTCCGTTCACCTTTGCCTTGATCCTGACTAGTCTCCCAGTCCCTGCCGCTGAAAAACATCCCCACAGCGTGATGCTGTCACGACCATGCTTCACCGTAGGGATGGTGCCAGGTTTCCTCCAGACGTGACGCTTGGCATTCAGGCCAAAGAGTTCAATCTTGGTTTCATCAGACCAGAGAATCTTGTTTCTCATGGTCTGAGGGTTTTTAGGTGCCTTTTGGCAAACTCCAAGCGGGCTGTCATGTGCCTTTTACTGAGGAGTGGCTTCCGTCTGGCCACTCTACCATAATGTCCTGATTGGTGGAGTGCTGCAGAGATGGTTGTCCTTCTGGAAGGTTCTCCCATCTCCACAAAGGAACTCTAGAGCTCTGACAGAGTGACCATCTGGTTCTTGGTCACCTCCCTGACCAAGGCCCTTTTCCCCCGTTTGCTCAGTTTGGCCAGGCAGCCAGCTCTAGGAAGAGTCATGGTGGTACGAAACTTCTTAAATTTAAGAATGATGGAGACCACTGTGTTCTTGGGGACCTTCAATGCTGCAGAAAGTTTTTGATACCCTTCCCCACAATCCTATCTCGGAGCTTTACGGATAATTCCTTCGACCTCATGGCTTGATTTTTGCTCTGACATGCACTGTCAACTGAGGGACCTTACATAGACAGGTGTGTGCCTTTCCAAATTATGTCCAGTCAATTGAATTTACCATAGGTGGACTCCAAGTTTTAGAAACATCTCAAGGATGATCAATGGAAACAGGATGCATCTGAGCTCAATTTCGAGTCTCATAGCAAAGGGTCTGAATAATTATGTAAGTAAGGTATTTCTGTTTTTATATTTAATACATTTGTAAAAATGTCAACCTGTTTTTCGCTTTGTCATTATGGGGTATTGTGTGTAGATTGCTGATGAAATGTTTTTATTTAATCCATTTTAGAATAAGGCTGTAACGTAACAAAATGTGGAAAAAGGGAAGAGGTCTGAGTACTTTCCGAAAACACTGTATAGGCCTAGGGTTTTAAGATTTATTTCAAATGGAATCTTCAAGTCAATAATAAATATGTTGGATTCATGACTCCATCTCAACCAAAAATAAAAGTTAAAGAATAGGATCAAATCAAACTGTATTTGAAGTGCATTTAAAGTTTGATTTGATTTAGTCCTATTCTTTAACTTTAGATTCTTGTTTGAAATAGAGACGTGAATCCATCATATCAATTATTAATTTGATGACAAATTGCAATTAAAAGCCAGACTCAGTGGTACAGATGTATCTTCTGCTTGGATAGCTCTATCTCTTTCAAATGTTTATATTAGGTTGGGTTGACTACCAAAGACAATCAATATCACTTTTGCAATATGGTAAATAGCATATTAACTTGTCGACAAGTTATCAAATTATCTGTTGGATTCACATCTCCATCTCAACCAAAAATAAAAGTTAAAGAATAGGATTAAGTCAGTGGCTCAGATTAAACTATCCAAGCAGTAGATACATCTCCTTTAAATGTTGGTATTTGGTTGTGTTGTCAACCAAACACAATTCAATATTACTTTTGTAATACAGTAAATAGCCTAAAGTTATCTTGCAAACAAATGTAACATTATTCAACATTAAAATCCATGGCCACTGAGGTTACTATAACAATAAATGTCTTCTTATGTAATCATAGAAATCTGCACAGAATCTCAAATGGCATTGATCACTTGCACCATGTACTTTAATGTAATCTCAACTAACTGCAATTCAGGTTATTTGGTTGTGCTATTAGATCAAGCACAGTGATAGCACATTAAGTTGTTGTATAAATAAAATATCTGACATTGTATTCCCATTTGAACATTAGTGTGCTTTTAAATGGTTGAAAGTGCAGTGATAACAGAATTCAACAGACCTTTGGCAATTTTTTTGTGGGTACAAATAGGTTGGAATCTCATTGATCAACGTATCTACCAAATATTACCCAATTCTCCACATTGTAATGACATGGTGTTCCCAGTGGGACAGGCTGCGACAGACACTTCCCAACATTGATCCTTTACACTCACCCTCAGGCCTCTAAAGTTAATGTGGTTCGAGCCACATGGATAATGGTTTAGCCATAATGTCTGAGATATTTATCCTCCCACAAGACACTTCTCCTTTGTTTAAATCATAATTAGTGTGAGATAATGTGCTCTACAGAAATTAAAGACATTGGAACATGGATCAGCCATTTTCACACTAGCTCAGAGTCGATTTGAAGGTTTTTTAATGTTGGTTCCCATTACTGAGTGCTTTGTCTAGTGACCCAGCTCAGTGAACTTGTCATGGCCATGGGACATACTGTATACTGTGGACAGCATGGAGGATGTGACTGACCAAAGGTGTGTAGTCAGAGGTTCATAGATAAAGGATCTTTAAAATGATAATTATAGATAAGATCCTCTGCTGCTCTCTAGTGGGTTGTTCATGTCTCATCACCAACAAAACACCTGTTAACATGCCTGACTCTGTGATCATAGAAAATATCCTTGGAATGCTGGGACAGGGGCCTATTTGGATCTTTTGAATGCACCAGTAATTCAAGCCACTGGCATCTCTTCATGTTTTTTCCATTGATTGTGATAGAGGTCAGGCTGATGCTCACGTTACTCCATTGCTGTTGAATGGTTGGTGCTTGATTAAATGTTAATTGGTAGAGGTACTGTATCTAGGATGGTTGATACACTGTCTGTCTGGCCATCTATTCAGAGCTCTCTGGTCTATTCAGCATCCTGCCAGCTCACTCTGTTGATCACTCCTCTGTGTAAGGGAAATACAGTGGCTTGCGAAAGTATTCACCCTCCTTGGCATTTTTCCTATTTTGTTGCCTTACAACCTGGAATTAAAATAGATTTTTGGGGGGGGGGGGGGGGGTTGTTGTATCATTTGATTTACACAACATGCCTACCACTTTGAAGATGCAAAATATATTATTTTGTTTAACAAACAAGATATAAGACAAAAAAACAGAACTTGAGCGTGCATAACTATTCACCCCCCCCAAAGTCAATACTTTGTGGAGCCACCTTTTGCAGCAATTACAGCTGCAAGTCTCTTGGGGTATGTCTCTATAAGCTTGGCACATCTAGCCACTGGGATTTTTTCCCATTCTTCAAGGCAAAACTTCTCCAGCTCCTTCAAGTTGGATGGATTCCGCTGGTGTACAGCAATCTTTAAGTCATACCACAGATTCTCAATTGGATTGAGGTCTGGGCTTTGACTAGGCCATTCCAAAATATTTAAATGTTTCCCCTTAAACCACTCGAGTGTTGCTTTAGCAGTATGCTTTGGGTCATTGTCCTGCTGGAAGGTGAACCTCCGTCCCAGTCTCAAATCTCTGGAAGACTAAGTCAGATTTCCCTCAAGAATTTCCCTGTATTTAGCGCCATCCATCATTCCTTCCTTCTGACCAGTTTCCCAGTCCCTGCCAATGGAAAAACATCCCCACAGCATGATGCTGCCACCACCATGCTTCACTGTGGGGATGGTGTTCTTGGGGTGATGAGAAGTGTTGGGTTTGCGCCAGACATAGCATTTTCCTTGATGGCCAAAAAGCTACATTTTAGTCTCATCTGACCAGAGAGGAAGTCTCCCACATGGGGAGTCTCCCACATGCCTTTTGGCGAACACCAAACATGTTTGCTTATTTTTTTTGGCCACTCTTCCGTAAAGCCCAGCTCTGTGGAGTGTACAGCTTAAAGTGGTTCTATGGACAGATACTCCAATCTCCGCTGTGGAGCTTTGCAGCTCCTTCAGGGTTATCTTTGGTCTCTTTGTTGCCTCTCTGATTAATTCCCTCCTTGCCTGGTCTGTGAGTTTTGGTGGGCGGCCCATCCTTGGCAGGTTTGTTGTGGTGCCATATTCTTTCCATTTTTTAATAATGGATTTAATGGTGCTCCGTAGGATGTTCAAAGTTTCGGATATTTTTTTATAACTCAACCCTGATCTGTACTTCTCCACAACTTTGTCTCTGACCTGTTTGGAGAGCTCCTTGGTCTTCATGGTGCCGCTTGCTTGGTGGTGCCCCTTGCTTAGTGGTGTTGCAGACTCTGGGGCCTTTCAGAACAGGTGTATATATACTGAGATCATGTGACACTTAGACTGCACACAGGTGGACTTTATTTAACTAATTATGTGACTTCTGAAGGTAATTGGTTGCACCAGATCTTATTTAGGGGCTTCATAACAAAGGGGGTGAATACATATGCACAAACCACTTTTATGTTTTTTCATTTCACTTCACCAATTTGGACTATTTTGTGTATGTCCATTAAAAATAAATTTAAATTGCAGGTTGTAATGCAACAAAATAGGAAAAACGCCAAGGGGGATGAATACTTTTGCAAGGCACTGTAGTTCTGTCATAGTTAATATTATTTATGCATTTGACCTTTTCTTCTTTCGTTTCATAGACCTGTATTGATGTTAAGTTTCTTAATCAGACATTGATGCTCTCTCTCAGTGGCCAGACACCTGAAACATCAGAGCTGAATTTTCTCCAGAAAGCCCAGATGCTGGAGACATATGGTGTGGATCCTCATCCATGCAAGGTTGGGTGGCCAATTCTCACACACTGCTGCTTCATTTTAAGATATTTGCATTAAAACACCCTGTTTCCTCTACTTGAGCTTTGAGTTCTCTCTTGGTAGAATGGATAATGCATTGCTAAAGCAAATGGCAGCACACTTGCATCTACACAGTCATACAGTATGTATGTGTGTATTTCATACAGGTATCTATTGTAGGTCTATTGTGTTGTGCCATAACAATGTTTTTTGTGTATGACAGGATGTGTCTGGAAATCCAGCCTTTCTTGCCTTCACCCCATTTGGATTTGTCGTGCTTCAGGGAAACAAGAGGGTTCATTTTCTCATGTGGTGAGTAGAATGATTTCTGCTCTAATGCTGATTTCTGGGGTGGCAGGTAGCTTAGTGGTTCGAGCGTTGGGCCAGTAACTGGAAGGTTGCTAGATCGAATCCCCGAGCTGACAAGGTAAAAATTTGTCGTTCTGCCCCTGAACAAGGCAGTTAATCCACTGTTCCTAGGCCGTCATTGTAAATAAGAATTTGTTCTTAACTGACTTGCCTAGTTAAATAAAATAAATAATCCTAAACCACATACCACTGCTGGTTCTACATTCACAATCAGTGGAGTGTGTCCTGCTGATTCTCTCCTCCTGACCAGAGGGACAGCATGCATACAGGTGTCCCATTGTCTTAGTTAGTCGCTACTATTCTGGGCATATGATTTCACAGGCCTGTCTGTTAGAAATCAACTTGTTTTTAAATGCACAAGAAAAATACATGTTCTCAACCACAACAAATAATTGATCTTGCATGCAGCAGGGACTGTAAGAATCCTTAAAGACATACATGGATCAGTGCTGCTGTAACATACTATTCCATACAGCCCCTCTCATTAAGCCAGTAGCCCACTATATTGGGTCTGTAATAGTTAAATATGAGTTAGATATTCACTCCTGATATAGAAATGCCACCACCTAATTCAGTACAGTATGTCTGTAATACTTACAAAATCTGGCCAAGTAGACAATGTGAATGTTACAATATGTTACAGCATTTACAGCTGCTTTGTTAGATTTTTTAACCTTCTGCACATTCTCCCATCCCATGTCTCCAGTTTACCTGGGGTATTATCAGACATGTGTTCTGTTAGCCAAACATGGAGCTCCATTGCTGTTTGTGTGGTCTGCTAGTGGTTGTGATTAATTTTTTAAGAGCTTGTGGCTCACAGTGCAGTTGGTTGTGTGATTAACTATCCCCTTCCTTGTGGGCAGGAATGAGGTGACCAAACTGAAGTTCGAGGGAAAGATATTCCATATATATGCAAATCAGAAGGAGGTGAGAGCATGAATTATTGATGTGTTGGGGGAGTCAAGTATAGAGAGCAGGGCAGCGACTGTGACTGTTCTATGGCCAATACTCTCTGAAAACAGGTCCTGGAGATAGCATGTTCTAGTCATACCACAGCCTGGTGTGTTCAATAAACAGCAGTAGTAATAGTAATGACTCTTGAAACTGAGAAACTGTCAGGTTGTTTTATTTTCCTGCACATTTATTTCTAATGTGCAGGACAAAAAGATCATCTTGACGTACTTTGCACCAACACCTGAGGCCTGCAAGCACCTGTGGAAATGTGGAGTGGAGAACCAAGCCTTCTACAAGTAAGTGTTGTTCTTCCTCTAAGTCATAGCTATACACTTTACTCCAGGGCATCTGTGAGAGCTATCTAAAGAGGGCTCTCCTCTCCTCTGACCTTGAAGTGTCCTGAGAGCAGCGTTGTCAGGCTGTTTATGAGATAGGGAACGAGACGTGAGGCAACGGTGAGCTTTTGTGAGTTAGTGTGCACTGGGACATGCCAGTGAACCCTCCACGGCTCCTCCAGAGAAATGAGTGCTCCTTCCGTCTCAGCCATGACTGATTGTGTGTCCCCTCCCCCTGCAACACATCAACACAATGACCAGAGAGAGTCTAGTAATGGATGAGGGTGACAGGGAAGGTTGCTGAGGAGCATGTGGGTTGAGCGAGTGCTCAGGTGATAAAAGGAGATAGAGAAAGGGGGGGGGGGGGGGGGGGGAAACATAGGGCAGCGCACAGCACACACAGAGATGGAATTAGTATGATGAGATATCCGGCTATAGAGCTATAGATCTTAGTGGGGACTGGTGGATCTTCAGGGAGGCCTGGCTGATTGGCACAGAGCTTCATACTGCTTTAATGAAAGACATCTGTCTGTGTGTGCTAAATCCCACAGAAACAGACTGATGGATAAATAAACATCAAGCAAACACCACACACATTTGATTTTAATGTTATATAATATATAATTTAGCACCATCTTTTGCATCATCCCATAATAATAAGTAAGCTATTATGTCTTTACAGACAGTACATACTGCATGTGGTGAACTTGTACATCAAGCTGCCTCGCACTACAGAAACAGGAGATAGGCTACTGCTCCAGGAGATAGGCTACTGCTCCAGGAGATAGGCTACTGCTCCAGGAGATAGGCTACTGCTCCAGGAGATAGGCTACTGCTCCAGGAGATAGGCTACTGCTCCAGGAGATAGGCTACTGCTCCAGGAGATAGGCTACTGCTCCAGGAGATAGGCTACTGCTCCAGGAGATAGGCTACTGCTCCAGGAGATAGGCTACTGCTCCAGGAGATAGGCTACTGCTCGTGCAAGGCTACTTACTTACATAATGCATGCACACCTCTCCAAGGATCTAGGCACTAAGTAATACATAATTGAGAGGTAAGTGGTTGGTTTTCAGTCCGAGCTGGGCTTAGAGAACCACACACTGTGGATACCATATAAGAGGCTTGAATAAAGTAGCCTATTGTATGTACTGAAAGTGAGAACAGCAAAGTGAGAACTGGTTGTGATGCTGTAGGAGGGAGAAGAGGTCCAGTAAACAGACTCCCTTAATATTTTACTACAGTGGGCTAAATCAGGGTCACACAGAGTGTTTCTTTGTAGTCTTAAACAAATCTACTTTGAAACCAAACTATACAGCTCACACACATTGTTATGGGCTTCAACAAATATAGAGAGTTTAAATGTATTCAATTTTGCATTTGCATCCCAATATTACACTTTATATACATCACAGAAGACTGAAATATAACAAAACCGTTTGACATAGAAACACCAAAGATGATTAATTATGAAATTATGAAAAATGTTACACTGTGGATACCATATAATACCATTCCACCCGTGAGGCCACTAATCATTTGACTGCAGCAACAGGCTATAACGTAAAAAGTATGATGTCACCCCAAAACAGCTCCCAGAGTTCACCCCTCTTCTCTTCCTTTCTTCTTCTCCACCTCTCTTCCCTCCATCAGGCTGGAGAAGTCGAGTCAGGTGCGGACAGTGTCCAGCAGCAACCTGTTCTTCAAGGGGAGTCGTTTCCGCTACAGGTACAGTAAATTATGACAGTAAGTAGAGGGCATTGCAGATAGCCCACAGCTATGCTGGAGAGCTTCTCCCTAAGTAGGGGACCCCGGGGCCCTGTTGTAACGTCAGTCTACTTTACCTGAGCCATACACCTCACACACTAGACTAGGGGACACAGAGGGGACAGGGAGGGGGACAGGGTTGCATTCAGAGCAATGTTCCAGCATTCATTTCATCTCATTCCTTTCACATCTGTGAATGCTGAAGTGCTAGGAGCAGGGAAATAACTTGGTCTGTGAAACCTTTCAAATGACTGGTTCTAGTTACTGGAAATCTGAACTTTCTAATGGTTTAAAATAGCTACAGTTGAGTCAGTATGTTATGATGAAAGGTTGAGTTTGTGTTTCCATCTTTTGTAACATAAATAATATTGCAGTGTAGTCTGGAGACGGTGATTGGGTTAGAGAGAGTTGGGTTCACCAGGTTAATCTAATCTCAGTTCTTGTGTACTGTACTGATGCTTCTCACTGAACTGCTCTGTGTAGTGTGTGGCACCAGGGAGTCTGGGGTCTGGTGTGAGCCTGAGCTCTATTATTGTGCTTTATTGTAGTGGACGAGTGGCGAAAGAAGTGATGGAGCAGAGTGCCAAAATCAAACGAGAGCCTCCAGAAATACACAGGTAAGATCAATGCTATTCACTAGATGTCAATGTGGGCGCTATATCATCCATCTCAGATGACAAATATGGGGTGTGTGTGTGTGTGTGTGTGTGTGTGTGTGTGTGTGTGTGTGTGTGTGTGTGTGTGTGTGTGTGTGTGTGTGTGTGTGTGTGTGTGTGTGTGTGTGTGTGTGTGTGTGTGTGTGTGTGTGTGTGTTTTTCATTTGTGTGTCTCCAAAGGGCTGGCCTGGTTCCCAGTAGAAGCTGTCCGTCCATCACTCACGGGCCGCGCCTCACCAGTGTTCCACGCACCCGCCGGAGAGCCGTCCACATTTCCATCATGGAGGGTAAGTGTTTGACCTAACCCCTGACCCACTACTCCCCTCAGTCAACACTGGCACTCCATAACAATCACCACGGTCATGTTATGGGCAAAGGTGAATCATTGTCCCATAAGAGCCTTCAGGAATGTGGCCAGAAGTGACACAGCTCTATATTGTTGTCTGTATCCAAATGAACACATGTACGGTAATCTGGATAGTTGTGGAAATGGGTCGCCATGCTTTAGTTTGGGTCTGAGGTTTTAAAGGTAATCTGTGGATATTTCAATGGAGGGTGTTAAATCCAAACGTTTTTAAACGGATCAGGCCCTTGCTTCTATTTGGAAGTATTTTATGCCCCCCCCCCCCCCCCTCCCCCCAGAACACACACACATATACACACACTGTAACCTGAGCTTAGCCATGCCCCTGCTTGTGGGAGTGGAGGGCTAAGTCACAGGTGTGTGTGTCACTCAGGCTGGTCTATTTCAGTGCGAGCTATCAGCACTAGGGGGGTGTGTGAGCGAGGTGTACAGTGCCAGTACAAGGGCAGCTGGTGCAGCCGTCAGTCAGTCCACCTGCCCTGAACCCAGGGGCTGACACTGCAGCATGGGCTCAGGTGAACAGGAGCAGCAGGACTGAAGACCTCTCCTTGTCACAGCTCAGTCCCTGCCTGTCTCCCAAATACACAGTACAGTATGTACACCTGGCTATACACTCTATGCTGCTGCAGTAGAGTGGAGAGTGTGAGTGAAAGGGTCTGGTGCTGTATGTATCAGAGAGTTATGACAAGCTCTCACCTGTCAACCGTTACCCCCTGCCTGTGCTGACTGGATGTCTTACAGTAGTATTAATACCCCTGCTGAAAATAGCCAAGGCCTTCCTCTCCATGTATGTCACTGCCCTGGGTGGGGCCTGGACATGGCCAGTGCTGGTCGTCTGAATACTGCTACAGCAGGACAGTCGCTCTCGCTAGCCCTCATACTGCCAGCCAAGACTGCAGCCATTGGCCTAACACATAAAGCGAGACCAGCGCACCGCTGGGGCTCTGGGACAGGGCCCACCAGGATAGTACACAGACGTGCATGCTTTGAGCTTTTGAAGACACCACCATGGTGAAGTGTCTGATCCGCATCACCACACGGGTGAACGTCCACCTGCGGATGATCAACCACTGCTACCGGGATGTGAAGGTACGCGTACTGAGCCTAGGACCCCGGATGCTTGGCAAGGCCATGGGCGTCCTGCCCCTCTACCCTGCCCTGACTGGGCAGGAGCCTGGCAGCCTCTCCCCCCTGCCTCCCCCCATCTTGCCTGGCACCCCTGTGCCCGACGGCTGGCCCCAGTCCAGCACCCCGACAGGTAACCTCATCATCATCGCCCTCCTGGAGTGTGTTACACAGTGACCAGCATCCATGTGTGTTAATTCACTCCCACCTCATCAATGTTAACAGAATGGAAATGATACCATGCCTTTGATGCCGTTGATGTCTGATCCTCTAAATCATATGGTCCTTGGAGGCCCTTTGTGAACAGAGTCTTTGGATCTATTTCTTGACCTCTTTGAGTTTCATCGGTTCCTTTATCCATCTGCTGGTTTAGAGGAAGTCTGAGTTTATGGGTCTTCTTATTCTGGTTGTAATGGTTGAGGTACAGACTAGTGAGGTGATACTGCTTTGTTGTTGATTCGTGAAGTTATGATTTGATTTTGAATTCAGGTAAATATTCAGTTTTATATTTTTTACGATATTTTGGCCTTTGGAGGATTTTGACGAGCTTTACGCAATGTCCTCTGGAAGATATATTGTGTAATGAAATGTCTATAGGTTGCATTTTGTAATCTGCCCTGCAACCAAGCATATCCTAGGATGTACTGAAGGAGATTACCAATGAGTGAAGATGGACTCTCACTGCCACCCATTAAAGAGGCATCCTGCTTTTGCTTTTGACAGGATCTCAGCAGTCAGCATGGCTTAACAGAGCTGGCCTAATCTCTATTTTGTAATTCCTTGAGGAGGATTTTTCCGCCTATGGATGAAAAGAATACATATGAGCATTAAAGGAAAGATTCACCCATTTTGAATGTTTAATGGTTTTTGAGCATTTCTGAGTGATGTTCTATCGATTCCCGTGGTCATTTCATGTTTTCCTGTCTATCTGAGCTATTTGCCATTCAAGAAGGCAGAAATACAGCTGGAATGTTTAAAACTCATATGCCTGCTTAACAGCAATAGCTCAGATACATGAAAACATGAAATGACCCCGGGAATCGATTGAACATCACGCAGAATGGGAGATTCTTTCATTTAAAATATGCCTTATCATCAGGAGATGATACCCCTCTGCCTCTATGAAGGTGTAATATTTCTGCGGTGGCTGTCTGAGGAATGGAAGAGTCAGCGCAAGCGCAACTCTTTCTCATCCGCCGTGACGTCTGTCCTGTAGCTCGTAAAAAGAGAATATATACACTGAACAAAAATATAAACTCAACATGTGAAGTGTTGGTCCCATGTTTCATGAGCTGAAACAAAAAATCCCAGAAATGTTCCATATGCACAAAAAGCTTATTTCCCTCAAATGAGGAGTATTTTTGTCTGTAATAAAGCCAGTTTGTGGGGGAAAAGTCATTCTGATTGGCTAGGCCTGCATTCCCAGTGGGTGGGTCTGGCTGCCAAGTGGATGGGCCTATGCCATCCAAGACCAATCCATGCCCAGTCATGTGAAATCCATAGATTAGGGCCTAATGAATTTATTTCAATTGACTGATTTCCTTATATGAACTGTAACTCAGTAGAATCTTTCAAATGATTGCATGTTGCGCTTATATTATTTGTTCAGTATAGATACATTTGCATATCCTTTTGGTATAATGAAAAATGATGCATTTGCTTTTTGTAGAGTAAGCATGCAATCACTGATGAGCTAGTGTAACGATGTGCGCTGAGAGTCGGGAAGCAAGTTCAGGGAGTGTTTTAATAAATAAACAGAACATAATACAAAACAAGAAACACTAACAGCACACAGACATGAAACAGAAACAATAATAATAACACCTGGGGAAGGACCCAAAAGGAGTGACATACATTGCTCAAAAAAATAAAGGGAACACTTAAACAACACAATGTAACTCCAAGTCAATCACACTTCTGTGAAATCAAACTGTCCACTTAGGAAGCAACACTGATTGACAGTGTACATTTCACATGCTGTTGTGCAAATGGAATAGACAACAGCTGGAAATTATAGGCAATTAGCAAGACACCCCCAATAAAGGAGTGGTTCTGCAGGTGGTGACCACAGACCACTTCTCAGTTCCTATGCTTCCTGGCTGATGTTTTGGTCACTTTTGAATGCTGGCGGTGCTTTCACTCTAGTGGTAGCATGAGACGGAGTCTACAACCCACACAAGTAGCTCAGGTAGTGCAGCTCATCCAGGATGGCACATCAATGCGAGCTGTGGCAAGAAGGTTTGCTGTGTCTGTCAGCGTAGTGTCCAGAGCATGGAGGCGCTACCAGGAGACAGGCCAGTACATCAGGTGACGTGGAGGAGGCCGTAGGAGGGCAACAACCCAGCAGCAGGACCGCTACCTCCGCCTTTGTGCAAGGAGGAGCAGGAGTAGCACTGCCAGAGCCCTGCAAAATGACCTCCAGCAGGCCACAAATGTGCATGTGTCTGCTCAAATGGTCAGAAACAGACTCCATGAGGGTGGTATGAGGGCCCGACGTCCACAGGTGGGGGTTGTGCTTACAGCCCAACACCATGCAGGACGTTTGGCATTTGCCAGAGAACACCAAGATTGGCAAATTCGCCACTGGCGCCCTGTGCTCTTCACAGATGAAAGCAGGTTCACACTGAGCACATGTGACAGACGTGACAGAGTCTGGAGACGCCTTGGAGAACGTTCTGCTGCCTGCAACATCCTCCAGCATGACCGGTTTGGCGGTGGGTCAGTCATGGTGTGGGGTGGCATTTCTTTGGGGGGCCGCCAGAGGTAGCCTGACTGCCATTAGGTACCGAGATGAGATCCTCAGACCCCTTGTGAGACCATATGCTGGTGCGGTTGGCCCTGGGTTCCTCCTAATGCAAGACAATGCTAGACCTCATGTGGCTGGAGTGTGTCAGCAGTTCCTGCAAGAGGAAGGCATTGATGCTATGGACTGGCTCGCCCGTTCCCCAGACTTGAATCCAATTGAGCACATCTGGGACATCATGTCTCGTTCCATCCACCAACGCCACGTTGCACCACAGACTGTACAGGAGTTGGCGGATGCTTTAGTCCAGGTCTGGGAGGAGATCCCTCAGGAGACCATCCACCACCTCATCAGGAGCATGCCCAGGCGTTGTAGGGAGGTCATACAGGCACGTGGAGGCCACACACACTACTGAGCCTCATTTTGACTTGTTTTAAGGACATTACATCAAAGTTGGATCAGCCTGTAGTGTGGTTTTCCACTTTAATTTTGAGTGTGACTCCAAATCCAGACCTCCATGGGTTGATACATTTCATTTCCATTGATCATTTTTGTGTGATTTTGTTGTCAGCACATTCAACTATGTAAAGAAAAAAGTATTTAATAAGAATATTTCATTCATTCAGATCTAGGATGTGTTATTTTAGTGTTCCCTTTATTTTTTTGAGCAGTGTATATAGGGAAGGTAATCAGGGAGGTGATGGAGTCCAGGTGAGTCTGATGACGTGCAGGTGCGCGTAACGATGATGACAGGTGTGCGCCATAACGAGCAGCCTGGTGACCAAGAGGCCCGGAGAGGGAGCACATGTGACAGCTAGCAACCTTTAATGCATCCTAAAGCTAACTGTAGGCTACCCCAGAGACCAATACTGTGTCAATAATTATTAGGAAAACATTAAAAATCTCTTATTTGAGAATGACCAAATGCTTTATGTGGGGTGTTTATTTATAATTGCACGTATCTTATTTATATTAATTTATATGTTGTGGATTATGATATTCTCCCCCTGCTATTGTATGAACCTCACATTTTGTGGGAATTATAACTCCCTGCATATAGGTTGAAATTAGCAATACTTAGTGAGTGTTATTATTGTCTGAAAGATAAACCTACCCACTGTGATCTTCAAGGTTTATACCTGGGAGGGCTCAGCGTGCTGTGGGACTAATGAACAAGCTGCTAATCAGTATGGAGCATGTGTTTCTTGAGCTCTCTGTCACTGGACATTCCCCACTCATCAGACCTTCATCTATAATAGATCAATGGTCCAGTCCAGAGTGATGTTCATATGATCCATCATTAAGCAAATGGATTGCATTATGTTACTGTATAAACACATTGATATCCACTCACATGGTTGAAACTCAATCTCTTATTAGGTGTTAGCACTGTAGTGTTGTGTACTGGAAACCTCTCTGAGTCTGTTTCCCTCTCTCTCCACTCCCTGCCCTGGACAGGTCTGGAGTCGTTGCGTGACAGTGCCCACTCTACACCTGTGCGCTCTGTGTCCCATGGGGACTCTTTCATGCCGCGCTCCCGCAGCCTGGCCACGGACGCCAGCGAGGGCTCGGCGGTGATCTCTGACGAGGCCTACAGCCCCTCTGACAGCGTGCTGCCCACCCCTGTGGCAGAGCACAGCCTGGAGTTGGCCGTGGCACGCCAGGTCAACGGAGCCCCCTGCAGCATCAAGGAGGAGAAGGAGTCGGAGGCAGGCACCCCCTCGGTGGGGGATGCAGGCGACTTGTCAGACAGTAGAGCGACGGTTGAGGGTGCAGAGGGAGCCTCACCGCTCAGCGAAGTGGAACAGGTGAATACGTTTGTTTTAAGTGTCCTCCGTTTGCTTCTTGTGACCATTGGACTCCTCTTTGTCTTGCTCTTCCTCCTCATCGTCCTCACTGAATCCGACCTTGACGTTGCATTTTTACGTGATATCCGCCAGACCCCCGAATTTGAGCAGTTCCATTACGAATACTTTTGTCCCCTCAGGCGGTGGTTTGCCTGCAAGCTCCGCTGGGCGGGCAGTTTGCTCATTAACAAATGAGAGAGAGCATGAAGCCGTAGAGTGCGTAAGCCCATTCGGGGTTAGAGAAGACGATTAAAGCTCCGGAGAGATGGAGGGCAGCCCCGTCCCAACCATGAACCCAGCTTCTCTCATGATACTCCCGCTGACATACATGTCGGACCACTCCTGGAATCACTGTGCCAGGAGTTTCTCTCTCTCCCTCCATTTTGAGTTACTCCCCCTTTTTTCCACTTTACCGTTCGTTTGTTTTTTACAAACCCTGAAGACATTTTTTTGTTGAATTTCAGGTCATTTCAGGTATTTTATTTTTTCAAAAAATATAAACGAAAAAATAAGAAACTGAAATTAAAGAACTGAAGTATTTTTTAACAGGAGCGAGACATTTTGTTGCAACGAATGAAAGTTGCCTACATTTACTATGTATTGTTTGGAAAATAAATTGCATTTGCATAGGGGAAGAATGTGATGCAAGGATATCAGGGAAGCCACCAAGTCATCGAAATGGTTCAGAATGAAGTGAGATAAATACAGCTTTGAAAAGTGTTCAGTGAAGTAGACAGTCATGCCTTTTAAGATGAAGTAACATCCATCCCAAGCCATACATCTATAATGGTTTTCATTGATCAGAACACCTTAAATGAGGGAAGCTAGAGCGATGTGCATTGAGTCTGTCAAAGTGCAAGTGATTGAAATTGAGTAAGTCGGGATGATTACCAAATGCCTTTTATGAAGAAAAAAGTAGATGATATGAAGAAGGTTTTGAATTTGTCGGATTGTTTTAAAGTTATACTTTAGTGGAAATACAATAGGTGTATAAAGTAGAAGCTGTGAAGTTGAAATCTGTTTAAAGTTTTTATAAAGGATACAGTTAAATAAACCAGTGACCATGGTGTTTTGTGACCCCATATTGTCAGTATCTGTTAGAAGGGTTGATGATCAACTTCTTGGAAACACTCACTAGCACCAATAGGACCAGTCTAGGTAGATATGCAATACTCTTTAGGTTAAATACTTCAGTACTTTTGAATGTGTGCATTTGTTTTGTCATATTTCTTAATTTTGTTTTATGTACATTTCTTGATTATGTTAAGATCTGATGAAATTGAAGATCTGTTGAAATGTATGATTTCTTTCAGTTCCTTATCAACCTAGCTCTTAAGTTTGCGTATATTATACTATAATTAATTGTTAGTATAAGAATAACAATGATGTACTTTTTGTACAAAGTAGTTTGTTTCCTATTATATTGACAGTTTTTCCATGTATATTTTTAACAGAACTGAAATGATATTTTGTTATTGAAGATGAAATTATACTTTTTTTTAGCTCTGTTTCAAGTGAGGTCTGGCATTTATGGACATATATGAGAGGGGGTTGACTCAAAAACTGGGCTTTTATCAAGATCCACTCCGTATAGATCACACCTCTCTCACTCCACCAGCATGCACACTTTTTAGTTGTCAAGACAACTATTTCAAATGCCCACTGTAGGCCAGGAAGGCACAACAGATGGTGGAGGAACAATACATATTGTCAAAAGTAGACTGGACTACAATACCAACAGAAAACATAGTACTCCAAAGACATGTTTTCATGCCTGTAAACATCACAATAAATGCACATTGGTCAGTCGTTTTCCAGTTTGAGTGACTGTGCAGACTATTCTGTCTCATAGCTCAAGGGAGCAGTAATTCTGCTGTCATGGCTGATATTGGGTCAAATCTGTTTTCGTGGGGTTTCGTCTCTACCTCCTCTACTGTACCTGGTCCAGGTGTGAGTGTGTGTTGTGTGTCTGTATGTAGGAATGTAACACACTTCAAGCTGATAATGTGAAGTGTTGACAGATAAAAATATGGTCTTATTTTTTAAAAGTGAGATAAAAAGAGAGAGATAACGATAAAGAAAGAGAGATTGAAAGAAAGAGATTGAATGAGGTAGAGGTTCAAGGGACGTCAAAATAAATGAGCACTGATGAGTCGACCAGCCTCACATGCAAGAGGCCGGTACGAGTATAATCAAAGGGGAATGCATATTGACCATTTGGTGCTCGTGACTATTGGCTGCAGCCATTCTTGTTATGGCCTGTTATTTAACACCATGACCTCCACACAGCTGCTCCATGCTCTGATCCCCCAGCGGTGCTGTTGCCTGCTCTGCCCTGGGGAGCCCAGCCTGTTCCCATGTAACCAGAGCACTGCATCCCCTGGCCCTGAGTGTAGTCTGTCCCCCAACAGCACCCTGCTAGTTGATGTAGACCCAGCAAGGAAGACACTGCAGCATATACCAGTCAGTGCTACAGCTGGGTGTCTACTGTGGTCCTAGACATTTCAGTTCTTAACCCTCCATCAACAGTGTGGAGCCCAGACATCTGCGGTGTGAAATACCCATGTTTATGGCAGAGGTGTGCTAAAAGCAGCCCTTAGTAGAAAATCTGGTGCAGTAACAGTTACGTACCATAGAAAGGCAGAAATTCCTGAGTCAAATATGCATGCTCCTTATGCTAGTGTATTATGCATGCACTTCCAATGAACAGCACACAAAGATAGAGGATGACTTGAAAGGTTGAATTTGTCTGTACCTGGATGGGGAGTGTTGATCCCGTATGCAAGATAACGGTACTTATTTGTTATTTTATACATTCATATTTCCTATTTATAACTTGCCTAATGCTAAATACTGTAAAGGTCAACAAGACAGTTCCAGATAGTCTGTTAGTGTTACTTCTTAAAGGTCAGGGAACTGGAAGAGCAAAAAGGTCAATTGATGGTCTATGTTCGTACACATTATCAGCATTATGCAGCTTCAATGTTCTTTCCAAGCATGCAACAATTAAGGCAGCATCATTCAATAAGCAATAATCAGTCAAATTGTAAGAGCAAATGGACATAGAAATGTAAACAGAAGTCTTACACTGGACATTGTGCTGTTTTTTGCAGTGTCAAAAAACAGTTGACTGTCATTGTATACTACATGGTCAAAAGTATGTGGACATCCCTTCAAATTAGTGGATATGGCTATTTCAGCCACACCCGTTGCTGACAGGTGTGTAACATTGAGCACACAACCTTGCAATTTATTGGGAAGTGGAAACGTTTAGGAGCAACAACAGCTCAGCCGCGAAGTGGAAGGCAAGCTCACAGAACAGGACAGCCGAGTGCTGAAGCGCGTAGCGCTTAAAAATCGTTTGTCCTCGGTTGCAACACTTACTACTGAGTTCGGCGCCATTGGACTCTGGAGCAGTGGAAATGCATTCTCTGGAGTGATGAATCACACTTCACCATCTGGCAGTCCGACGGACTAATCTGGGTTTAGCAGATGCCAGGAGAACGCTACCTGCCCCAATGCATAATGCCAACTGTAAAGTTTGGTGGAGGAGAAATAATGGTCTGGGGCTGTTTTTCATGGTTCGGGGTAGGCCCCTTAGTTCCAGTGAAGGGAAATCTTAACGCTATGGCATACAATGATGTTCTAGACAATTCTGTGCTTCCAACTTTGTGGCAACAGATTGGGGAAGGTCCTTTCCTGTTTCAGCATGACAATGCCCCCGTGCACAAAGCGAGGTCCATACAGAAAAGGTTAGTCGAGATCTGTGTGGAACAACTTGACTGGCCTGTACAGAGCCCTAACCTCAACCCCATCGAACACCTTTGGGATGAATTGGAACGGCGACTGCGAGCCAGGCCTAATCGCCCAACATCAGTGCCCAACCTCACTAATGCTCTTGTGGCTGAATGGAAGCAAGTCCCCTGCAGCAATGTTCCAACATCTAGTGGAAAGCCTTCCCAGAAGAGTGGAGGCTGTTATAGCAGCAAAGAGGGGA
Organism: Salvelinus alpinus; assembly: GCF_045679555.1. Classification (NCBI taxonomy): domain Eukaryota; kingdom Metazoa; phylum Chordata; class Actinopteri; order Salmoniformes; family Salmonidae; genus Salvelinus; species Salvelinus alpinus. The sequence goes on along the minus strand of NC_092094.1, from coordinate 33,590,055 downwards.
CCAACTCCATATTAATCCTCATGATTTTGGAATGAGATATTCACATACTTTTGCCATGTAGTGGATTTACATTACCAACAAATTAGAGCTCATGGTACGCACCTTTTCCTTTTTCATAAAAAACAGTAATAATGTAAAATGAAGACAATTATCATTATTCTTAGTATGTACCATATGTTTTTTTCCTTCCATTGTTAAAGCTCTTATTGGGATGTTGGTCTTCAGCATTTTGTTCAACAGTACTTCATTGTGACCGAAGGGTCTTTCCCCGTGCCTGGAAACTTTAGTCCCTAACAACTCTGCATTTTTAACAAAGGGGAAAATGAGTGAATGGACAGAGACAGATGCAGAGTACCCTCCTCATAATGTATGGACTACCCTTTAATCTCACAGGCTTAAATGGAAAACACTGTTTGCTATGTAGCTGTTAATGTAGGGTGGTGGTTACTGATCCCATGTGATGTTGTATGGTCGGCACTTACGGCAGAGTGAGTCATTTGTGTATCTGAGGGAAAGTTATGTAGTTCTGTATCCGTCTGAATCTATCTGTACAGGCACGTTGCCTCTGAAAAACCTTGAATCTGTACAGTACATTTGGTCTGGTGATGTCATGTTTACATTAGTTTATTTGATCTCTCCTGGGAACTGGCTGTAGTACTTGTTTGTCTGGTAGATGTTTCAGACTCTTGCTTGTAGTGTGTTGGGGATTTCTGTTATCTTTGGACAACTGCCCTGGTTTACATATAGTATGTTGGCAATTATTATGGAAACCACAGGCTAATAAATAACTCTGATTGGCCATTACTCTGATTAAAGGAGGTACAAGATATTCTACATATGATGGTTTGCCAATGACATGAAGATTAAATAGTCAAGTGAAAAGTACAGCTTGAAAAATAACATGCCAGCAGATGAGCTAGTTTGACTGCAAAAGGTAAATGGCATTGAGCTGTCTTTTCCTGAAGGTCCCCTTTACTCCCACAGTAATACTACTTAACAAGTATAGGGCAGACAGAGCTACAGCTATAGAGCTGAGGGAGTTAATAGAACCAGTCATTATTATGTCACCTTGTTGTAATATGCTTCCGCCCCTTCGCCAGCTCCCAAGCAAACACTCACACAGCTGTGCATATACGTGTATCATAAGTGTCTGTAGACGTGTCTTATGTATCTTTCTCTCTCCAATGAAGGTTGCTGTTTATTTACGTAATATGAATATACAAATATGTGCCAAATCCAGTTCTTGTTCAGATCCATTCTGAATCCCATGTTTAAAAAACCTTCTGTACAACACAGTATACAATATTGTTTCTCTCTGATAGTCCCTTGTAACTGGTGCCATTAAACTATTCAAATTTGAAATAAACATTGAATAAACATTTAAAAATGGGCTTCTTGTGGTTTATGGCTCTTCAATGCAAATTCACACCATTTTTTTTGAAAGCTCATATTATATAGTGCCATCTACAGGGAACATTACACATTCCATGCTTTTGGGTAAATGGAAGTACAGTATTAAGGACGTGGTTCAAAACAAAACAATCTCCCATGTTTACCTTTTCCAGATGAAAACAGTTTAAAGCAGTATCACATTTAGGGAGCCTTTATTAAAAGTGGAAAACTTCACGTCAGAATGGATAAGAAATACTGCTAAAGAAGCAAACAAACAGTGATAATCCAGTGAAAAAAGTTAAGACTATTGAAGATGCTGTACAGAAACACACATTGGTTAAAATGAAACAAGTAAATCATTTACAAGTAAATTGTAATCAAATTGAACCCCAGTCTCAAATCCTCTACTAACTAGGAGTTTCCTTGCTACTCCAAAATCCCTCTGTTAGACTCCAGGTATGGCCAGGAGTTATACTCCTACAGTACAGAGAAGGCTGGTTTGAGGAATGGCCGGCTGTTTGTTTGTGGTGTGGGGAGGGCCATAAAGCCAGGCCTCCTCCCCACTGGGCCTGCTGCTGAAGGCCTTGAGCCCTGCCCTGCTGCTGACCCCCGGCCTTTAGATCCACCTCTGGAGTTGGACCCTGTCCACGACCCATTGTTGCTGTACTTCCTACACCAAGAGACAGGAGTGCAGAGAATGAAACGGGTAAATGTAGATGCCAGATAGTATTCTGAATCAAAGTCTGGCATGAAATAACTCAAATATACAGTTGCAAGTATATAGTATATCGCTAGTATTCATTTGAAAAAAACACAACAAAAAAACACATGTACAGTTGAAGTCGTAAGTTTACATACACCTCAGCCAAACACATTTAAATTCAGTTTTTCACAATTCCTGACATTTAATCATAGTAACAATTCCCTGTCTTAGGTCAGTTAGGATCACCACTTTATTTTAAGAATGTGAAATGTCAGAATAATCGTAGAGTGATTCATTTCAGCTTTTATTTCTTTCATCACATTTCCAGTGGGTCAGAAGTTTACATACACTCAATTAGTATTTGGTAGCATTGCCTTTAAATTGTTTAATTTGGGTCAAACGTTTCAGGTAGCCTTCCACAAGCTTCCCACAATAAGTTGCGTCAATTTTGGCCCATTCCTCCTGACAGACCTGGTGTAACTGAGTCAGGTTTGTAGGCCTCCTTGCTCGCACATGCTTTTTCAGTTCTGCACACACATTTTCTATAGGATTGAGGTCAAGGCTTTGTGATGGACACTCAAATACCTTGACTTTGTTGTCCTTAAGCCATTTTGTCACAACTTTGGAAGTTTGCTTGGGGTCATTGTCCATTTGGAAGACCAATTTGTGACCAATCTTTAACTTCCTGACTGATGTCTTGAGATGTTGCTTCAATATATCCACATAATTTTCCTCCCTCATGATGCCATCTATTTTGTGAAGTGCACCAGGCACTCCTGCAGCAAAGCACCCCCACAACATGATGCTGCCACACCCGTGCTTCACGGTTGGGATGGTGTTCTTCGGGTTGCAAGCCTCCCCCTTTTTCCTCCAAACATAACGCTGGTCATTATGGCCAAACAGTTCTATTTTTGTTTCATCAGACCAAAGGACATTTCTCCAAAAAAGTACGATCTGTCCCCATGTGCAGTTGCAAACTGTAGTCTGGCTTTTTTATGGCGGTTTTGGAACAGTGGCTTCTTCCTTGCTGAGCAGCCTTTCAGGTCATGTCGATATAGGAATCGTTTTACTGTGGATATAGATACTTTTGTACCAGTTTCCTCCAGCATCGTCACTAGGTTCTTTGCTGTTGTTCTGGGAATGATTTGCACTTTTCGCACCAAAGTACGTTCATCTCTAGGAGACAGAACGCGTCTCCTTCCTGAGCGGTATGACGGCTGCGTGGTCCCATGGTGTTTATACTTGCGTACTATTGTTTGTACAGATGAACGTGGTACCTTCAGGCATTTGGAAATTGCTCCCAAGGATGAACCAGACTTGTGGAGGTTTACATAGTTTTTTCTGAGTTATTGGCTGATTTATTTTGATTTTCCCATGATGTCAAGCAAAGAGGCACTGAGTTTGAAGGTAGGCCTTGAAATACATCCACAGGTACACCTCTAATTGACTCAGATTATGTCAATAAGCCATGACATAATTTTCTGGAATTTTCCAAGCTGTTTAAAGGCACAGTCAATTTAGTGTATGTAAACTTCTGACCCACTGGAATTGTGATACAGTGAATTATATGTGAAATAATCTGACTGTAAACAATTGTTGGAAAAATTATTTGTGTCATGCACAAAGTAGATCTCCTAACCGACTTGCCAAAACTATAGGTTTGTTAACAAGAAATTTGTGGAGTGGTTGAAAAATGAGTTTTAATTGACTCCAACCTAAGTATGTAAACTTCTGACTTCAACTGTGTGTGTGTGTGTGTGTATATTTATTTATTTATTTCACACACACACACACACACAGTACCAGTCAAAGTTTGGACACACCTACTCCTTCCAAGGGTTTTCTTTATTTTTACTATTTTCTACATTGTAGAATAATAGTGAAGACATCAAAACTGAAATAAGACATGGAATCATGTAGTAACCAAAAAAAGTGTTAAACAAATCAACATATATTTTAGTAGCCACCCTTTGCCTTGATGACAGCTTCGCACACTCTTGGCATTCTCATGGGGACCGCCACTGGAAAGGAAGACCCAGAGTTACTTTTGCTGCAGAGGATAAGTTCATTGGAGTTACCAGTCTCAGAAATTGCAGGCCAAATAAATGCTTCAGAGAGTTCAAGTAAAAGACACATCTCAACATCAACTGTTCGGAGGAGACTGCGTGAAATCAGGCCTTCATGGTCTTTGCTGCAAAGAAACCACTACAAAAGGACACCAATAAAAGAAAAGACTTGCTTGGGCCAAGAAACACGGGCAATGGACATTAGACCGGTAGAAATCTGCCCTTTGGTCTGATGAGTCCAAATGTGAGATGTTTGGTTCCAACTGTTAAGTACATGTATTAAGTATCCCCATCATGGCACCATCACTCTTATTAGTATGCCTGCGCGGGGTTGCCATTACCGGAGTGCAATGGCAACCATGTATTGTGGAAATACGGTTTAGTAAACGTTGTTAAACTGGAACCTAGTTGTTGTGTCATTTTAAGTTAACACCAGTAGGTGAAAGGATGATCTCCGCATGTGTGGTTCCCACCATGAAGCATGGGGGAGGAGGTGTGATGGTGCTTTGCTGGTGACGCTGTCTGATTTATTTAGAATTCAAGGCACTCTTAACCAGCATGGCTACCACAGCCTTCTGCTGAAAGTGTGCAAAGCTATCATCAAGGCAAAGGGTGGCTACTTTGATGAATCCAGAATCTATTTTGATTTGTTTAACACTTTTTTGGTTACTAGATGATTCCATGTGTGTTATTTCATAGTTTTGATGTCATCTATATTATTCTACATAAAATAGTAAAATAAGAAAATAGTAAAATAAAGAAAAAGCCTTGAATGAGTAGGTGTGTCCAAACTTTTGACTGTATAGATAAAATGTAATCCCTTTTTAGATGTAATTTTAAGGCAGCCCAATGTGAAGACTGTACTCATAAGCAGGTGTGTAAACTTTCACTCGTCACTGTATATGACTGCATATAAGATTTGACACATAACACTAACCCTTTAGAGTTGGAGTTTGTATATCCTTTTCTCTTTTTGGATTTCTTGAAGGCGGGGGCCTTTTTCCTCTTCGCTCCTCTGCCGTTGTTACTGTTGAAATAACTGGATGATCCAGCGTCGTCCTCATAACAGTCCTCCTCGTCGTCTCCGCGGCCTCGCCTTGTGTCTATCCATGCCATAGTGGAGCTTCCTTCAGTGGTGTCAGACTGCTCCTCCACTGCAGAGGGGTTCAGTCAGACAGACACACATGTTAACACAAAACAACTACACTACAGGTCAAACACAGCAGGGCACAGATATCACTGAGTAGGAACATGAACATATGAAATCCAGTTTTATCGAGTTGTGTAGGACATGCTTTCCCCAGTATGGTCACTCACCGGGTAGCTTCCACTCAGAGTATTTCTGCAGAAGCGCGATGACATCTGCTCCATACTTCTCCAGTTTGTCCTCCGTCACACCATCAATCGTCAGCAGCACATCCGGGTCGGCCGACAGAGTCTCTGGGAGAAGGAAGCAGTTTTACAACAACTCCTGGTTATTGGAAGTCTACCAATAAAATGTTAGGTAAACACTTGCTTGGTCTAGAAAAGGAATATGAACAGGAATGAAATACAATAAGTCTAAATAGTGGTGTATGCTCTCAGCACTCACCGGCTATCATCTTCAGGGTGGCAGTGGAGAAGATGTTGTAATAGTGAATGCCAAAGACTTTGCCCAGCCTCTTGCACAGATCAGTGAGCTCCTGCAGACACTTCTGGACCATCTCCTCGCTCTTGGAGACATCCTTGGCCACAGCAGTTTTGTGCTTCCTGATGTTGGAGGCACTCTCGGTCTCATAGAACTCCACCTAGGACAAGGAAAAATAACTGTTCCCATTTCTACTGCAGGGATCTCACAAACATAACTAAATATGTGAAGCTAATAACGAATGACAGAACACGTTCACAACAGTTGTTGACGTATCGAATGAGAACTAAGTTTAAGTACCAGTATGATGTGTGTAAGCTCACCTGCATGTGTCCCCCGAGGACATTGATGGCTTTGGGTCCAGCAGAGATGTAAGCCACTGCCTGGCTGTTGGCTGTGATGTACAGGTCCTCCACCAGGAGGTGATCCAGCACCAGCTTCTTGAACAGACGGTCAGCATTGTGTTTGGAGTAAGCCTTTCCTATCGCAAACATCCCTGACTGGACACGAGCGGTTTTAGCACCTGTCAGAAAGCATTGTTGAGTTTCTCTCAGAAACACTAAACATACAGTAATTTTTAATCATTCAATTAAGTGGTGCTCTAATTTACTGGTTACCCAAGAAAATGTCCACCAGCATGTTCAGAGTGAGTCGGTTTTGGTTCGCAGATTTGCTGTATCTGGAGCCAACTTTTTCACAATTCTCCTGGACAAATCTCACAATCTTCTTCACATCTTCAGTCACGTTTCTTGCTTTGTATTGCTGAAAGCGAAAAATAATATAACCAGCTTGATTAAATAGAAACATTTAAAATTCAAACATGAAACATTATAACCACATAGCCGTAAAAATATTGCAGTGAAATAGAACAAGTGCTAACTATTATCAAGGGTTAACTCTTACATTGGGTCTGGCACAGTTGTCACAGATGACATCAGGGTGTTCCTTGCAGAAGCCTGGGTTGAACTTGTGCTCTCCAAAGTAAGCCAGCAGCTGTATCCTTCGGCAGTCCATCACGTTCTCACAGAAATGTACCATACTGTGCAGATTGTTCAAGTGAGTGGCTTTGGTATGGTGGTTTCCATCTTTGTCCACTGTGATCAAAACAGAGTGGACATTTTCTCAATATCACTTTCACACTTTGACATAAAGGATTTTAGACATTGTCCATGGAGCTTTCCATACCTCCATGGAAATGTTCCAATAAGTGATATATAACCCATACAAAATTGCAGACTATTATTTGTAAGTCTATATAGTCAAAATTCAGATCTGTACTGGTGAGGATTCTCTTGATGCGGATGACGTCAGAGTAGGAGTAGAAGAGGATGCAGTGAGAGATCTCTCCGTCCCTGCCTGCTCTGCCTGACTCCTGGTAGTAGCCCTCTACTGACTTGGGGAGACTGGCGTGGATCACATAGCGCACATCAGGCTTGTCGATGCCCATGCCGAAGGCTATGGTGGCACAGATGACCTGGAGTACAGGGATACAACATTAACCCTGGGTAATGATAGCTCAAGTAGTATGAAGGTGGTTAGTGACGTTAACGTGTAAACATCTGTTAAAATCACCTCACCTGGCAGCCATCCTGATTGATCCATTTGGTCTGCACATATTCTCTGTCTTTGTCATTGATGCCTGCATGGTAGGCTAGCGCTAGTATACCAGCTCTCTGAAGACTGTCAGCCATGTTGTCACAGTCATTACGGGACAGGCAGTACACAATGCCAGAGCCACCTACACACAAGGAGTAAAAACCAGTCATGATCCCAGTCCTCAAAACACTTCATTCCACTAGCATTAAAAACCTCTGACCAAGTGAGGGAGAACACTAACGTGGATAATTTTTCTTGATCCAGTCAATGCAGTCCTCATCTACCTTCTTGGGTTTCTTGGGTAACACAGCATATTTGAGGTTATTTCTGTTGAAGCTCATGGTAAACCTGAAAGAGAAATGACACCATGAGGAACATTCATACAAACAGCTGCTGTATGTTTGCATACGACAATACTACAACTGTACTGGTGTTTTTTCCCAGGTAAGGCACATCTTAGAGCACATACACCTGAGGCTGGGTCATCTGCAGCTGGTTGAGGATGTCCTTCTGGACGCGGGGGGTGGCAGTGGCGGTCAGGGCCATGATCGGCACTTTGGGGAACTTCTGCCGCAGCTCGTACATCCGCTTATAGTCTGGCCGGAAGTCATGGCCCCACTGAGAGAAACAACAGGGCATCAGGTTCATCGTCTCCCTCTAACACCTAACATTAGACCAGATAAGGCATCACATATAGGAACCTACCTGACTGACACAGTGAGCCTCATCAATGACAAAGCGTGCTAGAAGACCTCTCTCATACAGGTTCTGAAGGGCACTGATCATCCTGCCACTCGCACACACCTGGAGGAAAACAGATTGAAAAACAGGTCTGAATATAGCATTTCCCATTAGAAGAGGTTGATAACAGCATTACTGGTTAAATTATTTAGTTCTCACCTTTTCAGGAGTTGCATAGAGCAATTTAATTATGGGGTCCTTCTTGGACAGCTGCAAGTAGATCCTGGCTGCTTCACTGTCAGTCTTCTCACCAGACAAACTTGTGGCGGGAATCTAAAAACAGGCAAGGACATTTAAAACACATTCCAAGCATAGGGTGGCAAGAATGTGTACATTTCATACTTCACACTGTGAGCAGTATGTAGAAAACTTACATCCAGAGTAGTGAGTTTCTGGACCTGGTCTACAATGAGTGATTTCAGTGGTGAGATGACCACAGTCACTCCTGCACACACACAGGCCGGCAGCTGGTAGCAAAGACTTTTACCCCCTCCTGAAAAACAGGAAATAACAAAACACATCCAGCACATTACATTATCTAATCAACATTTTCTGTTCATACCTACTAAATATTACATATCTGCAAAGTCAGTTTGAGATATTTGAATCAATGCATTAAAAAGGCACTTGTTGTATACTACAATCGGCATTGATTCCCCACTCACCTGTTGGCATCAGGACAAATGTGTCTTCACCTAACAACGTAGCATTAATGGCTTCCAACTGATTGAATCGGAACTGATGGAGACCAAAGCGCTTGTGGAAAATCTTCATCATCTCTGGACAGTGGGGGAAGTTGAAGCCTCTGAAGCGATCGTGGGCAGGGTTTCTGTATGTGAGCTCTGCAAATTATGAGATAAACATGAGTCTGTCTGAGCTACAGACCAAGTAATCCATGTAAGAAAAACTAAAAAACATTTGTTTAGTAGAAGGAATAATCCAATCTCAAGGCTGCCCTATAATGAATGTACTTGCCAGGAGAGGTGATTTTAGGAGGCTTGGCCACAGGAGCTGGTGTAGCTGGTTTCTTCTGCCATGTTGATGTACTTGGTCCTCCCTCACACACCACTTTAGAGACAGAACTGGAGTCCTGCCTTGACGCTGAGGAGCTTGGGGGTTCAAAGTAATCAGGGATATCTGAATCATTGAAGTCATCTATGTCAAAGTCATCAATGAAGAAATCGTCTGGCTCCGTGACTGCTGGGGCTTGTGCCACAGAGGCTTGGGTACTGCTCTCCCCAGTCATTTGTACAGCAGCAGCCGGGCTCTTCGGTGAGAAGAAGAGATTTGACTGAGCCACATCACCAATTTGTTTTTTGAAGATACCGTAATTCGATGGAGAGTCACAATTACTTTGGCCTGTTGTGGATGCTTTCTTCTTATCTCTAGTGAAAATAGGATTTTCCTGAGTGCTGGGTCTCCAAGAGATGCCTGGAGTCTGAACATTGATCATACAGTCAGAGTCCTCAAAAACACTACTGTCGTAGTCCACAGATATGACAGAGGACCTCCTGAAGGGAAGGGCTTTCATGGAAGAATCTCCTTTACCCTTGGGCAGGCAAGTGGTGGAAGACATGACACTTGGAGTAGCAAAGGAAAAAGTAGTCTTTTCACTGAATCTGGATTCCAAGACAGTGCTGTCTGGCTGTTGTGTCCCGAAAGATGTGTCACTGCTGCCAGTAGCAATTATCCTTTTCCTGATGGTAAAAAGGGTGATATGACTAACAGATTAATAGATGTCACAGTAAAACTACAGCTGAAACTTAATCTACAGCGGTTGTCCCATATAAAATAGTTCAGATTAAATGAATTACCTATGAGCCCGCTGCAGTAAGAGCTCTGTCCCACAGGACAGGCCTAATAGTTCATGATCAGGGATGGAATCCACCAGAGCACAGATGGACTCCATGATACTCAAGAGCTGATATTCAGACTTTGGATTGGTGACTAAAGGAACAAATAAAATGAGGAGTCAATACAAGAGAATTATATGCAATGTTCACTGGAATTATAAAAACAGACCAAAACATCTGGCTTAAACATAACCCATGTTATTCACCTTTTCTTTCTTTAAGAGGACCATCAGACACTCTTTGCAGGCTTGACACTGACCCTCTTGTTGATACAGGGCTGACGTCTTTACGGACTGCAGAGCCAGGTGTCTTCAATCTGTTGTGATCATAAACAACGCTTGCCAAGTAGATACAGTGCCTTCAGAAAGTATTCATACCCCTCGACTTATTCCACATTTTGCTGTGTTACAGCCTGAATTTAAAATGGATTAAATGGATTTTATTTTTCTCACCTATCATCTACACACAATACCCCATGACAAAGTGAAAACAGGTTTTAGAAATGTTTGCTAATTTATATAAAAATTAAATACAGAAATATCATAAGTATTAATTTACTATGACTCCAAATTGAGCTCAGTTGCATCCAATTAACTTTGATCATCCTTGATGTCACAACTTGATTGGAGTCCACCTGTGGCCAATTCAATTGTTTGGACATTATTTAGAAAAAAACACACCTGTCTATATAAGGTCCCACAGTATCTCAGAGCAGAAACTATACCATGAAGTCCAAGGAACTGTCCGTAGCTCTCCAAGATAGAACTGTGATGAGGCATATATCTGAGGAAGGGTATAAAACGATTTCTAAAGTGGTGAAAGTTTCCAAGAGCACAGTGGTCTCCACTCTCCATGATTGTGAAATTAAATATGAAAGTACCCAGACTCTGCCTAGAGCTGGTTGTCTGACCAAAATGAGCAACCAGGCAAGAAGGACCTTCGTCAGGGAGGTGACCAAGAACCCAATGACCACACTGACAGAATTACAGAGTTCCTTGGCTGAGATGGGAGAATCTGCCAGAAGCACAACAGTCTCTACAGCACTTAACCAATCTGGGCTTTATGGGAGAGTGACCAGATGGAAGCCACTCCTGAGAAAAAGCAAATGACAGCACACCCGGAGTTTGCAAAAAGGCACATGAAAGAAAGAGCATAAGGCAAAAGATTGTGGTCTGATGAGACAAAAATATAACTATTTGACCTGAATGCAAAGCACAATGTCCGGAGAAAGACAGGTGATGAGATGTGCCTGGTTAACACCATCCATACCGTGAAGCATGGTGTTTGCAGAATCATGCTATGTGGATGCTTTTCAGCAGCAGGGACTGGGAGACTTGTAAGGATAGAGCAATGAATGGAGCCAAATACAGGCAAATCCTTGAGAACCTGCTTCAGAGTACAAACCACCTCAGACTGGGGTGAAGATTTACATTCAAACAGGACAATGACCCCAAGCATACAGCCAAACCAATGCTGGAACTGCTTCAGAACAAGGATATGAAGGTTCTTGAGTGGCACAACCAAAGCCAAGACTTGAATCCCACTGAAAATCGGTGGAAAGACTTGAAGATTGCTGTTTACCACCACTCCCCATCTAACTTAACAGCGCTTGAGAAAATATGCAAGGAAGAATGGGAGAAGATCTCCAAATCCAGAAGTGCAAATCGCCGCCAAAGGTGTTTCTACAAAGTTTTGACTCAGGGGTGTGAATACTTATGTAAATGAGATATCTGTATTTCATGTTCAATACATTTACAAAAATTTATAAAACATGTTTTCACATTGCTCAGGGATGCAAATTGGTGAGGGCCCAAAAAGGTGACACTTTTTTTGAGCACTAAAACATGCAAAAACATCCCTGCTAGGGGGAAATGCAGGTTAACCCTTGTGTTGTTTTAAGTGTCAAAAATGACCCGCCACTATGTTTAACAGCAGAGAAAACCACCCAAGTGATCTTTTTTTTCAACTTGAAATTTGATGACGTTTCTTGGAGTGACCCCAACATTAGAAAAAGTAAAACATCGCCTTTGTTCATATTTCCATGAAAACTGTACACCACCAGGGTACAAAGATTGTCTTAGGGTCATTTTTGACCCGGTAGTTCTAAAATCATTTACACACCACAAACACCAAAGACACACACAATAAGAAATTGAGATTATGCTACTGATTTAACTCAACATGGTTGGCACAGTTAAAAAGAACAAACCTGAGCTCCCCCCTGCACTCCTCACAACAAGGGGGAGAGAGGCCTTCTCATCAAAGTTTGCCTTCACCCCCACCACCACTCTAGTTTCTTACCTCCCAAAGAGGAACAAGAATGTGGTCCTCCTGAGCACACTGCACAAAACGGCTGAGATCAGTGATCGTGAGGACAGGAAGCCAGCCATCATCCTGGACTACAACAAAGGAGGCGTGGACAACCTGGACAAGATGATTGGAACTTACAGCTGCAGGAGGATGACTGACCGCTGGCCCCTGGTCATCTTCCATAACACCATTGATGTGTCCTCATACAATGCCTTATTGATATGGAACAAGATCAACCTTACCTGGATGTCTGATAAGTGGAACAAAAGGAGGGTGTTCCTGGCGCAGCTGGGAAAGGCACTTGTAACCCCACACATTCAAAGAAGGGAGCACCTCCCCCGCACAGCAGCGCTTGCGAAAGCTGTTCAGGGGGCTGAATTTTGTCCTGATCCACCTGAGGCTGCAGCAGGCAAGAGGAGATGCAAATTCTGCCCCCCAAAGAAGGACTGTAAAATAAATACTATTTCCTGCACATGTGAGAAATACATCTGGAAAGTCCATGCACACACACTTGCATACTGTCCTACATGTGCTAATTAGAGTTGATTGATTTATGTTCTTCATGTTTTAGTTTTGTATCTATTATCTTATTTTATTGTTGTTGTTTATACACCTTGTGGGTGGGGGCAATGGTTTAAAAAAATGGGAGAAGAATAGTATTTTGTAGTTGAATTCCTCATTGTACAGTATAAGAAAATATCACTATGTTGCCAAAAAAGTTCAAGACTTATTGTTTCCCTTCAATAAAATGCATTCAAAACTACTTTCTGCACATTTCTGCTACACAAGTGCTATCTCTTTCTAAAAATAAATATGTTTAGACCTATGCATTACCTTAAACAATAATAATACACCTCTACTTTAGTAAAGAAAACAATTATGACAGGTGTGTTGTAATAAAAATGAGTGGTGTCCACTGACTAAATGCAGTCTTTCTGCATTGTGAAGAGGGAAAACCCTGATGTTTGTGATGAATGACAGGTTGCTTCTTCATGCAAAATAGATTTGGGGTTTAAAATTCAATTAAGCTGCTTTATTTTAGGGGTTTAGTGAAGACGGGTCATTTTTGACCCTTAGGACAAGGGGAGTACACAGAATGTTAAGACTACACACGGATTAACTAATTAAACAACAAAGAATATGATCAGTCTGTGTGTAAAATAGAAAGTGGCTAATGTGAACCTAACACACAGCAAAAAAAATTAAAGAAAGCAATCCAATGTTATTTGTTGCCAAAACTTTACTGCAAATGACACAAGTCTTGAGAAAAAATAATACACTAATATTGCAGTTAGCCATGACAGCCTTTATAATAGAATGCTTGTGACCCCCCCACACACGCACATCTAAACATTGCACTTGGGGGGAAAAACTTCTAAAGTAGAAATAGAATGCCTGTTAGAATGAAACAATGTTTGCTCTATTATAGAGGCCACTATAAGACATCGATCAAGTGCACAAGGCTACATGTGTGCAAAAATAACGTTTACCAAGTAAAAACATTTAATAACCCCCCCTCACTCACACACAAGTGTTACTGTCAAGTTCAACACAAGAAAAGCAACATCTTTGGGCTACACTGCACATTATAACATTGTACACTTTCTGCCTGTGGACATCTGTTCTACAATGTGCCAGTAGAGCATGATACCTTTTGATGGCATAATTGACCTCATTCAGGCAGAGTACACCTGGCATACCCCTTTTTATCCACTGTACTGAAAAAGTGATCGAGAAAATGTGTGGTGTTCCTTTCACCTCTAGTGGCATCCAGCTTAAGCCAGCTCCAGCTACAGTCGTGGCCAAAAGTTTTGAGAATGACACAAATATTAATTTTCACAAACTCTGCTGCCTCAGTTTGTATGATGGCAATTTGCATATACTCCAGAACGTTATGAAGAGTGATCAGATGAATTGCAAAGTCCCTCTTTGCCATGTTTGCCATGCAAATGAACTGAATCCCAAAAAACATTTCCACTGCATTTCAGCCCTGCCACAAAAGGACCAGCTGACATCATGTCAGTGATTCTCTCGTTAACACAGGTGAGTGTTGACGAGGACAAGGCTGGAGATCACTCTGTCATGCTGATTGAGTTCGAATAACAGACTGGAAGCTTCAAAAGGAGGGTGGTGCTTGGAATCATTGTTCTTCCCCTGTCAACCATGGTTTCCTGCAAGGAAACACGTGGTCATCATTGCTTTACACAAAAAGGGCTTCACAGGCAAGGATATTGCTGCCAGTAAGATTGCACCTAAAATCAACCTTTTATCAGATCATCAAGAACTTCAAGGAGAGCAGTTCAATTGTTGTGAAGAAGGCTTCAGGGCGTCCAAGAAAGTCCAGCAAGCGCCAGGACCGTCTTGTAAAGTTGATTGAGCTGCGGGATCGGGGCACCACCAGTACAGAGCTTGCTCAGGAATGGCAGCAGGCAGGTGTGAGTTCATCTGCACGCACGGTGAGGCGAAGACTTTTGGAGGATGGCCTGGTGTCAAGAAGGGCAGCAAAGAAGCCACTTCTCTCCGGGAAAAACATCAGGGACAGATTGATATTCTGCAAAAGGTACAGGGATTGGACTGCTGAGGACTGGGGTAAAGTCATTTTCTCTGATGAATCCCCTTTCCGATTGTTTGGGGCATCCAGAAAAATGCTTGTCCGGAGAAGACAAGGTGAGCGCTACCATCAGTCCTGTGTCATGCCAAGAGTAAAGCATCCTGAGACCATTCATGTGTGGGGTTGCTTCTCAGCCAAGGGAGTGGGCTCACACACAATTTTGCCTTAGAACACAGCCATGAATAAAGAATGGTACCAACACATCCTCCGAGAGCAACTTCTCCCAACCATCCAGGAACAGTTTGGTGACGAACAATGCCTTTTACAGCATGATGGAGCACCTTGCCATAAGGCAAAAGTGATAACTAAGTGGATCGGGGAACAAAACATCGATATTTTGGGTCCATGGCCAGGAAACTCCCCAGACCTTAATCCCATTGGGAACTTGTGGTCAATCCTCAAGAGGCGGGTGGACAAACAAAAATCCAAATTCTGACAAACTCCAAGCATTGATTATGCAAGAATGGGCTGCCATCAGTCAGGATGTGGCCGAGAAGTTAATTGACAGCATGTCAGGGCGGATTGCAGAGTTCTTGAAAAAGAAGGGTCAACACTGCAAATATTGACTCTTTGCATCAACTTCATGTAATTGTCAATAAAAGTCTTTTACACTTATGAAATGCTTGTAATTATACTTCAGTATTCCATAGTAACATCTGACAAAAATATCTAAAGACACTGAAGCAGCAAACTTTGTGGAAATTAATATTTGTGTCATTCTCAAAACATTTGGCCACGACTGTACACTTGTTTAACAAGCAGCGACTCATTTTCACCTAATTCTCTCATTCTGATTAACCACATACTGTAGAGGGAAAACATGAGTTCACAGATAGTAGTTAGCTAGTTAACATTTCACAGATTGCCAGGGTCCAGTAAGCAACTAACACATAATATATCTTGAGGATCGGCAAGGAGTCGTATAACGTTACCAGTTAACTTCTTACGGCTGAAATCCCGTTAACGGGATCAACTTGACAACAGCCAGTGAAAGTGCAGGGCGCCAAATTCAAACAGAAATCTCATAATTAAAATTCCTCAAACATGCAAGTATTATACACCATTTTAAAGATAAACTTGTTAATCCCACCACAGTGTCCGATTTCAAAAAGGCTTTACAACGCAAGCATACCATGCGATTATGTTAGGTCAGTGCCTAGTCACAAAAAAACACAGCCATTTTCCAGCCAAAGAGAGGAGTCACAAAAAGCAGAAATAGAGATAAAATGAATCACTAACCTTTGATGATCTTCATCAGATGGCACTCATAGGACTTCATGTTACACAAAACATGTATGTTTTGTTCGATAACGTTCATATTTATATCCAAAAATCTCAGTTTACATTGGCGCGTTATGTTCAGTAATGTTTTGCCTCCAAAACATCAGGTGATTTTGCAGAGAGCCACATCAATTTACAGGAATACTCATCATAAACCTTGATGAAAGATACAAGTGTTATGCATAGAATTAAAGATATACTTCTCCTTAATGCAACCGCTGTGTCAGATTTCAAAAAAGCTTTACGGCAAAAGCACACCATGCGATAATCTGAGTACAGCGTTAAACCACCAAACAGATACCCGCCATGTTGTGGAGTCAACAAAAGTCAGAAATAGCATTATAAATATTCACTTACCTTTGATGATCTTCATCGGCATGCACTCCCAGGAATCCCAGTTCCACAATAAAAGTCCATAATTTATGTCCAAATACCTCCTTTTTGTTCACGCGTCTAGTCCAGTAATCCAAATGCACAAGGCGCGGGCACTAAGTCCAGACGAAAAGTCAAAAAGGTTTGTAGAAACAGTTCGTAGAAACATGTCAAACGATGTATAGAATCAATCTTTAGGATGTTTTTATCATAAATCTTCAATAAAGTTTCAACCGGACAATTCCTTTGTCTTTAGAAATGAAAAGGAACAGAGCTCGCGCTCACGGCTGCGCGCGTAACTAAACTCAAGGCATTCTGCCAGACCCCTGATTCAAACAGCTTATTCGCTCCCCCTTCACAGTAGAAGCCTGAAACAACGTTCTAAAGACTGTTGACATCTAGTGGAAGCCTTAGGAAGTGCAATCGGACCAGAATTTACAATGTATATTGGATAGGCAATCACTTGAAAAACTACAAACCTCAGATTTCCCACTTCCTGGTTGGATTTTTCTCAAGTTTTCGCCTGCCATATGAGTTCTGTTATACTCACAGACATCATTCAAACAGTTTTAGAAACTTCAGGGTGCTTTCTATCCAAATCTACTAATAATATGCATATCTTAGCTTCTGGGCCTGAGTAGCAGGCAGTTTACTCTGGGCACGCTTTTCATCCGAACGTGAAAATAGCGCCCCCAGCCATAAGAAGTTAATACTATAGCAAATTGGTTAGGTTACTAACGTTAGCTCATCTGATGTTGTAACGTTAGCTTGCTAATGTTAGCTGTCTGACTTTATTAGCTAGCTAATTTTCACACCATAGCCTCAATTATTTGTTCAGTTAAGTTGGCTAATGTTGGTCAACATTTCTCTGGCTAGCTAACAGATAAGTATCTTGCTAGCTGGATCGAATTAACAATGATAACAATACTTGTTCAACCACACTTTCTCCCTCACCTCAAACTTTCCAAATGCAAATTGTTTTTCGGTTACAGCTCATGAAGTACGCTTCATCACCTTCTCACCCCCGTCTCCATGGTCAGGCTTCTGACCTACCTCTTCGTTATCGTTTAGGGGATGCGCTGCTGTAAGTTAACTGGCAAACTTTTGGATACAAACTGCCTTTCCACTCTCCTGCTGTCTTTCCAGCATGCACGAGCGCTGATGCTGTAAGTAGCACATTGGTTGTCTCTTCTCTCTTCAGCCACGTGCTGCATTCTGTTGTTATGTGAACGATTGGCAGAGCCTTGGACACAGCCAGTATTGCTCCAAATGCGCATCACTCATTCGCATACAACCAGTAGTCATCCAAAGCCCCTCCCCGAAAACTTCTCTAATCGGATCTACACGAATCATGTAGCTCACCTATTTTGATTCAAAACTGAGAATTTCCCCTGAAAGGTGACTAGTTTGCCTCCCTGATTACCATTATGGGGTATTGTGTGTAGATCAATGAGAAGAAAAATCTATTTCATCCATTTTGAATTCAGGCTGTAACAATAAAATGTGGAATAAGTCAAGGGGTATGAAAACTTTCTGAAGGTACTATATAGCTTGCTGTACAACAGCCCAGTCAAAACTGTTCGCTGCTCTGGCACCCCAATGGTGGAACAAACTCCCTCACGACGCCAGGACAGCGGAGTCAATCACCACCTTCCGGAGACACCTGAAACCCCACCTCTTCAAGGAATACCTAGGATAAAGCAATCCTTCTGCCCCCCCCCCTTAAAAGATTTAGATGCACTATTGTAAAGTGGCTGTTCCACTGGATGTCATTAGGTGAATGCACCAATTTGTAAGTCGCTCTGGATAAGAGCGTCTGCTAAATGACTTAAATGTAAATGTAAATAAAGACAATTGCATTCACACCATCAGTTCTCAAGTCATACATCCATTAGAAAGAAATGTAAAACATAATCATAGACTAAAATGCAACAGATGAATGTACACATGTACAGCAGAAACATACCTTGTTTCCTTTGTAGAAGTAGAATAACTGAAATCCTCTGGACTTGGGGAAGGGGGGATGAAATCTAGGTCTCCATCTAGCTCGGACTTGTCATCAAGGTCTATGACATCTGTCTCATTCCATTTACTTTGATGATCTGCGGAAACATTTTTGGGAGATGAGTTGATGTCTTTTCAATGCTGATATAATTATTTATCAACACCCTGCCAAGATGTTCATCCTTAAAATAAAACTCCATCCCAAAGCTATGTTTTGGTATCTGTTTCATTTGTCCATTGTTAATATAGTCCCAAAATGTTTTGCATGTCAGCAATCAAGTTAAGATACAGCCGATATGGCGCAAAACGCAGCACCATATAATGCAAAATGCATCATACCAGCTGTATTTATGTATGTTGAAAGTTATACATCTTGAAAACGTGATTGCTGATATGCAAAACATTGTGGGACTAAATCAACAATACACTCATGAAACAGTTTTGGGGTGTAGTTTTCCTTTAAGTAGGTGACCTCCAGCTTACAATAAATGTGCAAAGGGAAAATACTTGGACTTGAGACACTGATAATTGGACCTGATCAAGGCTATATTTTAAGAGTACTATTCACCTGTCTTTTCAACTGGACCGGGTGCAGTGATGCTCTCATCTTCACTGTCACTCAGCACAGACTTGGCTTGAGAAGCAGAAGGTCGTCTTCTAACCATTTTAATGGGAGAATCCTCCACCTCCCAGTGCTCCCACTCTGCTGGATCCTGGATGGGATTGTCTCTTGGAGCAGTACTGGCAGACTCCGAAGCATCTTGTGAGTCCTCCATTGTGAGAGTACATTGTTCTGTCCCATCAAGACTACACTTATTTCTATGACAGCTGTTGGTCTTTGTATTCAGCGCTCGTAGAGGGACATCTTTGTCTGATCCATGTGTGTTAGTATCCAATTGTTCAACACTGGAAACAGGTGTCACCTTGACACTCCTACCTGAGATCCCTGGGCTTGGTAAAGTACTTTTTCCCTTAACAGGGGTTTCAAAGTCATCAAAATCATCCCATCCGTCCAGGGGAATACCAAAAGAGCTATCAAGTCCTGTGGGTTTGCTGCCATTGCTACCTGTGATCAAGCTATCAGATTTGGTAAAAGCAGGGGAGATCTTTGCAGCAGACACAGCTGGGATGGGTTTCCTCACTGAAAAGGGGTTTAATACAGGACTGATGGCTTCATACTTGCTTATGGGATTGACTGAGGAGAAGTTGATTTTGGAGAGAGGTCTTTCGGGCTTGGTTGAAAATGTCAAAGGAGGTTTAATTACTGCATTATCATGAGGAACATTGACACTCCTGTTTGTTAAACCATTTGAGCTGTTTACCTTAGTGGGAACTTCCACCTTGGTGATACCTGATGTGGACTTCTTTTTGAAACAAAATGTCCTGCAAAGAAAAGTGAAGTCATTATAGCTAACTTTTTACACGGAAAACTTGTAGCTCCAATGTCCTCAAAATTCTTACATTTTAGTAATTTAGCAGACGCTCTTATCCAGAAAATCCTTATCTGGAAAGCTACCTACTTTAGTCAGTATATTGTGCATATATCTCTGCTGGCTACTGACTTCTAGCTAGCTCTGGCCCAATTTTTTGGGGTGTATTTTATGCCAAGGCAGCAGCTACTCTTCCTGGGGTCCAATCACAATTACGCAGATACATAAAATAAAACAGTACATAACACATTATTACACACTAATCTACCATAACATATCAATAACACAAAATCAATAATACAACAGAACAATATTAAAGGAAAAATCCAGACCAAACCTCATTCCTTTAATTTACAGTGTTAAATAACACTAATATGTGAGAACAATATTTTTTGTGAACAAATGTTTAATTTTGGCATTATAATAAGGTTGGTAGCAACATTAAAAATTGTTGTGGAAATAAGTTGCAGCTCAAGTCAACTACAAAATCCACAATACAATGCTTTCTATGCGCTGGCTGGCAAGCTAGCAAGCAAAAGTAGCTACACAAAATAATACCAAAGACAATATCAGCATGTAAAAATCGCATAAACAAACTGCACTATCAATTTAGGAGTCTACAATCTCACCATGTCCAACCTGCAGATCAATGTGCCTCACAGAGTGGAGTCTGACATTCTCAATGGCAGATATACTTTTGAGGAGATGCCACGTCAAAGGTCACGCGGTGCATTCTGGGCAATTCTGGGACAAGGAGCGCTCTCCTTCAAGGAGTAAACGGGAGTCTATTGGGCGCCAGCTCAAAAATCCAACAGTAGCACCAAATTTGTCAACAAGAACAAAATTACATATCTTTTCAGATAACTTGCTATCTGTAATATCGTATAGCTTTGGAATCGTGAGATTATGTACGTTCGAGAAAAATAGGCACTTTTTCTACCTATACACTGAATTTTCTTCGAGGCAAGTAACACTGAAACGTGCATGAGACCATCAGCTGTTCCAGACGACTGTGTGATCACGCTCTCCGTAGCCGATGTGAGTAAGACCTTTAAAAAGGTCAACATTCACAAGACCGCAGAGCCAGACGGATTACCAGGACGTGTACTCCTACATGCGCTGACCAACAGATCCACAGATGATGATATAAAATGGCGCCGGAAGGAATGGCAGCAGTTTTACGGGTGCCCAACCAACTGTGTTATGTTTTTTTTCATGATATTTGTAAATTATTTTGTACATAATGTTTCTGCAACCATATCTTATGGCAGAAAAGAGCTTCTGGATATCAGGACAGCGATCACTCACCTCGGATTAGACAAAGATTTTTTCAACAACAAGCAGGACTCACACGATATTCTCCAAACACCCGGCAGGGCCGACATCCCAGTTATTCGCATGAGGAAGCGATGCAGGTACAGAGGACAAAGAGCCGGATGCCTGGTCAGGAACCGGAGAAGGCGACTGGGTAGCTGCCGTTACCGTCAATACTATTCGCCAACGTGCAATCATTGGACAATAAATTAGACGAGGTACGATCACGAATATCCTACCAACGGGACATCAAAAACTGTGATATCCTATGTTTCACGGAATCGTGGCTGAATGACAACATGGGTATTCAGCTAGCGGGATATACGCTGCACCAGCAGGATAGAACAGCACACTCCTCCAGTAAGACGAGGGGGGGCGGTCTGTGCATATTCGTAAACAACAGCTGGTGCATGAAATCTAAGGAAGTCTCAAGATTTTGCACGCCTGAAGTAGAGTATATTGTGATAAATTGCAGGCCACACTACTTGCCTAGAGAGTTCTCAGCTATACTTTTCGTGGCTGTTTATTTACCACCACAAACAGATGCTGGCACTAAGACCGCACTCAGTCAGCTGTATAAGGAAATAAGCAAACCACTCACCCAGAGGCGGCGCTCCTAGTGGCCGGAGACTTTAATGCAGGGAAACTTAAATCAGTTCTACCAAATCTCTATTAACATGTTAAATGTGCAACCAGAGGGAAAAAATTCTAGATCACCTGTACTCCACACACAGAGACGCGTACAAAGCTCTCCCTTGCCCTCCATTTGGTAAATCCGACCACAACTCTATCCTCCTGATTCCTGCTTACAAGCAAAAATGAAAGCAGGAAGCACCAGTGACTCGGTCTATAAAAAAATTATCAGATGAAGCAGATGCTAAACTACAGGACTGTTTTGCTATCACAGACTGGAACATGTTCCGGGATTCTTCCGATGACATTGAGGAATACACCACATCAGTCACTGGCTTTATCAATAAGTGCATTGAGAACGTCATCCCCACAGTGACTGTACGTACATACCCCAACCAGAAGCCATGGATTACAGGCAACATTCGCACTGAGCTAAAGGGTAGAGCTGCCGCTTTCAAGGTGCGGGACTCTAACCCGGAAGCTTACAAGAAATCACGCTATGCCCTGCGACAAACCATCAAACAGGCAAAGCGTCAATACAGGGCTAAGATTGAATCATACTACACCGGCTCCGACGCTCGTCGGATGTGGCAGGGCTGGCAAACTATTACAGACTACAACGGGAAGCACAGCCGCGAGCTGCCCAGTGACACGAGCCTACCAGATGAGCTAAATCACTTCTATGCTCGCTTCGAGGCAAGCAACACTGAGGCATGCATGAGAGCATCAGCTGTTCCGGACGACTGTGTGATCACGCTCTCTGTAGCCGACGTGAGTAAGACCTTTAAACAGGTCAACATACACAAGGCTGCGGGGCCAGAAGGATTACCAGGACGTGTGCTCCGGGCATGTGCTGACCAACTGACAGGTGCCTTGACTGACATTTCCAACATGTCCCTGATTGAGTCTAATACCAACATGTTTCAAGCAGACCACCATAGTCCCTGTGCCCAAGAACACAAAGGCAACCTGCCTAAATGACTACAGACCCGTAGCACTCACGTCCGTAGCCATGAAGTGCTTTGAAAGGCTGGTCATGGCTCACATCAACACCATTATCCCAGAAACCCTAGACCCACTCCAATTTGCATACCGCCCAAACAGATCCACAGATGATGCAATCTCTATTGCACTCCACACTGCCCTTTCCCACCTGGACAAAAGGAACACCTATGTGAGAATGCTATTCATTGACTACAACTACAAGCATTCAACACCATAGTACCCTCAAAGCTCATCACTAAGCTAAGGAACCTGGGACTAAACACCTTCCTCTGCAACTGGATCCTGGACTTCCTGATGGGCCGCCCCCAGGTGGTGAGGGTAGGTAGCAACACATGTGCCACGCTGATCCTCAACATTTGAGCTCCCCAGGGGTGCGTGCTCAGTCCCCTCCTGTACTCCCTGTTCACCCACGACTGCATGGCCAGGCACAACTCCAAACCATCATTAACGTTGCAGACGACACAACAGTGGTTGTGATCACCGACAAGACAGCCTATAGGGAGGTCGTCAGAGACCTGGCTGTGTGGTGCCAGAATAACAACCTATCCCTAACGTAACCAATACTAAGGAGATGATTGTGGACTACAGGAAAAGGAGCACCGAGCACGTCCCCATTCTCATCGACGGGGTTGTAGTGGAGCAGGTTGAGAGCTTCAAGTTCCTTGGTGTCCACAACACCAACAAACTAGAATGGTCCAAACACACCAAGACAGTCGTGAAGAGGGCACGACAAAGCCTATTCCCCCTCAGGAAACTAAAAAGATTTGGCATGGGTCCTGAGATCCTCAAAAGGTTCTACAGCTGCAACATCGAGAGCATCCTGACCGGTTGCATCACTGCCTGGTATGGCAATTGCTCGGCCTCAGAGGGTAGTGCGTACGGCCCAGTACATCACTGGGGCTAAGCTGCCTGCCATCCAGGACCTCTACACCAGGCGGTGTCAGAGGAAGGCCCTAAAAATTGTCAAAGACTCCAGCCACCCTAGTCATAGACTGTTCTCTCTGCTACTGCACGGCAAGCGACATCGGAGCGCCAAGTCGAGGTCCAAAATGCTTCTTAACAGCTTCTACCCCCAAGCCATAGGACTCCTGAACAGCTAACCAAATGGCTACCCAGACTATTTGCATTGCCTGACGATTAGCTAAGCAAACCGCGTGACGCAGCATGACAACGTGAATGCGATTGGTTGACAGTCTGCTGGGTGGAGAGTTGTTCCTTCATTCATTGGATTCTCCTTTCTATAATATCTCTGGCAACAGCACCATGCAATGCACCCTGGACTAAAAAGGCAGACAAATAGGAAAAATGTGCTAGACCCTCTGTTAAATTAAATTTATTGAGGAAGAAATATCGCAAAAATATGATCAATGGCTCATTCAAGAGAAGACATCCTTCCGAGTTATGACATCGGCCAATACTGAAATCTGACATGTATGATAGATGTTTTTGCAATCTAAAAGTCGTATTCCTATTAACTTCCAATGTAGTGAGAGCAACTATCACAGCGCCATGTCACACTGGCTGGATTTCTGCCTGCTTTAACGGCAATAACTCAGATACACATGAACATGAAATGACCAAGGGAATCAATAGTTACACCATTTAGATGCACACAAACAATGTAACATTCAAAATGAGTGAACCGTCCCTTTAAAATGTCTGTGTGTGTTTAGAGTGCGTGTTATCATGTGTGTGCCTTCAGTCTGCACTTTTCCATAAGGTGTAGTTTTATCTGTTTGTTTTTTCATCTGATTTTACTCCTTGACTGAGTTACATTATGTAGAATAGTTCTATGCAGTCATGGCTCTATGTAGTACTGTGCGTTTCCCTTAGTCTGTTCTGTACTTGAGGGGTGTGAAGTGACTTCTGGTGGTATGTCTTTTGTGGTATGTATGGGTGTCTGAGCTGTGCGCTAGTCCCTTAAAACAGACAGCTCTGTGATTTCAACATGTCAATCAATACCTCGCAGAAAGTGATGCAGTCAATCTTCCCTCTACATGCATTTTATTAAATGTTGGCTCTCCTTGTACATTTATGGGCCAGCCGTGCTGCTCTGTTATTGGCCAAATGTAATTTGTCCATGTCCCTCTTTGTGGCACTTGACATATGACTGGACAGTAGTCCAGGTGAGACAAAACTAGGGCCTGTAGTACTTGTTTTGTTCATAGCAATTTCAAGAAAGCAGCGCCTTATTATTGATAGACCTCTCCCTGTCTTAGCTACCGTTGCATCAATAGGGTTTGACCACGACAGCTTACCATCCAGGGTTACACCAAGCAGTTTAGTCTCCTCAACTTGCTCCATTTCCACATTAATCATTACAAGATTTAGTTGAGGTTTAGGTAAATTACTTGTCCCAACTAAAATGGTCTTAGTTAGAAATATGTAGGCAGTCTAACGTTGGAACCGACGCATGCGCATGGACCAGAGTTAATTTGACCGTACAAAAATAGTTCTCGTATTTTGGAACTATTTCCGTGTTCACGTACTGGTCGGAACTAGGAAACTTGTTAATGTCCACATATACAACTAGTTAACGTTACTGTAGCTTCTCGAAAATGTACGAGTTTCCTGGTTGCGACGAGCACGTGAACGCAGCATATTACGACAGCTTGCGCATAAATAGGATAGTCCATCAGCATTATAATATACATACATACTTTTTTTTGTGAGTAACTAATGAAGCCGGTCACAGAACCAAATCGGTCCAACAGAGCGTTGAAGAAGGCCGCCCGGATCTCCCAGGACCAGAGCTAACAGTTAGCTAACGTCATACAACTCCAGCTGGACAATCAAGATACTTACCCTGGTTTGGGTTTAGACAACGACAGTTTTCTCTGAGCAGCATTGCTATGTCTCTCGAGTTGTTCCTTCAAATTATTTTGAGGAAGACTGGACATCATCAGCTAGACTAGCATCTCAACATTAGCATCATAATAACTGGCTAGTCTTGTTATTTCGCGAGCAACCACTTGTGCAGTCTGTGGATGTATTATTGTCGTGGTCTATAAAATAAAAAGTTGTCTACCTAGCTATAGCTAATTTACAAAAATAAATAAATTCAGCAACCAAAGGCAAAGAGGCTGTCTGTTAACGTGTTTTAGCGCCGTTTTGACTAAATGCTTTCCATTGGCTCAGAAACTGATTTCCTGTTACGGGCCTGGTCATCATGGGAAATGTAGTCAAAGATAGCTTTTCTATCTGGCTACATGCAGAAAGGAATATACAGTATTTAAGCAATAAGGCTCGAGTGTGTGGTATATGGCCAATACAGACAAGAGGACTGGCCACTCCTCAGACCCTGGTTCCTCTCTAGGTTTCTTCCTAGGTTCTGGCCTTTCTAGGGAGTTTTTACTAGCCACCGTGCCTCTAATCTGCATTGCTTGTAGTTTGTGGTTTTAGGCTGGGTCTCTGTATAGCACTTTGTGACATTGGTTGATGTAAAAAGGGCTTTATAAATACATTTGATTTATTGTTCTTAAGCGTGACACAATGCGGAGTCCCTGGTTACAGCCCCTTAGCCATAGTATTTTGGCCATATACCACAAACCCCCAAAGTGCCTTACTGCTATTATAACCTAATTAACAATGTAATTAGAACAGTAAACAAGTAGTTTTGCATCATACCCATTTATTTAAGCAGTGCTTGACTTGGGCAGGTCACCGAAGCTGAGTACCGGCACCTTGCATTTTCTAATGCTTCAACTACATTCCTCTTATAGAATGTTAGCTCATGTATTTTGGGGCTCCTGCACCTAAATGTAAACAGTACCATTACCCAAAATCAGTATCAGCACTTATTTCAGTTCAAGCACTGGCAATAAGGCCAATATACCACAGCTAAGGGCTGTTCTTATGCACAACGCAATGTGGAGTGCCTTGGCCATATACCACAAACCCCAGAGGTGCCTTATTGCTATTATAAACTGGTTACCAACATACAAATAAATGTTTTGGCATAAATGTTTTGGTATATTAGACCATATACCACGGCTTTTAGCCAATCAGCATCCAGAAGCCAAACTACCCGGTTCATTAAAAAAACTCTGGACTATATAAACAGCATCATCACACAGTCTTATCTGAATTCGAAATGTGTCGCCCATCAAATTGTGACAGAGAAATCAAGAAACTTTATTCACAAACATTAAATCAGTATTAAAAGACAATTTCACATGATTAAAATCATAACAATCTTCATGTCAGCACAATAATCAAATCAATCAAATCCTGATTAAAAACAGTAGATGTGCAGTGGGGGGGGGGGGGGGGGGGGGAGTGTTTCTCCCAGTATATAATCAGACTCCCTGAGGTGGTGAGCAAACATAAAAATCAAACCATATCATTGATTTAAAATTTTAAATGATAATGAAGTCTTTGGCTCCATGTCCCTTTTTAGTACTCTTGCCCCCATGGCGTGCAGAATTCAACGTTCACAGCACAGGAAGGGGATAAGATGAGCAGGCAGCCAGTCCACACATGTTTTTCCCACGCTCAATGAAGAAATAGCTGTGAAAACAGCACAACATACTGTATCATAACACTGTTCTGTTACATAACATTGGGCCCATACTGTTCACAATGTTATTCTACTTTTGTCATTGAAGTCTTACCCTTTCATTCCCCAGCTGCTTCCCCAGGAGTTCTTCACTATCCAGTAGGGTGTGCCCTTCTCCTCACCATACCCCACAGCCAGCACTGCATGATTCACTGTGTCTGTGGTGTTGTGACACTCCATGCTACAATAAGAGAAGTGAAGATGCAGAATGCAAGGCCATGATTCCTATTTTATAGAAAGAAGAAGTCATGCAAAATCTACATATCTATTTGTATTGCTTTCTGATGCTGGTTGTATGGTAGGTAGGCTACAGCTGTGAGTCCTGTTTTTAACTGCTTATTGGAAAATATGCAACATAGCTCTTAAGGCACAGATATGATCCTTATTCTAGGTTTAACAAAATATCAGAGACTCATTCTCACCTGGTGTACACACCACCATCGTAATGCATGAAATCAGAGGTCACCTCATAGGCAAGGCTGACAGGGTTGAATCTGGCCACTGCATCCAGCATACCCATTTCATCATACTGCAATGTAATAAATACACAATTAGCTGACTGCCTGTGTAGTCAATGCACCAAATAATCCAGAGTAATTTGCATTTACTTACCTTTGTTATGTTGACTACATCCTTAACAAAAGCAGCAGCCAAATCAGTCTTGAACTTGCAAGTATCATCCTTCAAAATGATTCCAACATGAATGATGTTAATATATCGTCACCGTTTGAAGTGCCAGTACTGTAGTTATAAAGATGGAATGGCTGTTTACATACATGTGCAGTGTATGGATAGTCATCCTCTGTCATGATTCCCTTGTTATACTTGATGTACTCAAATGCTTGACTGGGGAGCCCGCTAAAAGATAATTTTTTCAGAGCCTCAGTAAGAATCTAAGTGTCCAGTAAGACCAAGAAATTGTGTGAATATATATTACAAAGAAACGTGTTCTCCAGTGGTGACACTCACCCATTACAGCCATGGTTGTTGAAGGCCTGAGCACAGTCCACTAGTTGCTGCTCTGACTGGACAATATAAAGGCAGCAGCAGTTGGATAAAATATACTTTTCATTATTCAAGATCAGAAATAGGACAAGAATTTCAATTAATTCCAAAATGTATTGCGACTACTAGCCTTAAACACAATTGTAAAAATGGTATTGAATTACCTCAGCAAAAGGAGGCCAACTTTCCTTCCCACTTAATTTTTTAGAATAGAGAAGTAGATAAGTATCTCACCAGTTGTAAGAGTTTCCCTGTTGCGATTGCTGTGACTGACTCCAAACAGCCTGTAGTGGAAAAGGTCCAGCAGCTACCACAGGGCCCCTGAACACCACAAATCAACATCTATTTTCAGCACATACAGTGGTCTTCCACATAAGCATCTTTACCTTGCCAGATAATGCATGATTTATATCATTAAAGTGCATCCTATACTGTATGTGTTAGGATACCTGGTTCTTCACCGCTGTGACATAGTGCCCCTTCTTTCTCCAGTCGACCGACTCTGGATATGGTCCATTGCTGCTCACATGACTCCCTTTAGTGGCAGAACAGTTCTAAGAATGACAGAAAGAAAGATTAAAATGTGTTTTTCAAGTAAAAAAATCAAGAGAAGTATACATAACAGGAATATAAATACCTGGGGCTCAGTCAAGAGGAAAGATTTTCTGAATTCAGCAAACGTCAGGTCAGAGAACTGATTCAGTCCCACTAGGTAAAAAGGTCAAATGTCAGAAGACAGAATTAATATGCCACACAGGAGGTTGGTGGCACCTTAATTGGGGAGAATGGGCTCGTGGTAACGGCTTCCATGTGTTTTATACCATTCCATTCCGTTCTAGCTATTATTATGAGCTGTCCTACCCTCAGCAGCCTCCACTGATCATACTCAAAGGATGTGGACACTTCTAACATCTGAAGAAAACCAAGCATCATGCAGTTATTCATACTTGTGAACTTGTGATTTCCTTCATTGTGATAGTCAATCCTCCTCTTGTTCTCAATGAAGATCTGAAGTCTGTGGTAGTACTCCTCCATGTCATACACCTTGTTGTACTGCATGGATGACACAGTAACATCTCAAAATTCAGGTCACTGTGATTTTACAAATATTTTTTATGTAGATACAGTGCATTTCAAAATACATTAGATATTTTGTATTTAACCTTTAACTAGGCAAGTCAGTTAAGAACAAATTCTTATTTACAATGATAAGACACTCTTCTATCTGTCTAGTTGCCTAGTTTATCAGTAATTCTATACACACTATTGCAGTTTAAAATAAAATGTATTCTATCTATAAGGCTTATTAGTATGATGAGAATATTCTCCAATATTTATTATTTTCAAATAATACTTTTTGCAGACATATGAAGAAAAAACTGAAAACTTCCTTGTATTGTAGGAAAGTACCTGGTTTCGTGCCAAATTGAACTTACCTGTGACATCCATAACTTAAAGTGATATTCGCCTGTAAAGAAAACAGAGAAGGGTCATTTGATTTGAGATTGTAAAGATCAATAGGCTAAAAGCCATTCTTCTATCAGTCGTTCTGATCACAATGTGATGTTGATAAATCAATCGACATTAACCCAATTAATCCCAAATTTTTCTCAGACATGAAAATATCCAAATCAAGTGTCATTAGTAACCCTTTGAAGTAATCAATCATTATTTTTTGACATTTTATTGGAAAAGTAGGTGAAAAAGTGTGTTTCATGGTCGGTCACAGGATAATGTTACGTATACTAAATTAACATATTTCTCCTATGCAGTTATCAAAGTTCTTATATATCCCAACCCAGTTATTAACACATTTAAAACTCTGTCACTAGCAGTCCCCAGCATTGCCACTAGAATGCCCCGTCACATTCTAGTGTGACCATTTTACACATCAAAAACCCTTATACAACACGATATGAATACTGAGAGGAAAGACAAAGAAAAAACAACCATCAACGTATTTCAACATTGTTACTTTAGTGCAACATGTATTGAAACATATTGTAACTTTATTGTAACATTTGAACTTGTACTTTAGCATTATTCATTGTAACATTGTCATTGTGACATTTTAGTGCAACATTCACTAACAACTGTATAGCAGTCATGTGATTCATTCCCACTGAACATAAAGGTAACATTTAGGATAGAGGTAGCCTGTAGAATATGCATTCAAGTAGAGGCCTACACTGAACAAAATACAATTATATATATATATATATATATATATAAAGCGCCACTGCACAATGAGTGCTTATATATATATATCATAGAGGTAGGCTTCAGAACCAAGTGCAAGATTAGTTTGTGCGTCACTATTTTGAACTGTGATCAGTAAGACCTACTGTCATAAAGTATGTCTTGAATCAATTGACCTTATTTTCCAAAAACATTTCAGTCATTATGATGGTCTTTTTCGTCATCTTTTCTTTTCTTCCTAGAGTCCGTAGTACTGCTTCTCCTCACCCTTTATCGACTTTTCTATTTTTCTTTTGTCTTTTTCAGCCCTTTTTCATTCGCTCGTATTATGATAGGTTAATTTGAAAGCGCAAATTAGGTATCATTTCGATTCTACATAGCCTAAAACAGATTCAATTGCAACTTACCCTCCTCGGAAAACGGATATAAAGAAGTAACAGAGTATACGGAAAAAATCAACAAAACTAAGATCTTCATACTTCAAAGTTTAGTAAAGCTGTTGTCTTCCTGCAACAAACAGTGAGAGCAATGAATGAACTAACCGAAAGTCACGAGGTTTGATCACTTCCCGACTTTCCCGTGACTGTGCAAAAGGTGACGAAATATACGCGAACTTTTATTATACATAAATATAAATTCAAGTAAAGTTGCTGCAGTGTGTGTGTTTGTGTGTGATAGAGGTGGCAGAGAGAAAAATATCATTTTCTCCACAAACACACTTGAGACAACAATGCCCCTGAGATAGAATAGATTTATTAGCAAGAGGTAATCAGGAAACATACATATTTGTTGTATTTTTATAAAACTGGAAATATTTCTCAAGCCGTGGAAATAAACATAAGGGTTGAAAGATAATTCTCATACCACTGGGTATTGCTAACAGCAAAACGTTTGTTAATAATTCATTTATAAGAGTATGTGCACGTATAAGTGTATACAGTATATATAAGTATATATATTGTTTTAATATTGTCTGATAGTGTTGCATGCCTGCCACATGAGCTTTAAATATTTCTAGACTGTACATGGTAAAAATACATACAAATATTCACAGAATAAGCACTACATCACTATATTCCTGCTAAGAGAATGATTATAGACAGGATTACAGTATATGCAAAACACTTTGAAGTTGTCTTCTACCTCTAAGTCATGGTTTCAAAATCACAATTGTTGTAGCATTTTGTGTTAAAGCTTGGGATACAATGCTTTTGAGGTGT
Source organism: Salvelinus alpinus (assembly GCF_045679555.1). Taxonomy (NCBI): domain Eukaryota; kingdom Metazoa; phylum Chordata; class Actinopteri; order Salmoniformes; family Salmonidae; genus Salvelinus; species Salvelinus alpinus. The sequence continues at coordinate 33,558,135 of NC_092094.1, read as the reverse complement.
ACTTGACACTGTTCCACATTAAGAAATATGCAGGGCTGCATATACAAACTGTACAGAATACATTTCTGCAGGTGAATTAACAACAAAGTACAAAATACTTCCCTGTGTATGTATCCCCTTCCCTTATACTAATACTACAAAAATACCTTTTGAATGCTGCAGGCGGAGTAACTCATTCACTTACTTTTATCATACTCTTAACAATGCATTTAACAGAGTGATATACGGTCACGTTCCACAATCACTGGAACAGGAACAGCAAAAGGACATAGATTGTCTTTGAATTATACAGTATAATAGCGGAACAACCTTGCACTGTACACGAATATCACAAAGCCTAAAAATACTACAATTTCAAGGGTTTCGCTTTATTTTTCTTTAAAATGTGTGCTCCGTTTATATTAAATTGAAAGCAAACGAACATGTGGTTTAAAAAAGGGAAACAGCTACATATCATTATACAATGGCATGCTCCAAGAATAGCAGCAAAATGGTTAACATATTCCTCCCCAAACTCCCCACTGGGTACATACTGGTTGAATCCACGTTGTTTCCATTTCATTTCAATGAAATTCTGTTGAACCAATGTGGAATAGACATTGAATTGACAACTGTGCCCAGTGAGTCATAGTGAAACAAGATGTCACCAACTAATCATTGTCAAACTGGAAATACACTTGTATTGGAGATAAAACATACACTGGCTTATTACTGTCCCTTCAAATTACATGGATTAATAGAGCTTATTCTGCAAAACAAAGTTGAATTCATGGCTACTTGAATTACCTTTGAAAATATATAGCATGAAGTTTGATTTAACTGCCTGTTACAATGAAACATGCAACAGTAATGAAATAAAGCTACAGATATTGTTAATCATCTTCTAGGTTACAGTAGGTTGTATTCACACAGGACTTAATAAAATTGTTTTCAAAACAAACCAGACTTTGCTGGTTCTTAGATTAAAGCTTGTCGTGTGAACATGCCCTTATTAGTTATTTATTTTCAGAGCAGATTCAGTACTGTGCTGAAAATCAGTAACTTCTAAGAGCAGGTGTTTCTCGTATCAGGCAAGTGTATTATCTTGTTACGTAAGAATCATTCATGATGACAAGACAAAGCTCTGTGATGCTAGTGACTTTCACATCTCAGTCACAACTGTGACAGGATGACTCAAATGTTGATAGATACAACAAGCGGAAGCAAATAAACAAAGCAGAACTGAGGCGGAATTGATAGAACAATTCAAGGAACACTCATTGGTTTAGCCACATCAATTTGGGGTAAGAAAATGTCAATGTTTTACCTGGTTTGATTTTTACAATGCTACATCAGTTGAAGATAAACACATCTATTTGAGTAAAGAGAACAATCTTTCCTATGTACAATATGATCCTGGCAGCATGTGTGCTTACAGGAAGTGCAAAGTCCACAGTATGAAAAGATGTCAATCAATTTAATTGGTTAAAGGACATACCATTATACAAGATCATTGTGACTTTAGTTATCACCCTAGTAAGCCCAGTGAAATGGTCCTTGTTGCAGAGGAAAATGAAATATTTCAACAACGTGAAGATTAAATTAACATTTGTACATAATACTTCTAAAAACAATACACGTATGAGAGCAAACATGTTAAACATGACTTAACACCAGTTATTGTATATGTCTACTGTGTATGACATAGTTCCTTAACAGAGAGTACACTTTGGGAAACTGTCATCCTCTTCAGTTGTTGACTTTAGGCTCAATTCTGAGAGAGGCTTCATACAGGCTTTCTTCATCCAGAACAGAGCTGTTGTCCAGCAAATACTGTGCTGCCTAGACCAGGACAAATATACAGTTTCAGCAGGTTGGCTACTACTACGATAATCTATACGATGTGACAAATACGGACACTCAGGATTTCCCTCATGGCCATTTTCTTTTGTTTCTCTATATGTACAATATAAAATAAGTTCGCATAAAAGAGCTTTAAAAGTTTACCATTGGCTGATGATCAATCTTGTATGCCGTTTGCTGGAATTGTCTAATATCTCTGATGATATGGGAAATCTGTAGAGAGAGAGAACAGAAGCCATGTATACAATACAAAGCCATAGAATACATTTTAATATCTCTGTAACATTACACATAGCAGAGACCGCTGACCATCCTCATCTTTGAGAAGTTGACTAATTTGTCCTCAGTGTAATTGGGTGTCCCCTCCTCAATGAAAGCCAGATCAGTGAGGTACATCCCCAGGTATGGTACACAGGGAGGGTCACAGCTAGAAGGAAAAACAGAAGAGTAGGATGTCACCAATTTGATCGATCCACTGCCTGAATGGCCAGCATCATTGTCTGATACACATTGGCTTTTGTAGTTATTAGAACAACCAGAAGAAACACTCACTTCTTTAAAGCCTCTCTTAGGTTTTTGAACCTCCCCTCTGACGAAACCAACTTCTGCAGCTTGTCAATTACGGTTTTAGTCTGAGGGATAAAATAAAATACTGTTTAAAATAATATTATTTTGGAAAACACCCAGGTACAGTATAATCAACAGTTAAAGTGATGTGTAATCTGTAATAAGCAATAACGATTCATAGGTCTGTGGTGTCATAACAAGCTGTTTATAATAGTGTATTGAGGTCCTAGTGCAATGATAAAACATGTAGTAATATTACTAGGACCCCGCTATGAGCCCTCAGTGAGCTGGGTGTGTGTAGTGGGAAATGTGGCCACCTGCTTGGACACTTTGAGCCAGGTCTTCTTGAGACGGAACACAGAGCTGCGGTTGAGGGAGGAGGTGATCTCCAGCACAGCGTTGTAGTTATGGAGACAGCGGCAGATGTCCGCCACCGCCACCCACTTCTCCATCACCGCCACCCGTGTGGTCACGTCGTCACAACGCAGGATCTCAGTGGCAATCAGGTTACTGATCTAACAGAGGCAAGACAGACAAGGAATAGCCATGTTCCTAATGCATAACAACCAAAGCCACACACTAATAAAAAGTGAAAATGTACAGTGGTAATATGTTGGAAGATGGGCGTTGTTGGCTGCATACATCATTGAAATGCTTTGTTGTTTTCATGATATATGGTGTCCTTTCATTCTTGTCATTCTTCATCCAGCCTTGACCAAAGAACTCTCTGTAAAACAATATTGGAAGATCAAGTAGAAAAACAATTTATTCTCATTAATACAGCATAGCTTTTGTTTAAAAATCACTGTCTCCCATATTGTACAGTGCATTCGGAAAGTATGCAGACCCCATTGACTTTGTTACGTTACAGCCTTATTCTAAATTTAATTAAAACATGTTCCTCATCAATCGACACACAATACCTCATAATGACAAAGCAAACCAGGTTGAGAATTTTTTGCAAACTTATTACAAATAAAAAACAAATACTGTACCTTATTTACAAAAGTATTCAGACCCTTTGCTATGAGACTCGAAATTGAGATCCGGTGCATCCTGTCCATTGTTTGATATGTTGCTACAACTTGATTGGAGTCAACCTCTTGTAAATTCAATTGATTGGACATTATTTGGAAAGGCACACATCTGTCTATATAAGGTCCCACAGCTGACAGTGCATGTCAGAGCAAAAACTAAGCCATGAGTACAAAGGAATTGCCCGTTGAGCTCCGAGACAGGATTGTGCCGAGGCACAGATCTGGGGAAAGGTACCAAAAAACAAGAACACAGTGGCCTCCATCATTCTTAAATGGAAGAAGTTTGGTACCACGAAGACTCTTCCTAGAGCTGTCCGCCAAGCCAAAATGGAGCAATCGGGGGAGAAGGGCCTTGGTCAGGGAGGTGATCAAGAACCCGATGGTCACTCTGACATAGCTTCAGAGTTCCTTTATGGATATGGGAGAACCTTCCAGAAGGACATCCAATCTCTGCAGCACTCCACAAATCAGGCCTTTATGGTAGAATGGCCAGATGGAAGCCAGTAAAAGGCACATGAGTGTTGCCAAAAAGCACCTAAAGACTCAGACCATGAGAAATAAGATTTTTTTGTAAAACATTTTTTACCCCTTTTTCCTCCCCAATTTTGTGGTATCCAATTGGTAGTTACAGTCTTGTCTCATGGCTGCAACTCCCGTACGGACTCGGGAGAGGCGAAGGTTGAGAGCCGTGCGTCCTCCAAAACACAACCCAACCAAACCGCACTGCTTCTTGACACAATGCCCACTTAACCCGGAAGCCAGCTGCACCAATGTGTCAGAGGCAACACCGTACACCTGGCGACCGTGTCAGCGTCCACTGCGCCCGGCCCTCCACAGGAGTCACTAGTGCACGATTGGACAAGGACATCCCTGCCGGCCAAACCCTCCCCTAACCCGGACGACGCTGGGCCAATTGTGCGCTGCCCCATGGTCACCCGGCTGCGACAGAGCCTGGACTCGAACCCAGAAGCTCTAGTGGCACAGCTAGCACTGATGCTCGGGAAGCCACCAAGATTTAACTCTTTGACCTGAATGTCAAGCTTCACGTCTAGAGGAAACCTGGCACCATCCCTATGGTAAAGTATGATGGTGGTAGCATCATGCTGTGGGGATGTTTTTCAGCGGCAGGGACTGGGAGACCGGTCATGATTGAGGGAAAGATGAACAGAGCAAAGTAGAGAGAGATCCTTGATGAAAACCTGCTCAGGACCTCAGACTGGGGCAAGGGTCACCTTCGAACAGGACAACGACCCTAAGCACACACAGCCAAGACAACGCTGAAGTGGCTTCGGGACAAGTCTCTGAATGTCCTTAATTTGCACAGCCAGAGCCCGGACTTGAACCTGATCGAACATCTCTGGAGAGACCTGAAAATAGCTGCGCAGCGATGCTCCCCATCCAACCTGACAGAGCTTGAGGATCTGCAGAGAAGAATGGGAGAAACTCCCCAAATACAGGTGTGCCAAGCTTGTAGCGTCATACCCAATAATACTTGAGGCTGTAATCACTACCAAAGGTGCTTCAACAAAGTACTGAGTAAAGGGTCTGAATATTTAAGTAAATGGAATATTTAAATAATTAGCAAAATTTTCTAAAAACCTGTTTTTGCTTTGTCATTATGGGGTATTAACTGTAGACTGAAGACAAAAAAACAATTTAAATCCATTTTAGAATAAGGCTGTAACATAACAAAATGTGGAAAAAGTCAAGGGGTCTGAATACTTTCCGAATGCACTGTGTGTATGTATCATCAGCTGTGTCACTCAGTGTCACTCACTCATATGGGATGACCTTAAAGACCAGGTGGTCCAGTAGGGTGAGCTGCTCTGCTATCTCCAAGGCAGAATGGCTCTCAAACGCTTCCGCCTTCCCTACTGATGCCTAGCACACACACAGCGCATCACCGGTAACCATTCCCAAGACGTGAGGTATGACAACTACTTCACTATATTCAAACATTCCTGAGACACATACTTAACATACGTATGTCAAGGAGAGATTGTCCTCCTTTGACTCAATTGCCATTTACACGTGCAGTCATCCCACTCACCAGCTGTGTCACCTCCTCGAGGCTGATCTGATTGTCACCTGGGTCCTCCTGTGTCAGGGTCCTAATAGACCATACAACAGAGTCAAGTATGTATTTATAATGTGTGTTTCTCTTTACTCTGTACATAGAAGCCCTATAAAAGTGATAGCCCATGTATTCAATATTAACAGTGTGTCCATAATTTATTTTATTTTTTATTTCACCTTTATTTAACCAGGTAGGCTAGTTGAGAACAAGTTCTCATTTGCAACTGCGACCTGGCCAAGATAAAGCAAAGCAGTTTGACACATACAACAACACAGAGTTACACATAAACAAACAGAATCAATAAACAAACAGAATCAATAATACAGTAGAAAAATCTATACACAGCATGTGCAAATGAGGTAGGATAAGAAAGGCAATAAATAGGCTATGGTGGCAAAATAATTACAATATAGCAATTAAACACTGGAATGGTAGGATGTGCAGAAGATGAATGTGCAAGTTGAGATACTGGGGTGCAAAGGAGCAAGATAAATAAATACAGTATGGGGATGAGGTAGATTGGATGGGCTATTTACAGATGAGCTATGTACAGGTACAGTGATCTGTGAGCTGCTCAGACAGCTGGTGCTTAAAGCTAGTGAGGGAGGTAAGAGTCTCCAGCTTCAGAGATTTTTGCAGTTCGTTCCAGTCATTGGCAGCAGAGAACTGGAAGGAAAGGCGGCCAAAGGAAGAATTGGCTTTGGGGGTGACCAGTGAGATATACCTGCTGGAGCGCGTGCTATGGGTGGGTGCTGCTATGGTGACCAGTGAGCTGAGATAAGGCGGGGCTTTACCTAGCAGAGACTTGTAGATGACCTGGAGCCAGTGGGTTTGGCGACGAGTATGAAGCGAGGGCCAGCCAACGAGAGCATACAGGTCGCAGTGGTGGGTAGTATATGGGGCTTTGGTGACAAAACGGATGGCACTGTGATAGACTGCATCCAATTTGTTGAGTAGAGTGTTGGAGGCTATTTTGTAAATGTCATCGCCGAAGTCGAGGATCGGTAGGATGGTCAGTTTTACGAAGCTATGTTTGGCAGCATGAGTGAAGGATGCTTTTTTGTGAAATAGGAAGCCGATTCTAGATTTCATTTTGGATTGGAGATGCTTAATGTGAGTCTGGAAGGAGAGTTTACAGTCTAACCAAACACCTAGGTATTTGTAGTTGTCCACATATTCAGAACTGTCCAGAGTAGTGATGCTGGACGGCCGGACAGGTGCGGGCAGCGATTGGTTGAAGAGCATGCATTTAGTTTTACTTGCATTTAAGAGCAGTTGGAGGCCACGGAAAGATAGTTGTATGGCATAGAAGCTCATCTAGTTAACACAGTGTCCAACGAAGGGCCAGAGGTATACAGAATGGTGTCGTCTGCATGGAGGTGGATCAAAGAATCACCAGCAGCGAGAGCGACATCATTGATGTATACAGAGAAGAGAGTCAGCCCAAGAATTGAACCCTGTGGCACCCCCATAGAGACTGCCAGAGGTCCGGACAACAGGCCCTCCGATTTGACATACTGAACTCTATTGGACAAGTAGTTGGTGAACCAAGCGAGGCAATCATTTGTGAAACCCAGGCTGTTGAGTCTGCCAATAAGAATGTTGTGATTGACAGAGTCGAAAGCCTTAGCCAGGTCGATGAATACGGCTGCACAGTAATGTCTCTTATCGATGGCGTTTATGATATCGTTTCGGACCTTGAGCGTGGCTTAGGTGCACTCATGACCAGCTCTGAAACCAGATTGCATAGCGGAGAAGGTACGGTGAGATTCGAAATGGTCGGTAATCTGTTTGTTAACTTGGCTTTCAAAGACCTTAGAAAAGGTAGGGTAAAATAGATATAGGTCTGTAGCAGTTTGGGTCTAGAGTGTCTCCCCCTTTAAAGAGGGGGATGAACTCGGCAGCTTTCCAATCCATGGGAATCTCAGACGATAAGAAAGAGAGGTTGAACAGGCTAGTAATAGGGGTTGCAACAATTTCGGCAGATAATTTTAGAAAGAGAGGGTCCAGACTGTCTAGCCCGACTGATTTGTAAGGGTCCAGATTTCGCCTCATAAGCTGAGGCGGCGGTAGTGCCGGTAGGTACCTGATGATGTTGGCGGCTGCTTTCCTTTCCTGGGTCAGCAGCTCCGGGTCATGCATCACTTCCTCCAGGAAGGCTATCACCTTCAGCTTCAGCTCAGTGTTACTCTCAAAGTCCTTGAGGTCAACACAAACACACACATAAGAGTTAACTGATTGGACACTATTTGACCTTAGAAGTAATGACTATGTATCTGGAAGACTTACCTGAGAGTGTTTTGACACCCAGTGCCTCAGAACATTCAGGACTCTGTTGGTTGCAGCCCTTCGGATGACAAACTCTTTGTCCCCATTCCTCTGGTCTGTTGGGAACCCTGGGGAAAATGGATCAAATATGCCATGTAAATATCACACCTACATTTTTAATTAAATAGATTTTTTTTTTCTTGAGAACAAAAATGACATTGAAGATCTCATGCTTTTGAAAATGTGGTGTACGCAAATTGTTCCATTGTGGACAAAACTGATGTTTAATACGCTGTGTACCTGTGCTAGCCAGGGACATGCGGCGGTACTTCTCCTTGGTGGGCGTGCCCTCATTGGCTCCTGCCGTGGCGATGGCGAAGGCGGAGGCTGCAGAGAGGGCACTGCGATTGTTGTTGTCCATCTCAGGGCGGCACGATGACATCACCGTGCCATTATTGTAGGAAAACAGGGAGAATTCTACAGGGAGATACAATATGGAGACAGTTATACTGGCCGTAAAATGCCATGAGATTCATTTTAGTGAACTTGATTGATGCAGTGTGATACCTTTACAATAAAGTAATGTAGGTATAAAATGGAGAGACCATAAAACAGAATTGCTGACATTATGACTGCACTAGGACAGCCACAAAAATTATCCATTAAAGTGTCAGCTGCATCAAATGCTCTTAATTGGTCTCTCACTACTACTTCAATAGGAACCGGAGGGAAATAGACTATAACCTGCTCGCTGAGATTTAAGAGGTTGTTGACAACGCTTAGCAACTTAATGGATCTTACCCCAAAACACATGATCTAGTTTGGCTGTGTAATTCATATTGTGTAACAGGACAGATTTGTTCATTTCTTTTGTTTACAGTAGAGGGCAGCAACCCAAGAGCACCACATTCTATCCCAGTAGAGCATAGAGACCTTACATGAGGCTTTGATATTCAAGATGGGTGTAGCTAAATATAGCCACCAATATCAGCATAATGGAGAAATTGACTGGTTTCTCATCACACTGTCTGCACACTGACTGACAATATACCGACATTACTGTGCGATTAATGAACAAATCAAATCAGTTGAGCTTTATGGTGAGAGTAATATAAACCTGATCTGAGTACTGTTAATGTAAATTATGTCAGGTTTCTGTTCACCTTTGACTTGGTACACATTCTGTCCTAAGAGTTGGGCAGGGCCGTGCACAGACCTGCAAGGGGCAGGTGCTCTGTAGCGAACATTAAAAAAATAGGGTATAGGCCTATTTATTTCTGCAACAACACACTCACTCATCACAAATTGTAAGCAAGCTAGTTACAGGAGAAGGGTGCAATTGCGGCACGCAACTTGGGTTGTTCCTGCATGTGGGCATTCCTGCATCTGCAGGAACCCCTCTTTATAGTTCTATTGATCCATTTCTTTGTGTGGTAGGCGGGGTGCTCCAGTACAGCAGGTGGCATTAATGCACGATAACGGATGCCATCCGCGATAAACCCCACAGAAGGGCCGGGGGCGACAATGGTAGCTAGCTATCCGTACACCGGTAGACAGTGTCCTTTGCCCCTGCCTGTCAGGTACTGTTTTCCGCAGTTCTGTTAACGACGGTGAGGGCAGGTGTTCAGCAGGCGGGAGCTTGATTTCTGCAGGAACCAACAGGGTGCACGAGGGGCGGGGCTCATGAAAGAACAAATGGGATGCTTCCAGGGGGGGCGCATGTAGGAACGCTCCGAAAGCCCACATGCAGGAACGCCCCAAATTGCAGGCTGCAATTGCACACTATTGAGTTACAGTGCCTCCTAAAGACATAATTGACATATGGAAGAGGGTGGGCTATCAGCTGTTCATTGATGTTGATGATTAATGTAAATAGCTCGATATCTTTTACTGATTGTGATTTACCTCTGCTGCCCGTATCAGCCAACCAGACCAAATATTGCTTATGATGTAGTCTAAATCAAGTGTTATCAAGTGTTAATCAAATGTAATGCTGCTGTGGCAGTACTGTTGATATTTAAACTAGGTAGCTAGCTACACACACTCAAATCGGTGACCGAATCTCTCAAGCTATGCATATTTGGATACCCAGCACCTCTTACAAAATAATATTGCCGTTTTAAAACTGCAGTAACTGCAGTCAACTGTGATATTTTGGACGCAGTAATTGCAGAATAAGTGCAGTTATAATGCATTGTACTACAGTTAAACTGCAATCTTTTTTCGTAAGAAGCAATCTCAGTACAGGGCAGACTGGGGAAAAAGGCGCAACCGGATGTGCGTGAGCTACATACAGGGCATATCAACAGATGCTACTGAACCAGAATCTGTGTTTACAAAGGAGACGTTGAATATGGCATTCTCATTTAAGCCCAGGAAGTAGCCAGTCAATTAGCCATTTACCAGCTTTTCAAGCTTAATAATGTCATACATTCGGTACTTACCAAAGAATGGAGATTCACTGAGCCACTATAGTCATTACTGCCGTTCCGGATGGTATGTACTCCCCAAAAAAAGTCTAAATAAAAAGTTACATGCAACCCAAAAAAATGCCTGTTTGAGCAAGTGCGCATTCACGTCTTCTGCACCTCCTGCAATATTAGTAATGGAATTAAAATACACTAAATAAAGAAAATATCAATAACTGAAATATACAATAACTGTAAAAACATACCCTATATCACATTTTATTGGACTTGTACACATGTTTTACAGATGCTTATGTTTCTCGCTCCAACAGTGCAGTAATACCAAACAATTGTCATGCCTACTCCTGCTCCCTTCCCCTGGTGCTCAACGTTGCCGGTTTACTAACCTCTGGTCCTGGCAACCATCATTGCACACACCTGCTAAGCACACCTGGTCTTCATCACCACCCTGATTACTCTCCCTTCATACAGCCTTCAGTAAGCCACAGTCATCAGGCAGTATTGGTTTTGGTCATGCTCATCCTTGTATGTATAACTTTCTGCACATGACTCACTGTGTATGCGTGACAGTATACTGCCTCAGAAATGATGGAAACTGCAGAAGATTAAAACATCTTCCTGCCTGTTGAAGAACAGGGTCATCTACTCCACCAACACCATGACCAGCTGGCTCTACTGGGTACGACCATGAAGGAGGTCCTCTGTGTTCTCCATCGCTTCGAGACCATTAGCGAGGTTCTCCATCTCTAACGGAGGGCCTCCTACCACAGGTTGTCACAATGGTCAGCGACGCCTGACTGTCCCTTCTGGAGAAGTATGACCGTACTCCATAGAAATGCCGTGGCGTCCTACTCCAGTGCTCCCTGTATTTTGCTTATCAGATGGGATCCCCACCACATGAGGTCTAAGGTTGCCATGGTCATTTCCCTGCTGACCGGACGGGTGTGGGCTCCGGCCGTCTGGGAGAGGGAAGAGTAGGAGCTGGGTTCCTATGATAAGTTCATGGTGGTCTTCAACCATCCTCCAGAGAGCGGTGAGTGACTTGTTCAACCCCATGCAAGGTGCCCAGACCACTGCAGAGTACTCCCTCACCTTTCGGACTGTGGCAGTCTCCAGCGGCTGGAATGAGCTGGCACCCTTTTCTGCAGTGGACTGTGTGACGAGCTCCAGATGGAGATGGCATGTCGGGGTGACAACCTCCTTGGATGCGCTCATCGCGTTGGCCATCTGTCTGGATAACCTTCTTTGGGAGTGCCGGTGTCCAGTTCGCCACTCACCTCCCGCCTTTGGCTGTCCTGAGGTAGAGCCTGAACCCATGGAGGTAGGGGCCACACATCTCCGCAGCAGAGCGGCGACGCCGGAGACAGCTGATGCTCTGTTCCTGTTGCGGCTAAGAGGGGCATCAGTGGTGTCCGGCGCTTTCCAGCCTGGGGTCCACTAGAACAGCCCTGTGACATTCTGTCTCCCAGGGTAGGTGTGAGTATTCAATTATCATTCTCCGCCAAACCCTTTCTGGTTCCCATTTTGCTGGCTGTCCTTTAAGGGTTGTTTCTACAGCTCTAGTGGACTCCGGTGCCGTGGGGAACTTTATCGACCAGGCCCTCGCCTCCTCCCTGAACTTAACTTCATACCCACTCGCCTTTCCTTTCTAAGTCCTGGATATGCAACCATTGGGATCCGGCATAATTACGCACGTCACAGCACCACTCACCCTCACCGTGGGACCCAAGCACCAGGAAAGCCTTCCCTTCCTCATCACTGCACCCGTACACGAAGTCATCCTGTGGCTCCAACTTCATAACCCCACCATCTCCTGGTCAAAGATGACAATCACCAGAGCACCTGCTTTCCCGCACCCTGTGATTCCACATCGGTGGAGGGCCCTGTGAGTGTCCTCCAACCCATCAATCGGCCCCCCCGTTTCGTTGGCCCTGTGTTTTGGGACGTAGATGTGAATATCTGCCAGGCTCTGGAGAGGGAGCCCGCTCCTGCTACATGCCCTCCAGAGGGAATCTACGTCCCCACGTTGGTGAGAGATTGGCTGTTAATCCTGGCACACATCCCTCGCCTATGGGCAGCCAGATATCACCCACACCATCTAATCCCTTTCCAATAAATACTGGTGACCCACTTTGGTGCAGGACGTCACCCACTATGTTAAGTCATACTCAATTTAAATGTTCCCAGCACGCTCCAGCAGGGAAACTACTTCACCTTCCTGTGCTTCAGCAGCCTTGGTCACATCTGTCCATAGACTTTGTAATGTATCTCTCTCTTTCTGATGGGTTTTACCACTATTCTGGTTGTTGACAGATTCTCGAAATCCTGTTTTATCCCTCTCTGGTCTACCTACCACTCTCCAGGTCACCGAGGCACTAGTCCAGCAGGTTTTCCGGCACTGACTTTCCAGAGGACATCATTTCCGACCTTGGTCTCCAATTCATGTCGCGGGTCTGGAAAGCCTTTATGGAGAAGCTGGGGGGGCGCAGTCAGCCTCGCATCTGGGTATCGGCCTCAGTCTAACGGGCAGGTGGAGAAGACCAACAAGGAGCTAGGGAGGTTCCTAAGGAGACACTGCCAGGACCGGCAGGTGGAGTGGGTCCGGTTACTTCCCTGGGTGGAATATGCTCAGAACTCACTTCGTCACTCCTCCACCGGGCTGACTCCCTTCCAGTGCGTCCTGGGATGTCAGCCGACCCTGGCTCTGTGGACTCCAAGCCAGACAGAGGCCCCTTCAGTGGACGAGTGGTTCCGGCATCAGGACCAGTGAGGCTCCCGTGTTCCATCCTGGTGATCGCGTCTTGCTCTCAACCAGGAACTTCCCGCTCTACCTGCCCTGGTGGAAGCTGAGACTCCAGTTTGTGGGGCCCTTCAAGGTCCTTCGTAGGGTCAATGAGGTAACCTATCGTTTAGAACTCCCCACCAACTACCAGATCTCACCCTCCTTTCATGTTTCCCTCAGGCTGGTGGTTCCTGGCTGATGCCATTCACAGCAACACCCCTCCCCTGTACATCGAGTGGACCCCCGCCTATGCTGTTAGGTCCCTTCTGGACTCCTGACGTTGTGGGGGTCGGCTTCAGTACTTGGTGGACTGGGAGGGGTATGGTCCTGAGGAGTGCTCTCAGGGGTACTGTCACCTGCTCCCTCTGGCGGTCGACGTTGCCAGTCTACTAACCACCGGTCCTGGCAACCTACATTGCACACATGGACTTCATCACCACCCTGATTACTCTCCCTTCATATAGTCTTTGGGCAGTTTTGGTTACGTTCAGTACGCTTCTCCTGTTTTTGTATTTTCTTAATGTTCATTTTTAAATGTTCGGCAACTGCTTGTGACTCCCTGCGTATATGTTACAATAATGAAATATCAGAACGAGCAATGTCTCAGTCCGGAATATGTATATGATGGTGTGTCTAGCTAGTATGGACAGTATATTAATAGCAAAGGTGTACTGCAGTAGTTATATAGGCTGAGCCTTGGCTAGACTACTGTGTGTGTGTATATACTGAACAAAAATATAAACGCAACATGTGAAGTGTTTCATGAGCTGAAATAAATAATGACACCAGAACAGGACCTCAGCATCCGGCTTCTTCACCTGTGAGATCGTGAGACCATTTCAATTGACTGATTTCCTTAACTGTAAGTCGGTAAAATCTTTGGAAATGTATTTTTTTTCGTTCTTCACTGTACATATGACGTGGGTGAAACCGTATGTAAACATCAGTGTTCAATGACTATGGACCTAGGGCAGCAGCATCTACGGTGCAGGGTAGAGCACTTAATCTACATTTCCAGACAAGGCAATTTTTCGGTTGCCTGTGATTTCAAGTTTTTTTTTTTTTTTCAAGTACGTGCCAGGATAGCAGCAATAGTTGCTCAGTGAAACTACATTCTTTGGTAAGTACCGACTGTAATTTGACATTAACTTCTTATGGCTGGGGGCAGTATTGAGTAGCTTGGATGAATAAGCGTAAACTGCCTGTTACTCAGGCCCAGAAGCTAAGATATGCATATTATTAGTAGATTTGGATACAAAACACTCTGAAGTTTCTAAAACTGTTTGAATGATGTCTGAGTATAACAGAACTCATATGGCAGGTAAAAACCTGAGAAAAAATCCAACCAGGAAGTGGGAAATAGGAGGTTTGTAGATTTGCCTATCCAATATACAGTGTCTATGGGGTCATATTGCACTTCCTAAGGCTTCCACTAGATGTCAAGTCTTTAGAACCTTGTTTCAGGCTTCTACTGTGAAGGATGAGGGAATGAGAGCTGTTTCAACCAGGTGTCTGGCAGAGTGCCATGAGCTCAGAAAGGCGCGCCCCCGTGAGAGGTAGCTGCGTTCCTTTTCGTTTCTAAAGACAAAGGAATTCTCCGGTTGAAACATTATTGAAGATTTATGTGTAAAAACATCCTAAAGATTGATTCTATACATCGTTTGACATGTTTTTACGAACTGTAATGGCATTTTTTGACTTTTTGTCTGGCCTGCGCGTCATGAATTTGGATTTTTGAACTAAACGTGCGAACAAAAAGGAGGTATTTGGACATAAATTATGGACTTTATCGAACAAAACAAACATTTATTGTGGAACTGGGATTCCTGGGAGTGCATGCTGATGAAGATCATCAAAGGTAAGTGAATATTTATAATGCTATTTCTGACTTCTGTTGACTCCACAACATGGCAGGTACCTGTATGGCTTGTTTTTGTGTCTGAGCGCCGTACTCAGATTATTTGAATGGTGTGCTTTTTCCCTAAAGTTTTTTTGAAATCTGACACAGCGGTTGCATTGAGAAGTTTATCTAAAGTTCCATGTATAACACATGTATCTTTTATCAATGTTTATTATGAGTATTTCTGTAAATTGATGTGGCTCTCTGCAAAATCACCAGATGTTTTGGAGGCAAAACATTACTGAACAACGCGCCAATGTAAACTGAGATTTTTGGATATAAATATGAACTTTATCGAACAAAACATACATGTATTGTGTAACATGAAGTCCTATGAAGATCATCAAAGGTTAGTCATTAATTATATTGTCACGCCCTGGCCTTAGTTATCTTTGTTTTCTTTATTATTTTAGTTAGGTCAGGGTGTGACATGGGGGATGTATGTGTTTTGTATTATCTAGGGGTTTTGTATGTTTATGGGGCAGTGTCTAGTCTAGGTGTATGTATATCTATGGTTGCCTAGATTGGTTCTCAATTAGAGACAGCTGTCTATCGTTGTCTCTGATTGGGAACCATATTTAGGCAGCCATATTCATTAGGTAGTTCGTGGGTGATTGTCTATGTGTAAGTTGCCTGTGTCTGCACTTGTTTAAATTATAGCTTCACGTTCATTTGTTGTTTTGTAAGTCTGTTAAGTATTCTTCGTTACGTTATAATAAATTAGAAGAATGTATTTGTATCACGCTGCGCCTTGGTCCTCTCTTCAATGTTACGACGAACGTGACATGTATCTCTATTTCAGTTTTTTGTGACTCCTCTCTTTGGCTGGAAAAATGGCTGTGTTTTTCTGTGACTAGGTACTGACCTAACATAATCAGATGGTGTGCTTTCGTCGTACAGCCTTTTTGAAATCGGACACTGTGGTGGAATTAACAACAAGTTTATCTTTAAAATGGTGTAAAATACTTGTATGTTTGAGGAATTTTAATTATGAGATTTCTGTTGTTTGAAATTGGCGCTCTGCACTTTCACTGGCTGTTGTCAAGTCCAATCTCAGCCGTAAAAAGTTAAGCTGGAAAAGTTGGTGAATGGCTTCCTGGGCTTGAAAGAGAATTGTCATATTCAACATATCCTGTAAAGACAGATTCTGGTTCAAGACTCGACCAACGGACGGGGTGGGTGGTGGCAAACCTGACGACTTGAGGGCAGTGGGTTCTGAACAACAAAGGTATACAAAAACTTTTGTGGGGGAATTGTACCACAACCCCAAAAAAGCACTTTGGCGAATGGAAGGGGCATGTGCTCTGCACAGGTAGAGCCTTAGACCAGAGGGGATGGCTGAAGTTTTATGGGCTCCATACCAATTGTGCTATTTTTGTTTTTTCATGTTTGTAACTTATTTTGTACATAATGTTTCTGACACTGTCTTATGACCGAAAAGAGCTTCTGGATATCAGAACAGTGATTACTCATCTTGAAGTGAACAATATTTTTTTTTGAGTCAGATGCAAAGGATTTACTGCGGCTCCCAGAACAGGCCCAAATCCCCGTCATTCACATGAAGAGGAGACCCTGATACAGGGGCCGCAGATCTGGGTGCCTTGAGAATTCGTCAGCGAGTGGATAACCCGCCTCTACCATCTGTCCTATTGGCCAGCGTGCAATCATTGGAAAATAAATTAGATGAGCTCCATTCGAGACTATCCTACCAACGGGACATTAAAAACGAATATCTTATGTTTCACCGAGTCATGGCTGAACGACGACATGGATAATATACAGTTGGCTGGGTTTTCCGTGCATCGGCAAGACAGAACAGCTACCTCCGGTAAGACGAGGGGTGGTGGTTTGTGTCTATTTGTCAATAACAGCTGGTGCGCGATCTCTAAAATTAAGGAAGCCTCAAGTTTTTGCTCGCCTGAGGTAGAGTACCTCATGATAAGCTGTAGACCTCACTTTTTAACGAGAGAGTTTATCTATATTTTTTTGCAGCTGTCTATTTCCCACTACAAACCAATGCTGGCACTAAGACCGCACTCAACGAGCTGTGTAAGGCCATAAGCAAATAAGCAAATGCTCATCACGAAACGGCGCTCCTAGTGGCCGGGGGACTTTAATGTAGGAAAACTTAAATCCGTTTTACCTAATATCTATCAGCATGTCACATGTGCAACCAGAGGAAAAAAAACTCTAGACCACCTTTACTCCACACGCAGAGACCTGTACAAAGCTCTCCCTCGCCCTCCATTTGGCAAATCTGACCATAACTCTATCCTCCTGATTCCTGCTTACAAGCAAAAACTAGAGCAGGAAGTACCAGTGACTCGCTCAATACGGAAGTGGTCAGATGACACAGATACTAAGCTACAACACTGTTTTGCTAGCACAGACTGGAATATGTTCTGAGATTCATACCACATGAGTAATCGGCTTCATCAATAAATACATCGATGACATCGTCCCCACAGTGTTCGTAAGTACCAGAAGCCATGGATTACAGGCAACATCTGCACTGAGCTAAAGGCTAGAGCTGCCGCTTTCAAGGAGTGGGACACTAATCCGGACGCTTATAAGAAATCTCACTATGCCCTCTGACGAACCATCTAACAGGCAAAGCGTTAATACAGGACGAAAATTGAATCTTACTACACCGGCTCTGACGCTTGTCGGATATGGCAGGGCTTGCAAACTCTTACGGATTACAAAGGGAAGCCCAGCTGCGAGCTGCCCAGTGACACAAGCCTACCAGACAAGCTAAATTACTTCTATGCATGGTTCGAGGCAAGCAACACTGAAGTATGCATGAGAGCACAAGTTGTTCCGGATGACTGTGTGATCAATCTCTCTCTCGCCAATGTGAGTAAGACCTTTAAACAGGTCAACATTCACAAGGCTGCAGGGCCTGACGGATTACCAGGATGTGTACTCAGAGTATGTGCGGACCAACTGGAAAGTGTCTTCACTGACATTTTCAACCTCTCCCTGACCGAGTCTATAATACCTATATGTTCCAAGCAGACCACCATAGTCCCTGTGCCCAAGCACGCCAAGGTAACCTGCCTAAATGACTACCAAACCATAGCATTCACATATGTATATGTGAATGTATAAAATTTGATTTGATTTGATTTGTAGCCATGAAGTGCTTTGAAAGGCTGGTCATGTCTCACATCATCACCATCATCCCAGAAAGCCTAACCCACTCCAATTCGCATACCGCCCCAACAGATCCACAGATGACACAATCTGAATTGCACTCCACACTGCCCTTTCCCACCTGAACAAAAGGAACACCTACGTGAGAATGTTGTTCATTGACTATAATACGTTCATCAACATAGTGCCCTCAAAGCTCATCACTAAGCTAAGGACCCTGGGCCTAAACACCTCCCTCTGCAACTGGATCCTGGACTTCCTGACAGGCTGCCCCCAGGTGGTGAGGGTAGGCAACAACACATCTGCCATGCTGATCCTCAACACGGGGCCCCCTCAGGGGTGCATGCTTAGTCCCCTCCAGTACTCCCTGTTTACCCACGACTGCGTGGCCAAGCACGACTCCAACACCATCATTAAGTTTGCCAACAACACAACGATGGTAGGCCTGATCACCAACAACGATGAGACAGCCTATAGGGAGGAGGTCAGAGACCTGTCAGTGTGGTGCCAGAACAACAACCTCTCCCTCAAATTGAGGGCTTCGAGCAGGTTGAGGGCTTCAAGTTCCTTGGTGTCCACATCACCAACAAACTATCATGGTCCAAACACATCAAGACAGTCGTAAAGAGGGCACGACAACACCTAAATCCCCCTCAGGAGAATGAAAATATTTGCCATGGGTCCTCAGATCCTCAAAAGGTTCTACAGCTGCACCATCGAGAGCATCCTTACTGGTTGCATCACTGCCTGGTATGGCAACTGCTCGGCATCCGACCGCCAGGCGTTACAGAGGGTAGTGCGTAGGGCCCAGTACATCACTGTGGCTAAGCTTCCTGCCATCCAAGACTTCTATACCAGGCGTTGTCAGAGGAAGGCCCTAAAAATTGTCCAAGACTCCAGCCACCCAAGTCATAGACTGTTCTCTCTGCTACCGCATGGCAAACGGTACCGGAGCGCCAAGTCTAGGACCAAAAGGCTCCTTAAAAGCTTCTACTCCCATGCCATAAGACTGCTGAGCAGTTCATCAAATGGCTACCCGGACTATTTGCATTGACCCCCTTTTTTACGCTGCTGCTATTCCCTATTTATTATCTATGCATAGTCCCTTTACCCCTACCTACACGTACATATGACCTCAATTACTTCGACTAACCCATACCCCGGCACATTGACTCGGTACCGGTACCCCCCATATATAGCCTCGTTGTTATTTTATTGTGTTACTTTTTTAACTTTCGTTTATTTAGCAAATATTTTTCTACTCTGCATTGTTAGTTAAGGGCTTGTAAGTAAGCATTTCACCATAAGGTCTACACTTGTTGTATTCGGCGCATGTGACAAATAAAATGTTTTATTTGATTTGATCTGTGTACGTGCCTGGAGCTGGGACAGACAACAAAAGCCTTCTTCACTGACTGTTTTGTACTAAAACAACCTCGTTACCGGGGGCGGCAGGCTGGGAAACACACTCATACTGTAGTTGCTATGACACAAGTATCCCCAACACCTACTCATTCCTAGTGCTGGCTTTCCCAGCATGTTCTTATTCTCGCCACGAAGTTACAGTCTGCATGAATTTTATGTGTGGCGGAGTTCATTGAACACAAAGTTTAGCATTCTTTGAGTGTATGCACATTGGCAATTGAATAGGCGTAGAAAATACTTTTTCTCTATCATGTTTGACTATTTCTAATAAAAACAGAGATGGAGGATATAACATAAATAGGGAAAATGCATATAAAATTAACAATGAAAATGGGTGCTTTGATTTCTTAATTCTGACTGTTTCCCTTGTCAAACAGGAGAGCATATTTGAGTTCTTGATAAATATGGCATTTTGGCTGAGGGGAGGACGCAGGTGGCATGCCAGCATGTGATCCAGGTGCTCTGGTATCATGGCACAGTGATAATGACACCACTGTGCAGTCTGGAACACAATGTACCTGAAGAGTTTTTGCATTTCATGTTTTTGGGGGTGGTTGGCGACTTGATAGGAGACGTTTCTGGGTCTGCGTCATCGCTCTGGTTTTGGTCAATGTCACTTTCCTCCGGAACTGAAATATCTACAGTACACCAAGCGCAAAACAGGTCAGTACATACCACATTCTAGACACATGTCATGATACAAATCCTGTGCTATATTCATATAAATAGCCCAATATTCCTTTTAAGAAGCACCAATAAGGACATAACCCACCCACCCCACCCGCCCCTTAGCTGGATTACCTTGTTTAGACACAATGGTCTCCTCTGCCTTGTCTGTCTTGCCCTCTCCCTCGTCAGGGATCTTACTGGTGATGGGGCTGGTGACATAAAGCTTATTGATGTCCAGGGTGGTCTTGCTGAAGGGGGACATGGAGGAGTACATGCTTGCATAGCCGTTGGAGGAGCAGCTGAGGGCGGCCAGTTCCAGAGCCTTGCCCCCAGTGATGATGGGGATGTTGAGGGAGAGTTTACGGCGGCGGTTAGGGGACGATGTCTTGGTGATGGCCAGGGGAGGGGGGGAGGAGAACTTACGGCTGGCCCTGGGGGATTTGGGAGGCTCCCCATATAGGAGTTTATTGTTCTGACTGCTGGCGAAGAACAACTCCAGGGATCTGCATCATTAAAAAACAACACATTTTATTGTAGTCAGAAGGATGTACTGTAGCGTTGTACTTTAGCACTTCAGTGTGTTGCAAATAACAAGGAGATCAGAATTATCCATGTCTTTTTGTGTTGTATTGATAGTCCAGTGTGGCTCAGTTGGTAGAGCATGGCACTTGCAGCGCGAGGCTTATGGGTTCGATTCCCACGGGGGACCAGTACGAATGAAAATGTATGCACTCACTACTGTAAGTCGCTCTTGATAAGAGTGTCTGCTAAATGACTAAAATGTAAATAAATCAATACATTGTCAACAGCAACAAGGCAAGATGGTGCTTCTGCAGTCCCGCTTGTCATATTTGAATATGATACAATGTTGCTGAAAACCTCTCCCACTCACTGCCACCCTCCTTGCGACCTCACGGGTTCCCATAAATAGCACAGCGAGTGACAGAGCAAATAGCCATGCTGCTGACACAAGTATCAGAGTGGCGGTGGCTCACAGAGACATGACAGGCTCCACATGAAAACATGCTGCATGGTGTGGGCATGGGGAGGGAGCTCCCCCTGATCTGAGCCTGGGTCCTAGGCTCACACTCCTGGGACGGAGAGAGGGTCAGCGCTGCTCTGGTCGACAACATGCACCATAAATATGTCATACTATAGATCCTCTGCAGAACAGAGAGGGTGGGGTCCTGCAGCAGAGAGGCCAGTTGCTAAGGTGACAGCGACAAAGCCCTGCTGAGACGCTCTTAGGCAGGCAGAAGAAGAGGCTGGGCCCAATTACTGCCTTCTCACACAGAACACACACCAACCACACTGACACACACAGACATGACCTCTACCCAGCTCTCCTCACCTCACCTTCCATCACACACACATACATGACCTCTACCCAGCTCTCCTCACCTCACCTTCCATCACACACACAGACATGACCTCTACCCAGCTCTCCTCACCTCACCTTCCATCACACACACAGACATGACCTCTACCCAGCTCTCCTCACCTCACCTTCCATCACACACACATGCAGGCACGCAGACACACAAACACGCGCCCACGCACATGCACCCACCCACACACACACACGCACAAACGCACACGGTAAAGAAGTAATACTGTGGGCTGTGGAAAAAGAGCTGTGAGGAGATTAGTGGTGGGCTAGAGGAGAGAGAGGCAGCCAGAGGAGGCCAGAGGCTGCTGGGCCTGTCAGGGGATGTTATCATCACCAGCACTAACTACAGCCCTCTTTACTGTGTAGGGGCCATGGCCATGCAAAAACACTGACAATGTATCATCTTTAAACAGCACTAGGCATGAGATAGATTTAGAGATTTTTCTTCTTGGTCAAAGTCAAGGCTAAATGGTAAAGCATTAGCAGCTCTTTTATGGCCTTACCGGGCTGGGATGGCACTGATGGGCTTTTTGTAGATAGTGATGAGTTTGTCCAGCACCACATCGGCGCTGGTGAACACGCGGTAGGAATGCAGGAAGGTGTTGAGGAAGTCGATCGAGAGGAAGCGCAGGTCGGTCAGTCTCTCTAGAAGTCTTTCCACACTGGCATAGCGGATCTGCAGCACCTTACATGAGTTCATCATCTTACTGAAACGGATGTCCACGTCATCGCAGTACAGGCTGGCGTCAGACCTGCTCACAGAAAAAACCCACAAACACATATGAAAACACTAGAACACACAAATAAAGACACCATGATAATCCCATTGACTGTTTGGCTGTAGTTGTGAATGGGGCTTACTTGATCATCTGTGGCACGGTGACTTTAGAGTTCTCCTCAAATGCATTCATCATAAGCCCATTGCAGCGGATGTTGTCTATGCACTGTAAGAGAGAAGAAGGGAAGGTTAAGGGAGAGGAAAGGTGTGAGTACAGCCACTCTGCAGACAGACATCCAGGCCACATGTCTCCCTGCTGGAGACAGACAGACGTGATGCATGCAGAGTAAAGCAGAGGAGAGCAGAGCAGACGTGCCTGGCTGATGTCACTGGTCCAGGCAGATTTCTCCTGCCGCGAGGAGGCCACTAGGATCACTGTGAACGACTGGCCTTCTTTAGGCTCCACCACGATTTTAAAGTCCAGGTGCTCCATGTCCTGTACACCCTTGTCTGGTTTGGCTTTGGGCAAAACAAACACAGAGGTGAATAGGAGAAATGGGTCATTACCATGGCATAAATGAGAGGTTTATTGTACTTCTAAATGATGATGAACAGATGAAACTTGCAGGGAGGCTATAGCTAGTATACTTCATAAAAGTGTAATACTAAACGTATCATATGTTACACTCTACATACAGTAAGCATATGTGCTCCATATTTCAGTGAGATATGAATGAAACAGTGCAGTGCTTACACTCATCATCTGTCCCCTCTGGGTCTTCCAGAAGAGTGCAGTCAATAAGAGAGACCACTCCATTCTGAGAACAACATACAATATGCATAAGCACACTCACAACCACATTCCAAGAATCCCCTCCACTACTGAATAATCAATAACAATATGACTTACATTATTATGTAGCAACACATATAGACCTACAGGTCAATAAAAAGAGTAAATCAGCACCCAAGTAATAAGGGACTCCTTAAGAGGATGGGTTGACTTCAATATCATAGGACCATGATTATAAGTATTGGTATTAACGAAAGCCTCATCTATGTATTGTAATTTATTTTGGTCCAGGATGCATCTTAAGAGATTGTATAGTAGGCTCAGCAGCCCAGGGCAGGCCCACCTTGGTGAGGTGCAGCTTCCCTCCAGAGCCCCTGGTGCAGATGATGACATGCTTGGAGAAGAGGAAGCACTGCCTCTCCCCTTCCTTCTTCAGAGTCAGAGAGCCCAGTCGCCCACGGGTAATCTTACCCTTCTCACTCATTGGCACCTGGATGAGAGAGCCTGTATGGCAGAAGGGGGAGAGACATACAGCAGGGAGTCCAGTTAGTGATGAGAGCCCACAGATCAACTGTACTGCAAGACTGGGAGAGGCCTCCTTCACCTGTTCAATGACTGGGGGGGATATATACATACTGTAGGGTTAAACCATATCTCTATATGATTTTCCTTTTCTTTATATGTCCATCAATGTCCGTTGGGGATGTATGACATTTACAGTCCCTGGCTCACTGTCGGATTGCCTCCCAACAGCCTGATTACCCTTGGAAATGAAAGAGTCGGCCCACTTTCAGTACATGCTATAAAGGCAGACAGGATTATATTGCCCAAGCCGCTGGTTAAGTCTTTCCTTATGGAGGCTCAGGTAGGCCTATGGAGGTTTGAAGTTGTGAGAACACAAAGGCACTGGCAGTCAAACAGTTGCGAGGTAGAAAATCCACCTCTATGTTTCTGCCTTTATGTGGGATCTTGGGTTCCTTTGTGTATCTTCTCTCAGAGCTTACCTTGTCTGACAAACGTCTGGCTGGTGTCAAGGAGGATCTCGCAGCCTTCTACGATCATGCGCTCAATGGCCAGGTTCTTCCTGATGTTCTCTGTCTCACTCACCTCGTCATGCATGATTCTAGGGGCAGAGAGGTTGGTCTTTTCACATTTGGAATGTCATTGTATTCACTGTCAGTGTGTATGCATTCTGTACAGTAAGCATGGTAAACTGAGGTGTCCTGTGTGCTGCTTTGGCGCTATAAGGTGGTAGGGCAGGTGTACCTGGACAGCTCCTCCAGCTTTGACTTGGCGTAGTCCAGACTTGTCCTCTCCACATGCTCATGTGGTGTGTGGGCCAGGAGCTCATGGAGAGTAAGAATGTAGCGGGGAATCTGGAGTGACAGAAAATGAATAGGGGCAGGTGAATCACACACACTTGCATACAAGATTGCGTACACACACACACACACACACACACACACACACACACACACACACACACACACACACACACACACACACACACACACACACACACACACACACACACACACACACACACACACACACACACACACACAATCAAACTCATTGCAGCAGATCAGTAGGGACTTCTAACGCACATTCTCAGTCATCAGCAGAAATGTATTACCAACACAGCAGAGTCCAAAGTAGACCCCAGTGGAGCAGACTGCACTGAAACTGCATGCCTTGACAGAAAAGAGCCATTATGAAACCCTGAGCTTCACAAACAACCAGTTTATGTGTTTATGAAAATAACAACAGGGATATTCATGTGAGACAAATATCTGCTCTGTTGTTGGTGATCAATGGAGGAGCATTTGTCTGAAGAGAGAGAGCTGTTTGAGCTGAGAGACGGGGACTGGACAGTCAATGAGAAGACAGTGGAATGTACAGTACTGTATGCCTACCTGGAACATGGGGTAGGTGAGGAAGGTCTCCAGAGTCCTATCCTCACAGTCTGGCTTGGCCTCATACTGCTTCAGCAGCTTGTCAAAGTCTCGGTTCTGTTTACAGTGTGCCAGGATCTGCAGACTGTATTGGTGGTTCCTCACAAACTCCTGGTAGATGTTCAACATTGGCAGCAGGATGTCAAACAGGTCAGCTGTGAAGAGAGAGGACCAACAAGTGAATGAGAGATTGATAGATGATGTATGAGGTCAATTGGGACATAGTATTATCATATTCATCCATCCATTCCCTGAAAAAAGCACTTTAGTCAGCTTACCCAAAACTAATGTTGGCCAGCTTGCTATTCTTGCTTTCAACCCTTGGTAGAATATTTGATGCAGAAACATGATGGTCTCACTAAAGTAAAGGGGAAATTAACAAGATGTTAAGTGTCCATTCTGAGAAAAATATACACTAGCCATAGTTAGGTGAAAAGGATTCAAACATGCAACAGTGAATATGCCTGTATGTGCAAGTGTGTTAAGATTTTATACCGCTGCACTTGCCTCTTGACAGGTCGTCATTGCAAATAAGAATCTGTTCTTAATTGACTTACCTATATAAATAAAGGTTAAATAAAATACAAAAGAAACATCTTAGAATGAGGCTTTGACACAGCATAATGCCATCACATCTCAGGGTTATTATATTTTCATTATCGACCATAGTTGTAATGCATGAACATACAATCCTACAGCATTGAGACAGTCATATCACTGTCTCCCTGAGAGAGGTGAGAGACAGCAGTGTGAGTGGTTAGCTTGGCGTGATCATCTACAGCTGCACACCTGTTGAGGAAGATGCTGCTGACGTCGTCATGGGTGATGGGTGGTTTCTTGGAGCTGGCGGCCATACGGAGCGGTCGGAGGAAATTGTTGACCAGGATGTGGAGCTGCTGGACGTACTCAGCCTCAGAGTCCAGCATACTGAACACCACCTGGTTCCTCTTCCTCATGCTCTCGGCGTGGGGAGACCGGATGTAGTCCTGGATGATGGTCTTCCATTTCCTCCTGCACATCCAGCCTCGTAGGAAACTCTGCACCTAGCGGACCACGGGAATCACGGGGAATGGAAGGTGAGTTTTTTTCCTGCATCATTGGCAAATACACTGAAAATAGAGTAGAACATATTTTGTGTAAATATGTACTTTTTTTATTTTCTTGAGTTCAGAGTCATCATCTTCACTGGGTTCAGCTGTTGGACTCGACTGGATCTTCCCATTGTCTTTGTGCAGCCCGGAAATCTGACAGAGAGGACAGCCACAGACAAGATCCACCAGTCATCATCACTCACAACCTGCTCTCCAAGTTTCCTCCTCACTTGACAGCGTATTAACAAAGTGACTGTGTCAAATGAAATTAGAGGCTGTCAAAGCTGCCAGCTCTGACATGTGGTAGTAGTGGTGGCAATACTAACTCTGTTCACTTGGCTCATATCTCTACATCAGCACTCATTTCCATTGGTTAGAAATGCAGACTCACACTGTGTGATACTGTGCTGCTGTACATAGAAAAGCCATAAATGTGCTGCACAAAAGAGCTGGGAGCTACTCAGAACTGTCTGAAGGTAAGTGTCCCCATTTACTTTGTATAGGCTGAAAGGGTTTATTGTTATGTTGTGGGGGGGATAGCACTCTGTATAATAAAGCCTTGTTCATGCATATTCAGCACACCATTTCATTTCAAGCCCCACATTTGCACATTAAAGTAACATGACTATTTGATCTGAAGAATACAGCAGGGAACATAGCTCTATTGGAGGGATTTCTTATGAGTGGAGATGTAAAGTGGTGGGTCTGCACACATCTCTTTGTGAGAGAGCGTCCCTCCCAATCTATCCCAATCTCTCTCTCTCTCTCTCTCTCTCTCTCTCTCTCTCTCTCGTATTATTCAATAATATAGACATAAAGAAACAACTAGTACAGTCATTATCCATTTTAGTCAGATGACAAAATCCTAGAAATCTTGAGCGGTGCTCCTGAGAGATATTTCACTGTACTGTAGTTGCTCTAGATCCCACACAAGCTCCAAACGCTTTCCTGTTAAGTAAAAAATAAACATAACAATCCCCCACTGAGACAGAAGGAATCATAATGAATATTACCTCTGATTTTAGCCGTTCAATCTCTATTTCCCCATCCTCTATCTGTTGTCGAAGTTGCTTAGCAACCGTTTTCTCTGTCTCCACGATCTGAATTAGATGGAGATACTTCTGCATGAGCGTCTCGTGCTCCGTGGCCAGGTTCCTGTAACTGTGGACAGGAAACACACACTCACACACACTGCAGCAACTCTCCACAGACATGTTTCCATACTTTCAGAGGTCCAGATAGACACACTCAAGACTGTATGCTCCACCATGCAGACTGTATACATCCACCACTCAACCCCTGCCCTACATACACATGTGTACCCATACAGACCTCAGGTCTATGAACAGCCTCATAATGCAGTGACGTAACTATTAATAGCCTTTGTGCTCAGTGAAGTGTAGCTACAGTACATTGCTGCACATGTCTCAGCAGATAACCAACCAAAATACAGCAGGGCCATATTGTTAAGAATATCCTCAGAGCAGTGCCCAAATCCACAGTCACAATAGACCACCAATCATCACAACAGCACTTCTTATTTCACAATGATTATTATACAGTAAGCTACGTCACCAGTCACCCTGTTTCATTCAACTGAAATTACACAATACCGATTTACTACTAACAGTTCAATAACAACACCTGAAACCAGAGTATATCAGGAATACGGTTTAACATCAGCTGCATACAAACTATTACCTCAGGTGACACGAATGTTTAAAAATCCTTCTCAAGGTCCCTATCAGGTTTTCTACAGCATTTGCCCCCAGAAATGTATGTCAAAAACATTGCCTTAATGCTGCATGACAGTTCTATCACATCTCAACAGAGTCAAATTGTACATTTCAAACCATACATCATGCCTTATCTAAGAGATTACACCCATCCATACAGTAGACATCAATAATAGCACATGTGTGTGTTAATGTAGGTGTTGACTGGGTAGACAGGTTGCAATAGAGGCCTGGTACCTGGCATGTGTTATTGCAGCCACCCATTCATCACCGTCCTTGACATCCTCTGTACGCAACTCCAGGGCTTTCTGGTTTTCATGGGTGAAATTTACAGTGAAGTAGTACTGAAACACACAGAAAAAACAAAGGCTTAATTAGCTCTAAAACACATTACTACATTGCATGGGTAAAGCGGCATTTGGATTCTTTGTTTTTTAATGTATGAGAAAAAGTATCTTCTCAATCCATAGAAATCTAAATGAGCTATCATATTATAACCACAAAATGCAACGAAAAGGTCAGACAATGCACAGTATGGCAGCTGCAACACAAACATAGTTACACAAAAATAATATTTTAACAGAAGATTATGAAGAGTATTTCTGGCCCAAAAAAATCTGTGTGCTGCAGACACACATCATTGAAACCATGAACCCTCTCACAATCTAAGCTTGTGTGTACCCTTTCTCATTGTTGACATTAGGGGAGTACATTGCACAAATGAGGGTGGGGAAAGGAAACCCACATCCTCACCCACCAGCTCGATCAATGGGGATTTTAGTAGAAAGCCTCTCCTGACTGTCTGGCTGCCTGGCCGCCTAACCGCCAAGCCACCTGACCGCGTTACCGCCTGAGCGGCTGTCTGACCGCCTGGCTGCCTGGCTGGCTCCGGATCCCAGGAGGAAAAGCCATAAGACATGTAAGCTGGAGGCACTGCCAATTACATAACGGTGCACTACCTGTTACCTAGCAACTCCACTCTGTGCGAATGGATAGGCTCTTAGCGCTACTTGTCTCACTCCATTTTAACTAAGCTGGCCTTCTCTACACTGAATTCCCCAGCACCAATAGGTCTGTGTACGAACCATCACAGTCACTTAACAATCATAGACCATCCACATTATCTGGTGGATTAAAAGTTAATTTCAGACCTTGCCAGACCCTGTTTTGTACATATAGTAAATGTCTTAACTGTTGTACATTTACATCATTAACATATGCTAACTTTTCTTTCCTCAAATAAGAATCTCAGTGCACTTTTCTTTTGAAAATATACACCAAATACACCAAAACACACAATGATTGGCATGGCAAGATAGGAAAAGATCAGCGCTGCTTGGCAAAAGAACAGCCTACATTATCACATCTCACACATTGGAATCACACTCAAGGTTAAAAATGTGACTCCTAGTGTGTACTTTGGCAGCAGCCATGTTGAGCGAATGCCCAGCCTAATCTTTGGCCAACAGGAACCCATCAACCTGCACCTCATCACTTTTCATGGCTGAATGGTATTCATCCTTCCTTCAAAGATAATCGGATCTATTTTTTTCAGGGATGCATGCTTGTTGTTGTTGTAGTTTTCCTTCATCCTCTCTCTAAAAGCAGAGAGAGTGGCTTGTTTAACACACAGCCTACTTCATGCTTTATGTCAACAGCTGAATCATAACACACACACTTTCAATGTTTTTTTAGGAAGTCAATCAGGGTCTGAACTTATTGTTGAGTGTTAGAATAGTAGAATACACAAGGTGTAATTTCATATTTTGGTTATGCATCAGCAGTTTTCCTCTTTTTATGTTAGACACTGACAATCACTATGTCAGCTAACATTTTTTAGATTGATACGAAAAAAACAGAACAGAAATACATCAGCCATCACTGGTTGCCGAATGCTGTAAAATGCTGCTGTTCCCCAATGGGCCTTGACCCCTCTGAAGTAGTGCAAGGAGCACATTTACAACAGATAGCGGTTGATTGTGTTAATAGTGGAAGGGAGTGGAGGCGCGACAACACACAGATACTCTCTGCAGTTCCCTGCAAATAGGGTTGCCATATGAACCATGGGCTAAAATACCTTATCATCTTTAGACAACGACATTTGGGGATAAATTGAATGTGGGAATAAACGCTCAAATCCAGAATTGTAATGAGTTAACAGATCAAAGGTCATTCAAACTCCTGATTTTGATGCAAATAGAAGAAAGGCAAAAACGTCTACTGACCTGTCATTCTACCTGGGGCATTAACACTCTCTTTAGAAAGCACAGGCACCCATCTTTCTGAGCTTTCATCAATATGGTGGCCCCTTAAGCTGTCAAACTTCGCAACGACCTGCATCATTGAATTTTAATTCACAGTCAAATTTCGATCAAAGCTGCCAATGTGTGAGGGCAGAAATGAGGGTGAGATAAATATGGTTATATGAATAGTACAGTACATTGATTACAAACCAGCATACCATGACTATTGAAGATAATATTTAGTTTAGAACTACTTGGCATCAAAGGATCTTCCCTCTGAGACGAGTCCACTCCCCCAACCTATTTTAATCAACTTTCATATTGTATTTTGTCTCCGTTGTTCATTCAGTTAAGCCTTAAACTCGATTGAACTTTAAAAGTCTACATCTCAAATCCTAGGGTTGTCACAGATTTAGGCGGTTGACTGTCTCTGTGCCATCCTATATCTTATCATTCAGGATGAACTTGCTATTGGTGTGCAAACAAGGTGCATGTTCTATGGTTATGCATACTCATAAGGCATACATATACTGCTCATTCTTCTATATTAAAGAAATTACGTATCATTTATTATCTATTGCTCATCGCTCACATTGACTGGCCAATGAACACTCACTAATGTGAGAATCCGGTGGTGTCCTTGTTTTTGAATAAACAATTGCTATGAGAAGTAATGTATGTTGGCTTGGAGATGTTAGTAGGATGCAATGGGGTGTGACAAATATATTCTGAGCTATGTAACATTGTATTGAGTTGTGAACAGAGCCTGTTGACTCTGGCAGCTATGGAGTAAGACAGATGAGAATGGATCATTCCTTCACAAATACAGACTCACAGACTATCAAAACAACATTATAACCTTGTGTTTTGTTGTCGTAAGCCTTCCAAAAATCAAGTTGAAAAGGATGGATCAAAAGAAGGAAATTCCTGACAAATTCCTCTGAAACAATTTGCACGTTCATAATATAAGGAGTTTTCATTCTCTAATGAGGGGAACTGGAAGAGCAAAATATTAGCCAATATGCCACATATTGCTTTGTCAGCACAGGGACAGCTGTTCACAGGAAAGGCCTGGACTCACTTTGGACTGCAGCCTATACAGACATGGATAGGGACTGCAGACAGAGCAGAAGTAAACAGAACTACTAGCAGATAGAGCCTCAATTCAATGATCCTACACACAAAACATTCCACAATCATTACATCATCCTTCATGTGCACAATATGAACTTTTCTTTTCAGTAATAGAGAACACAAAGATTGCAGCACCATGAATTATTCTGTTTTTCATGACTGTTTTTTGTAAGGAATGTTAAACAAGATGAGCCATATAAGAAGCTGAAAAGTATCAGTTAACCATCTTATTGAAGTAAGGAAGTAGGATCTTATGGTGTCTACTTCTACAGGTTTAGGCTTCTCCAGCATTGTAAATCATATGTTTCATTAGTTAAAAGTACTGGAGAGGAAATGTATTTTTTAGCTACTTTGCAACTACTTAGCATGTTAGCTAACCCTAACCCTTTAACCTAACGCCTAAACTTAACACTAACCTTAACCCTTTAAACTAACTCCTAAACTTAACCCTAACCTTAAAGTGCCTCGGATTTACTAACAGAATAATACAAAATGCTCTGAGACCAGGTTGCAGCCTATAGGAAATGGGTGATGAACATCCACAAATTAATACATACTACATGAAACGTAACATATCATACTAAATGGAGTGTCTCGGATTTACATAAAGAATAACGAAATGATCTGAGACCAGGTTGCAGCATCATAGACAGTAGAAGCCAATCAAGACAAACGATTATGTTTTATTTTTTCTTCCAGATTTGAACAGCCTCATCCTCTGATCCCAATGTGAAGGAATAACTCATCCCATTTCTCTGAGAGCAAAATACAGTGTACCAAAACATAAAAACAATAGTGACGAAGACCCCATGCCCGTTGTTTTGGCGTACGGTATTGTTACTTAACAATATTTGCTGCAGACTCAGTTGCCGAGGTAGGATGCTATTAATAAAAACAGTGCGAGAGTTATATCAATACGTCAAACAGTGATATTACGTCAAATTTCCACAAGATGGCGACTGTGGTACGCAATACCTTTAGCGCAATTTTCTTGAAAAAAGAAAACAGTGTCACCAAACTTCACTGTGAGATAACATTTGGTTTGACAATAATAGTTCCATATCAACCACATGTTTTGTTTAAACATGTAGGCCTGTAGACCATGTAGAAATACATAATTGCCAATAAATTGCCTGTTTTTTTGTCTCAAATAATCGACACTATATAGGCACAATGCAGCAAAACCGAATAAATACTTGTTAATAAAATACAATAAAAACAATGCAGGAAACCGCGAGGCAGCTCGGTATTCAATTAGGTGTTTATAATGGAATCATTAAGCCGATGCACAGATTACATAACACACGCACGCTGAGCAAACAGTTCTTTATTGAATCTGGTAGAGGCCAACTGTAGGTTATAATTTAACTGGACTGTAATGTAATACTTGCTGTGGATAAAGAGGGATAGGATAAATAGCATAAATAATGGGGGGGGGGGGGGGGGGGGTACTTTTCCCAAAAATATATATGCTACATGTACTCATAACACTGAACCGTCTGATTCACATGATAACCTGCTTTCAAACTCATGAGGATATCTGCACGCCGGTAACTCGTGCATCATTCATGTGTATTCAATGACAACCTATAACTTTACAGTCGTAAAAAAGACAAATGAAACAACGTTGTGAACTTGTATGTGTGTTATTCCTACCTGCTTTTCTAAACACTCTTTGGATGATTGTGAAGGTTTAGGTGACGGCGCCCTGTCACACACACATCCCTCCAACAGGTATAATCCCGCAGGTCGAGAGCTGGACTCGCTCTCAAAATAAAACAGCATATTTTGGAATAAAGCGAACCACTTTGTGTGCCATTTTGTGTTGTCTGAGCTCCTTTTGCTCAAGCAACCTCGCCTCGTACCATCCTTCTTTGCCAAAAGACCCAGGTAGGTGACATGACCATCATTCAGTCGTATTCCCTTCTGCATTTTTATAAGGAGACTTTGGTTGAAAAAAGCTACTTGTTCCTTACATCCTCTTAAACCCGGTACACAGACAGACGTGGACTTTCTGATTGCGGACAAGCAGTAGCCCGCTCTGCCCCTGCATTTACCATGTTGGCATGAAGTACAAAAAGAGAGAAACAAAACATAGAACACGGATGTATCATCCTAAATTCGTTGAGGAGATTTTAGGGCTTCAATTCCCACATTTCTACCCAAAAATAAAGAAAAAACAGACCGACTATGAATTTAAACGGAGACTGGCAAAGGAAGATAATTATAGCGTGCGCGAGGTGGTTTGTCGTATTCTCACGTGAAATCTCCCGAAAACAGTGAGCTGAGCGAGACAGCGAAGTCACGTGACGTAGCTTCGGGAAAACACATTTCAGAACCTTGGACAGCGAATTCAAAACAAGTGAAAGTGAAGCCGTCGCGTGAGCTGTTGTTTTCATGCAAGAGATACCTTAGTCCTCCTGACTACTCTCATTAACCAAACATGGAAGTTGTATTATTCGTGAATTAACACTACTTTTTGAATCTAATGAGATGGAATTGTAACTCCTTGTTACTCAGAGAATGAAAAGCATACATCTCAATAGGCAGTCAGATGGTGAAAGCTCATTACCCATGGGATAGACTAGAGTAGGCAGGTGGTTGGCTATATAAGGGTAGGTCCTAAGTCCATGTGATTCACAGAAATGCCTACTATAGATCATTTTAATTGTTTTAATAAAAGAATCATAGAGCAGTTGGCCGTCTTGAATTCACACTTGTAAAGGTCAGTCTTATTCATTGACATACATCAATACATGGTTTGCCTTGCCATTACATTCATGTAATCAATTTGGTTAATGACAATGTCGATTGAAAATAAATCTTGAATTTCTTTAGCCCATGCTTGGCAACCTATTCAAGTGGACCCACCTGAGCAATTCTCAGTGCCTTTTATTTCCTTGCAAAAAACGTGCTGTTTTGTTGTTGTCAGTGCTATTGTACTCTCAGCCTACCTAACAAAGGTTTGGTTGCAGTTAATTAGGGTCCAGTGACAGAAGGCAGATGGTTGGAGAGCGCTGTCCCATACTACCCCTCTGGGGTTAGAGTTAGATGTTTTCAAAGTGGCTATCATAACACCACAGTAATCAGCACTATTTTTTAAATAACACCCAACTGATTGTTTCAACAAATTTACCATAGCACAATAACAGTGGCATTTATATAAAAACAACTTTTATATTTAGAATATTACATGTAAATGGAACTGGCTTTAGCCTACTGTATAGAATGTTAGCATTGGCACAAAACACTTCACACATAATGCAAAGAGCTGGAGGTAGCAGAGTTCCTGTCTTATACGCTAAAACCGGGGCCTCCTTCAGAATCTGTATTAAGATTATGCTAATAGACTCTCGTCCATCTTTCCCTAACACGTCTCTCCTCAGCCAGCCAGCCAGGTCCACACGTACCAGGGTGGCACGAAGGCTGAGGGCTGTTTGCTTTGCCCTGTTCTGTCTGCGTCATACACATTCCTGCTGCATTCTCCTTCACCTCTCTCTCTCTCTCTCTCTCTCTCTCTCTCTCTCTCTCTCTCTCTCTCTCTCTCTCTCTCTCTCTCTCTCTCTCTCTCTCTCTCTCTCTCTCTCTCTCTCTCTCTCGCTCAAGAACCACCACTGACTTATTGCAAACATAATAGGCTGTTCACAACCATGGCACACCCATGAGGAGGTCCTTGCATCTCTTTAACCTATACAGTAGTTGTAGCTGTCTTCTCTTGTATTATAATTAATTGCTTTTATTAGTCCCAGGGCAGCAGATTCTTCACAGCCATTCCATAAGAGGCTTGATGACAACATTTTCAGACACAATAAATACGATAGTGCCTCATAATGTAAACATAATAAAATGTAATATGTTGCTGAATAATGATATTATTCGAAGCCAGCACCAGATGATAAAAAGAGCAACATCACAATGACTCTATTTAATTATTGGATTACTTTAGCTATTTAAATCCTTTACCGTGGGACCTAACCTTTATTCCATTGGCATTACTCAAGTATAGGACTTTTACAGTTCATTAAGGTGTTGGAAATCAACACCAGTGATATACTGTAATAGAATGAGAAATATTTGGGTGTGTTTCAAACCAGTGAACAGGAGATACTTTTACCCTCTGCTCCCCATTGCAGAACATGGTAGGTGTTGGATGAGTACTTTAAAGTTCATTATTGCACACTGGATCTAATTTAGCCTGTTTTTATTGCTCCATAAAAAGGGAGGCACAAAACAAACTGCAGTCCAGCATCAGATAGATTGGCATGACGATAAATTCTGAGCATTGCTCATTCATTTATGTACACTACTCTGTTTACAACAATTCATAATGGTATTCCATAGCTCACAGTTTTCATTATTATCAGGGAACCTATTATCTGAGCTTGTTGGAGTCATTGGCATAATGTCCTGTGGCTTGTGCTAGTTCTTTGTCACAGTGGTTATATAGCTGAGCTACAAAACATGTTGTAGCACACAGGCAATATGCCTCTCTGAGCACCCAATTTGTTTAAAAGGCCAGCCTTTAATGTGGTGCTGTCAGTCATCTAAATACTTTATTTATGACTTCATATCTGTTGTTATTTGCTTTCTCTCAGATCCATTCTATTATAAATCCCTCTCTTCTCTAAGGCAGCTATTTAAGCAGACCTTTTTCCTCTATTCTTTCAATTAGCTATTTATGGGGACTGATATTAATCTAAAGTAGAATTCATCGAATGGTTATATAAACCATACAATGTAAAAAATAAAAAATAAAGTAGATTTGAAGAAATAAGAGCAGATGACTCCCTTTGCCATAAATTGAGCCAATGTAAGCTTAAGGCACCTATCATCAACCAATCTTAACCAACCATTTTTTAAACATTTGCATAGACGCACATATGAGAAGCTGATAACATAGGGTGTATTGTTAGTATGCTCTCCTGGAGCCAAGCTCAGGACCAGGTGAAACCAAACTCAGGGCCAGGTGAAACAAAGCTCAGGGCCAGGTGAAACCAAGCTCAGGGCCAGGTGAAACCAAGCTCAGGGCCAGGTGAAACCAAGCTCAGGGCCAGGTGAAACCAAGCTCAGGGCCAGGTGAAACCAAGCTCAGGGCCAGGTGAAACCAAGCTCAGTGGGTGGATTCTGGCTCCATGACACATACACAACACAGTGAATCATTGAGCTTTGAGCCCTCAGCACGTGCACCACTTGTCCGTTTAGAGATGCCTCTCTACTGCTCCCTTCAACAGATTCATAGAGTAGAGAAAAGCCACTATATGTCTGGAGCTCCAATCGGGGCCGACTAAACTGCTGCTCTCAGGCAGAAGAATGGCTCAGCAACTCTGCTGGAGACCCCCCTCCCCCATACACCAACACACTGTCTATAACCTACTCCCACATACACACTTCCTACAGAGGGGAGATGGCACATGTGCTCGTCTGTCGATATAATAAACGGATGATCAGCTTGCTAGCCATGCCTCTTTAAAGTCTGATTTAACCCTCAATTAAAATTTAGAATTGTAAATGCACACATTGATTTAAAGGCAAACATATTATTGTCATGATCATACACAATCTTAATATTTTTGTGAAATATATTTAGCATGTTTTCCACAAGCGTTAAAGTAGTCAAGATGAAGGCATGGCCATTGTGGTTCCTATATTTCCCACACTGAGATCCAAGGGATGCTGCTATTGCAGTATCCCTACAGAACCCTCCTCTCAGTGCTGTGGATGAGACAGGGCTACTCTTAATTACATGATCCAGCAGGCTTCTAATTCACCATACTCCTCTACAACGATATTCACTAATTACTCGTTCTTTTTTTAGAAACAGCCTACTTGGTTTTATCATGCCCCTCCTTATGCTCATTGTCTGCTTCATCATATTCATACTTAGGGTGGCTGGGGTGACAGTACTCCCAGGCTCTTATTGAAACTGAGTAAGCAAAATATTCAAATTAACATTCAAATCACTGAAACATGATTTTCCTATGAAGAATCTGGAGGGGAGATCGGAAGGTATAGAGCTTGGTTAAGGTGCAGAGGACGAAATGGTATTTAGGAAGCTGCATTGCAGTGATAATGTGGCATCATAATCTGTCTGAATTTCGTCTTCTGTCTATGTCAGAGCTCACACTGGGAGTCCAACGATGCCAGCACATTAGCCCATGATTTCTGGAGGCTAGACAGTACAGTAAGACCAATGTAAAGTAACGATCCACACAGTTGTCATTTGGATTGGTTTTGACTAGTGTTGACTGACCAATCAGCTGTAACCAAACAACCCTCACTTCGACGGATGCCAGAATACGCAAAAGTGGCAAATAACGCTTTTAACTAACCTGGATCATGCTACATGTGTGATCATGTAGCTTTGGTATTGTGTGCTATTCTGCAGACTAAAGCTGATGATACACTGGTCATTTTCTGACGCAATATTGCCGATCAATGTTGCTGGCAACAGAATGTGCCACAAATGCTAGAACTTTAGCATGTGGAAACAGTACCAGGGAAACTAAACCAAAACATGAATTGCTGTCATACCTTGTCCATAGACTGCTTACAGGGTAAGGAAACCAATGTGTAATTTTGTAATTTGGGTGAACTATACCTTTAAGCTAGCTAACCAGCTAGTTAAACACACAAAAACCTAAAACTTTCTAAAACATAAACACATTTACTTAATTAATTTAGCAGACGCTCATATCCAGAGCGAATTACTGTAGTGATTGCATACTAGTCCCCCGTAAGAATCAAACCCACAACCCTGGCGTTGCAAGCATCGTTCTCTACCTACTGAGCCACACAGGATCTGTAAGTGTATATACAGTGCCTTCAGAAAGTATTCATACCCCTCGACTTATTCCACATTATGTTGTGTTACAACCAGAATTCAAAATGTATTAAATATATGTTTTTCTCACCCATCTACACACAATACCCCAAAATGATAAAGTTAATATTTTTTTATTTTATTGTTTGCACATTTAAAAAAAATGAAATATAGAAATATCTCATTTACATACTGTAAGTATTCTCACCCAAGAGTCAGCACTT
Organism: Salvelinus alpinus; assembly: GCF_045679555.1. Lineage (NCBI taxonomy): Eukaryota > Metazoa > Chordata > Actinopteri > Salmoniformes > Salmonidae > Salvelinus > Salvelinus alpinus. The sequence continues at coordinate 33,519,879 of NC_092094.1, read as the reverse complement.
TGTGGAAGAACCTTTGGCGGCGATTACAGCTGTGAGTCTTTTGGGGAAAGTCTCTAAGAGTTTTCACACCTGGATTGGACAATATTTGGCCATTATTCTTTTTAAAATTCTTCAAGTTCTGTCAAGTTGATTGCTGATCATTGCTAGACAACCATTTTCATGTCTTGCCATAGATTTTCAAGTCGATTTATGTCAAAACTGTAACTACGCCACTCAGGATCATTCAATGTTGTCTCGGTAAGCAACTCCAGTTGTGTTTCAGGTTATTGTCCTGCTTAAATGTGAATTTGTCTCCCAGTGTCTGTTCGAAAGCAGACTGAACAATGTTTTCCGCTAGAATTTTGCCTGTGCTTATAGCTGCATTCCGTTTGTTATTATCCTAAGAAACTCCCTTCCTTTCCAATGACAAGCATACCCAGAGCATGCTTGTAAATATGAAGAGTGGTACTCAGTGATGTGTTGTGTTGAATTTGCCATAAACATAATGCTTTGTATTCAGGACAAAAAACACATTTCTTTACCACATTTTTTGCAGTATTAAATACCTTGTTGCAAACAGGATGCATGTTTTATAATATTTTTATTAAACTCTGTCATTTATGTTATTATTGTGGAGTAACTACAATGTTGTTGATCCATCCTGTTTTCTCATATTGCAACCATTCAACTCTGTAACTGTTTTAAAATCACAATTGACCAGATGATGAAATCCTTGAGCAATGTCCTTGCTCTCCGGCAACTGAGTTAGGCAGAGCTGTAAGGTTCTGCTTTTCTTTTCTTAGTCAACCTTGTGTCCTTTTCCTTTGTGTTCTTGAACGTAGCACTGTTTCTTTGTGTTCTGGAACATAGCCCTGTCTTTCATTTTTGTTAATTGATTTTCAACTGTGTTCGTTTCTCACCTGGTTTCATCAGCTCCCTATTTAGTTCAGTTCTTTCTGTTTGTATGGTTGTGAGTTATTGTTTGGTTGTGACTGCCTACCTGTATTTGACCATTGCCTGCGACCACGATTCCTTCCTTCTGCGAATGCTTAATAAACATCTGCCATGCTCTGCGTGTGAATCTACACCTTTTTCTCCTTGAGTATTCATTACACAATACCTCACCCCAAAAAAATGGAATGGATTCAGCGGAGCTACAGCGGCACCTAACCCAGCAAGTGGATCTTATCCTCTTTGGGTAGGGGGCAGTAAAAGCGTTCCCAAAGTAAAGAAAACATTCTAAAACACTCTAAAGTTTCCAAAACTGTTAAAATAATGTATGTGAGTATATCAGAACTGATTTGGCAGGTGAAAACCTGAGAAAAATCCATCCAGGAAGTGGAATTATTTTCATGTGGCTGTTTTTCAACTCAATGCTTACAGAGAATCCAATGGGTTAGGAATCAGATTGCAGTTCCTATGGCTTCCACTAGATGTCATCAGTCTTTAGACATGGTTTCAGGCTTTTATTTTAAAAACGACGAGTAAACAGCCATTTTGGTCAAAGGACAGAGGAACTTTGCAGACCTGATTCGCGCACCATTTGTTCTTTTTCCTTTCTATTGATAACGGTATTGTCCGGTTGAAATATTATTGATTATAAAGACAATAAACATCGTTTGACATGTTTCAACGAACTTTACCGGTACTTTTAGTATGTATTCCTCGACCTGCTATGACCGCCTTGGAGCCATTGGATTACTGAACAAAACGCGCCAACAAAACAGAGTTTTTGGGACATCAAGAGGGACATTATCGAACAAAACGAACATTTACTGTGTAACTGGAAGTCTTGTGAGTGCAACCATATGAAGATCATCAAAGGTAAGTGATTAATTCTATCTCTATTTCTGACTTTAGTGACTCCTCTACTTGGCTGGTAAATGTTTGTATGCTTTTTTATACGGGGCGCTACCCTCAGATAATCGCATGATATGCTTTCGCCGTAAAGCCTTTTTGAAATCTGACAACGGCTGGATTAACAAAAAGTTCATATTTAAGCCAATGTATAACACTTGTATATTTTATGAATGCTTATTATGTGTATTCCTGTATTTTGAATTTGGCGCTCTGCAATTTTAGCAGATGTTGGCCAGGCGTCCCACATACCCTAGAGAGGTTATGGAGGAAATTTTCCATCTTCCCCGGCCAGCCTATTCCTACTCCTCCAATGCCAGGTATCGTAACCCATAGCCCTTCTTCGTTCAAACCCATGCCTGGAAAATATAACGGTTCGCCTGGGAAATGTCAGGGATATCTGATGCAATGCAGCAAATACATTAAGCACAACCCAACTAACTTTGCCACTGACGAGCAGGGTGAATTTTGCTGTCTCTTCTCCCAGGAAAAGCCCTGGATTGGGCCACCGCCATATGGACTGCCAACAGCACAGAACTCGGATCCGAGACATTTCCACACCCTCATCAGAGATATTCGAGCACTCTCCCTCCGGTCGTCCTATAGAAGACCTCCTCATAGAACTTCAACAAGGACGCAATTCAGCTGCTGAGTATGCCCTCGAGTTCCGCACCATGGCTGCAGGGAGTGGATGTAGTGAGGCTGTTTTACTTACCGTCTACCGATGAGGGCTCAACAGGGAACTTCAGGCGGAGCTGGCCTGTAGAGGTGACCTTCAGGATTTAAATCCATACGTTCGTCTGTCCATCTCCATCGAGGATCCCAGAGCCCATGCAGTTGGGCCATGCTCCTCTCCTGTCACGATCGTTGTAGTGCCCCCCCCCCCCAAGGTGCGGACTCCGGACGCAAAACCTGAACCTATAGGGGAGGGTCTGGGTGGGCATCTATCCGCGGTGGCGGCTCTGGCGCTGGACGTGGCCCCCACTCCACCATAGTCAATCCCCGCTTCCGTGGCCTCCTAGGAACGGCGACCTTCCTAAATGACCTCACTCCACTGAGTGGCGCCTCTGGACTGAGGGGCAGCTCCAGACTGAGGGGCAGCTCCAGACTGAGGGGTAGCTCATGGCTGAGGGGTAGCTCATGACTGAGGGGTAGCTCATGACTGAGGGGTAGCTCATGACTGAGGGGTAGCTCATGACTGAAGGGCAGCTCATGACTGAAGGGCAGCTCATGACTGAAGGGCAGCTCATGACTGAAGGGAAGCTCATGACTGAAGGGCAGCTCATGACTGAAGGGCAGCTCATGACTGACGAGCAGCTCATGACTGACGGGCGGCTCTGGCGGCTCCTGACTGGCGGGCGGCTCTGGCGGCACCTGACTGGTGGGCGGCTCTGGCGGCTCCTGACTGGCGGACGGCTCTAGCGGCTCCTGACTGGCGGGCGGCTCTGGCGGCTCCTGACTGGCGGGCGGCTCTGGCTGCTCCTGACTGGCGGGCGGCTCTGGCGGCTCCTGACTGGCGGGCGGCTCTGGCGGCTTCTGACTGGCGGGCGGCTCTCGCGGCTCCTGACTGGCGGGCGGCTCTGGCGGCTCCTGACTGGCGGGCGGCTCTGGCGGCTCCTGACTGGCGGGCGGCTCTGGCGGCTCCTGACTGACGGACGGCTCTGGTGGCTCCTGACAGACGGGCAGCTCAGGCGGCGCTGGACAGACGGGCAGCTCAGGCGGCGCTGGACAGACGGGCAGCTCAGGCGGCGCTGGACAGACGGGCAGCTCAGGCGGCGCTGGACAGACGGGCAGCTCAGGCGGAGCTGGACAGACGGGCAGCTCAGGCGGCGCTGGACAGACGGGCAGCTCAGGCGGCGCTGGACAGACGGGCAGCTCAGGCGGCGCTGGACAGACGGGCAGCTCAGGCGGCGCTGGACAGACGGGCAGCTCAGGCGGCGCTGTACAGGCGGGCAGCTCAGACGGCGCTGGGCAGACGGGCAGCTCAGGCTTGCCGAGGCGCACTGTAGGCCTGGTGCGTGGTGCCGGAACTGGTGGTACCGGACTGGGGACACGCACCTCAAGGCTAGTGCGGGGAGAAGGAACAGGATGTACTGGGCTGTGGAGGCGCACTATAAGCCTGGTGCGTGGTGCCGGAACTGGTGGAACCGGGCTGGGGACACGCACCTCCGGGCAAGTGCGGGGAGGAGAAACAGGGCGTACAGGGCTCTGGAGACGCACAGGAAGCCTTGTGCGTGGTGTAGGCACTGGTGGTACTGGGCTGGTGCGAGGAGCTGTCACAGGCGGACTGGTGCGTGGAGAAGGCACCGGATAAACCGGACCGTGTAGACGCACTTCAGGTCTCGAGCACCGAGCCTGCCCAACCCTACCTGGCTGAACGCTCCCCTTAGCCAGGCCAGTGCGGCGAGGTGGAATAGCCTGCACTGGGCTGTGCTGGCGAACCGGGGACACCATGCGTAGGGATGGTGCCAGGTACCCCGGCCCAAGGCGACGCACTGGTGACCAGATGCATAGAGCCGGTTTCATGGCACCTGGCTCGATGCCCACTCTAGCCCGGCCGATACGAGGTGCTGGAATGTACCTCACCGGGTTATGCACACGCACCGGGGACACCGCGCGCTCCACCGCATAACACGGTGCCTGCCCAATACGACGCTCTCCACGGTAAGCACGGGGAGTTGGCTCAGGTCTCCTACCTGGCTTAACACCACTCCCCGTGTGCCCCCTCCAAGAAATGTTTGGGGCTGCCTCTCTGGCTTCCAGCCGCGCTTACGTGTAGCCTCCTCATACCGCCGCGTCTCCGCTTTCGCTGCCTCCAGCTCAGCTTTAGGGCGGCGATATTCACCAGCCTGTGCCCTTGGTCCCTTACCGTCCAGAATCGCCTCCCAAGTCCATTTTTCCACAACGCGCTGTTCCACTCTTTGTCGCTGCTTGGTCCGATTTTGGTGGGTTATTCTGTCACGATCGTCGCAACGTTGAAGAGAGGAGGACCAAGGCGCAGCGTGAAATGAATACATACTTGATTTATTTAACAAAGACGAAAACGAAGAACACTTGACAAACTAATACAAAACAATAAACGACGAACGTGAAGCTAATCAAAACTAGTGCTGACACAAACACTACACATAGACAATAACCCACAACCCACAATACAAAACAGGTTACCTAAATATGGTTCCCAATCAGAGACAACGCAAAACACCTGTCTCTGATTGAGAACCATATCAGGCCAAACACAGAAATAGACAAACCAGACAAACAACATAGAATGCCCACACAGATCACACCCTGACCAACCAAAACATAAAACATACAAAGCAAACTCTGGTCAGGGCGTGACATCTCCCGTGTATCTAACGTCAAAAACGGATCCAAGAAGGGCTTTGCCTATACTATGGAGGGAAAGATCATCAACTTAGCCATTGCCCTGTTCGCACCCCACGGAGAGATGAGAGATGAGATGAGAAGGGTCCCCTCGCTGCCATGCAGGTAGGCATGTCCTTATTTCTAAATATCCTCCAGAAGAAATTCTCAGTCCCACTATTGATAACCGTGAAGGGGGTTACTAAGTACATAGAGGGCTTGATAGATTCGGGAGCAGCAGGTAATTTTATCGATCACCAGCTAGTACAAGAGCTTGACATTGATCTAACACCTGTCACCCCTCCCTTAAGGATTAACACCCTGGACGGGCAGCCATTGGGCACGGGCTTCATCACGCACCTGACACAGAGCGTCACCATCCAGATTGGAGTCTTCCGCACCGAAACCATTCAACTCATGGAACTCTCATCCCCCAAACAGCCACTCATACTCGGACACCCCTGGCTTTGTCGTCACGAGATGGCATCTTTGTCGTCACGACCTGCCATCGCGTGACGACAAGGTGAAATTCTGTCTTGGTCTTCTACCTGCTTCTCCAGTTGTCTCAACCTACCCTGCAGAGCCACCACCATTGAGGACTCTGCCTCGGCAGTGCCACCCAGCATACCATCTGAATACGCCCAGTACAGCAATGTTTTCAGCAAAACCAAGGCCTCCACTCTGCCACCACATCGCCCAGGAGACTGTGCTATTGACTTACTCCCTGGAGTGTCCCCACCGACGGGCCGTGTTTACCCCCTATCTATCCCGGAAAATGTGGCAATGGATAACTACATTGATGAATCACTCAAACGGTTATTTTCGTCCTTCCCCGGCTGCGTCCAGCTTCTTCTTCATTGGGAAAAAGGACGGTGGTCTCCATCCATGTACTGATTATCGTTCCCTGAATGACGTCACGGTCAAGAACCGTTTCCCTCTTCCTCTGATCCCAGTGACCCTTGAACAAGTGGGCCGTGCCAACATCTATACTAAACTTGACCTGTGAAGTGCATATAACCTAGTCCGTATACGTGAAGGCGACGAATGGAAGACGGCCTTTATCACCGCACGAGGGCACTATGAATACCTGGTCATGCCTTACTAATGCCCCCGCCATCTTCCAATCTTTTATGAATGAGGTTTTCCAGGACATGATCAACCGCTTTCTCATCGCTTCCATTTTCATGTTACTTACATCCCTGGAAAGAAACGTAAAAGCTGATTCTCTCTCCCGCCAGTTTGACCTTCCGACCAGTAACTCCGACCCTACACCCATTCTTCCTCTTGCACTATGGGACTGGTACAGTGGGAGGTTCACTATGCCATACAGGAAGCCCTATCCTCAGACCCGGCTCCTCCTGAGACACCAGCTGGGAAGAGTTACGTACCAGCAGCTGTTAGACCCCAACTGATGTAATGGTGTCACACGTCCTTGGGGTCAGGGCATTACACAAACCACTGAAATTCTAGCCCGTAAGTTCTGGTGGTCCTCAATGGCATCCAACGTAAAGGACTACGTACTCTCCTGTCCAGTCTGCGCCCAAACCAAAAGCCCTCGTCATCTCCCTACCGGTAAGCTTCAACCTTTGCCAATGCCTCAAAGACCCTGGTCCCACATAGCTGTTGATTTCATTCCAGACCTTCCTGAATCCTCTGGCAACACCACCATCCTTGTCATAGTAGACTGTTTTTCAAAAATGTGTCATCTGGTTCCTCTTCCCCATTTACCTAATTCCATGGAATTGGCTGAGTGCATGTTCCAGCAGGTGTTCCGTCTGTATGGGATTCCAGAGGACATCGCCTCTGACGTGGGCCCCAGTTTGTGGCGAGCCTTTTGTGACCGACTGGGGGTCACCCTCAGCCTCTCCTCTGGGGACCACCAATGGGCAGATGGAGCGCCTGAACCAAGAAATAGGGAAGTACCTCCCCCAACAATGTTCTGCCTCTCCACACGACTGGAGTTGGTATATAGCCTGGGCCGAATACGTTCAGTACTCACTCATGTATTCATCCCTCCGCCTTACTCCGCTTCAGTGTGTCCTTGGTTACCAACCGCCCCATGTTTCCATGGGAGGCAGAGTCTGGTACTGTCCCAGCTGTCGATGACTGGTTTCGGCATAGTTAGCGGGTATGGGAGACCGCTCACCGGCATCTGCAGGAAGCCTCTAATTCCCAGAAATGCTTTGCCGACCTACGCCACTCTTTCACCCCGGACAGCGTGTGTGGCTCTCTACCAGAGACATCCGCCTCCCCTGCAAAGATTTCTGTCCTCGCTTCATTGGTCCCTTCAAGATAACCCATCTCATCAACCCTGTCATGTACCGCCTCCAGTTACCCCGTCCGTATAAAATCTCCTCGTCCTTCCATGTGTCTCTGTTAAAACCGGTCACCTACAGTCCTCTTCATCCTCCAGTCTCTACCCGCAGTGCTCCCCCCACCATTGGACGTCGGGGGGGGGGGGGGGGGGGGGCTGCCTACATCGAACCAGCCTGCCGGACCTCGCCCCCGAGGTAGGTGTCTGCCTCTGCTCCCCGCCCACTCCACCCTCCGATGCCGTTGGGTCGTCAAGAGCCTGTAAGGTTGTAAGGTTCTGCTTTTCTTTTCTTTGTCAATCTTGTGTTCTTTTTCTTTGTTCTTGAATTTTTGTTCATTGATTTCACCTGTGTTCGTTTCTCACCTGGTCTCATCAGTTCCCTGTTCAGTTCTTTCTGTTTGTATGGTTGTGAGGTATTGTTTTTTGACTTCCTACCTGTATTTGACCCTTGTCTGCCTGGGACCACGATTCCTGCCTTCTGCCGCGCTCTGCGCGTGAATCGACACCTTTTTCTCGCTGAGTGTTTATTACAAGAGCGCCTGTATTTATACACCATCCAAAGCTTAACTTCACCATGCTCAAAGGGATATTCAGTGTCTGCTTTTTTTGTTGTACACATCTACCAATCGGTGCTCTTTGCAAGGAATTGAAAAACCTCCCTGGTCTTTCTGACTCTGTGCTTGAAATTCACTACTCAATTGGGCTAGTCATTAAAATCATGTTAACCATTATTATTGAATATGTAGAAAGTCTATGCAACTTATTATACGATTTGTTAAGCACATTTTTACCCTTGAACTTATTTAGGCTTACCATAACATAGGGACTGAATGCTTATTGACTATAAACAGTTCAGCTTTTATTTTCATTTTTTATTCTACAAACAATTACACTTTGACATTATGGGGTATTGTGTTTAGATCAGTGACTAAATTTTAAATTCAGGCTGTAACGAGACAGCGCTACTCCTGATTGTGCATCATTCAGCAGGCTTCTAACTCGCCATAATCCTCTCCAACAATATTCCCTAATTGCTCTTTCTTTTTTAAGAAACAGCCTGCTCGGGTTGTGAATAGTTTCTGAAGGCACTGTAGCAAGCGATCTGTGGCTAGCTAGCTAATTTAGCCAGTTTGACCCATTGACTATCTATGCGCTTTAATTAGCATGCTTATCGTTTAGCATGCACCCTAGCGTAGATATTTTTGTCAGTTAAACATGACAAACTGAACACCGTATGTACACTCCAAAAAATATTAACATAACAGTTTTAAATACTTTATACTTACAGTTCATATAAGGAAATTTGTCAATTTAAATCAATTCATTAAATCAAATTTTATTGGTCACATACACATGGTTAGCAGATGTTAATGCGAGTGTAGTGAAATGCTTGTGCTTCTAGTTCCGACCGTGCAGTAATATCTAACAATTTCACAACTACCTCATACACACAAGTGCAGGCTGTCAAATAAAAGGCACTCTTTCGATAAAGTTATCTCGGGCTAAAATGAAAACTTGTCAGTTTGTCACTTTCAAGAGGTTGGAGTATTAACAAGTTCAGCTACTTAAGACATTGGCTTGAATCTAGGTTGGGTCTTTAGATTCCTAAGGAAGTTTCTGCCACCATCCAGCATACTATACCGTCCAGCATACTATACCATCCAGCATACTATACCATCCAGCATACTATACCATCCAGCATACTATACTGTCCAGCATACTATACCATCGAGCATACCATACCATCCAGCATACCATACCGTCCAGCATACTATACATACTATACTATTCTCTGACAGCTGATGCTTAAAGTTAGTGAGGGAGATATGTCTCCAGCTTCAGTGATTTTTTCAATTCGTTCCAGTCATTGGCAGCAGAGAACTGGAAGGAGAGGCGGCCAAAGGAAGTGTTGGCTTTGGGGATGACCAGTGAGATATACCTGCTGGAGCGCGTGCTACGGGTGGGTGTTGCTATGGTGACCAGTGAGCTGAGAAAAGGCGGGGCTTTACCTAGAAAAGACTTGTAGATGACCTGGAGCCAGTGGGTTTGGCGACGAATATGTAGCTAGGGCCAGCCAACGAGAGCATACATGTCGCAGTGGTGGGTAGTATATGGGGCCCTGGTGACAAAACGAATGGCACTGTGATAGACTACATCCAGTTTGCTGAGTAGAGTGTTGGAGGCTATTTTGTAAATTACATCGCCGAAATCAAGGATCGGTAGGATGGTCAGTTTTACGAGGGTATGTTTGGCAGCATGAGTGAAGGAGGCTTTGTTGCGAAATAGGAAGCCGATTCTAGATTTAATTTTGGATTGGAGATGCTTAATGTGAGTCTGGAAGGAGAGTTTACAGTCTAACCAAACACCTAGGTATTCGTAGTTGTCCACATATTCTAAGTCAGAACCGTCCAGAGTAGTGATGCTAGTTGGGCAGGTGGGTGCGGGCAGCAATCAGTGGAAGAGCATGCATTTAGTTTTACTAGCATTTAAAAGCAGTTGGAGGCCACGGAAGGAGTGTTGTATGTTATTGAAGATCATTTGTTTGTTAATTAGGGATAGGGGGCAGTATTTTCACGTCCGGATGAAAGCGTGCCCAAAGTAAACTGCCTGTTACTCAGGCCCGGAAGCTAGGATATGCATATAATTGGTAGATTTGGATAGAAAACACTCTAAAGTTTCTAAAACTGTTAAAATAATGTATGTGAGTATAACACAACTGATTTGGCAGGCGAAACCCCGAGGACAATCCATCCAGGGGAACATTTTTTGAGATCATAGTATTTCCCATTAGATTTCTATTGAAAGCACTATTTAATAGGAACCTGGTTGCAGTTCCTATGGCTTCCACTAGATGTCAACAGTCTTTAGAAATTGGTTGATGTTTTTCTTTTGAGAAATGAAGAAGTAGGGCTGTTCTTTGGAAGTGTCACTCCAAGTGGACTCTACTGTTTGATGCGCGTGAACTGGAGTGTGCTTCACGTTGTTTTTATCCGGTATTGAACACAGTATATTCCGTCTTAAATTTTATCGATTATTTACGTTTTAGGATACCTTAGGTTGGATTAGGAATGTTGTTTGAAATGTTTGGACCAAGTTTACAGGTAACTTATTAGATACTTTGTAGTCATGTTGGGCGAGTTGGAATCGGTGTATTTCTGAATCAAACGCGCCAAATAAATGGACATTTTGGGGATATAAAGCAGGACATTATCGAACAAAAGGACCATTTGTGATGTTTCTGGAACATTTTGGAGTGCCAACAGAAGAAGATCTTCAAAGGTAAGGCATTTATTATATCGTTATTTCTGACTTTTGTGTCGCCACCTGCCTGGTTGAAAATTATTTTCATGTGTTTGTATGTGGGGTGCTGTCCTCAGATAATCGCATGGTCTGCTTTCGCCGTAAAGCCTTTTTGAAATCTGACACTGCGGCTGGATTAACAAGAAGTTAAACTTTATTTTGATGTATTACACTTATATTTTCGGTTATATTGAATATTGATATTTCTGTAGTTTGAACTTGGCGCTCTGCAATTTCACTGGATGTTGTCAAATCGATCCCGCTAAAGGGATTGGCGCGTGAAGGGATCACTAACAGGTTAACACAGTGTCCAAAGAACAGCCATGTATACAGAATGGTGTCGTCTGCGTAGAGGTGGATCAGAGAATCACCAGCAGCAAGAGCGACATCATTGATATATACAGAGAAAAGAGACGGTCCGAGAATTGAACCCTGTGGCACCCCCATAGAGACTGCCAGAGGTCCGGACAATAGGCCACCCAATTTGACACACTGAACTCTATCTGAGAAGTAGTTGGTGAACCAGGTGAGGCAGTCATTTGAGAAACCAAGGCTATTGAGTCTGCCGATGAGAATGCGGACATTGACAGAGTCGAAAGCCCCGGCCAGGTCGATGAAGACGGCTGCACAGTACTGTCTTTTATCGATGGCGGTTATGATATCATTTCGGACCTCGAGTGTGGCTGAGGTGCACCCATGACCAGCTCGGTAACCGGATTGCATAGTGGAGAAGGTACGGTTCGAATCTTTGGGGATCTCAGACGATAGGAAGAGAGGTTGAACAGGCTAGTAATAGGGGTTGCAACAATTTCGGCAGATAATTTTAGAAAGAGAGGGACCAGATTGTCTAGCCCAGCTGATTTGTAGGGGTCCATATTGTGCAGCTCTTTCAGAACATCAGCTGTTTGGATTTAGGTGAAGGAGAAGTGGGTGGGGGGGGGGGGGGGGGGGCTTGGGCAGGTTGCTGCAGGGGATGCAGAGCTGTTGGCTGGGGTAGGTGTAGCCAGGTGGAAAACATGGCCAGCCGTAGAAAAATGCTTATTGAAATTCTCAATTATCATAGATTTATCGGTGGTGACAGTGATTCCTAGCTTCAGTGCAGTGGGCACCTGGGAGGAGGTGCTCTTATTCTCCATGGACTTTTACAGTATCCCAAAACCTTTTGGAATTAGATCTACAGGATGAAAAAGCTAGCCTTAGCTTTCCTAACTGACTGTGTACAGTTGATAGAGTTGATTGTTGCCTGTGGAATATTGTCCCACTCCTCTTCAATGGCTGTGCGAAGTTAGTGGATATAGGCGGGAACTGGGACACACTGTCGTAAATGTTGATCTAGAGCATGGGTGTCAAACTCTGGCGGGTAATTATATTTGGCCCGCGAGACAATACCAAATTACTACTAGAGCTGGCCCGCCGGTATTATACAGCGCATTCACCGCTAATACTACGAATCCCATAATGCTCTGCTGTTGTTTTCGCGCGCCAATCAGGACAGGACCCAGAAACGCCCTCTCCTCTGTGACAGTAGTCATAGCAACATAGACGCTACAACTGTCAGCGCGCTATCCCTTCCCAAAAATGGCGAAAAGAAAGGCAGAAAACAGGAGCTTTCTGGACAAGTGGGAGGCAGAATATCTGTTTACATATGTAAAAGACAAACCTGTTTGTCTTGTTTGTGGAGTCAACGTGGCTGTAAGTAAGGAGTACAACATTAGACGACACTATGAAACGAACTAGCATCCAAGAAGAGATGCCAGGTATCTGGCTTGGGCACATCAGATTAGATCAGTGTGCAATAATTAACGTTTTCTTTGTGCACTTTTTCTTGCTACAAGGCATGGGCTTGAATGGTTGATTGATGTATTATCATTTTATTTGTAAAATTATTAGCCAGTGGAAAAAGTTTATTTTGGTATTTAAATCAGAAGGCTGCAAATAGAAAAGAGGCATACGATTTTTATTTAAATTTTATTTATTTAATAAATGAATGCCATTGATGTGTTTTTTCATTTGAAATTCGATTTTGCATGTCTCCACTATTAAATTATATATTGTATGGTAATAAGCGATGCTTGTTCCATATTCAATGTTAAACAAAACTTGTTTGGGTCCATATTAAAAGGTTCATTTGTTCAATGTTGGCCCGCGACTTTGTTCAGGTTTTACATTTTGGCCCACTGGGTATTTGAGTTTGACACCCCTGATCTAGAGCATCCCAAACATGCTCAATGGGTGACATGTCTGGTGAGTATGTAGGCCAACTGGGACATTTTCAGCTTCCAGAAATTGTGTACAAATCCATCCGACATGGGGCCGTGCATCATCATGTTGATAACATGAGGTGAAGGCGGTGGGTGAATTGCACGACAATGGGCCTCAGGATCTCGTCAAGGTATCTCTGTGCATTCAAATTGCCGTCAATAAAATGCAATTGTGTTCATTGTCTGTAGATTATGCCTGCCCATAACATAACCCCACCGCCACCATGGGGCACTTTTTTCACAACGTTGACATCAGCAAGCTGCTTACCGGGATTAATCTGTGAAGAGCACATTTCTCCAGCATGCCAGTGGTCATCGAAGGTGGGAATTTGCCCACTGAAGTCGGTTACGACGCCAAACTGCAGTCAGGTCAAAACCCTGGGGAGGACAACATGCATGCAGATGAGCTTCCCTGAGATGGTTTCTGACAGTTTTGCAGAAATTCTTTGGCTGTGTAAACCCACAGTTGCATCAGCTCTCTGAGTGGCTGGTCTCAGACGATCCCGCAGGTGAAGAAGCCGAATGTGGAGGTCCTTGGCTTGTGTGGTTACACGTGGTCTGCGATTGTGAGGTCGGCTGGACATACAGTCAAATTCTCTAAAACACCATTGACCCCCAATGGCTTATGGCAGAGAAATTAACAATAAATTATTTTGCAACAGCTCTGGTGGACATTCCTACAGTCAGCATGACAATTGCACGCTCCCTCAAAACTTGAGACATCTGTGGCATTGTGTTGTATTAACGCTCGTTGTTGGAATGAGAAGAGGAGGACCAATGCGCAGCGTGGTAAGTGTCTATATTGATAATTTATTATCATGAACACAAAACAAAATAACGAGAACGAAACGAAACAGTCCTGAACGGTGAATACAAAAAACACTGAACAGAAAATAATCACCCACAAAACACAATGAAAAACAGGCTACCTTAATATGGCTCCCAATCAGAGACAACGACTGACACCTGCCTCTGATTGAGAACCATACTAGGCCAAACACATAGAAACAGACAACCTAGACATACAACATAGAATGCCCACCCACATCACACCCTGACCAAACAAAACATAGAAACATACAAAGCAATCTATGGTCAGGGTGTGACAGTACCCCCCCCCCCCCAAAGGTGTGGACTCCGGCCGCAAAACCTGAACCTATAGGGGAGGGTCTGGGTGGGCATCTGTCCGCGGTGGCGGCTCTGGCGCGGGACGTGGACCCCACTCCACCATAGTCTTAGCCCGCTTAAGTGGCGTCATTGGAGCGGCGACCCTCGCCGCCGACCTTGGACTGGGGACCCTAATAAAGGGCACCACTGGACTGAGGGGCGCCTCTGGACTGAGGGGCGCCTCTGGACTGAGGGGCTCCTCCGGACTGAGGGGCAGCTCCGGACTGAGGGGCAGCTCCGGACTGGAGGGAGACTCTGGCAGCTCCTGACTGACGGACGGCTCAGGCGGCTCCTGAATGACGGGCGGCTCAGGCGGCTCCTGACTGACGGGCGGCTCAGGCGGCTCCTGACTGACTTGCGGCTCAGGCGGCTCCTGACTGATGGGCGGCTCAGGCGGCTCAGGACAGACGGGCGGCTCATGCGGCTCAGGACAGACGGGCGGCTCATGCGGCTCTGGACAGGTGGGCGGCTCAGGCGGCGCTGGACAGGAGGGCGGCTCAGGCGGTGCTGGACAGGAGGGCGGCTCAGGCGGCGCTGGACAGGAGGGCGGCTCAGGCGGCGCTGGACAGGAGGGAGACTCTGACAGCGCTGGACAGACGGGAGCACCTGGAGGAAGGAGACGGAGAGACAGCCTGGTGCGTGGGGCTGCCACCGGAGGCCTGGTACGTGGAGGAGGCACCGGATAGACCGGACCGTGGATGCGTACTGAAGGTCTCGAGCACCGAGCCTGCACAACCTTCCCTGGCTGGATACTCCCCGTAGCCCGGCCAGTGCGGCGAGGTGGAACAGACCGCACTGGGCTGTGCTGGCGACCCGGGGACACCGTGCATAGGGCTGGTGCCCTATACCCCGGGCCGAGGAGACGCACTGGAGACCAAATGCGCTGAGCCGGTTTCATAGCACCTGGCTCGATGCCGACTCTAGCCCGGCCGATACGAGGCGCTGCTATATAACGCACCGGGGGGTGGCACACGGGGACTGTGGCTAAATCAGGTAGGAGACCTGAGCCAACTCCCCGTGCTTACCACGGAGAGAAGTGGACCGGGCAGGCACCGTGTTATGCCGTGAGGCGCATGGTGTCCCCGGTGCGCAGGCATAGCACGGTGCCTGCCCGGTCCACTTCTCTCCGCGGTAAGCACGGGGAGTTGGCTCAGGTCTCCTACCTGATTTAGCCACAGTCCCCGTGTGCCACCCCCCAATAAATTTTTGGGGCTGCCTCTCGGGCTTCCAGCCGCGCTGCCTTGCAGCCTCCTCATAACGCCGCCTCTCGGCTTTCGCTGCCTCCAGCTCTGCCTTGGGGCGGCGATATTCTCCCGGCTGTACCCAGGGTCCCTTGCCATCCAAGATCTCCTCCCAAGTCCAGGAGTCTTGAACCCGCTGCTCCTGGGTACCACGCTGCTTGGTCCGGTTGTGGTGGGTGATTCTGTAACGCTCATCGTTGGAATGAGAAGAGGAGGACCAATGCGCAGCGTGGTAAGTGTCCATATTGATAATTTATTATCATGAACACAAAACAAAATAACGAGAATGAAACGAAACAGTCCTGAACGGTGAATACAAAAAACACTGAACAGAAAATAATCACCCACAAAACACAATGAAAAACAGGCTACCTTAATATGGCTCCCAATCAGAGACAACGACTGACACCTGCCTCTGATTGAGAACCATACTAGGCCAAACACATAGAAACAGACAACCTAGACATACAACATAGAATGCCCACCCACATCACACCCTGACCAAACAAAACATAGAAACATACAAAGCAATCTATGGTCAGGGCGTGACAGTTGTGTGACAAAACTGCACACTTTAAAGGGGACTTTTGTGCCCAGCACAAGGTGCACCTGTGTAATGAGCATGCTGTTTAATCAGCTTCTTGATATGACACACCTGTCAGGTGTATGGATTATCTTGGCAAAAGAAATGGTCACTAACAAGGATGTAAACAAATTTGTGCACAACATTTTAGAGACATTGTTATGCATATGGATCATTTCTGGGATCTTTTATTTCAGCATGGGACCAACACTTTACATGTTGTGTTTATATTTCTGTTCAGTGTATTATTCATGTAACATGATCGAATGTTGCAGTGAAGAAACATTTGAGACGTGAATGGCCAACATTTCACTCCAAAACGGGAGTTGATTTTCTCTTACTTCAGCTCGAAAAATGTCCGTCATCTTTCCCTAAAATATTTGAATGGCAAACTGTTCACATGACCAATATCTGTGCTCGGATTGAGGATTTTTTTTTAATACAAAAATTAGAAAGAATAGTAGAATACACAAGGTTCAATTTTGAAACTTCGTTGTGCATCAGTAGTTTTCCTCTTGTTATATGTCACTCACTGACAATCACTCAATTAGCCTGTCAGTGATTTTTTTATTTTATTGGTTAATTAGTCTAATTAGTCTAGCCAGATATAGAAACTTGTAGTAATAACGGCCGAATTAATGAATGGGCACACAGGGCACATGCCCAGGGTCCCCCAGGGGCCCCCTGTAACGGCTGTCGTCGGAAGAAGGTGAAGACCAAAACGCAGCGTGGTAAGTGTTCGTCATGTTTAATAGAAACTGAACACTAAAAAGCAAAAACAACAAAGTGACAACCGAAACAGCTCCGTCAGGTGCAACACACACTAAACAGAAATTAATCACCCACAACACAAAATGGAAAACAGGTTACCTAAGTATGGCTCCCAATCAGAGACAACGATAGACAGCTGCCTCTGATTGGGAACCACACCAGGCCAAACACATAGAAAACCAACAACATAGAAAAAAGAACATAGACTGCCCAACCTAGTCACACCCTGGCCTAACCAAAATAGAGAATAAAAAACCTCTCTATAGCCAGGGCGTGACACCCCCATTGATTTTGTTCGGACAAGCTCCCTCAGATATCATATTAACATGGTATAAGTCATGACAAAATGTGTAGAATTGCAGGAAATTAGCTGTAAAACTGCAACAACAAAAAGTTGTGTAAAGCAAACGTATTTGTTTACCTTTTGTTAATTAATAAAAAAAAAATTCTGCTAACAGATTTCTCCCTCCATACCTATTCAGTTATAGTTATTCATCCTGGTGCTGAGTTAATGTGAGTTTATATGTACTGTAGCGGCTAATTATATAGCTAATAGTCTATGTTTTTGTAGATCGACTGAGGTATATCGACTCAGATCGACTACAGCAACCAATGTGATAATGGCTGCTTTTTTTTGCTGTTCTCCAAATAGCATTTTAGAGTTTTTAAATTGAATAGAAATGCAGTAAATTAGCTTCCATTTTCTTAACACCCCCCCAGACCTCACTAAAACTCAGACCCTGGCTATGGCCCTGGCAGCAACCATTTCTGGCAACGTTGCTCGTCACTATTGCCTCAAAACATTGCTAGTGTATCATCAGCTTAAGAAAAGCGGAACGGTTGGGTGATGGTATAGTAAAATAAGAGATGCTATTTCGAATCTTGTATGATTGTAGTCTGGTCATAATTGCTGATGACCAAACACAATGTAGCAGGCAGGCATTGCTCCCACGGCTGCTCCCTCTCAACTGAGGATGATTCTCTTCTGTCAGGACACATTAGTTGGCCTGCCAGTCAGAGGTGATGTTGATGGGTGGGGGAGTGTGGAGACCCAGAAAATGCTGGTCTGATTTTGTTGTTACTCTTGCCTGTTACTGTACCAATGACCATGGCACAGTAAGAAAAAACTGTTTTGATTTCATAATAATTGTATGTTATTTTACTGTTACCACTAGTTACTGTACATCCACTGTAGTACAGTATTTCCTGAAGGGACCTAGTCTTGCTCTGGGAACAAAATGCAGAAGTCATGTCTGCCTGGGTGAGCCCTCTGCAAACAAAAATACCTCTGATTTAGTTCCACTTCAATCTCACATCAGCCCAGCCACTGGCACTTACTGTACTGTCTCTTAGCCAGCTCTGACAATGGGAGAGACAGGCAGAGTCACCAGGTTGTTCAATTCACCCAATACATAATATAGACAGTCACCTTCAAAATTATTGGCACCCTTTATAAAGATAAGCAAAAAATACTTTATTAAACAAATAAGCTACTGAGCTACAGTGCCTTCAGAAAGTACTCATACCCCTTGACTTATTCCACATTTTGTTGTTTTTACCTTTATTTAACTAAACAAGTCAGTTAAGAACAAATTATTATTTACAATGACGGCCTAGGAACAGTGGGTTAACTGCCTTGTTCAGGGGCAGAATAACATATTTTTACCTTGTCAGCTCGAGCAACCTTTCGGTTACTGGCCCAACGCTCCAACCACTAGGCTACCTGCCGCCCCACTAGGCTACAGCCTGAATTCAAAATGGATTAAATATACATGCAAGTATTCACACCATTGAGTCAATACTTTGTAGAAGCACCTTTGGCAGCGATTACAGCTGTGAGTCTTTCTGGGTAAGTCTTTAAGAGTTTTCCACACCTGGATTGTGCAACATTTGTCCAGTATTGTTTAAACAATTTCCAAGCTCTGTCAAATTGGTTGTTGATAATTGCTAGACAACTATTTTCAGGTCTTGTCTTAGATTTTCAAGTAGATTTAAGCCAAGACTGTAACTCGGCTACTCAAGAACAATCACTGTCTTCTTGGTAAGAAACTCCAGCGTAGATTTGTCCTTATGTTTTAGGTTTTTGTCCTGCTTAAAGGTGAATTCATATCGCAGTGTCTTGTGGAAAGCAGACTGAAACCGGTTTTCCTCTAGGATTTTGCCTGTGCTTAGCTCCATTCCATTTTTGTCCTGAAAAACTCCCCAGTCCTTAACGATTACAAGCATACCCATAACATGATGCAGCCAGCACTATGCTTGAAAATATGGAGAGTGGTACTCAGTAATGTGTTGTATTGGACTTGCCCCAAACATAGTACTTTGTGTTCAGGTAAAAAGGTTAATTGCTTTGCCACATTTTTTTGCAGTATTACAAACAGGATGAATATTTTGTTGCAAACAGGATGCATATTTTGTCATATTTGTATTCTGTACAGGGTTCCTTCTCTTCACTCTGTCAATTATTCTGGCAATTGCCTAGTTAAATAAAGGTTTAAAAAAAATTGGGGTTAGTATTGTGGAGTAACTACAATGTTGTTGATCCATCCTCAGTTTTCTCCTATCACAGCCATTAAACTCTGTAACTGTTTTAAAGTTACCATGGGCCTCATCACTCTGGCACTCAACGAACAGTATGGGGCCATAAACAAACAAGAAACCGCTCACCCAGAAGCAGCGTTTCTGGTGGGCGGAGACTTTAACGCAGGGTGACTTAAAACCTTCCTACCTCACTTCTACCAACACATCTCCTGCGCCACTAGGGGCGCTAAAACTCTAGACCATTTTTATTCTACCCACAAAAATGCCCTCTCTCTTCCTCCCTTCGACAAATCTGACCATGACTGCATTCTCCTGCTTCCTGTTTACAAACAAAAGCTCAAACAGGAAGTACCAGTGATGCGCTCAATACGGAAGTGGGTGGATGACGCAGACACGTGGCTACAAGACTGTTTTGCTAGTACAGCCTGAGATATTTTCTAGGATTCATCAGATAACATTGAGGAGTTTACCACAACAGTCACAGGCTTCATCAATAAGTACATAGACAATGTTGTCCCCACAGTGACTATAAGAACGTATCCAAATCAAAAACCCTGCATTACAGGCAGCATACATGCTGGGTTGAATCCCTCTACTACCTCCGACAAGATATCAAACATGCAATAGGAGGAAGGTGGAATCATATTGCACCGGCTACGACACTCGTCATATGTGGCAGGGCTTGCAGACGATAATGGATTACAAAGGGAAATGTAGCCATGAGATGCCCAGCGACGCAGAACTCCCAAACGAGCTAAATGCCTTTTATGGTCGCTTCAAGGAATATAACACTGTGCCTTTCGTAAAAGCCCCTGCTTTTCCGAATGACTGTGTGATGTCGTTCTCTATGACTGATTTGAGCAAAACGTTTAAACATGTTTACAATCAAAAGGCCAGACGGAATACCACGGCACATTCTAAAAGTATGCGCAGATCAGCTGGCAGATGTCTTCACAGACATTTTCAATCTCTCCTTGACCCAGTCTGTAATCCCAACATGTTTCAAGCTGACCACCATTGTCCCTGTTTCCAAGTGCTCCAAGGTAACCTGCCCAAATTGACTATCGCCCTGTAGCACTCACATCGGTAATAATGAAGTGCTTTGAAAGGCTGGGCATGACACACATCAACACCATCATCCCAGATACCCTAGACCCAATTCAATTTGCATACCGCCCCAACAGATCCACAGATGAAGCAATTTAAGTTGCACTTCAGACTGCCCTGTCCCACCTGGAGAAGAGGGGAAATAACTATGTGAGAATGCTATTCATAGACTACATCTCAGCATTCAACACCATAGTCCCCTCCAAGCTCATCACCAAGCTAGGGACCCTGGTACTGAACCCATCCCTCTGCAACTGGATCCTGGACTTCCTGACAGGTCAGCCCCCGGTGGTGAGGGTAGGCAACAACACCTCCCCTGACCCTCAACACAGGGGCCCCTCAGGGGTCTGTGCTTACTCCCCTCCCGTACTCCCTTTTCACCCACGACTGCGTGGCCGCGCACGTCTCCAACACCATCATAAAGTTTGCGGATGACACAACAGTGGTAGGCCTGATCACCGATGCGGATGAGTCAGCCTACAGGGAGGAGGTCAGAAACTTAACAGTGTGGTGCTAGGACAACAACCTCTCCTTCAACGTCAGTAAGACCAAGGAACTAATCGTGGACTATAGGAGAAAGAGGGGAGAGCACGCCCCCATCCACATTGACAGGGCTGTTGTGGAGCGCGTCAAGAGCTTTAAGTTCTGAAAAGATTTGGCATGGGCCCTCAGATCCTCAAAAAGTTCTATAGCTGCACCATCGAGAGCATCTCGACTGGCTGTATCACAGCTTGGTATGGCAATTGCACCGCCCTTGACTGTAAAGCGCTATAAAGGGTGGTGCGGACAGCCCAGTACATCACTGGGGCCGAGCTTCCTGCCATCTAGGACCTCTATTTCAGGCAGTGTCAGAGAAAGGCCCGAAAAATTGCCAAAGATTCCAGCCACCTAAGCCTTAGACTGTTCACCCTGCTACCATCCAGCAAATGGTACCAGAGCATCAGCTCTCGGACCAACATAGCCAGACTGCTAAATAGCCAATTAATGACTCTATCTTGCACTGACCCTATGCACACTCACTAGACTTTATATACACACCACTCTAGACTTTATATACCACGCTCACTCACACACACTACACTGTTACTCTCACACAAATCCCTCACACATTCAAACAATACATACACACACACACACGCATACCGACACAACACAAACAAACATACACACACACACACACTTTTACACTGATAATCTGATAATACCCTGCCTTCATGTACAGTACATATCTGCCTCAAGTACCTCGTACCTCTGCACATTGATCTAGTACTGGTACTCCCTGTATATACTGTAGCTCCATTCTTGTGTATTTTATTTTATTCCTTGTGCTAGTTACCATTACATTTTGTATTATTAGTTTTTAAACTGCATCATTGGGAAAGGTTCGTAAGCAAGCAGTTCACTGTAAAGTCTACACAAGTTGTATTCGGCGCATGTGATAAATCAAATTAGATTTGATTTGATTTGAAATTCACTGCTCGACTGATGGACCTTCCAGATAATTGTACAATATGTGTGGGGTACAGAGATGAGGTAGTCATTCAAAAATCACGATAAACACTATTATTACACACAGAGTAAGTCCATGCAACTTATTATATGACTTGTTTAGAAAAAATATGTACTCCTCAACTTATTTAGGCTTGCCATAATGAAGGGGTTGAATACTTATTGACTCAAGATATTTCAGTTTTGCATTTTTTATTCATTTGTAAAAAGATTTTGATGTGTGCTTGGGTTTCTTTTCTTGCTGGATGATCCACTGGAAGATCCACCTCCTGGTGGAGGCAACCAGGCTTTTGGCTAAAATGTCCTGGAACTTGTAAATGTTCATAATGCCGTTGACCTTAACAAGGGCCCCAAGACCAGTGGAAACAAAGCAGCCCCATAACATCAAAGGTCCACCACCATATTTTACAGTAGGTATGAGGTTATTTTCTGCATATGCATCCTTCTTTCAATGCCAAACCCACCACAGCTATTGTTTTGTACCCATTGTCTGATTTATGAAGGTTAACAACAATTTGTCTATTTAATTTGTGAGTTCTTTGCCTTTTCACATTGTGACGGATGACAAAGGGATTTTACATGCATGTTACCTCATTGTTATACCACAGTGAAACAGGAAGCCATGAAAGGCCACAATGCAGTTCCTTAAATTAGGATTCATTTAAAAAGTGGAATGTTAATGGGAATTACATTTTGATTTTATTTATGAGAAGCTTTAGGGGTGCCTAATTTAGAGAAAAATAGTATTAATATATTTCTCTGAGCAATTGTAATGGTATGAAATCATATTTGACAAAATTTGAGCATACAATATATCTCAGTATTTCTATTATTTATTTTATACAGTCTTTTTTGTTCATTAACATTTTTTATTATTTGGAGGTGACCATGAATTCAACATCATAAACAAACACTTTACCAGCTCAAACTCCAAATGATTACATTACAGATGTAGGATCTTAATTTGAGTCAGTTTGCTGCAGCATGAAAATAACCCTGCAGCCACAGGAAATGTGAATTATAATGTGGATTCTAATTGATGGACATTTTTGTAGCGGTTGATGCATTTTTGTAAGGGAGTTCAGAGGCCTTTTAAAACCTCAAATATACTACAAGTTTGCGTTTCCTGCTGTACAGGAAAATTCTCAGCAAAAAAAAATGATAAAATTAAGATCCTACATCTGTATAGGCCTAAATAGCATCATTGATGATATATGAGTGATAAAGTATGGCCACATTTCACTTGCTCTGTTAAACCTACCCTTTGGAATAAAACAGTTATTCTGCAACAGGGTGATCAAATTAAGATCCTACATCTGGATATTTAGGATACTCTATATGTCACCATAATGTTCGGTACTTGTGTGTTTTTCTAACCACAAACACAATCCTACACTTGTTTTTCCTCTAAAATCCTACATATGCAGTGGTTCTACTTTGTAAGTGTGTGGTGATGAAATCATGAGCGCTATCAGAACGTGCTATTTCAGTAGCAGGGCATGAATTATAGAGGAAAGTGCCCAACAATGTAATGTACTTTCCCTTCCCAGTGACCTGAGTGCAGAAAGGCAGCTAGAGCCATCTGTGGAGACTGCATGTCTGTAACTAGTGACCGTGTCCATGTCCTAGTGTTTCAATGTGGAGTGGTGAGTTTCTTGGTGGGCTGGGAGGTGGCAGAGCCCCAGCTCTTGGCCGTGGCACAGGGCATTGTGTTGTGTGCTAGATACTGCCTGCAGGGTCGCCACCTGGCTGGTGATTCCTCCAATCAGCCAGTGTTGCACAGAGTGCCTCCACAGCGGGTCTGTAATTGAAATTCACACATTCCACACAGTCCACTTAACTGTTCAGTCTGCAAGGTTTCTTCTGCAAAAATCCTCAGTGATATGAGTTATTACAATGGGTAAATGCTAAATGTACTGTAACTTTTTGATGTGTTATGAAATTATAGTCATATGTATGTTTGTTCAATAATCGTCCTGGCATTTTGTATCATAGAATCATAAGCACATATATCTGTATATCCATTAATGTGCTTACAAAAGTCTTTCAACCTCTATTTTACATGTATAGCCTCAAGTAGACAAAAGTAGTTTAACTAGAAATGCAACATTAAAAGCTCCTCCCTTCTAAGCTGTCAAGGTCCTTTGATTCTCTACTATTTGTCTCATTCATCCCACAGCTGAAACAGTGTGTTATTTGGGATGGCACGACACACAGTGGAAAAGAAAACCTTCAAAGCAACGTCCCAGACATGCAGTACAGTGTGTGCGGCAAGCTTCTAGGGAAACATGTTTGCTATTTGGAAGGATTGTCATCGCCTCTTTTGGCTGATGTCTTATTTTGCCTAAACAGTTCAATTTTAAGGATCTGATATCCTGAACACTTATCCTCTTCCATGTTCGCTAAAGTTAAGAACGAACACATTAAATTGTCAATGGTGCACAAGGAAACACCAGTTATTTTGTACAGTACTTTAGCATAAACGTATCTTATCCAGGGATAAAATACACATTACAACCATGCAAACAATTTAAATCTGAATACTGTATAAATGTTTTATTCTTATTCTAGATATTTAATATTGTCTGCAATGGTTTATCAATGAGAATATGCACCATGATTCAGGGACCAAATGTAGAACAATTTCTGATGCATGCAATAATCTATCCTCCAGTAGCAGTTTAGCTATGTACTGTATTTTGTTCATTTTTAATTTTATTACACTGCATTCTAACTCTCTCTGCTTCTGTACCTTTACTAGGCTGAGGATTGGAGAAAGCAGTCTAAATGTTGCACACTGTAGCTTTATGATGCACAATTCTACAGTAGATAGATACAAACACCTCAAAGTAAGCCAATTATCAGTGACTGTGAATGGATACATTAATGCAGTGTGGCAGAGCCCAAGTAAGGACAGGCAGGGTGTTTTCAAGCTTCCCTCCTCCATCAGCTAATGTGAACTCAGAGGGGACATGCAAACACATCCCTCCATTATGTAACCAGGTCCATCCTCCTCCCTGCACCCTCTACATCCCTGTTTATGTCTTCTATCTGCTCTGGAGGATGGCTGGAGAGGAGTGGAGTGGGAGGAGATGGAATGCTTGATGTCGGTTGGCTCACACTTGCTCTCCTCCCTCCTGGGAATGTGTGATAGTTGGACATGTTCCATTGTACATGGAAGTCTTCTCCTCCCATATTCCCTACAAAATTGGCATTGGATTCACCAGCAGATCTTGCTTTGATCAACAAAAAATATGTCCAGTGCATCCCATAGCTGAATAATGTAACATATAATGTCCAGGGACATTAAAATAGCCGTCTACCACCGTGCACATTTGTTCACTGAAGTGTCAAGACATCTCATAAATGTAAAATTAGATATTGATCAGCGACTTAAGAACAACTATGCAATCCCTCAAGAACAAATGGTCCCTGGTCTTCCTTTATCTATTCAAGAGTATCAAGAACACAAACAATGTTGTGATGTGCTGATGGGGTTCCAGTTGAAAGTTGGGCTCTTTAAAGGCAGGTGTTGGTTGTCACTGTGCTTATACTGTAACTGAACATTTGAAGTGTGCTAGGTATTAATTTTCCTTCATTTGAACTACAACAGCTGGCTGGTTTTAAGTGCGATAGCTAGGAATATATCACACCTTGACATTCCAGTATTATTTACATCTGGTGTCTGAAATGAAGTGTATCGTCATCATGATAAGTGGAAAATTGATATAGGAAAAAAGAGCAAAATCTACTGTAAATACCAGTCTGGAATAGGGCATTGGCAACATAAATCAACTAGTCACATGCTTCGTAAACAACAGGTGTAGACTAACAGTGAAATGCTTACTTACGGGTTCTTCTCAAGAATGCAGAAAACAAGAAAGAAAAATAATGGAAAAAAATAGTAACACAAGGAATAAATACACAATGAGCAATGATAGATTGCTATATACAGTTGAAGTCGGAAGTTTACATACAGCTTAGCCAAATACATTTAAACTCAGTTTTTCACAATTCCTGACATTTAATCCAAATAAAAACTCCCTGTCATAGGTCAGTTAGGATCACCACTTTATTTTAAAGAATGTGAAATGTCAGAATAATAGTAGAGAGAATGATTTCTTTCAGTTTTTATTTCTTTCATCACATTCCCAGTGGGTCAGAAGTTTACATACACTCAATTAGTATTTGGTAGCATTGCCTTTAAATTGTTTAACTTGGGTCAAACGTTTCGGGTAGCCTTCCACAAGCTTCCCCAATAAGTTGGGTGAATTTTGGCCCATTCCTCCTGACAGAGCTGGTGTAACTGAGTCAGATTTGTAGGCCTCCTTGCTCGCACACGCTTTTTCAGTTCTGCCCACAGATTTTCTATAGGATTGAGGTCAAGGCTTTGTGATGGCCACTCCAATACCTTGACTTTGTTGTCCTTAAGCCATTTTGCCACAACTTTGGAAGTATGCTTGGGGTCATTGTCCATTTGGAAGACCCATTTGCGACCAAGCTTTAACTTCCTGACTGATGTCTTGAGATGAAGCTTCAATATATCCACATAATTATCTATCCTTGTGATGCCATCTATTTTGTGAAGTGCACCAGTTCCTCCTGCAGCAAAGCACCCCCACAACATGATGCTGCCACCCCCGTGCTTCACGGTTGGGATGGTGTTCTTCGGCTTGCAAGCCTCCCCCTTTTTCCTCCAAACATAACGATGGTCATTATGGCCAAACAGTTCTATTTTTGTTTCATCAGACCAGAGGATATTTCTCCAAAAGGTATGATCTTTGTCCCCATGTGCAGTTGCAAACCGTAGTCTGGCTTTTTTATGGCGGTTTTGGAGCAGTGGCTTCTTCCTTGCTGAGCGGCCTTTCAGGTTATGTCGATATAGGACTTGTTTTACTGTGGATATAGATACTTTTGTACCGGTTTCCTCCAGCATCGTCACTAGGTCCTTTGCTGTTGTTCTGGGAATGATTTGCACTTTTCTCACCAAAGTAAGTTCATCTCTAGGAGACAGAACGCGTCTCCTTTCTGAGCGGTATGACGGCTGCGTGGTCCCATGGTGTTTATACTTGCGTACTATTGTTTGTACAGATGAACGTGGTACTTTCAGGTGTTTGGAAATTGCTCCCAAGGATGAACCAGACTTGTGGAGGTTTAAAAAAAAAACTCTGAAGTCTTGGCTGATTTCTTTTGATTTTCCTATGATGTCAAGCAAAGAGGCACTGAGTTTGAAGGTAGGCCTTGAAATACATCCACAGGTACACCTCCAATTGACTCAAATTATGTCAATTAGCCTATCAGAAGCTTCGAAAGCCATGACATAATTCTTTGGAATTTTCCAAACTGTTTAAAGGCACAGTCAACTTAGTGTATGTAAACATCTGACCCACTGGAATTGTGATACAGTGAATTGTAAGTGAAATAATCTGTCTGTAAACAATTGTTGGAAAAATGTCTTGTGTCATGCACAAAGTAGATGTCCCAACCGACTTCCAAAAACTATAGTTTGTAAACAAGAAATTTGTGGAGTGGTTGAAAAACGAGTTTTAATGACTCCAACCTAAGTGTTTGTAAACTTCCGACTTCAACTGTATTAGCAATAATTTCTAAAAACCTGTTTTTGCTTTGTCATTATAGGGTATTGTGTGTAGATTCATTAAGGGAACAACGATTTTAGAATAAAGCTCTAACATAACTAAATGTGAAAAAGTAATGGGGTCTGAATATTTTCCGAAGTCACTGTATGTTAAAGTTACCACGGGTGATTGAAAAACGAGTTTTAATGACTCCAACCTAAGTGTATGTAAACTTCTGACTTCAACTGCACATGGGGTACCAGTACCAAGTCGATGTGCAGGGATACGAGGAAATTGAGGTACAGTACCAGTCAAAGTTTGGACACACCTACCTATTCAAGGGTTTTTCTTTATTTTTAATTTGTTTTACATTGTAGAATAATAGTGAAGACATCAACACTATGAAATAACACATATAGAGTCATGTAGTAAGCAATATTTTATATTTGAGATTTTTCAAAGTAGCCACCCTTTGCCTTGATGACAGCTTTGCACACTCTTGGCATTCTCTCAACCAGCTTCATGAGGTACTGTAGTCACCTGGAATGCATTTCAATTAACAGGTGTGCTTTGTTAAAAGTTAATTAGTGAAATTTCTTTCCTTCTTATTGCATTTGAGCCAATCAGTTGTGTTGTGACAAGGTAGGGGTGGTATACAGAAGATAGCCCTATTTGGTAAAAGACCAAGTCCATATTATGGCAAGAACAGCTCAAATAAGCAAAGAGAAACGACAGACCATAATTACTTTAAGACATGAAGTCAGTCAATCTAGAAAATGTAAAGAACTTTGAAAGTTTCTTCAAGTGCAGTCGCAAAAACCATCAAGCCTATGATGAAACTGGTTCTCATGAGGACCGCCACAGGAAAGGAAGACCCAGAGTTACTTCTGCTGCAGAGGATAAGTTCATTAGCGTTACCAACCTCAGAAATTGCAGGCCAAATAAATGCTTCACAGAGTTCAAGGGACAGACACATCTCAACATAAACTGTTCAGAGGAGACTGCATGAATATCAGGCCTTCATTGTCGAATTGCTGCAAAGAAACCACTACTGGGACATCAATAAGAAGAAGAGACTTGCTTGGGGCAAGAAACACGAGCAATGGACATTAGATCGGTGGAAATCTGTCCTTTGTTCTGATGAGTCCAAATTAGAGATTTTTGGTTCCAAACACCTGTGTATTTGTGAGACGCAGAGTAGGTGAATGGATGATCTCGCATGTGTAGTTCCAACTGTGAAGCATGGAGGAGGAGGTGTGAGGGTGTGGGGGTGCTTTCAGGTAACATTGTCAGTGATTTTTTTTGAATTCATGGCACACTTAACCAGCATGGCTACCACAGCATTCTGCAGTGATACGCCAACCCATCTGGTTTGCGCTTAGTGGGACTATCATTTGTTTTTCAACAGGACAATGACCCAACACACCTCCAGGCTGTGTAAGGGCTATTTGACCAAGAAGGAGAGTGATGGAGTGCTGCATCAGATGACCTGGTCTCTGCAATCACCCGACCTCAACCCAATTGAGATGGTTTGGGATGAGTTAAACTGCAGAGTGAAGGAAAATAAGCCAATAAGTGCTCAGCATATGTGGGAACTCCTTCAAGACTGTTGGAAAAGCATTCCAGGTGAAGATGGTTGAGAGAATGCCAAGAGTGTGCAAAGCTGTCATCAAGGCAAAGGGTGGCTACTTTGAAGAATCTAAAATCTAAAATCTATTTTCATTTGTTTAACACTTTATGGGTTACTACATGATTCCATATGTGTTATTTCATAGTTTTGATCTCTTCACTATTATTCTACATTGTAGAAAATAGGAACAAATTAAGTACAACTCTTGAATGAGTAGGTGTGTCCAAACTTTTGACTGGTACTGTAGATATGTACATATACTATAGGTAGGGGTAAAGTGACTAGGCATCAGGATATAAAATAGACAGTAGCAGCAGTGTATATGATGAGCTCAGAAGTGTGAAAGTGTGTGTGTGGCGAATGTGTGCCTGTGTGTACATGCTATGTGTGTGTGAGTGAGATTGTGTGTATGTGGTGGAGTCAGTGATAGGAAAAGTACGCAATTGTCATACTTTAGTAAAAGTAAAGATACCTTCATAGAAAACATTTTATTTTTTATTTACGGATACGGATAGCCAGGGGCACACTAACACATAATTTACAAACAAACTATTAGTGTTTAGTGAATCTGCCAGATCAGAGGCAGTAGGGATGACCAGGGGTGTTCTATTGATAAGTGTGTGAATTTGAACTTTTTCTGTCCTGCTAAGCATTCTAAATGTCATGAGTACTTTTGGGTGTCAGGAAAAATGTATGGAGTAAAAAGTTAATTATTTTCTTTAGCAGTAAAAGTTGTAAAACATATAATTAGTGAAGTAAAGTACAGATACCCCAAAACACCACTGGTTGGAGTGTCAGCATAAATTTGTGTGATTGTGTGGGTTGTAAGTATGGGTGAGTGTGTGGGCAGAGTCCAGTGTGTGTGTGCATAGTCAAAAAGAGTTAGTGCAAAAATGGTCAATGCAGATAGCTATTTGGTAATCTATTTAGCAGTCTTGTGGCTTGGGGGTAGAAGCTGTTAGGAGCCTTTTGATCTCAGACTCTCTGCTACCGCTTGCCGTGCAGTAGCAGAGAGAACAGTCTATGACTTGGGTGGCTGGAGTCTTTGACAATTTTTAGCTCCTTCCTCCGACACCGCCTGGTATAGAGGTCCTGGATGGCAGGGAGTGATGTACTGGGCAGTACACACTACCCTCTGTAGCGCCTTGTGGTCGGATGCCGAGCAGTTGCCAAACCAAGCGATAATGCAGCTCAAAATGCTCTCAATGGTGCAGCTGTTGAACTTTTTGAGGATTTGAGGGCCCATGACAAATCTTTTCAGTCTCCTGTGTTGGTGTGTTTGGACCATGATAGTTCCTTAGCAATGTGGACACTGAGAAACTTTAAGCTCTCGACCCGGTCCACTACAGCCCCGTCAATATGAATGGGGTTGTGTTCGGCCCTCCGTTTCCTGTAATCCACGATAAGCTCCTTTGTCTTGCCCACATTGAGGGAGAGGTTGTTGTCTTGGCACCACACTGCACACCCCCTGTATTTGCAGCATAGATGAAGTGAGAACAGAGGACAATGTGCCATTAAGGTTGGCAGACACAGATTCCATCTGGAAGAGCCAGCAGGGCAATGAGACAGCCTCCAGGGGTTTTTACCCATCTGTCCTCTCCAGCACTCAATCACCGCTAAATTAAATCTATGGATGACAGATGCTGCCAATCAGGGATGGGTTAGTGAGGTCAAATCAAGATCCATACGCTGACCTTTTCCTTAGCCGCTTCTTTTCAGAGTACCTATCAGTGCATCAGGGCTATCAATGGGGACTAATGAGTCTTAATGGTCAGATCCTGGCAGAGACCCATCGCTTACACTACAGCTCAGAGCCTGCCAGGCCCAGGCAAGGTTACGCCGCTGTTGACGACCACTCTCAATAAAAATGCTATTATCTCAGCTGATGCAGAACATCAACAATCCCCCCCAACATGAGCCTCCCCAAGTCATTGCTCTTCTTACTTGTCTGTGTGACATTTAGATCAGCTGTAGAGCAAATGCTGTTCATTTTACAGCTTTTGTGTGCTACACCATAAATCCTGGGGATATTTTTCATGTCGGATCTATTGTTCCTAAATGACGAGTCATGGTTACGGCCAGCCATAGTGATTTAGCGGCCAGTTGCAACACTGAGGACCTTGTGCCACCAAAATTCACTAAGTTGAAATTGCTTCTCCCTCAGTCATTCCCTTTCCCCTACGGATTCAAATGTGTTCATCAAGTTCATGCAATTTTAGCCTGCTACTGGGAATGGGCTCCAGATCATTGGATGTTCAATTCAACACGTTTACAGTCAGTTGTTTCTGAGGTATCTAGGAAGCTGATTGTCATACCATTGTATAACATTTAGTTTTTGCTTATCCTTCCCCTGTGTTTTATTATTCCTATATCAGGATGTACACAAAGATGTGTAAAGTATGACACTTCACAATTTGGGTCCATTACACAAGAAAAACACATCAGGCCTGCTCTCATGCTTATATTGAAATGGAGCAATGAACTACGAAAATGTCAGCTCTCAGTAATGTTGAATTCCTTCTCCCTTCAGGAAACAACATAGTGCAGTGGATATTTATGTCTGCACTTTGTACATTTAGATCAGTCGCGCTGTTAAGACACTGATGCCCTTTGCAACCATGTACCTATGCTAGAGTGGATTCTCGGCCCTTAATAGCATGAAAACTAAATACAGGCACAGACTGTGTGTGGAAAATGATTTAAGACTGAGACTCTCCAATACACCCCAACATTGCAGAGTTATGTGCATCCTTTCAAGCACACCCTTCTCATTAACCTGTGGTGAGTTACCCCTTCAAACATTCAACCTCTAGCTGCGTACCCCCTCTAGCACCAGGGTCAGCGCACTCTCAAATGTTGTTTTTTGCCATCATTGTAAGCCTGCCACACACACACTTTACAATACATTTATGAAACATAAAAATGTGTGTGAGTTTTTGTCACAACCCGGCTCGTAGGACGTGACAAAGAGCTCTTATAGGACCAGGGCACAAATAATGATATAATAATAATCAATAATTTTGCTCTTTATTTAGCCATCTTACAATATAAAACTTTATTTGTTAATCGAAAATTGTGAATAACTCACCACAGGTTAATGAGAAGGGTGTGCTTGAAAGGATGCACATAACTCTGCAATGTTGGGGTGTATTGGAGAGTCTCAGTCTTAAATCATTTCCCACACACAGTCTGTGCATGTATTTAGTTTTCATGCTATTAAGGGCCGAGAATCCACTCTAGCATAGGTACATGGTTGCAAAGGGCATCAGTGTCTTAACAGCGCGATTTGCCAAGGCAGGATACTCTGAGCGCAGCCCAATCCAGAAATCTGTCAGTGGCTTCTGATTCAATTACATTTTCACAGAACCGCTTGTTGCAATTTCGATGAGGCTCTCTTGTTCAGATATCGGTATGTGGACTGGAGGCAGGGCATGAAAGGGATAACGAATCCAGTTGTTTGTGTCATCCGTTTCGGGACAGTACCTGCGTCATTGCGCACCCAACTCACTCAGGTGCTTCGCTATATCACATTTCACATTGTCCGTAAGCTTGAGTTCATTTGCACACAAAAAATCATACAATGATATAAAGACCTGTGTGTTGTCCTTGTTAATGCACACAGAGAAGAGCTCCAACTTCTTAATCATAGACTCATTTTTGTCTTACACATTCAATATAGTAGCGGAGAATCCTTGTAATCTTAGATTCAGATCATTCAGGCAAGAAAAAATATCACCCAGATAGGCCAGTCATGTGAAAAACTCGTCATCATGCAAGCGGGCAGACAAGTGAAAATTATGGTCAGTAAAGAAAACTTTAAGCTTGTCTCTCAATTAAAAAGAACGTGCCAATACTTTGCCCCTTGATAACCAGCGCACTTCCAAAAGTGTTACATGGTCGCTGCCCATATCATTGCATAGTGCAGAAAACAAAGTTAACCATTTTCACTGTATTGTCCAAAACGTCTTTCAAGCTGTCAGGCATTCACTTGGTAGCAACAGCCTCTTGGTGGATGCTGCAGTGTACCCAAGTGGCGTCGGGAGCAACTGCTTGCACGCGCGTTACCACTCCACTATGTCTCCCTGTCATGGCTTTTGCGCCATCAGTACAGATACCAACACATCTTGACCACCAAAGTCCATTTGATGTCACAAAGCTGTCCAGTACTTTAAAAATATCCTCTCCTGTTGTTCTGGTTTCCAATGGGTTGCAGAAGAGGATGTCTTCCTTAATTGACCCACCATAAACATAACGGACATACAGTATACCAGGAGCTGTGTGCATAGAATCCACTGGCTTGTATGCGAAGCAGTAATTGTTTCAAAACATCTCCTGCCATGTCACTGATGCATTGTGAAACAGTGTTGTTTGATGAAGGCATTGGCAGTATAGCTTTTATACATGTCTTACTACTTGAAAGTCATCTTAATTCTCGTTCAAAAAACTACTGTGGCTTATTTTTCAAATTGGCATGTTTTGTTTCTAAATGTCTGTGCATGAGTGAAGATTTCAACGAGTTGTACTTTTGCACATATAACACACTGTGGCTGAGGAAAGGCACTACTCCCAATATAAGTGAACCCCAAATCAATGTAGATCTCATCATATTTGCGCCTCTTCGATGGTCCAACGTCCCTGTCTGTTGTTCGGTGCTTTCCCAGGTAAGGGGACAGTAGCTCTTCGGCTGCATCAGATTCACAACTGTCAGTGTCCATGCTAGCTGGCCTAACAACAAATGCAGAATTACTGATGCTATCATTGGATGTGCTCGTGAAAGCAGAACAACTTGTGTCGTTGACAGTTGCAGGTGTAGTACTGCTGGTAGTAGCAGTACTACCAGTAGTGTCTCTATGGACGCGGTCTTACTTTTTTTCAACCATTTATCAATTTTCGCGCAAACGGAATGAGCAGCAGCTACGTTTGGCTACATACGGACCGTTAGTTGAATTCCCGCGAGAGAGTAACAGTTAAAGTGATTGGATGTTAATTATTTGACTAGGCTACCTGTATTTGACATTGTGTTGTTATTTCGCTGAACAATAGATGGTAGAGGTGGGAGCAAGTCATTGTTTAACAAGTCACAAGTAAGTCTCAAGTCTTAACACTCAAGTCCCAAGTCAAGTCCCAAGTCAAGTCCTAAGTCAAGACAGGCAAGTCCGAGTCAAGTCTCAAGTCAAGACTGTCAAGTATCAAGTTAAGTCTCCAGTCCTAAACTTTGAGTTTCGAGTCCTAAACAAGTCATAATGTGCTCTTCACCAAATCTAATAGCATTTCATATTTTTAACAAGAGTAATAGTTAGTATATTACATTTACACAAATCATGAATGTGCAGCTTCAAATGTTGAACAAAGTTGCAAATTGTTGCGCCTCCGTCTGTAATTTTCTTCCAGCATGTTTTGCAAGTTGCAATCCGTTTTGTGTTGATACAGTGTCATCTTTATATCCGAAAATAATAATTTTGGGTATCATCTTTCCAAGGGCTCCATCTGAATTCACCCGCCGACGTTCCTCTGCACTGCCACGCACAACTTTTTCTCAGCTGGCACAATTTGATTGGCTGCTGTCCGATTCAAACTGTAATCCATTAAATTAAGAGTTGATGCGCTGCACAATTTTTTTAATAGCATCATTTTTAATATTTGGGCTTGGGGAGGGTATCAAGTCAGGTCGAGTCATAAGGCTCAAGTCCAAGTCAAGTCACGAGTCATTGGCGTTGAAGTCAAAGTCGAGTTGCAAGTCATCATATTTGTGACTCGAGTATAACTCATGTGACTCGAGTCCACACCTCTGCTAGATGGTTTAATTTAATTTTTGGCAGTGAAACGAGGCTACTCAGGTGAGAAAGAAACCTCACCCAAATGTATCGCCCCGTTGGAAAATATAAACGGACTGTTTGAAAATGTGAAGATTTGTAAAAAAACAAAAAAACTATTATAATTATTATATATTTTTTTAAATGTGAATCACATTTATTTGGCGTACCGCCGACGGCATTGCACCCCAGTTTGGGAATACTTGATTTAGATCATCTACATGTAGGATTCTATTTGTGGCTCGATGCATTTTCCCCGGTCGTGGCCTTGAGAATGGATCTGCGGTGCCGTGCAGGCATTTTTAATAAGGCTTTCTCAGTCTGCCTTGGTTAGTCTCAAAGCCACAGGAAACCCAAACAGCAGCCGCCTGCAGTGCATAACAACTGCTCCAAAACTGATGGAATTGGACAAGTCATCGGAAAAAATGAATTGTTTTTCATTTAAAGGGGCAGTCTGGGATTGGTATATCTATTCATTTTTTAAAACTTTTAAATTAATGATATATAGCCATTGATTCTCTGTCTATGAATTTGTGAGTTGTTACATTGCTCTAGCCACATCCCACCCCTGTTCACCAAAAAGTGGCGGGATAACCGATTTGTTGCTTTTCGAATCCCAGATTGTCCTTGACTTTTCCATGCTTTCCCCTTGTGAGATTCAAGGCATTATGATTATGGAGGAATTAACTTATATTATATCCAGTAAATTGGAGGCGACTTGATTTTGCATAACCATGAGTACATACAGTGCCTTAAGAAAGTATTCACACCCCATAACTTTTTCCACATTTTGTTGTGTTACAGCCTGAATTTAAAATGGGATACATTTAGATTTTTATTATCCCATAATCTCAAAGTGAAATGACATTTTTAGACATTTTTCTAATTCATATTTTTTTTAAACTGAAACGTCTTAAGTCAATAAGTATTCAACCAGTTTATTATGGTAAGCCTAAATAAGTTCAGGAGTAGAAATGTGCTTAACAAGTCACATAAATTGCATGGACTTACTCTGTGTGCAATAATAGTGTTTAACATGATTTTTTAATGACTACCTCATCTCTGTACCCCACACATACAGTACAGTACAATTATCTGTAAGGTCCCTCAGTCGAGCAGTGAATTTCAAACACAGATTCAACCACAAAGACCAGGTAGGTTTTCCAATACCTCGCAAAGAAGGGCACATATAGGTACTTTTTTTTTTTTAAGCAGACATTGAATATCCCTTTGAGCATGGTGATGTTATTAATTACACTTTGGATGGTGTATCAATACACCCAGTCACTACAAAGATACAGGCGTCCTGTTCAGTTCCCGGAGAAGAAGGAAACCACTCAGGGATCTCACCATGAGGCCAGTTCATGGGGCCAGAGTGATGAGGCCCGTGGTAACTTTAAAATAGTTACAGAGTTCAATGGCTGTGATAGGAGAAAACTGAGGATGGATCAACAATATGATAGTTACTCCACAATACTAACCTAAAGGACGGAGTGAAAAAAAGAATGCCGGTAGGGAATAAAAATATTCCAAAACATGAATTATGTTTGCAACAAGGCACTAAAGTAATACTGCAAACAAATGTGGCTATGGATGTGTTATACATTTTAAGGTTGAAGGTTACATTAGTTTGTAAGATATCCTTAACTTTAGGCTATTTACTGTATTACAAAGTAATATTGAATTGTTTGGATGACAACACAACCAAATGTGAACATGTAAAGGAGATGTATCTGCTGCTTGGATAGTTCCATCTGAACCATTGGTTAAATCCCATTCTTCAACTTTTATTTTTGGTTGAGTTGGAGACGTGAATCTAACATACAGTGACTTCGGAAAATATTCAGACCCCATGACTTTTTTCACATTTAGCTATGTTAGAACTTTATTCTAAAATGTGTTACCTAGTTTTTTCCCTCATGAATCTACACACAATACCCTATAATGACAAAGCAAAAACAGGTTTTTAGAAATTATTGCTAATACAGTTGAAGTCTACGAAGTTTACAAACACTTAGGTTGGAGTCATTAAAACTCGTTTTTCACCCACTCTAGAAATGACTTGTTAACAAACTATAGTTTTTGGAAGTCGGTTAGGACATCTACTTTGTGCATGACACAAGACATTTTTCAAACAATTGTTTACAGACAGATTACTAATTCACTGTATCACAATTCCAGTGGGTCAGAAGTTTACATACATTAAGTTGACTGTGCCTTTAAACAGCTTGGAAAAATCCAGAAAATGATGTCATGGCTTTCGAAGCTTCTGATAGGCTAATTGACATAATTTGTACCTGTGGATGTATTTCAAGGCCTACCTTCAAACTCAGTGCCTCTTTGCTTGACATCATGGGAAAACCAAAAGAAATCAGCCAAGACCTCAGAAAAAAAAGTGTAGACCTCCACTGTCACGCCCTGACTATAGATTGCTTTGTATGTTTCTATGTTTTGTTTGGTCAGGGTGTGATGTGGGTGGGCATTCTATGTTGTATGTCTAGGTTGTCTATTTCTGTGTTTGGCCTGGTGTGGTTCCCAATCAGAGGCAGCTGTCTATCGTTGTCTCTGATTGGGAGCTATACTTAGGTAGCCTATTTTCCATTGTGTGTTGTGGGTGGTTGTTTTCTGTTTAGTGTATGTGCACCTGGCAGAACTGTTCGTTTTTGTTGTTTTGTTAGTATTCATTAAAAGTAATTATGAGTACTTACCACGCTGCACCTTGGTCTTCTCCTTCTCCTCGATACGACGATCGTTACAGAACCACCCACCAACAAAGGACCAAGCAGCGTGGGAACACGGACTCCTGGACATGGGAGGAAAGTCTGGACGGCAAAGGACCCTGGGCACAGCCGGGGGAGTATCGCCGTCCGAAAGAGGAGCTGGAGGCAGCTAGAGCAGAGCGGCGCCACTACGAGGAATTGGCGCGAGGTAACAGGCACGAGAGGCAGCCCCGGATTTTTTTTTTGGGGGTGGCACACGGGTAGATTGGCGGACTCAGGTAGGAGACCTGAGCCAACTTCCCGTGCTTACCGTGGCGAGAGAGTGACTGGGCAGGCACCGTGTTATGCGGAGAAGCGCAAGGTGTCCCCAGTGTGTACGCATAGCCCGGTGCATTACATCGCAGCTCCTCGTATCGGCCGGGCTAGAGTGGGCATCGAGCCAGGAGGGATGATGCCGGCTCAGCGCATCTGGTCTCCAGTGCATCTCCTGGGCCCGGGGTATACTGCACCAGCCCTACGCACGGAGTCTCCAGTTCGCCAGCACAGCCCAGTGCGGCCTATTCCAACTTCCCGCACTTGCCGGGCTACAGGGGGGATCCAGCCAGGACGAGTGGTGCTAGCTCTGCGCTCGAGACCGCCAGTGTGCCTCCACGGTCCAGTGCATCCGGTGCCTCGGCCAAGGACAAGGCCTCCTGCATGTCTCCCCAGCCTGGTGAGTTCTGTGCTTGTGTTAAACACTAACCCTCCTGCATGTCTCCCCAGCCTGGTGAGTCCTGTGCCTTCTCCCAGAGCCAGGCCTCCTGTGTGTCTCTCCACTCCAGTGATAATCCATGGCAAGAAGCCTCCAGTGATAATCCATGGCACGAAGCCTCCAGTGATAATCCATGGCACGAAGCCTCCAGTGATGATCCATGGCAAGAGGCCTCCAGTGGTAATCCATGGCACGAAGCCTCCAGTGATGATCCATGGCACGAAGCCTCCAGTGATGATCCATGGCACGAAGCCTCCAGTGATGATCCATGGCACGAAGCCTCCAGTGATGATCCATGGCACGAAGCCTCCAGTGATGATCCATGGCACAAAGCCTCCAGTGATAATCCATGGCAAGAAGCCTCCAGTGATAATCCATGGCACGAAGCCTCCAGTGATAATCCATGGCACGAAGCCTCCAGTGATGATCCATGGCAAGAGGCCTCCAGTGGTAATCCATGGCACGAAGCCTCCAGTGATGATCCATGGCACGAAGCCTCCAGTGATGATCCATGGCACGAAGCCTCCAGTGATGATCCATGGCACGAAGCCTCCAGTGATGATCCATGGCACGAAGCCTCCAGTGATGATCCATGGCACAAAGCCTCCAGTGATAATCCATGGCAAGAAGCCTCCAGTGATAATCCATGGCACGAAGCCTCCAGTGATAATCCATGGCACGAAGCCTCCAGCGACGCCCTCTAGTCCGGAGCCTCCAGCGACGCCCTCCAGTCCGGCGCAGCCGGAGTCTCCCTCCTGTCCGGAGCAGCCGGAGTCTCCCTCCTGTCCGGAGCAGCCGGAGTCTCCCTCCTATCCGGAGCAGCCGGAGCCGCCCGTCAGTCAGGAGCTGCCGGAGCCGCCCGTCAGTCTGGCGCTGCCGGAGTCTCCCGCCTGTCCGGCGCTGCCGGAGTCTCCCATCTATTCGGGGCACGCTGCAAGGGTCCCCAGTCCAAGGTCGGCGGTGAGGGTCGCCTCTCCAAAGACGCCACTTAAGCGGGCTAAGACTATGGTGGAGTGGGGTCCACGTCCCGCGCCAGAGCCGCCACCGCGGACAGATGCCCACCCAGACCCTCCCCTATAGGTTCAGGTTTTGCGGCCGGAGTCCGCACCTTTGGGGGCGGGGGGGGGGGGGGGGGGTACTGTCACGCCCTGACCATAGATTGCTTTGTATGTTTCTATGTTTTGTTTGGTCAGGGTGTGATGTGGGTGGGCATTCTATGTTGTATGTCTAGGTTGTCTATTTCTGTGTTTGGCCTGGTGTGGTTCCCAATCAGAGGCAGCTGTCTATCGTTGTCTCTGATTGGGAGCTATACTTAGGTAGCCTATTTTCCATTGTGTGTTGTGGGTGGTTGTTTTCTGTTTAGTGTATGTTCACCTGGCAGAACTGTTCGTTTATCGTTTTTGTTGTTTTGTTAGTATTCATTAAAAGTAATTATGAGTACTTACCACGCTGCACCTTAGTCTTCTCCTTCTCCTCGATACGACGATCGTTACATCCACAAGTCTGGTTCATCCTTGGGAGCAATTTCCAAACACCTGAAAGTACCACGTTCATCTGTACAAACAATAGTACGCAAGTATAAACACCATGGGACCATGCAGCTGTCATACCGCTCAAGAAGGAGACACGTTCTGTCTCCTAGAGATGAACGTACTTTGGTGCGAACAGTGCAAATCAATCCCAGAACAACAGCAAAGGACCTTGTGAAGATGCTGGAGGAAACAGGTTGAAAAGTATTTATATCCACAGTAAAACAAGTCCTATATCGACATAACCTGAAAGGCCACTCAGCAAGGAAGAAGCCACTGCTCCAAAACGGCCATAAAAAAGCCAGACTACGGTTTGCAACTGCACATGGGGACAAAGATCGTACTTTTTGGAGAAATGTCCTCTGGTCTGATGAAACAAAAATAGAACTGTTTGGCCATAATGACCATCGTATGTTTGGAGTAAAAAGGGGGAGGCTTGCAAGCTGAAAAACACCATCCCAACCGTGAAGCACGGGGGTGGCAGCATCATGTTGTGGGGGTGTTTTGCTGCAGGAGGGCCTGGTGCACTTCACAAAATAGATGGCATCATGAGGGAGAAAATTTATGTGGATATATTGAAGCAACATCTCAAGACATCAGTCAGGAAGTTAAAGCTTGGTCGCAAATGGGTCTTCCAAATGGACAATGACCCCAAGCATACTTCCAAAGTTGTGGCAAAATGGCTTAAGGACAACAAAGTCAAGGTATTGCGGTGGCCATCACAAAGCCCTGACCTCAATCCTATAGAAAATCTGTGGCCAGAACTGAAAAAGCGTGTGTGAGCAAGAAGCCTACAAACCTGACTCAGTTACACCAGCTCTGTGAGGAGGAAGGCGCCAAAATTCACCCAACATATTTTGGGAAGCTTGTGGAAGGCTACCCGAAACATTTGACCCAGGTTAAACAATTTAAAGGCAATGCTACCAAATACTAATTGAGTGTATGTAAACTTCTGACCCACTGGGAATGTGATGAAATAAATAAAAGCTGAAATAAATCATTCTCTCTACTATTATACTGAGATTTCACATTCTTAAAATAAAGTGGTGATCCTAACTGACCTATGACAGGGAATTTTTACTTGGATTAAATGTCAGGAATTGTGAAAAACTGAGTTTAAATGTATTTGGCTTAGGTGTATGTAAACTTCCGACTTCAACTGTATATATATCTAAAAAAAACATTTACATAAGTATTCAGACCCTTTACTTAGTACTTTGTTGAAGCACCTTAGGCAGCGATTGCAGCATTGAGTCTTCTTCGGTATGATACTACAAGCTTGGCACACCTGTATTTGGGGAGTTTCTCCCATTCTTCTCTGCAGACCCTCTCAAGCTCTGTCAGGTTGGATGGGGAGCGTCGCTGTACAGCTATTTTCAGGTCTCTCCAGAGATGTTAGATCGAGTTCAAGTCTGGGCTCTGGTTGAGCCACTCAAGGACATTCAGAGACTTGTCCCGAAGCCACTCCTGCGTTGTCTTTGCTGTGTGCTTATGGTTGTTGTCCTGTTGGAAGGTGAACCTTCGCCCCAGTCTCCGGTCCTGAACACTCTGGAGCAGGTTTTTATCAAGGATCTCTCTATACTTTGCTCCGTTCATCTTTCTCTCGATCCTGACTAGTCTCCCAGTCCCTGCCGCTGAAAAAGCATGCTGTCATATGCCTTTTACTGAGGAGTGGCATCCGTCTGGCCACTCTACCATAAAGGCCTGATTGGTGGAGTGCTGCAGAGATGGTTGCCCTTCTGGAAGTTTTTCCCATGTCCACAGAGGACATGGGAGTAACCAATATCATAGCTCAGCAGGGCTGGGCTTGGTTTAAACCCTGGATGGGAGACCAAAGGGGCACTGTAGTGGATAGATTTATTCTCCATTATGAGGTGCTGCCCAGCCTGTTTTCTGATATTGTATATAATGTTGAAGATCTGATGTTGTTTTAAAGGTACAAATTTGTCTGTTGGTTTGTCTGTTGAAATTTGGTTACCATGATGACATAATACTGTGGTTGAAATTTCAACCCTCTGAAAAACAGTTTACATTGATGACTTTTTTTCCATATCTAATGTATTTTTCACGAAACTTTGACCAATTAGGTTGAAACAATGCTAATTCTACCAGTTTGTGCCCAGTCGGCAGTGATTCTGACCATGCAAAGATTAGTAGAGGTAGACACACCTGTAGATGTGAAACTAAGTGCAAAGAACAATTCCAAACAATTTGCAGAGTATAACGATCGGTTAGCACTAAACCAACGCCGCTAATAGAAATACAACGGAGGGCACACATGGCATGTAAAGAATGTTCATTCACAAATAAATCAGATGGTATACAGAATTAAACCAACATTCACCAAAATCTGCTCAAATGTATAGGCTCAGTCTCTGAAACACAAATAAGAAATGCAAAATCAGGTCTCTGTTTTAGTTTAGCAACTATATATTTGTTCTTCAATGAAAGTAAATGTTCAATTCAGTTCAGTTCCAAAATAGGATTGATCTTAAAGGTTCAGTTGCACAGTCCAGTATAATATTCCAAAGGAAAATAGTCCACAGAGCAAAACCCTTAAAATATATAAGTAAGTCTTAGAAATAGCCTTCCAAACTGGGAAAAAATCTATTTGAATGCCCATCCAACTGGTGATTACTAGTGGGACGCTCATCTATCATCCCTGAGCTCCAACTTCTCCCAAATGCTGACCTCTGATGTCACCTACTAAGGAAATTACCTCAATAACACAATTTTCGACCGTTAAATACAACAACAAAACATTATTTATAAAAAGCAATATATTAAAATGCTATAATTAAATTTTAATGTTTGTGCTTTTCTTATAACAAATTTCTGTGTTCTATTCATGTG
Source organism: Salvelinus alpinus (assembly GCF_045679555.1). Lineage (NCBI taxonomy): Eukaryota > Metazoa > Chordata > Actinopteri > Salmoniformes > Salmonidae > Salvelinus > Salvelinus alpinus. The sequence continues at coordinate 33,477,014 of NC_092094.1, read as the reverse complement.
CTGTTCTATAAACCAATAAATCAATTATGTGTTCATGTAATATGGTTGACTGTACAAATCCTCACTATCAGTAGCTGTAATTTGGCAGTACGCCCAGTCCTTGTTTTGAGAACGAACGAAAGATATCTCAGTTTCAAGGTCTCAGCTTAGAGAGAAGAAGCCTCGTGAGGTGTTGGTCTGTCACATGTTATGAAACAGTATTGGTCGGTCACATGAATGAAACAAAATGGTAATGATTAATGAATTATGCTAAATCATGCAAATATAACTTGTCTGTGTATAGCCGTATATAAGACAACTGCTGGGTCTGCCCAGGTAGAGCTCCTGATTGACAGGTGTACTATGGTGCATTGAGTTGGTTGAAACCTCTCCAGCACGCTGACAAATAAAGAACGATTAATTTAAGATTGACTTCGAGTGTCCCTGTGTAAGAATTTCCACGACAATTGTTTTTCAAAACTATAGTTTGTTTACAAGCATGATAGCTGTACTTTTAGTTTATGGTTGGCACAGCTTGTTGTGTCACACCCTGATCTTTTTCACCTGTCTTTGTGATTGTCTCTACCCACCTCCAGGTGTCTCCTGTTTTCCCCATTAGTCCCCGGTGTATTTATCCCTATTTCCTGTCTTTCTGTGCCAGTTTGTCTTGTTTTGCCAAGTCAACCAGCGGTTCTCCTAGCTCCTATTTTTCCAGTCTCTGTTTTTTCCTAGCCCTCCTGGTTTTGACCCTTGCCTGTCCTGACGCCGTATCCGCCCGCCTGACCACTCTGCCTGTCCTGACCTCTCGCCTGCCTATCGCCTGGTTCTGTTTGGACTCTGACCTGGTTTATGAACTCTCGCCTGTCCCCGACCTGCCTTTTGCCTACTCCTTTTGGTATGATAAATATCGGAGCTCAACCATCTGCCTCCTGTGACTGCATTTGTGTCTCGCCTTGTGCCCTTATATGTTGGCATTACCCAATCCGTGTTTCTCAACAAGTTCAAAGCACGTGAATGCATCCAACTGGTATTTGGGGCATCCAAGTGGTGGGGTGGTCTAAGACATTCCATCTCAGTGCTAGAGGCGTCCCTACACACAACCTGGTTCGAATCCAGACTGTATCACAACCGGCCGTGATTGGGAGTCCCATAGGGAGAGGCACAATTGGCCCAGCTTCATCTTATTAACACAGCATAAAACTATCAACAGTTTCCTAGTCCCAAACATTTCTCTGCATGCATTCAAAAATGGCTCCCCCCTTCCTGACACACCCTCTTCCTATATAAATGCTGCATTCATAACATCTTGTACATTTGTAAATATGAGCCTACAACTCTGAAAAATGTAAAAAAAATTAACTAGGCAAGTCAGTTAAGAACAAATTCTTATTTACAATGACAGCCTACCCCAGCCAAACCCAGGGACTCCCAATCATGGTCAGATGAGATGCAGCCTGGATTTGAATCAGGTACTGCAGTGATGCCTCTTGCATTGAGATGCAGTGTCTTAGACCACTGTGCCACTCAGGAGCTATGGCTGGAGTGGAATAGTATCAAATACATCAAACACATGGTTTCCATGTGTTTAATGCCATTCCATTTGTGCCGTTCCAGACATTATTATTAGCCGTCCTCCCCTCAGCAGCCTCCACTGGTGTTAGGGTACAGTCAGAACCAACGCTTTCTAAAGGGGATGCTTTTCCTGCAAAAGCATCTGAAGAAAATAGAGGATGGAAAACGAATAGCAACCTCTGGGACTCTGCATGCTTCCAGAATGAGTGACACAAGTGGTTGAAGCCAATATTCCTTAATGCAAAGTGACTCACTGCAGGCCAAAATTAGACAGACATGCCGCCATGTACCAGAGAAGATTGCAGACAGTGGTTGGAATGTTAGCTATGCAATTGTTTTGCATACATCTAATTCAGAGAGCGAGAGAGAAAGGCCCATCAATCCCATTTCCAATATGATCCCTGGCTACATTTCTTTTCATCATGTAAATAAACATAGTATTTACATCCCTTACTGCAGGTTTCAACCTGGTTTTCACATTTCAAAAACATTTACAGTAAATAGAGGGCTCAGTGTTAGTTAATTTGATGAATGCAGTTCATGGCTACAGTCATTGCCGGGTCAGATCTTTGGCTTTTCAGCTAGGGTATCTTCAAATAGCATTGACGCAAAGAAAAGCCATCCCGGTTCACTGGACTTATCTGGCCGGTATTTGGGAGCTTGCATCTATTCATTTCAGTCTGTGTTACATTTGCACAGTCCAGGAGTCTGTTATTGTAGCCTTTGGAGAAGCTGGCTCTGTCCACTGGTTAGGCGGAATCAGCTTGTTGAGCTTAGAGGTTGAGGATGGTAGACATCTGGAAGCAGCCTCCTCTTCATCTTCATCTCAGACACGATTGCCACACTTGTATGTAAAATAACATGTGTAGTGAATAGTTAGAAATGTACATGACCATCATCATGTCACACTATGATAATGCTCAAACCTCCGGCATCTTCATCCCACAACAGCGGTGCCGTCAGCCTAGCTCAGCTGCATGGCTCTTCACTAGGACAGTCTTTTTCTTGGGCTGCTTGGGTAAGAGAAACACAAACCTGTGTGCTGGAAAATATTTTTAGTGAATAGGTGAAGTTAGGGCTTGTGGTGCTCATTTGAATTTCCTGTCTTTTGCAGCTTTTGATTTAAGACTTGTTTTTTGGATAACAGAGAGAGAGTTAAGAGAGTGATAAGAGAGACAAACAGAGTGGGGAAGCACAGTTGACTTCCTCTGTCATTACTCACACCTGCAGTAGGATGCAATCTCCATAGCAACAAGACTTGGCAACATTGTGCAGAGCTGATATTTGAGGTTGTGATCTTTAACACCCTCTTTCTCTCCTTTTTACTGCAGAGTTACTTGGAAATGCAGTGCCTTTTTTCCAGCTTTCCTGTCCTTGTGTTAGAGTAACAATACCACTAGGAAAGTAGATAATGTAAGGCTTTGAGAAGGCAAGCTGTTCATAACTGAACAAATACGAGTAAGCCTTTGTAGAATGATTTCTTGGGCTATAGGTTGCTGTGAATTTTCTCCAAGCACCTGCAATCCAAGGTGATTGAGCAAACCTTTTTTTTAACTGAGTATAGAGAACAGCAAAGCAGCCAACAAAAGAATACTAAATGAAAGCTATAGTAAGACATGCAAACATGTCCTGCAAATAATTTTTATGAAGTCCACATACAGTACGATGTTTTAAAATCCATTTAATCAGAGCCTGATGTGGTCTTAGCTCCAGCAAAGGGTCTCAGATCACATGGTGTAGGCAAACCCCTCCAGGAAACCACCATTTGTGGCAGTCTGTCATGTTGCGGGCCAAGTCAGCTGCATTTTATAGGAAGTGCAGCCTCATCATATGCGTTAATAATGAGCCTGATGACCACACAGTTAGAAGTCTCAGCCATGGTTTACATCAGGTTGCCATCTAGTGGATACAGAAGAGGGGCAAAGCTTTCCAAAAGTAAAGATGGTTGAAATTCATATTCACAGTCACAGGAAAAACACTTAAATGAAAAAAAAATCTAAAATTTTCCAGTTGTGAAATTATGTAATGTTTAGAATCACACGTGTCAATCAGAGGATGCTGGTTGGTGGAGCTATAGGAGGGCGGGCTTATTGTATGAAATGACGTAAATGGAACGGAGTCAAACGTGGTTTCCATATGTATCATGTGTTTGATACATTCCATTTCTTCCATTCCAGCCATTACAATGATCCCATCTTCCTATAGCTCCTCCCACCAGCCTCCTCTGGTGTCAATGTCACTACTCAACTGTGCATGTCATCATCATGCTAATGTGTCCATTCAGTAACATGACTGGTGTAGGAGGTACATGTCCTACACATTATGGAGAGACGATCCCCCGTGATGCTCTACAGACTACTTCACTGTGAATTCAATGGACACCACTTATAACTGCTGGCAGCAATTGTGACTCATTATAACCTCTAGTATATCAGCGCCACCTTGTCCAGAAGGGGTCAAAGAGACACACTGTGTATATGTGGTAACTATGATATTAACCTGGGAGAGCCCCAAGGATCAGTGGCCCCCCTCCTCTCCCCTCCATCCAAACACAGTTATCAGTAGACCCCCCCCAAGGTTTGTTGTCATTATGAGTAATTTGAGGTTGATGGTTTGTGACCAAGAATATAAGGAACTACTGTATGCTGGCACTCTCTGTCCGCTCTGTCTGTGTGCCTGTAACATTCTCCTTTTCATCTAATACACGTGGGGCCATGGGGCACGTACTCCCCTTTTCTTGATATTTGGGTAATTTGGGGTCTGGAACACAGTGTTGGTGGGCCTTTGAATCAGACATCTAACTTTCATTGATTGACAAAATAATGACACATATGCAATGAGAGAAGAACTAATTGATAGTAATAAACAGAGCATTCTTCACTGTATTCATCCAATGTGCCAAATAGTGTTTACTTTGTCACTGAATGGAGGATAATAGCTACTGAAATGTACTCCATACATCATTAAAGCCTCTTTATTTTACCTTCACACCCAAACCACATTCTACTCACTCTCTTAAGCAATTAAACACAGTGCACGTGTTACACACCATACATGCAGGGGCACTAATGTTGCATTGTGGGTAATACAGTATAATTCACTGGCAAAATGGAATCGATAATTAATTAATGTAATCCTAATAGAAATTATTTGCATGGAATTGACAGACACAGTACAGTTATAGTAAAGAGTGGTAATGAACTCCATTATTTCCATGTCACTTTTCTTTGATTGGGCCATTATACAGATGTAGGATCTTAATTTGATCACCCTTTTGCCGGAGAACTGTCCTGCAATGCAGGAAATGTAAAACTTATAGTGTAATTTACACTTTGAAATCTCAGACGAGATTTTCCCTTAAAAAAAGCAACCCCTGCAAAAATGTCCATTAATTATAATACACATAATAATGAACATTTCCTGTTGCTGCAGGATTATTTTCCTGCTGTAGCAAACTGGCTCAAATTCAGATATGTTATCAGTAACTACACATATTGATTGTTTTCATCAATGCCATGCATTTTACTTCTTAGAATGGGAGCGAACAGTATATAGGCCACATGATGGAAAATGGATAAAAGCACTATTGAATCAAACTGTCATAATTGATAAGGGTTTTTTCCTCATCTTCTCGTGGCCTCTTAAAATGCATATCATTGTAGGTTTTCTTTAACAGACACTTTGTTGTCATGGCCACTGTTTTCTTTTTAATGAAAAAAAGAGAAAGAAAACACATGATCTGTGTCCATAGCAACTGAGTGCATATCAGTGCTGCCAAAAATGGTTTAGGAAAAGGTCTTAAAGAGCAGTGTGATATGTTAGATGCATATGTGCATATGTGTCATTATTCTGTCAATCAATGAAAGTTAGATGCCTGATTCAAAGGCCCATAAACGATAAACGGCCCATGAGTGCCTTATGAGCCACACAAAGAAATAAGTAAAAAGCCTGTGAGACACAATGTCAGAGTCATGGCAAAATAGTTTAGATTGAACAATACCACACCAAAGGTCCTCACAGACTCATACAAGCTTTTACACGGTAACATTTTCACACTGGCTTTAACTAGCAAACCAAACACTTACATTATATATTGTAGCTACATTCTGTATATATAGTACAATACACTTATTTGCATGTTGTTGATTGCTTGTACGTTGATTTGGCAAACATTCCAAATTGATGAATGATTGCCTCAGACTCTTGTTAGAGCAGGGAAGGGGAAAATGGGCCCTTTCTCAAGAAAACAGGCCAAGACATCCTTAAGAAGCCTCTAATTCCCTTTTGAAATAATAGTCAATTGCTATAAATAGAAACCATCCATGATGCCCTCTACTGGAAGATACTTGAAATCACTGAAGTGCATGCTGCACAGCTGAGAATGAGGCTATGTAGGTTAAACAATTGAGGGGGATATACTGGGAAAATCATAAAGACAGAATATTTACTATATTTTATCTAGTGTTACAATTGACCTAGTCCTTTAAAGCAATTGTGTTCTTTCCTAAAAAATTGTTGACATGACACGATGCTATACCCTTACTTTTGCTTGCTCAGCATCTTTAATATGTTTCCTTCATTATGCTGTAAATTTGGGAACGTATATTGCTGTCTCCAAGACACCATCAAAGTGCCAGCAGCAACTTTAGGCCAGTATTGTTTGACTTTTGATTATTTTCTGCTATAGACGTACTGTAGATGTTTCAATTGTTTAACCACTTGGACAATCCCCACGGCCTCCAGAACCATACCCCAGCCACACTGCAAAATGTTTTGATCTTACCTAGTATATCTCTTACCATTAGAATACATTGACTTGACGTCTTACTAAGGTAAATTCTTACTTATTTTAAGAAAAAAATGCTTGATACAAGTGGGGTAAGATAAATTATCTTATTTTAGCCCTCATACTACCAACTGGGCTCATTTTGTCATTTAAAAAGAAATCCTAGCCCAAAGGCGGTTTATTCAATTCTTCCAATTTTCCATGACTTTGTCAATCAACTTGTTCTTAATAAATCTAAATAATTGTTTAGTGTTTCTGTATCAATAAAGTCATTTATGGTCATTTTGACCCCAGCCAAAAACACCTAATTCCGACTATAGTAATTTGATAGATAGAACCTTTGCTTGAATCTAGGTTTCTCTGGAGAAATAATAACAAGTTATCAATACCTCCAGAGGGTGGAGGGGGACTTGTATCAGATACACAGGTTATCTGCATGTACTCGCACAAGATTATACTTTTCTATACAACGTATTGTATGTCTGTGTACAAAACCCAAATTACCTTATTTTTTTCCATTTCAAAGTCTGCCAATGGTATAAATACTTGACAGCACTGCAATACAGACCTCAGATACACTCTGAATCTACACATAGCTGTACTGGTGTGTATTCTCCAAAAAGTAGTTATTCTACAGCAAATATAAAAAATCCTTTCTTTGAATCCAGGTTAATCTGGAGACATAATAGTAATTTATACATATCCTCAGAGGGTGGATGGGGACCTGTATCAGTGATTTTGACCAGATAGACAGATTGCCTGCAGATATGGAGCACCTTATGTACTCACCTATGGTTATAACTGTACAAAATCTTAATTACATTACGTATTGTATACGCTTATTTGCAGTCAAAAATGCTCATACAAGTCTGTCAGTCGTATGAATACTTGGTAGAACTGTAATGCGGATACCAGCGACCCTCTGCTACGTACTTCTCTATTGGTGTATATTCTCCCTAAAATAGTTATTCTACGGGAATTGTTAAATTAATACCAGAATTCCTATAATATCCTCCAATATTCTATATGTGCAACTTGTTATGGTATTTAGGTTGATATAACATTTGGTTTGAAGTGAGATTGAGGATTTGGGCATGCTTTTTGAAGCATCCCGCCATAGGCCCTACCACTCCCCTTGTTTCAGTAGCAGTGATGCTAATGCTGGATGTGGGTTAAGTAAATAAAGAAAACTAGGCCATATTTTTGGTCATTGTCTCTCAGGATCAATGGATGAATAATCTTTTGTCAATAAAATTAAGTATATTTCAAATTTTGGTGTACCACCCCTTTAAATGCCGGTTTTCCCACATAAATGCCAAAATTTATATTTAGTTCAAAATTCTAAAAACTAAATGATACTACAATCAAATGATGGTAAATCAGGTTTTTAGTGCTAATGTGGATTGTCCTTTGGAAAAAAGTTGCACATTATCTAAGGAAAACATTTATATTTTCACTTTACAGAATATGCAAATTAACTGTAATTTTGCTAAAATAACAGTCTCTTTTGGTATTTTATTTTATATTAGATAACATTATTTACATGTCTAACATAGTTTTGATAAGAATTAAGTTTATATTTTGGTGTGATTGTTGCTTTTTCCAATAGTTTCTTCTTAGGATCAAAATTACTCCAGCTTGGTAGTCCATGTATGTAAAATATGTTGGTAGTATGAGTGTTAATAAGACGTCTTACCAAGACAAGTTATCTTAGATCATTGGCAGATAATTTAGATTACTTTAACCTAAAAAATGCTCTCTCTCTCTCAGCTGCATTCTTCTTCAAATCTTTCTCTCTCTCTTAGGGCATCATTAGAGAGAATTACCTGGGCTCCCCAGGAAAGCCTGATCAAGCCTCCACTTGAATGAGCGCCTCTTCATTTGCAGACAAAAGAGTGGACTGAAAATCCCCCCTATCTAAAGACAATCATTTCTCAATTTATTCAACAATTAGAGAAAGTGAACTGGGAGTCAGAGGGGTCTATAGTGAGGTCTGTGTGTTGGTTGTTTCAGGCCCTTTCCCTGGGGCTTTTTCTCTGGAGGCCAGGCTGGCTGGCTGGCTGTTACCAGACAGCAGAGCACAGCTCAGGGGAAAAGGCTATTGGTTGTGGAGAGGTCATAATAGTCCTCTGGATAAGGCAGTGGAGCAGATAGTTACCTCTGGGGACTATCCCAGGTAACTTAAAATGTGCACAGGTAATGTCCACAGGTAACTTAAAAGGCATTTAGAAGATGAATTACATATAATATGTGTGATGCATTATTCATTGAAGACTATACACTTTTAAATAGGCATGTCAACAAATATTTACAATCACTGATTGGCAGTAATTCACAACATGACAGTGGTTTTACTTTCTGTCGGACCTCTGCAGCATATACTGCATCACTGCATCTCTCCAAAGGCAGTTGTCTTGTGTTGGGGGAGAAATTCTAGTTGTTACCCTGAAATGCTGCACTCAGTGGAATGTAAAGAATCATTGCTCACAGGCTTTTTCTATACTCTGGAAAGGTGTGCACTGACCCCTGCCCATACAATTGAACCCTTAGTGCTTTGGCATGCGTGAAGAGGAAGGGATTTCCATCCTCTTCAAAAAGGGGTGAGTGAAACGGCAGTGATACTTTCATGATCTAATCAAACCATATATTTAGTCTAGTTTATAACTAAAATGAGGACATACTGCACATTCCCATGTCTAAGTGGACTTTAAGTAGCTGTATGTAACACATAAAGATGAACATAAAAAGGAATCCAATCCAACGTTTTCCTCTGTGTAGTATTACTTTTTATAAACTGGGTGGTTCGAGCTCTGAATGCTGATTGGCTGAAAACCGTGGTATACAGTGGGGGGAACAAGTATTTGATACACTGCCGATTTCGCAGGTTTTCCTACTTACAAAGCATGTAGAGGTCTGTAATTTTTATGATAGGTACACTTCAACTGTGAGAGACGGAATCTAAAACAAAAATCCAGAAAATCACATTGTATGATTTTTAAGTAATTAATTTGCATTTTATTGCATGACATAATTATTTGATCACCTACCAACCAGTAAGAATTACGGCTCTCACAGACCTGTTAGTTTTTCTTTTAGAAGCCCTCCTGTTCTCCACTCATTACCTGTATTAACTGCACCTGTTTGAACTCGTTACCTGTATAAAAGACACCTGTCCACACACTCAATCAAACAGTCTCCAACCTCTCCACAATGGCCAAGACCAGCGAGCTGTGTAAGGACATCAGGGATAGAATTGTAGACCTGCACAAGGCTGGGATGGGCTACAGGACAATAGGCAAGCAGCTTGGTGAGAAGGCAACAACGGTTGGCGCAATTATTAGAAAATGGAAGAAGTTCAAGATGACGGTCAATCACCCTCGGTCTGGGGCTCCATGCAAGATCTCACCTCGTGGGGCATCAATGATCATGAGGAAGGTGAGGGATCAGCCCAGAACTACACGGCAGGACCTGGTCAATGACCTGAAGAGAGCTGGGACCACAGTCTCAAAGAAAACCATTAGTAACACACTACGCCGTCATGGATTAAAATCCTGCAGCGCACGCAAGGTCCCCCTGCTCAAGCCAGCGCATGACCAGGTCCGTCTGAAGTTTGCCAATGACCATCTGGATGATCCAGAGGAGGAATGGGAGAAGGTCATGTGGTCTGATGAGACAAAAATAGAGCTTTTTGGTCTAAACTCCACTCGTCGTGTTTGGAGGAAGAAGAAGGATGAGTACAACCCCAAGAACACAATCCCAACCGTGAAGCATGGAGGTGGAAACATCATTCTTTGGGGATGCTTTTCTGCAAAGGGGACAGGACGACTGCACCGTATTGAGGGGAGGATTGATGGGGCCATGTATCGCGAGATCTTGGCCAACAACCTCATTCCCTCAGTAAGAGCATTGAAGATGGGTCGTGGCTGGGTCTTCCAGCATGACAACGACCTGAAACACACAGCCAGGGCAACTAAGGAGTGGCTCCGTAAGAAGCATCTCAAGGTGCTGGAGTGGCCTAGACAGTCTCCAGACCTGAACCCAATAGAAAATCTTTGGAGGGAGCTGAAAGTCCGTATTGCCCAGCGACAGCCCCGAAACCTGAAGGATCTGGAGAAGGTCTGTATGGAGGAGTGGGCCAAAATCCCTCCTGCAGTGTGTGCAAACCTGGTCAAGAACTACAGGAAATGTATGATCTCTGTAATTGCAAACAAAGGTTTCTCTACCAAATATTAAGTTCTGCTTTTCTGATGTATCAAATACTTATGTCATGCAATAAAATGCTAATTAATTATTTAAAAATCATACAATTTGATTTTCTGGATTTTTGTTTTAGATTCCGTCTCTCACAGTTGAAGTGTACCTATGATAAAAATTACAGACCTCTACATGCTTCGTAAGTAGGAAAACCTGCAAAATCGACAGTGTATCAAATACTTGTTCTCCCCACTGTATCAGACCATATACCATGGGTATGACAAACATTTATTTTTACTAATTACGTTGGTAACCAGTTTATAATAGCAATAAGGCACCTCAGGGGTTTGTGATATATGGCCAATACACCACGGCTAAGGGCTGTGTCCTAGCACTCTGCGTTACGTCGTGCCTAAGAACAGTCCTTAGCTATTGTATTTTGCCCATATATTGGCCATATATTGGCTGTATATTGGCCATAAACCACACACCCTTGGGCCTTATTGCTTAAATTTACCACTACCTTTCTAAATTGTCTGAAATGAAGGGATGATAATCGAAGGCAAAGTTGTTCTTCAGCCACTAGTTAAACGGCAACTCCACCACTTTTCAACCTCATTTTCATTATCTCCAGCACAATAACAGTGTCATGATGTGTGAAAACGGCACATTTCTATGTTTTGTAGAAAAAAATATAAAGTTCAAAAGTTCTACACGATGACATCATCAAAAGTTAAGACATTTTAAAAACAGTGATTTCCTAACACTATGAAATTCGAGCTGACATGGGGAGCAAGAAAATACCCTCCTTGCAGGTTTTGAAAATCCCAGTTTTTCTTACATTTAATCCTACCGTGTGATGTAACAGAGAAACATTTTATTTGGACCTTTCTTCCTATCTTTTAAACCACAGACCACAGACATGCGCAATTTCCACATATGTAGACACTGGTTTGATGCTGGAGGTAATAAATATGAGGTTGAAAAGTGACAGAATTTCCCTTTAAGGCTACATGAAGGGTTCTCTCTATCTGATGTGCTCATGACTGTAGCTAGATGCGTTTGATAATGAGTTACAGTGATCAGGGAGTCATACAACGCCCTGACCCCTTACATTGCACTACCCTTATCAGTCATACAAATTAAAACAATAATGCTCTGTTTCTAGATAAAAGGAAAAAGGAGACTATAATCAATAAATAGGAGTGGATAGGGTAGCAGATCCCCTATCTGTGTGTGCGTGTGTGTTTGCGTGTGTGTGTGTGTGTATGTGTGTGTGTGTGTGTGTGTGTGTGTGTGTGTGTGTGTGTGTGTGTGTGTGTGTGCGTGTGTGTGTGTAGACCCCCTAACCCCTGTGTCCAGTGTGTGGACTGAGAACTCAGTGGTGCTGACGGTGGGAATGCAGCCTGGCTAATCCCAGTGGAGAGCGCTGCACTGCAGAGGAGATGCTTTAGCAGATCTCCCCTCATCCGTGTGAGTGCCGCTGGCGGCTGGTGTGGAGAAGAAATCCGCTACTGGATAAAGAGTGAGCCAGCCATGTTGATTTAGCTGAGGATTTTCACACAGAGTGGAGGAACTCAGCTAAGATAACCAGCAACAAAGCATACAGAGACGGCTGCTGTCCTTCCTCTGACAATTGCAGGCTAAGGCTTCACTAGATATCAGGGGACAAATCGCCAGACAAGGCAGAAGGGTTCAGAGTGGCTCTGGCACACCCTTAGCTAGTTTCAATATGTTATTAAAGAGTTTCCATCATGTTTTATACAACTATTCCAAAACAATGTAGTTACAGTGAGCTCCAAGAGTATTGGGACAGTAACACATTTATTGTTTTGCCACTGTACTCCAGCACTTTAAGTTTTAAATGATACTGTGGAGGTAAAAGTGCAGACTGTCGGCTTTCATTTGAGGGCATTTTCATCTATATCGGGTGAACCTTTTAGAAATTACAGCACTTTTTGAATATCCCCCCATTTTAGGGGACCAAAAGAATAAGGACAAATTCACATATGTTTATTAAAGTAGTAAAAGTATTTTGTCCCATATTCCTAGCACGCAATGACTATATTAAGCTTGCAACGCTACAAATTTGTTGGATGCATTTGCTGTTTGTTTTGGTTGTGTTTCAGATTATTTTGTGCCCAATAGAAATGAATGGTTATCACGACTCAGGATATGACCCAGATGCAGACACAGGAGGAGGATAGTTTGATTCCCAGAATATTTAATATGACAAAGGGGCAGGCAAAAGGCAGGTTGAGGGCATGCAGAGGTTTGTAAATCAGTCAGGCAGGTACAGGATGGCAGGCAGGCACAGGATGACAGGCAGGCTCAGGGTCAAGACAGGCAGAAAGGTCAGAACCGGGAAGATTAGAAAACTAAAACTGGAGAACAGTGGAAATGGGAAACATACTGGTAAGACCTGACAAAACAAGTTGAACTGGCAAAAGACAAACAGAAAATGCAGGTTTAAATAAACAGGGGATAATGGGAACAAGAGACAAATGGCTATGAGACAGAGGTTTAATCCTAGACACATAAAAAGTGGAATGTATACGGAGGGTGAAGACAAACAGCAGTGGGGCTAAGGATTTTAGAGATGGGGAAAGTGTCAACAAAGCGGGGGGAAAGTTTTAGGGATTCCACCCGGAGGGGCAGATCCTGAGTGGAAAGCCATACCCTCTGTCCGAGACGATAGCGGGGAGCAGGGGTACGGTGGCAGTCTTGAGAAGAGCAGACCAGGCTACGGTGAAAGCGGAGGACAAACAACTGGGCAGAGGGAATGCTGACTTCTTCCTCTTGTTCAGGGAAGAGTGGGGGCTGATAACCCAAGGAACACTCGAAGGGTGAGAGACCAGTGGCCGAGCAGGGAAGCGTGTTGCGGGCGTATTCCACCCACACAAGTTGCTGGCTCCAGGTGGTGGGGTTGGCGGAGACGAGGCAACGAAGAGCTGTCTCCAGGTCCTGATTGTCTCGCTCCGACTGGCCGTTAGACTGGGGATGAAATCCATAGGACAACCCAATGAGGGTGCAGAACGCCTTCCAGAACCGCGACGAGAACTGAGGACCGCGATTGGAGACCATGTAAACCGGAAGTCCATGGATCCGGATGACGTGCTGCACCATGAGCTGATTCGTCTCCTTGGCAGAGGGTGACTTGAGAAGGGGAATGAAATAGGTGGCCTTGGAAAACCTATCCACCACAGTAAGGATAGCAGTGTTGCCATTTGACGGAGGGAGACCAGTGACAGAGTCCAGGGATATTTGAGACCAGGGCGGTGAGGAACAGGGAGTGGTTGAAGGAGGACAGTCGGAGCTTTTTGCAGAGTCTTATTCTATGCACCAGGCTCTCTATACCCCAGATGACTGTAGCCGCTAGACAGGAGATAGGGAGGATGGTCTCGGGGTCAGACGTGTAGCAACGGGGCTATACAGGCGTGAGTATGCGTCAGGCATTCTTGAACCCAGGGCGGTAGGAGATAGTAAAATTGAACCGAGTGAATAACAGGGCCCATCGAGCCTGCCTTGAGTTGAGGCGCTTAGCGGTATGGAGATATTCCAGGTTCTTATGGTCAGTCCACACTAAGAATGGATGTTCCTCCCCCTCTAACCAGTGCCTTCACTCCTCCAACTCCATCTTGACCGGGAGAATTTCTCAATTTCCCACGTCATAGTTCCTCTCAGCAGGGTTAAGACGATGGACAGAACGCTGGGACAGAACGCTGGGACAGAACGGCCCCCACTCCGACGTCCGAGGTGTCAACGTCCACCACGATCTGACAGGACGGGTCCGGATGGATTAAGACGAGAGCTAGGCCTCCTGAGTGGCGCAGTGGTCTAAGGCACTGCATCGCAGTTGCTAGCTGTGTCACTAGAAATCCTGGTTCGAGTTCAGGCTCTGTCACAGCCGGTCGCAACGGGGAGACCCATGGGGTGGCGCACAATTGGCCCAGCGTCATCCAGGTTAGGAGAGGGTTTAACTGGCAGGGATGTCCTTGTCCCATCGCGCTTTAGCGACTCCTGTAGCGGGCCCGGGCGCAATGCACGCTGACACGGTCACCAGGTGTACGGTGTTTCCTCCGAAACATTGGTGTGTCTGGGTTAAGCGGGCATTGTGTCAAGAATCAAATCAAATCAAATCAAATTTTATTAGTCACATACACATGGTTAGCAGATGTGAGTGAGTGTAGCGAAATGCTTGTGCTTCTAGTTCCGACAATGCAGTAATAACCAACAAGTAATCTAACCTAACAATTCCACAACTACTACCTTATACACACACACAAGTGTAAAGGGATAAAGAATATGTACATAAAGATATATGAATGAGTGGTGGTACAGAACGGCATGGCAAGATGCAGTAGATGGTATAGAGTACGGTATATACATATGAGATGAGTACTGTAGGGTATGTAAACATAAAGTGGCATAGTTTAAAGTGGCTAGTGGTACATGTATTGCATAAAGATGGCAAGATGCAGTAGATGATATAGAGTACAGTATATACATATGAGATGGGTAATGTAGGGTATGTAAACATTATATTAAGTGGCATTGTTTAAAGTGGCTAGTGGTACATTTTTACATAATTTCCATCAATTCCCATTTTTAAAGTGGCTGGAGTTGAGTCAGTATGTTGGCAGCGGCCGCTAAATGTTAGTGGTGGCTGTTTAACAGTCTGATGGCCTTGAGATAGAAGCTGTTTTTCAGTCTCTCGGTCCCTGCTTTGATGCACCTGTACTGACCTCGCCTTCTGGATGATAGCGGGGTGAACAGGCAGTGGCTTGGGTGGTTGTTGTCCTTGATGATCTTTATGGCCTTCCTGTGACATCGGGTGGTGTAGGTGTCCTGGAGGGCAGGTAGTTTGCCCCCGGTGGTGCGTTCTGCAGACCTCACTACCCTCTGGAGAGCCTTACGGTTGTGGGCGGAGCAGTTGCCGTACCAGGCGGTGATACAGCCCGACAGGATGCTCTCGATTGTGCATCTGTAGAAGTTTGTGAGTGCTTTTGGTGACAAGCCGAATTTCTTCAGCCTCCTGAGGTTGAAGAGGCGCTGCTGCGCCTTCTTCACAACGCTGTCTGTGTGGGTGGACCAATTCAGTTTGTCCGTGATGTGTACACCGAGGAACTTAAAACTTTCCACCTTCTCCACTACTGACCCGTCGATGTGGATAGGGGGGTGCTCCCTCTGCTGTTTCCTGAAGTCCACAATCATCTCCTTTGTTTTGTTGACGTTGAGTGTGAGGTTATTTTCCTGACACCACACTCCGAGGGCCCTCACCTCCTCCCTGTAGGCCGTCTCGTCGTTGTTGGTAATCAAGCCTACCACTGTAGTGTCATCCGCAAACTTGATGATTGAGTTGGAGGCGTGCATGGCCACGCAGTCGTGGGTGAACAGGGAGTACAGGAGAGGGCTCAGAACGCACCCTTGTGGGGCCCCAGTGTTGAGGATCAGCGGGGTGGAGATGTTGTTACCTACCCTCACCACCTGGGGGCGGCCCGTCAGGAAGTCCAGGACCCAGTTGCACAGGGCGGGGTCGAGACCCAGGGTCTCGAGCTTGATGACGAGTTTGGAGGGTACTATGGTGTTAAATGCTGAGCTGTAATCGATGAACAGCATTCTCACATGGGTATTCCTCTTGTCCAGATGGGTTAGGGCAGTGTGCAGTGTGGTTGCGATTGCGTCGTCTGTGGACCTATTGGGTCGGTAAGCAAATTGGAGTGGGTCTAGGGTGTCCGGTAGGGTGGAGGTGATATGGTCCTTGACTAGTCTCTCAAAGCACTTCATGATGACGGAAGTGAGTGCTACGGGGCGGTAGTCGTTTAGCTCAGTTACCTTAGCTTTCTTGGGAACAGGAACAATGGTGGCCCTCTTGAAGCATGTGGGAACAGCAGACTGGGATAAGGATTGATTGAATATGTCCGTAAACACACCAGCCAGCTGGTCTGCGCATGCTCTGAGGACGCGGCTGGGAATGCCGTCTGGGCCTGCAGCCTTGCGAGGGTTAACACGTTTAAATGTTTTACTCACCTCGGCTGCAGTGAAGGAGAGCCCGCAGGTTTTGGTAGGGGGCCGTGTCAGTGGCACTGTATTGTCCTCAAAGCGGGCAAAAAAGTTGTTTAGCCTGTCTGGGAGCAAGACATCCTGGTCCGCGACGGGGCTGGTTTTCTTTTTGTAATCCGTGATTGACTGTAGACCCTGCCACATACCTCTTGTGTCTGAGCTGTTGAATTGCGACTCGATTTTGTCTCTGTACTGGGACTTAGCCTGTTTGATTGCCTTGCGGAGAGAATAGCTACACTGTTTGTATTCGGTCATGCTTCCGGTCACCTTGCCCTGGTTAAAAGCAGTGGTTCGCGCTTTCAGTTTCACGCGAATGCTGCCGTCAATCCACGGTTTCTGGTTTGGGAATGTTTTAATCGTTGCTGTGGGTACGACATCGTCAATGCACTTCCTAATGAACTCGCTCACCGAATCAGCATATTCGTCAATATTGTTGTTGGACGCAATGCGGAACATATTCCAATCCGCGTGATCGAAGCAGTCTTGAAGCGTGGATTCAGATTGGTCGGACCAGCGTTGAACAGACCTGAGCGCGGGAGCTTGTTGTTTTAGTTTCTGTTTGTAGGCTGGAATCAACAAAATGGAGTCGTGGTCAGCTTTTCCGAAAGGGGGGCGGGGGAGGGCCTTATATGCGTCGCGGAAATTAGTATAACAATGATCTAGGGTTTTTCCAGCCCTGGTAGCACAATCGATATGCTGATAGAATTTAGGGAGTTTTGTTTTTAGATTAGCCTTGTTAAAATCCCCAGCTACGATGAATGCAGCCTCAGGGTGTGTGGTTTCCAGTTTACAAAGAGTCAGATAAAGTTCGTTCAGGGCCATCGATGTGTCTGCTTGGGGGGGAATATATACGGCTGTGATTATGATTGAAGAGAATTCCCTTGGTAGATAATGCGGTCGACATTTGATTGTGAGGAGTTCTAGATCAGGTGAACAGAATGACTTGAGTTCCTGTGTGTTGTTATGATGATCACACCACGTCTCGTTAATCATAAGGCATACCCCCCCGCCCCTCTTCTTACCAGAAAGATGTTTGTTTCTGTCGGCGCGATGCATGAAGAAACCAGCTGGCTGCACCGACTCCGTTAGCGTCTCTTGAGTTAGCCATGTTTCCGTGAAGCAGAGCACGTTGCAATCCCTGATGTCTCTCTGGAATGCTACCCGTGCTCGGATTTCATCAACCTTATTGTCAAGAGACTGGACATTGGCGAGTAGTATGCTAGGGAGTGGAGCGCGATGTGCCCGTCTCCGAAGCCTGACCACGAGACCGCCTCGTTTGCCCCTTTTACGGCGTCGCACAGGGTCGCCGGCTGGGATCAGATCCATTGTATTGGGTGGAAGGCAAAACACTGGATCCGTTTCGGGAAAGTCATATTCCTGGTAGGAACGATGATGAGTTGACGTTAATCGTATATTCAGTAGTTCCTCCCGACTGTATGTAATGAAACCTAAGATTACCTGGGGTACCGATGTAAGAAATAACACATAAAAAAACAAAATACTGCATATTTTCCAAGGAACGCGAAGCGAGGCGGCCATCTCTTTTCGGCGCCGGAAGTAGTACAGCGTGGCTTGGTTGGGTCGTGTTTTGGAGGATGCATGGCTCTCGACCTTCGCCTCTCCCGAGTCAATACAGGAGTTGCAGCGATGAGACAAGACTGTAACTACCAATTGGATACCATGGAAAAGGGGTAAAAAAAGAAAAAAAGATGGGGGCTGGAGTGAATCGACGCTTGAGGTCCCGAGAACGCCCGGTCAGCTGCTGGAGACCACGTGAACGGAACCTTGGGAGAGGTGAGTGCTAAGAGGCGGGAAGCCAGGGTGCTGTAGCCCCGGATGAAACGGCGGTAGAAATTAGCAGACCCCAGGAAACATTGCAGCTGCACTCTGGATGTGGGTTGAGGCCAATCCACCACCGCTCTCACCTTGTCAGAATCCATCTGAATATTTCCTGCAGCGATGACGTATCCTCGGAAAGAGATGGTGTAGCGATGGAACTCGCATTTCTCCACTTTAACAAAAAGATGGTTCTCCAGGAGAAGCTAAAGGACCTGTTGGACGTAGAGGACGTGCTCTTGAGCTGAACGGGAAAAAACAAGGATGTTGTCAAGGTAGACAAACACGAACCAGTTCAACATGTCACCGAGCACATCGTTGAACATTGCGGGTGCATTGGTCAGTCCGAATGGCATAAAATTGTACTCATAGTGCCCGTTAGCCATGTTAAAGGCTGTCTTCCATTCGTCTCCTTCCCGTATCTGAACAATATGGTAGGCGTTCCGAAGGTCCAACTTCGAGAAGATCTTCGCCCCCTGGAGAGGCTCAAAAGTGTTAGAGGGTAACCGTGATGTCATTCAGGCCCGGATAGTCAATACACAGGTGCAGAGTTTTGTCCTTCTTCTCCACAAAGAAGAACCCAGCGCCGGTGGCAAGAAAGTTCTCAATGTACCTTTCCATAGTCTTGGTCTCCGGACCCATCAGGGAATAAAGCCGCCCCCGAGGCGGTGTAGTTCCTGGGAGAAAGTTGATAGCACAGTCGTAGGGTCGATGCGGAGGGAGAGAAGTAGCACGGGCCTTGTTGAAAACCTCCCAGAGGTCCTGGCACTCGGTGGGAATGGTGGAGAGAGCCAAAGCTTCTCCCAAGCCCACAAGAAGACATCCCGGGGCAGGTTGCGCCGACTTCAGACAATGCACAAAGCAGAACGGGCTCCAACCCAGGATAGAACCAGTAGCCCAGTCGATCAGGGGGGAGTGCCTCTGAAGCCACGAAATCCCCAAAACCACAGAGATTTAATGAGCAGGAACTGCATCGACTCACTGTGATTACTTGACACTCGCAGGTTAATAGGAACCATATTGTGAGTGACTCTGCCAATAGAGCGCCCATCCAGAGCTCTGACGTCCATGGGAATGGAGAAAGGTTGTGTGGAGATTCCCAGCTCTGACACCAGGGTAGCGTCCATAATGCTCTCGTCGGCCCCAGAGTCAATGAGCACCTGGAGAGATTTGGACTGATCACCCCACAACAGGATGGCATGGAGAGGGGTACGAGTAATGGAGGATTGGAAACTCGCTGTACGTCTCACCAGCGTACTCGTACCTACTGATGAGTCTGATCTTTTAATGGACAGGTAGATATGTCATGTCCTGTAGTTCCACAATACAGACAGCTCTTGGTGCTCAGTCTGCGTAAGCGTTCAGCAGGAGACAATCTAGCCCTGCCCAGTTGCATGGGCTCCGGAGAAGGTGAGTCGACAGCCCTCTGTGATTCCCGAGGGAACTCAGGTGACATCGCATTCCGGGATTCCTCTGAGGCAAGGTAGGAGCCGTAGACGAGCGAGTGTGACCGGGAACAGACCTCCTATGTTCTCGCAGCCGCCCATCGATCCATATGTTCAAAGCTATGAGAGAGTCGAGGTCCATAGGAAGCTACCGGGCTGCGAGCTCGTCTTTAACCACGTCCGATAATCCATGAAGGAGCGTGTCAAACAGAGACTCGGGTTCAGGACAGGCAGAAAGGTCAGAACTGGGAAGACTAGAAAACAAAAACTTGAGAACAGGATAATCGGAAAACATGCTGGTAAGACCTGACAAAACAAGACGAACTGGCAACAGACAAACAGAAAATGCAGGTATAAATACACAGGAGATAATGGGGAAAAATGGGAGACACCTGTTGGGGGGTGGAGACAAGCACAAGACAGGTGAAATAGATAAGGGTGCGACAATGATAAATAATGTATTGTGTCATTTTGGAGTCACTTTTATTGTAAATAAGAATAAAATATGTTTCTAAACACTTCTACATTAATGTTGAGCTAATTTGGTCCCCTAAAATGGGGGGACTATGTACAAAAAGTGTTGTAATTTCTTTTGATGAAAATACCCTCAAATTAACCTCATAGTCATTGTATCACTTCAAATCCAAAGTGCTGTAGTACAGAGCCTAAACAACAACAAAATGTGTCACTCTGCCAATACTTTCAGAGCTCACAGAACACTTTCCTAATATTGAGTTGCACCCCCTTTTGCCCTCAGAACAGCCTCAATTCGTCAGGGCATGGACTCCACAAGTAGTTAGGTGGCAGGTAGCCTAGTGGTTAGAGCGTTGGACTAGTCATCGAAAGGTTGCAAGATCAAATCCCTGAGCTGACAAGGTAAAAAAATCTGCCATTTTGCCCCTGAACAAGGCAGTTAACCCACTGTTCCATTCCCATTTCAAAGGCACTTAAATATTTTATTTTGACCATTCACGCTCTGAATGGCACATATACACAATCCATGTCTCAATTGTCTCAAGGCTTAAAAATTATTATTTAACTACACCCTACACTGATTGAAGTGGATTTAACAAGTGACATCCATAAGGGATCATTGCTTTCACCTGGATTCACCTGGCCAGTCTATGTCATGGAAAGAGCACGTGTTCCCAATGTTTTGTACAGTCATTGTACATACATTCACAATTATGTTTGTTTGTGTCCACCAACCTGAGGAAGTCATATCTTGTCTGATGTATTCCACATTGAACCCTGGTAATAATGTGACCCATGGGATAGCTTGCGGGGCATTAATGATACAAATACATTTTGAGAGTAAAGAATACCCCCCCTACTGTTTTGATATTAGCCCTGTATTTACTGCTTTTACCTTTTGTCTCTCAAACAATGTAAATGCATGGATGCATTTTGTTATCTACTCTACGTCATTCATTACATTAATAGCAACTCAATCATTCACCACTATCAACACAGAGTTCATACAAATTATGCTATAGGAAAGACTCATTTTGTATGAGGAGCACACCATTCCATGGTAATATAACATTGACAACAGGCCTTTAAGCACTGCTTGGGCCCCTGCTTTGTGAAAGCAAAATAAATGTAAAATAAGTGCACCGTTGTGCATTGATAGAATAGTCATGATATCCTATTTAGCCAACTGTCAATGCACATTTTCCTACATATTAAATCATTTTGCAACATCCATGTTCAAACAGGTAAGCCCTTACACAATCAGTTTGCTGTCTAGTGAAGCAGAGCGGAGGGAGAGTTGACAGGTAGTGTGTATTGGAATGCACAGCTGAGCCACACCTGTGGGAATCATCTCAAGCCATTCCTGGGACCTGGCCAAGCCCCTTTTACCCCATTGGCCAATCTCCCAGTGACAGACAAACAGAGATCAGTGACTGCAGATATATTGAGGCCTGACTGAGAGCCAATAGGAGAGAGCATAGCACCAGGAGTTAGGTGGGGTCATGGTGAAATAAAACTCTTCACTGTGGGGTTTCCTAAAGTTGCTCTGCCTTTGGGATGTGGATGAGTACTTAGTGGATACGTCCATGACTGGTCAAGACCACAAAGAGTTTCCTCTTACAGACTTAATACTAATATAGATGATTGCCTTCTGGAGAATTGTCAATGGTGAAACTCTCATGAACGACGGCTTCACTCTCTCTACAACTACTTTCCAGCTGTTTGTCAGAGCTGGCTGGATGTCCTGGACCTGACCTGAATGGCCACCACTGTGAAGGTGATGTGAAGACAAAGAGTGGTAAAACTGAGTGTGTGAGATATCCAAAGAGGTTAAGGTCAGATGTGTTTTGGGTTGCATATTGGATGTGTTCTCAGTACAGTATCTTTCTCCATTGCAAAATGTGTTGTTAGACTGTAATGTTGTCGACCACATCTCCTTATCACTTTTCCAGCCCAGCTATCTATTCTGTATCCGTTGGACGGAGAACTGATAAGGGCATGTGTCTGACACTTTCCGCCAATGATAGAGAGAGAGCTGGACAATATGGTACCACAACGGAAAACTCTCTCCTGTCCAGCAGCAGCTTTACTACACTACCTGTATCTCTAACTGGGTCATCTGGGCAACGGAAGTTATGTCTACTCCAGTTTCAACGTGCTTCAACCTATTCATAACACTTGTTTGCTTATTTTTCTCAGAAAACTCATAATAATTTTGTCAGAAAAAAAATCCTGGAAGCAATTCTCTGAATGGATGTATTTTGTGTATCCCTTCTTTTCTCTTGTTTGAAAAAACGTGTTGACTCATACTAGCATTGACAGCAACTTCATTCTATATAGAGGTAAGTCTTCTATCACTATGCTTTACAAAGTCAATAACAATCCAAGTCCTCCAGCCACATGAAAGTTGAAGATTAGCTAGGATAAACATAAAACAGATGCACAATCTGGTATCTGAATGAGCAAATTAGCCATCTTTACTAATCTTAACCTTTTATGTGTCTGGAGGACGTGGATTGTTATTGTATATTGTCTTATATGATCACATAATCATTGCTGATACATAATTATAAACATGATAAACGTGAGTAAAGGTGCCTAATTTGCTCATTCAGAAACCAGATTGTGCATCTGTTTTATATTGTAATGTAATCCAGAAGGCTGGATTCAGCCTGTTGGATCCAGGCAGGACCTAGAGCTGGAGACAACATGGGCCTCTAATTCAAAGTTCACTGCATGAATAGATTGCCTGCCACACACAGGGGAGACTGAACTGGAGATGGGTCCTGTGAGAGAGAGAGCATTCCTGAGACTGTGGTGGCAGGCATTATTTCAGAGCAGCAGCGCAGACAATCTGGTTTGGCATACATAAAGGCCCCAGGGCACACATGAAAGGGTTTTCTCAAAAACCCAAAGCACCCTTCAAATCATGGTGTCAAGGTTGATGTAATATTTCAATGATGCATGAGCGTCATGATGTCGAAACAAATTAATAAAAGATGACAAGATGCTATGTAGTTTTCAGGTAAACATGATAGATATCCTGCTGAAAATGATGACAATAAAAACCTAATTGCTGTGTTTGTTTACTCCTTAATCTCTGTGTAAATATATAAACTGTGTGAATCAAAATGTACTGTAATTTGATACTACATTCAATTACACATTTTATATTTTAATCTCTGAATTTTTTTATTTAACCTTTATTTAACTAGGCAAGTCAGTTAAAAACACATTCTTACTTACAATGACAGCCTAGGAACAGTGGGTTAACTGCCTTGTTCAGGGGCAGAACCACAGATGTTTACCTTGTCAGCTCAGGGATTCAATCTAGTAACCTTTTGCTTACTGGCCCAATGCTCTAACCACTAGGCTACTGCCACCCCAAATCACCTGTAGCTATATTAGTTACAGCATCAATTTGTCAGTATCATGCAAACAGGTTGAATTGGCCAATGGCTGAATACACACACTATTGATATTAAATAAATGTTTATACAACACTTTCCAAAAACATATGCATTTTCTATTTAGATTTAGTGTGACAGATAAGAACAAAGAGCGGTTTTGTCCAGTACTAGACTGCAGCTACGTCTGTAAACACAAGAGGGTATTGTTCCACAACCTATATGGATTTTCCTTTCATTTTCAATGGGAGTCAAACAGGTACAGTACAAAGTGATACACGTGCAGTACATATAATAATAATACACTTACTACAACAATTATCCTTTAATGATAATGAATGCAGTCATTACATTACAATTTTTGTCACTTAGCAAACACTCTTATGCAGAGCGACTTACAGTTAGTGCGTTCATCTTAAGATAACTACGTGGGACAACCAACAATCCTTAATGAAGTAGCTTGGTAGAGTCAGAGCTGGAAAGTGTGTGTGTGTGGGGGGGGTCAAGTGCAACTGCTGGTTCAGGTTTTTTCATCTTAGATTAGCAATATGTAACATAATTATCAAGCATCTGAAACACACAAGGTCAGTCAATGCCACTAGGTGGACAGCTTTTTAGAAATAAACATTACTTCAAGCATTGTCAATTGTCAAGTGAAGGGTCTTTACCTGTGCAATTGCTGATTTCTTCCCTTGAGGGCCTAGGTAGGGCCAGGTATTAGAATTAAATTACATACGCCATACATCAGGACACATGCAGAAGGTATTATATAGCCTACTGATTTAAAAAAACACACAGTTGTCTTCACTGAAGAAGGATGAACTCCTTTTCAACTGCAAGGTTTTATCTTGTGGTTTTATTACAGGTAACTGACAAGATATTTCATAGAAAAACAAATGCACAGACCCTCAAAATACCATGGAAAATGGTCATGAAAGGGAGTTCTGTAATATTCACACCTGTACTCCAACATTATTGAAAACCTCATTACGCAACAGTCTTATACTGTTTTACAAAGCACCTGCTCACACAGGCCTACGCAATAAAAAGCATGATGTGAAAAAGAGATGCTTTAATTGGAACTGTCTGTACATCCTTTCTTATTTTTCCCATGGTAACCATGGGAACCATATCAAGAGGTGACAGTCTCCTAATTTAGAGTTTGATTTTGCTGCACATATTGCAATTGAAATGTTGCACCTGTGGAGAAAGGGTATTTATGAAAACAAACATGTGCACTCTGTTATGATTGCCCTAACAGATGTCTATCACAGTTTTTCAGGGTTGATACTTATCCAGGGGAGAGCATGGTGATCTTTATGTAAGTCTCCCTGAATGAATATGGTAATATCCTTTACCAGATGAGGTGATTAAGAACATCTGAAATATAGTCATCCAATTACAACAAAGTATACTTTTTAGGACTGCTATATGTACAGTATTGTTAGAGTAAAGAGTTGTTGTTGGATAGATGAAATTATAACCCCTCCAGTCTATTTAGTCTATATGATGCCGATTCCACTATATGGATCTGTCCATGGGCCAAATGATGAGAGATTTAGTAAGACAGTGAGGGGTGTCTACATTCAGACTAGACTGGACAGACGTTTGGTATTTTACGTAAATCTTTGCACCTCCAATAAGTAAGATATGTTATGTTTGATACATAGGAGGCTGTTGGGAGGAGCTATAGGAGGACGGGCTCATTATAATGGCTGAAATGGAGTAAATGGAACGGTATCAAACACATCGAACATATGGAAACCACGTTTGACTCCGTTTCATTATTCCATTCCAACCATTACAATGAGCCTGTGTTCCTATAGCTCCTTCCACCAGCCTCCTCTGGTTTGATATGGTTACTAACGACAGAAGGTTTCTTAAGACTGAAACGATTGAGAGAGGTTGTTCGGGGAGAATGTGGTGTTTACAGACAGACTAGCAATTTGAAAGTTGCGTGTTCGAGTTGCGTCGGGGACAACTGTAGCATTGTACTGTAGCTAACCCATCCCCTAACCCTTATTCTAATCTTAACCCAATTCACGGAACCTTTGTCGTTTTACTTCTCTTACCATTTTACGTAAATCATCCTAACCTTTGTCGTTACAACCCAACAAGCAACCTGGTATGAGAGAAAGACGTATAATACAAGACATATAATACTATACTTAAGCCAAGATGTATGATAAATGTATAATCCAATTCGTATGCTATTGTACAACCAGATAAGACTTATGATACTATACGTCCTCTAATTCATATTTTATTGTATGACCACTATTTGATTCATAATGTAACGTAACATAACATAATGTATCATACTAAATGGAGGAAAACAGATTTACATACCAAATCGTAGGAGGCCAAGTTGCTAAATTCTGAGGAGGCTGTGATATCATGTGGTGGATTTTGGAATGTAATCTGATAGGCCAGACAGCCACACCGTTCTCTCTTTAATTAGAGATGCAAGGATGAAAACCCATCACCATGACGACACAATGAAAAGATAAAGGAAAAAGGAAGATGGATGAGTGGATGTCTCTTGAAAGAACTATAAGGACACACCGCTTGGTATTATATCACATACATTTTTGGATGAGACAAATCTGTAAAATGCAGCCCCAAGTATTTCAGTTGACATTTCCATTGATTTGTGTTGACATAATCAGCCACAATCCCCTCCTCTGTTGATGCAGTTTGCATCTTGGAGTGAAATAATCTGCACCCAGTCTAAAATAGCTATAATTACAAGTGTAGGGTTTTAATTTGAACAGTTTCTCACAGCAGGAAAATAATCCTGCAGCAACAGGAAATGTGAATTATCGTGTGTATAATAATTAATGGACATTTTTTGTAGTAGTTGATACATTTTTAGTTAGGGCAAATAAATCAGAAATGTTTAAATTACTAACTTTAGAAGCTTTTTAAAACCTTTAATACACAACAAGTTTACATTTCCTGCTGTTCAGGAAATTCCCTTCAACAACAGGGTCATCAAATGAAGATCCTACATATGTAGCAATTATAATACAAAACACTGATGATAACATGATTAAAATCAAAGAAGTTCAAGGATGTGAAATAAACGTATTACGTTTAAGTATGAAAGAGAACAGAGAGAGAACAAGCACCTTAAATCGAATGGGTGAAACACCTCTCTATCCATATTAGCTAAGAGCAGACCACCCACTGGTGTTTGGAGCACCCCACCACCATCTGCTCCCATGGTAAGCGTTCAGCAGCCAGGGCGCCCACTCCTTCACACAGCACGCCACACCTAGCAGCAGGCTGCTCAGACCCTTATCATGCATCCTAATACCAACCACCACATTACAGGGCCTCTGGCTGAGACACTGATTCACTGGCTCCACTGAAGAGATCCCAGAACAGGTGCATCATGTGAAGGATCAGACCTGGGTGAAATACTACTTGTTTTCTTTCAGATACATAGGCTGCACTTGATTGAACTTGCCTGGAATAGTGGAATAGTCCTAAAAGTGAAAACCCTGCTCATCTGGCACTCAAGCGGCTGACTTAGTCAACCAGTCAGTGTAAAGTACTATTAGAACCCAGATCTGGTTCAGGGGTTATTGGCTTCACTAGCCACAAGATGTAGTTTGGGAGGGACTCTGTCAACTTACCAAAACATCTATTAAAGGACAGCTCTTCCACTTTTCAACCTCATATTCATTATCTCCAGCACCAAACTAATGTGTACACATGAGAAAATGGCACTTTTCCACGACTTGCAGAAAAAATACATAACGTAAAAAATGTCGACCAGATTTTTTTATTTTGAATTTCACCTTTATTTAACCAGGTAGGCCAGTTGAGAACAAGTTCTCATTTACAACTGCGACCTGGCAATGATAAAGCAAAGCAGTGCGACAAAAACAACAACACAGATTTACACATGGGATAAACAAACAGTCAATAACACAATAGAAAAATCTATATACAGTGTGTGCAAATGAGGTAAGATTAGGGAGGTAAGGCAATAAGTAAGCCATATTGGCAAAATAATGACAATTTAGCATTAACACTGGAGTGATAGATGTGCAGATGATGAGTGTGCAAGTAGAGATACTGGGGTGTAAAAGAGCAAAAAAATAACAATATGGGGACGAGGTAGTTGGGCTATTTACAGATGGGCTGTGTACAGGTGCAGTGGTCTGTAAGCTGCTCTGACAGCTGATGCTTATTGTTAGTGAGGGAGATATAAGTCTCCAGCTTCAGTGACTTTTGCAATTCGTTCCAGTCATTGGCAGCAGAGAATTGGAAGGAAAGGCGACAAAAGGAGGTGTTGGCTTGGGGATGACCAGTGAAATATACCTGCTGGAGTGCGTGCTATGGGTGGGAGTTGTTATGGCAACCAGTGAGCAGAGATAAGGTGGGGCTTTACCTAGCAAAGACTTATAGATGACCTGGAGCCAGTGGGTTTTGCGACGGATATGTAGCTAGGGCCAGCCAACGAGAGCATACAGGTCACAGTGGTGGGTAGTATATGGGGCTTTAGTGACAGAACGGATGGCACTGTGATAGACTGCATCCAATTTGCTGAGTAGAGTGTTGGAGGCTATTTTGTAAATGACATCCAAAGTCAAGGATTAGTAGAATAGTCAGTTTTACGAGGGTATGTTTGGCAGCATGAGTGAAGGAGGCTTTGTTGCGAAATAGGAAGCCAATTCTAGATTTCATTTTGGATTGGAGATGCTTAATGTGAGTCTGGAAGTAGAGTTTACAGTCTAACCAGACACCTAGATATTTGTAGTTGTCCACATATTCTAAGTCAGAATCGTCCAGAGTAGTGATGCTAGTTGGGCGGGCGGGTGCAGGCAGCAATCGGTTGAAGAGCATGCATTTAGTTTTACTAGCATTAAAGAGTAGTTGGAGGTAAGTAACGGAAGGAGTGTTGTATGGCATTGAAGCTTGTTTGGAGGTTT
This sequence comes from Salvelinus alpinus, assembly GCF_045679555.1. Lineage (NCBI taxonomy): Eukaryota > Metazoa > Chordata > Actinopteri > Salmoniformes > Salmonidae > Salvelinus > Salvelinus alpinus. The sequence goes on along the minus strand of NC_092094.1, from coordinate 33,448,315 downwards.
GTTAACACAGTGTCCAAAGAAGGGCCAGATGTATACAGAATGGTGTCGTCTGCGTAGAGGTGGATCAGAGAATCACTTGATATATACAGAGAAAAGAGTCGGCCCGAGAATTTAACCCTGTGGCACCCCCACAGAGACTGTCAGAGGTCCGGACAACAGGCCCTCCGATTTGACACACTGAAATCTTTCTGAGAAGTAGTTGGTGAATCAGGCGAGGCAGTCATTTGAGAAACCAAGGCTGTTGAGTCTGCCGATAAGAATGCGGTGATTGACAGAGTCGAAAGCTTTGGCCAGGTTGATGAAGACGGCTGCAAAGTACTGTCTTTTATCGATGGCGGTTATTGTATCGTTTAGGAGCTTGAGTGTGGCTGAGGTGCACCCATGACCAGCTCGGAAACCAGATTGCATAGTGGAGAAGGTACGGTGGGATTCGAAATGGTCGGTGATCTGTTTGTTCACTTGGCTTTCGAAGACTTTAGAAAGGCAGGGCAGGATGGATATAGGTCTGTAACAGTTTGGGTCTAGAGTGTCTCCCCCTTTGAAGAGGGGGATGACCGCGGCAGCTTTCCAATCTTTACGGATCTCAGACTATACGGAAGAGAGGTTGAACAGGCTAGTAACAGGGGTTGCAACAATTGCGGCAAAAAGATAGGCTCCAGATTGTCTAGCCCAGCTGATTTGTAGGGATCCAGATTTTGTATCTCTTTCAGAACATCAGCTATCTGGATTTGGGTGAATGAGAAGCGGGGGAGGGGGGGCTTGGGCAAGTTGCTGCGGGAGGTGCAGAGCTGTTGGCCGGGGTAGGGATAGCCAGGTGGAAAGCATGGCCAGCCGTAGAAAAATGCTTATTGAAATTCTCGATTATTGTAGATTTATCAGTGGTGACAGTGTTTCCTAAACTCAGTGCAGTGGGCAGCTGGGAGGAGGTGCTATTAATCTCCAAGGACTTTACAGTGTCCCGAATCTTTTTGGAATTTGTGCTACAGGATTCAAATTTCTGTTTGAAAAAGCTAGCCTTTGCTTTCCTAACTGACTGTGTATATTGGTTCCTGACTTCCCTGAAAAGTTGCATATCGAGGGGGCTATTCGATGCTATTGCAATACGCCACAGGATGTTTTTGTGCTGGTCAAGGGCAGTCAAGTCAGGAGTGAACCAAGGGCTATATCTGTTCTTAGTTCTACATTTTTTGAAAGGGGCATGCTTATTTAAGATGGTGAGGAAAGCACTTTTAAAGAATAACCAGGCATCCTCTGCTGACGGGATGAGGTCAATATCCTTCCAGGATACCCGGGCCAGGTCTATTAGAAAGGCTTGCTCGCAGAAGTATTTTAGGGAGCGTTTGACAGTGATGACGGGTGGTCGTTTGACCGCGGACCCATAACGGACGCAGGCAATGAGGCACAGATCGCTGAGATCCTGGTTGAAGACAGCAGAGGTGTATTTGGAGGGCAAGTTGGTCAGGATGATATCGATGAGGGTGCCCATGTTTACAGATTTAGGGTTGTACCTGGTAGGTTCCTTGATAATTTGAGTGAGACTGAGGGCATCTAGTTTAGATTGTAGGACGGCCGGGGTGTTAAGCATATCCCCGTTTAGGTCACCTAACAGTACGAACTCTGAAGATATACGGGGGCAATCAATTCACATATGGTGTCCAGGGCACAGCTGGGGACTGAGGGGGGTCTATAACAAACGGCAACAGTGAGAGACTTATTTCTGGAAAGGTGGATTTTTAAAAGTAGAAGCTCGAACTGTTTGGGCACAGACCTGGATAGTAAGACAGAACTCTGCAGGCTATCTCTGCAGTAGATTGCAACTCTGCCTCCTTTGGCAGTTCTATCTTGACTGAAAATGTTGAAGTTGGGTATGATAATTTCAGACTTTTTGGAGGCCAAAAAGCCAGGATTCAGACAAGGTTAGGACATCAGAGTTTGCGGTGATTGGCGATTGGTCAGGAGAGCTAAGACAACAACAGGTAAATGGTGATGAATGGGCAGAGAGGGTCAGTTAGGTACAGACAGGACCTGAGTTCGAGGCTGGGGGCAACAGATAAACAAAACAAGGTACAGTGTTAATGAACAGTCCAGCAGGCATCAGTTGTGTAGCCGAGTGATCATAGGATCCAATGAGCAGCAATAGGTGAGTCAGGGAGCTGTTCGGTGGTCGCTACTGCGCTAGGCGAGCGGGAGACACGATGTACAGAAAGCTAGTGGGTCGGGGCTAGCAGATGGGTCTTCGGCAACATCACAACTGAAAAGCCTGTTGAAACCACATCGGACGATTACGTCGGCAGACCAGTCGTGATGGTTCGGCGGGGCTCTGTGTCGACAATAAAGGGTCCAGGCCAATTGGCAAAAGAGGTATTGTAGCCCAAGAATTAGCTGGTATACTCCATCGGTTGGCCGAGAGATCGGCCTAGCTTGAGGCTAGCTCAAGGCTAACTGGTGCTTGCTTCGGGACATGAGGCTTTAGCACACAATAGCCACTCTGTTGCAGCTAGCTAGCTGCGACGATCCGGTGTAATGGTCCAGAGCTTGCGGCAGGAATCCGGTTATGTGGTAGAGAAAAGCAGTCCGATATGCTTTGGGTTGATATCGCGCTGTGCAGACTGGCAGGTAATTGTCCGAGCTAAAGCTGGCTGGTGTATGAGCTAAAGGTGAAGATCGCTAGCAGTGGCTAACAATGACTAGTAGCTAGTAGCTAGTTGCTGGCTAGCTTCCTGATGGAGGTTCCAGTTATAAGGTATAAAAAATAGCAGATCCGTACCACATTGGGTGCGGCGGGTTTCCGGAAAGTATAATTAGTTCGTAGATGGAAAGTGAGATTAAAATATATACGAAAAAAAGAAATCCCGCACCCCGTCAAAAAATCGCTCCACCGTCTCTTGATGAGATCATCAAAAGTTAAAACAGTAATTTTTAAACAATATGAGATTCGTGGTGATGTGGGGAGCAACAAAATACCCTCCCTCTGGCTAGAAACTTGTTGCAGATTTAGAAAATCACTGTTTATTTTTACTTTTAATCCTAACTTGTGATGTCACAGAGAAGCATTTTTTAGGGCCTTTCTTATTATCTTTTTAACCACAGATCATAGAAACATGCTGTTTTCACATACGTAGACACTGGTTTGGTGCTGGAGATAATGAATATGAGGTTGAAAAGTGGCGGAGTTGGCCTTTAACATGTAGCCTACTACAGTATATGCTGGCCATAACCCTGTATAGGCCACCAAAGCACTGCCCCACTTTCTTTTTTCTTTAAAAAAAAATGTTGACCCCCTTTTCTCCCCAATTTCGTGGTATCCAATTGTTAGTAATTACTATCTTGTCTCATCGCTACAACTCCTGTACGGGCTCGGGAGAGACGAAGGTCGAAAGCCATGCGTCCTCCGAAACACAACCCAACCAAGCCGCACTGCTTCTTAACACAGCGCGCCTCCAACCCGGAAGCCAGCCGCACTAATGCGTCGGAGGAAACACCGTGCACCTGGCTCCCTTGGTTAGCGCGCACTGCGCCCGGCCCGCCACAGGAGTCGCTGGTGCGCGATGAGACAAGGATATCCCTACCGGCCAAACCCTCCCTAATCCGGACGACGCTAGGCCAATTGTGCGTTGTCCCACGGACCTCCCGGTCGCGGCCGGCTGTGACAGAGCCTGGGCGCGAACCCAGAGTCTCTGGTGGCGCAGCTAGTGCTGCGATGCAGTGCCCTAGACCACTGCGCCCCCCGGGAGGCCACTGCCCCACTTTCTTAATGATTTCTCTGAAATATTGTCTATTGTCCTTGAGAACTATGATAAAATCATTGTGTTGGGTGATTTTAATATTCATGTGTTCATAATTCATAGTTATAATTCATAATCTATCATTGCTATGCAGACGACACACAATTAATCTTCTCCTTTCCCCCCTCTGATAACCAGGTGGTGAATCGCATCTCTGCATGTCTGGCAGACATATCAGTGTGGATGACGGATCACCACCTCAAGCTGAACCTCGGCAAGACGGAGCTGCTCTTCCTCCCGGGGAAGGACTGCCCGTTCCATGATCTCGCCATCACGGTTGACAACTCCATTGTGTCCTCCTCCCAGAGTGCTAAGAACCTTGGCGTGATCCTGGACAACACCCTGTCGTTCTCAACTAACATCAAGGCGGTGACCCGTTCCTGTAGGTTCATGCTCTACAACATTCGCAGAGTACGACCCTGCCTCACGCAGGAAGCGGCGCAGGTCCTAATCCAGGCACTTGTCATCTCCCGTCTGGATTACTGCAACTCGCTGTTGGCTGGGCTCCCTGCCTGTGCCATTAAACCCCTACAACTCATCCAGAACGCCGCAGCCCGTCTGGTGTTCAACTTTCCCAAGTTCTCTCACGTCACCCCGCTCCTCCGCTCTCTCCACTGGCTTCCAGTTGAAGCTCGCATCCGCTACAAGACCATGGTGCTTGCCTACGGAGCTGTGAGGGGAACGGCACCTCCGTACCTTCAGGCTCTGATCAGGCCCTACACCCAAACAAGGGCACTGCGTTCATCCACCTCTGGCCTGCTCGCCTCCCTACCTCTGAGGAAGTACAGTTCCCGCTCAGCCCAGTCAAAACTGTTCGCTGCTCTGGCACCCCAATGGTGGAACAAACTCCCTCACGACGCCAGGTCAGCGGAGTCAATCACCACCTTCCGGAGACACCTGAAACCCCACCTCTTTAAGGAATACCTAGGATAGGATAAAGTAATCCTTCTAACCCCCCCCCCCCCCCTTAAAAGAGTTAGATGCACTATTGTAAAGTGGTTGTTCCACTGGATATCATAAGGTGAATGCACCAATTTGTAAGTCGCTCTGGATAAGAGCGTCTGCTAAATGACTTAAATGTAAATGTAAATGTATGTGGACAAAGAAATTCACTCCAAAGCCATTGAACGTATGAATCTTTTAAGCTCTATGGACTATCCAACATGTTACTGGGCCCACCCATAACTGCAGCCATACTCTGGACCTGGGGCTTTCTATTGACATATCATCTATTGTTGATATTGCTTTATCTGATCACCACTGCGTATTTTCTACTACCTGGTTGCCCATAGCACAGGGTAATACTGAACGCATTATTAAGAAACACTATCTCACCTCTGAAGTTGCTACAGATTTTACAGAACAATACTCCATCACCTATTCTGCTTCCTCTTGTGATGATTTAGTTGATAACTTTAATAGCAAATGAAGGGCAACCATTGATGCCATAGCTCCAGTAAAGTGTAAAAAGGCCACATTTAAATGGTGAGCCCCTTGGTTGAGTGAGGAAACTGTAAGTAATCTAGATTCTTCAGCTCATAGCAAATTTTGGCCAATCTCCAACCTTTCATTCTTAAGCAAAATTCTGGATAAATTGGTTTTCAAACAGCTCAATTATCTTTTAAGTGCCAACTGTATTTACTGGTTTAGGACCTATTTAACCGGTCAAGAGTTTGTCACTATTGGTGAACATAACTCAGAGAAAATGCATATCACATGTGGCATTCCACAAGGTTTGATTTTGGGTCCGGTACTGTTCAGTTGATACAGTATATGTTACCACTTGGCAGCGTTATCAGAAAGCACAGCATTTATTTTCACTGCTATGCAGACGATACACAACTTTACCTATTTCACCGGAGGATTTTAGGTCAATGGATAAATTATTAGTATTAGTGTATTAGTGATTTACTTAAATACTTGGATGGCTCCCAACTTTCTCCAGCTAAATCAAGACAAGACAGAAGTATTTATTGTTGGAGCCAAAGCACAGAGAGAGAATCTGGCCGCACATTTTAATTCACGGGCAATAAAGATAAAACACCAGGTAAAAACCTAGGTGTTATTTTAGATTCTGAACTCAATTCCAAATCACACATTAGGAATGTGACCAAAATAGCTTTTACCACATGAGGAACATTACCAAGGTGCGGCCATTTCACTTTCAGGCTGATACAGAGAGACTCAGCCATGCTTTTATTACAAATAGGTTTGACTACTCTAATGCTCTCCTGTCTGATCTACACAAGAAAGCCATTGGTCAACTGCAAAACATACAGAATGCTGCAACATGAGTACTGAGCATGACCAGAAGGAGAGCACACACTACACCGGTTTTCAGGTCTCTGCACTGGCTGCATGTAAGTTTTAGAATACATTTTAAGATTATTCTAATCCACAATTGTGCACCCCAATACATGTCAGACATGCTTTTAAGTGATGTACCCAGTAAATCCCTCAGGTCCTCTGGCATGGGTCATTTAACTATCCCAAAGCCTAGGACCAAGAGGCATGGAGAGGCAGCTTTTTTGTTGTTGTTATTATGCCCCCAGCCTCAGGAATAGCCTGCCAGAGAACCTGAGGGGGGCCGAAACTGTGGACATATTTAAAAGAGATCTTAAAACACCTTTTTAGGGTGCTTTTTAGTCGTTCAGTTCTTGTTATTCTTTAGTTTTTTATCCTCTTATGTTTGTTGTGTCGTAAATATTTCAGTTTTTATTTTCATTGTTTTTTATTTTAATTTCTTCAGTAAAGCACCATTTCTGAAATGTGCTGTATAAATAAAGCTTTATTTGATGTGATTTGTTGGAGCTGGCTGTATCAAAAGTTTTGTGGTGCCTAGCTAACAGTTACTATGATTTGTCACATAATTGGACCACTGGTGGCTCTAATTACCTTAAGCTCTGACGTCAGACTCAATCACACAAATGACAAGAGGTCAGCACTCCCAGTGTAGAGAGGAGGAAAATAACAGAAGAAACGCATGCTTTCTTTACTTCATTATATTTCAGGAGAACACACAAAATAAAGGGTCCTCAATTGATGAATAAAATAATTACACTACACGGTGCTTACACAATTACCATGTAACTGTCATAAATCTTCATTCCAGGGCTTGTTTTCTCTCCTCTAATTACAATTTTTCTGAGTGCGGTCGGTCCCTCGTCTCCAGCTGTTTTTATGACAGTGTGTATGTTCCCTCTCTGTACTCCAAAGGGTGCTGACAAGCACTCGGAATCGGATCATGAGTAGTCTGCTGGTGACATCTTCATGCTTCTATTTTTCCACGCAGACAGGAAGCCTGGCAAACCACACATGCTAATGAGAGATGTTCTGCCACGCTGATTTCCTCGCTAAACTTCCTAGCTCCTTATGTTAATCTGTCCCAAACCAGATAAGCTAAACAAGGCAGGCGGTGAGGGAAAGGGACAGGTTCATCTCTGTATAAACCTTTTCACATCAAATGTTTTCTCTTTCAAGCAAGACAGGCATATATCTTCTTCCCACAGAGTGCCTGTATACTATCTTGCCATTCATCCATCAGTAAATGCATAGTTACATAGGCAGTTACAGTATATACAGTCAGGTCCAAAATGATTGGCACCCTTGATAAAGATGAGCAAAAAAGACTGTATAAAATAAATAAAACTAACACTGATCTAAGTAATGATAAAAATCAAAAAGATAGGGGTCAAAATTATCGGCAGCCCTGTTTTCAATACCTTACAATACCTTGTTAGTGTTTCATATTATGTTGTGCCAAATAGAAATTCATGGTAAATAATGTATAGTGTCATTTTGGAGTCACTTTTATTATAAATAAGAATAGAATATATTTCTAAACACTTCTACATGAATGTGGATGCTACAATGATTACGGATAATCCTGAATGAATCGTGAATAATGATGAGTGAGAAAGGGGGTCCTTCAGAGGGTCATTACCAATAGCAGGGGAGGTTAGCATGTCTTGGGGGTATGATTTTTGACCCGGTGTAACTTTCTTACTCATCATTATTCCCAATTCATTCAGGATTATACGTAATCACATTAATGTAGAAATGTTAAGAAACATATTATATTCTTATTTACATATTCTATTCTTACTTTCTCTGCGCAATTGTAATAGTATAAAATGATATAATTTCCCCCCAAAATGTTTGCATACAATTTAGCTCAGTATTTGAAATATTTATTTTATAAACGGGCCCAGTACTTCAGTAACCAAAGTGCATCCTCCCTGCATTTTATAGACAAGACCTTTTACCCCAAAGCACAAATCAATGGACCTTTCCAACTATGTAAGAATCACGGTAGTGAGGAGAATATTTAAAAAGGTGGAATTTATATAAAAGGCAGAGGTAGTAAAGTAGAGCGGGGACAACAGATTTGAAATGAAATGGTGTACAGATAAACTCCAACCTACGGTAGATTCTAACAGCAGTGTGCCTGATAGATGTCAAATGTACAGATCAGCTCCAACCTATGGTAGATTCTAACAACAGTGTGCCTGATAGATGTCAAATGTACAGATAAACTCCAACCTACGGTAGATTCTAACAGCAGTGTGCCTAATAGATGTCAACGCTCCATGACCATTTGAAGTAATAACTGAGCTTCAAGAACACAAGAATCTGACATTATCATAACAACATAACCTATGTGCATGGCTACTCTGAGTCCAATGGCTTGTCATGCTAATGACACTGATCTGGGAAGATATTATACAGACAGTTTATAGGGAAATAGGATAATAACAGGTTATTTGATTATTTTGGTTGACCATCACTGTAATTCGAAACAGGAGAAATTGCTTTGAGTCAAATTCAATAAATAATTGTATCAGAATGCCAGTACAGTACCGCATGTTCCCATATAGATTGTATCAGAATGTCAGTACAGTACCGCATGTTCCCATATAGATTGTATCAGAATGTCAGTACAGTACCGCATGTTCCCATATAGATTGTATCAGAATGTCAGTACAGTACCGCATGTTCCCATATAGATTGTATCAGAATGCCAGTACAGTACCGCATGTTCCCATATAGATTGTATCAGAATGCCAGTACAGTACCGCATGTTTCCATATAGATTGTATCAGAATGTCAGTACAGTACCGCATGTTCCCATATAGATTGTATCAGAATGTCAGTACAGTACCGCATGTTCCCATATAGATTGTATCAGAATGTCAGTACAGTACCGCATGTTCCCATATAGATTGTATCAGAATGCCAGTATAGTACCGCATGTTCCCATATAGATTGTATCAGAATGTCAGTATAGTACCGCATGTTCCCATATAGATTGTATCAGAATGTCAGTACAGTACCGCATGTTCCCATATAGATTGTATCAGAATGACCAGTACAGTACCGCATGTTCCCATATAGATTGTATCAGAATGTCAGTACAGTACCGCATGTTCCCATATAGATTGTATCAGAATGCCAGTACAGTACCGCATGTTCCCATATAGATTGTATCAGAATGCCAGTACAGTACCGCATGTTCCCATAGAGATTGTATCAGAATGTCAGTACAGTACCGCATGTTCCCATATAGATTGTATCAGAATGTCAGTACAGTACCGCATGTTCCCATATAGATTGTATCAGAATGACCAGTACAGTACCGCATGTTCCCATATAGATTGTATCAGAATGTCAGTACAGTACCGCATGTTCACATATAGATTGTATCAGAATGACCAGTACTGTACCGCATGTTCCCATATAGATTGTATCAGAATGCCAGTATAGTACCGCATGTTCCCATATAGATTGTATCAGAATGACCAGTACTGTACCGCATGTTCCCATATAGATTGTATCAGAATGCCAGTACAGTACCGCATGTTCCCATATAGATTGTATCAGAATGTCAGTACAGTACCGCATGTTCCCATATAGATTGTATCAGAATGTCCAGTACAGTACCGCATGTTCCCATATAGATTGTATCAGAATGCCTGTATAGTACCGCATGTTCCCATATAGATTGTATCAGAATGCCAGTATAGTACCGCATGTTCCCATACAGATTGTATCAGAATGCCAGTACAGTACCGCATGTTCCCATATAGATTGTATCAGAATGTCAGTACAGTACTGCATGTTCCCATATAGATTGTTTCAGAATGACCAGTATTGTACCGCATGTTCCCATATAGATTGTATCAGAATGTCAGTACAGTACCGCATGTTCCCATATAGATTGTATCAGAATGTCAGTACAGTACTGCATGTTCCCATATAGATTGTATCAGAATGTCAGTACAATACCGCATGTTCCCATATAGATTGTATCAGAATGCCAGTACAGTACCGCATGTTCCCATATAGATTGTATCAGAATGTCAGTACAGTACCGCATGTTCCCATATAGATTGTATCAGAATGTCAGTACAGTACCGCATGTTCCCATATAGATTGTATCAGAATGTCAATATAGTACCGCATGTTCCCATATAGATTGTATCAGAATGCCAGTATAGTACCGCATGTTCCCATATAGTTTGTATCAGAATGTCAGGACAGTACCGCATGTTCCCATATAGATTGTATCAGAATGTCAGTACAGTATGTTCCCATATAGATTGTATCAGAATGTCAGTATAGTACCGCATGTTCCCATATAGTTTGTATCAGAATGCCAGTACAGTATGTTCCCATATAGATTGTATCAGAATGTCAGTACAGTACCGCATGTTCCCATATAGATTGTATCAGAATGCCAGTATAGTACCGCATGTTCCCATATAGATTGTATCAGAATGCCAGTATAGTACCGCATGTTCCCATATAGATTGTATCAGAATGACCAGTATAGTACCGCATGTTCCCATATAGATTGTATCAGAATGACCAGTACAGTACCGCATGTTCCCATATAGATTGTATCAGAATGCCAGTATAGTACCGCATGTTCCCATATAGATTGTATCAGAATGCCAGTACAGTACCGCATGTTCCCATATAGATTGTATCAGAATGACCAGTACAGTACCGCATGTTCCCATATAGATTGTATCAGAATGACCAGTATAGTACCGCATGTTCCCATATAGATTGTATCAGAATGACCAGTATAGTACCGCATGTTCCCATATAGATTGTATCAGAATGACCAGTACAGTACCGCATGTTCCCATATAGATTGTATCAGAATGTCAGTACAGTACCGCATGTTCCCATATAGATTGTATCAGAATGTCAGTACAGTACCGCATGTTCCCATATAGATTGTATCAGAATGTCAGTACAGTACCGCATGTTCCCATATAGATTGTATCAGAATGTCAGTACAGTACCGCATGTTCCCATATAGATTGTATCAGAATGTCAGTACAGTACTGCATGTTCCCATATAGATTGTATCAGAATGTCAGTACAGTACCGCATGTTCCCATATAGATTGTATCAGAATGTCAGTACAGTACCGCATGTTCCCATATAGATTGTATCAGAATGTCAGTACAGTACCGCATGTTCCCATATAGATTGTATCAGAATGTCAGTACAGTACCGCATGTTCCCATATAGATTGTATCAGAATGACCAGTACAGTACCGCATGTTCCCATATAGATTGTATCAGAATGTCAGTACAGTACCGCATGTTCACATATAGATTGTTTCAGAATGACCAGTACTGTACCGCATGTTCCCATATAGATTGTATCAGAATGCCAGTATAGTACCGCATGTTCCCATATAGATTGTATCAGAATGACCAGTACTGTACCGCATGTTCCCATATAGATTGTATCAGAATGCCAGTACAGTACCGCATGTTCCCATATAGATTGTATCAGAATGTCAGTACAGTACCGCATGTTCCCATATAGATTGTATCAGAATGTCAGTACAATACCGCATGTTCCCATATAGATTGTATCAGAATGCCAGTACAGTACCGCATGTTCCCATATAGATTGTATCAGAATGTCAGTACAGTACCGCATGTTCCCATATAGATTGTATCAGAATGTCAGTACAGTACCGCATGTTCCCATATAGATTGTATCAGAATGTCAATATAGTACCGCATGTTCCCATATAGATTGTATCAGAATGCCAGTATAGTACCGCATGTTCCCATATAGTTTGTATCAGAATGTCAGTACAGTACCGCATGTTCCCATATAGATTGTATCAGAATGTCAGTACAGTATGTTCCCATATAGATTGTATCAGAATGTCAGTATAGTACCGCATGTTCCCATATAGTTTGTATCAGAATGCCAGTACAGTATGTTCCCATATAGATTGTATCAGAATGTCAGTACAGTACCGCATGTTCCCATATAGATTGTATCAGAATGCCAGTATAGTACCGCATGTTCCCATATAGATTGTATCAGAATGCCAGTATAGTACCGCATGTTCCCATATAGATTGTATCAGAATGACCAGTATAGTACCGCATGTTCCCATATAGATTGTATCAGAATGACCAGTACAGTACCGCATGTTCCCATATAGATTGTATCAGAATGCCAGTATAGTACCGCATGTTCCCATATAGATTGTATCAGAATGCCAGTACAGTACCGCATGTTCCCATATAGATTGTATCAAAATGACCAGTACAGTACCGCATGTTCCCATATAGATTGTATCAGAATGACCAGTATAGTACCACATGTTCCCATATAGATTGTATCAGAATGTCAGTACAGTACCGCATGTTCCCATGTAGATTGTATCAGAATGACCAGTACAGTACCGCATGTTCCCATATAGATTGTATCAGAATGACCAGTATAGTACCGCATGTTCCCATATAGATTGTATCAGAATGACCAGTATAGTACCGCATGTTCCCATATAGATTGTATCAGAATGACCAGTACAGTACCGCATGTTCCCATATAGATTGTATCAGAATGTCAGTACAGTACCGCATGTTCCCATATAGATTGTATCAGAATGTCAGTACAGTACCGCATGTTCCCATATAGATTGTATCAGAATGTCAGTACAGTACCGCATGTTCCCATATAGATTGTATCAGAATGTCAGTACAGTACCGCATGTTCCCATATAGATTGTATCAGAATGTCAGTACAGTACTGCATGTTCCCATATAGATTGTATCAGAATGTCAGTACAGTACCGCATGTTCCCATATAGATTGTATCAGAATGTCAGTACAGTACCGCATGTTCCCATATAGATTGTATCAGAATGTCAGTACAGTACCGCATGTTCCCATATAGATTGTATCAGAATGTCAGTACAGTACCGCATGTTCCCATATAGATTGTATCAGAATGACCAGTACAGTACCGCATGTTCCCATATAGATTGTATCAGAATGTCAGTACAGTACCGCATGTTCACATATAGATTGTATCAGAATGACCAGTACTGTACCGCATGTTCCCATATAGATTGTATCAGAATGCCAGTATAGTACCGCATGTTCCCATATAGATTGTATCAGAATGACCAGTACTGTACCGCATGTTCCCATATAGATTGTATCAGAATGCCAGTACAGTACCGCATGTTCCCATATAGATTGTATCAGAATGTCAGTACAGTACCGCATGTTCCCATATAGATTGTATCAGAATGACCAGTACAGTACCGCATGTTCCCATATAGATTGTATCAGAATGCCTGTATAGTACCGCATGTTCCCATATAGATTGTATCAGAATGCCAGTATAGTACCGCATGTTCCCATACAGATTGTATCAGAATGCCAGTACAGTACCGCATGTTCCCATATAGATTGTATCAGAATGTCAGTACAGTACTGCATGTTCCCATATAGATTGTTTCAGAATGACCAGTATTGTACCGCATGTTCCCATATAGATTGTATCAGAATGTCAGTACAGTACCGCATGTTCCCATATAGATTGTATCAGAATGTCAGTACAGTACTGCATGTTCCCATATAGATTGTATCAGAATGTCAGTACAGTACCGCATGTTCCCATATAGATTGTATCAGAATGCCAGTACAGTACCGCATGTTCCCATATAGATTGTATCAGAATGTCAGTACAGTACCGCATGTTCCCATATAGATTGTATCAGAATGTCAGTACAGTACCGCATGTTCCCATATAGATTGTATCAGAATGTCAATATAGTACCGCATGTTCCCATATAGATTGTATCAGAATGCCAGTATAGTACCGCATGTTCCCATATAGTTTGTATCAGAATGTCAGTACAGTACCGCATGTTCCCATATAGATTGTATCAGAATGTCAGTACAGTATGTTCCCATATAGATTGTATCAGAATGTCAGTATAGTACCGCATGTTCCCATATAGTTTGTATCAGAATGCCAGTACAGTATGTTCCCATATAGATTGTATCAGAATGTCAGTACAGTACCGCATGTTCCCATATAGATTGTATCAGAATGCCAGTATAGTACCGCATGTTCCCATATAGATTGTATCAGAATGCCAGTATAGTACCGCATGTTCCCATATAGATTGTATCAGAATGACCAGTATAGTACCGCATGTTCCCATATAGATTGTATCAGAATGACCAGTACAGTACCGCATGTTCCCATATAGATTGTATCAGAATGCCAGTATAGTACCGCATGTTCCCATATAGATTGTATCAGAATGCCAGTACAGTACCGCATGTTCCCATATAGATTGTATCAAAATGACCAGTACAGTACCGCATGTTCCCATATAGATTGTATCAGAATGACCAGTATAGTCCCACATGTTCCCATATAGATTGTATCAGAATGTCAGTACAGTACCGCATGTTCACATATAGATTGTATCAGAATGACCAGTACTGTACCGCATGTTCCCATATAGATTGTATCAGAATGCCAGTATAGTACCGCATGTTCCCATATAGATTGTATCAGAATGACCAGTACTGTACCGCATGTTCCCATATAGATTGTATCAGAATGCCAGTACAGTACCGCATGTTCCCATATAGATTGTATCAGAATGTCAGTACAGTACCGCATGTTCCCATATAGATTGTATCAGAATGACCAGTACAGTACCGCATGTTCCCATATAGATTGTATCAGAATGCCTGTATAGTACCGCATGTTCCCATATAGATTGTATCAGAATGCCAGTATAGTACCGCATGTTCCCATACAGATTGTATCAGAATGCCAGTACAGTACCGCATGTTCCCATATAGATTGTATCAGAATGCCAGTATAGTACCGCATGTTCCCATATAGATTGTATCAGAATGACCAGTACTGTACCGCATGTTCCCATATAGATTGTATCAGAATGCCAGTACAGTACCGCATGTTCCCATATAGATTGTATCAGAATGTCAGTACAGTACCGCATGTTCCCATATAGATTGTATCAGAATGACCAGTACAGTACCGCATGTTCCCATATAGATTGTATCAGAATGCCTGTATAGTACCGCATGTTCCCATATAGATTGTATCAGAATGCCAGTATAGTACCGCATGTTCCCATACAGATTGTATCAGAATGCCAGTACAGTACCGCATGTTCCCATATAGATTGTATCAGAATGTCAGTACAGTACTGCATGTTCCCATATAGATTGTTTCAGAATGACCAGTATTGTACCGCATGTTCCCATATAGATTGTATCAGAATGTCAGTACAGTACCGCATGTTCCCATATAGATTGTATCAGAATGTCAGTACAGTACTGCATGTTCCCATATAGATTGTATCAGAATGTCAGTACAGTACCGCATGTTCCCATATAGATTGTATCAGAATGCCAGTACAGTACCGCATGTTCCCATATAGATTGTATCAGAATGTCAGTACAGTACCGCATGTTCCCATATAGATTGTATCAGAATGTCAGTACAGTACCGCATGTTCCCATATAGATTGTATCAGAATGTCAATATAGTACCGCATGTTCCCATATAGATTGTATCAGAATGCCAGTATAGTACCGCATGTTCCCATATAGTTTGTATCAGAATGTCAGTACAGTACCGCATGTTCCCATATAGATTGTATCAGAATGTCAGTACAGTATGTTCCCATATAGATTGTATCAGAATGTCAGTATAGTACCGCATGTTCCCATATAGTTTGTATCAGAATGCCAGTACAGTATGTTCCCATATAGATTGTATCAGAATGTCAGTACAGTACCGCATGTTCCCATATAGATTGTATCAGAATGCCAGTATAGTACCGCATGTTCCCATATAGATTGTATCAGAATGCCAGTATAGTACCGCATGTTCCCATATAGATTGTATCAGAATGACCAGTATAGTACCGCATGTTCCCATATAGATTGTATCAGAATGACCAGTATAGTACCGCATGTTCCCATATAGATTGTATCAGAATGCCAGTATAGTACCGCATGTTCCCATATAGATTGTATCAGAATGCCAGTACAGTACCGCATGTTCCCATATAGATTGTATCAAAATGACCAGTACAGTACCGCATGTTCCCATATAGATTGTATCAGAATGACCAGTATAGTACCACATGTTCCCATATAGATTGTATCAGAATGTCAGTACAGTACCGCATGTTCCCATATAGATTGTATCAGAATGACCAGTATAGTACCGCATGTTCCCATATAGATTGTATCAGAATGACCAGTATAGTACCGCATGTTCCCATATAGATTGTATCAGAATGACCAGTACAGTACCGCATGTTCCCATATAGATTGTATCAGAATGTCAGTACAGTACCGCATGTTCCCATATAGATTGTATCAGAATATCAGTACAGTACCGCATGTTCCCATATAGATTGTATCAGAATGTCAGTACAGTACCGCATGTTCCCATATAGATTGTATCAGAATGTCAGTACAGTACCGCATGTTCCCATATAGATTGTATCAGAATGTCAGTACAGTACTGCATGTTCCCATATAGATTGTATCAGAATGTCAGTACAGTACCGCATGTTCCCATAAAGATTGTATCAGAATGTCAGTACAGTACCGCATGTTCCCATATAGATTGTATCAGAATGTCAGTACAGTACCGCATGTTCCCATATAGATTGTATCAGAATGCCAGTACAGTACCGCATGTTCCCATATAGATTGTATCAGAATGACCAGTATAGTACCGCATGTTCCCATATAGATTGTATCAGAATGTCAGTACAGTACCGCATGTTCCCATATAGATTGTATCAGAATGCCAGTACAGTACCGCATGTTCCCATATAGATTGTATCAGAATGACCAGTACAGTACCGCATGTTCCCATATAGATTGTATCAGAATGCCAGTATAGTACCGCATGTTCCCATATAGATTGTATCAGAATGCCAGTATAGTACCGCATGTTCCCATATAGATTGTATCAGAATGACCAGTACAGTACCGCATGTTCCCATATAGATTGTATCAGAAAGACCAGTACAGTACTGCATGTTCCCATATAGATTGTATCAGAATGTCAGTACAGTACCGCATGTTCCCATATAGATTGTATCAGAATGTCAGTACAGTACCGCATGTTCCCATATAGATTGTATCAGAATGCCAGTACAGTACCGCATGTTCCCATATAGATTGTATCAGAATGCCAGTATAGTACCGCATGTTCCCATATAGATTGTATCAGAATGCCAGTACAGTACCGCATGTTCCCATATAGATTGTATCAAAATGACCAGTACAGTACCGCATGTTCCCATATAGATTGTATCAGAATGACCAGTATAGTACCACATGTTCCCATATAGATTGTATCAGAATGTCAGTACAGTACCGCATGTTCCCATATAGATTGTATCAGAATGACCAGTATAGTACCGCATGTTCCCATATAGATTGTATCAGAATGACCAGTATAGTACCGCATGTTCCCATATAGATTGTATCAGAATGACCAGTACAGTACCGCATGTTCCCATATAGATTGTATCAGAATGTCAGTACAGTACCGCATGTTCCCATATAGATTGTATCAGAATATCAGTACAGTACCGCATGTTCCCATATAGATTGTATCAGAATGTCAGTACAGTACCGCATGTTCCCATATAGATTGTATCAGAATGTCAGTACAGTACCGCATGTTCCCATATAGATTGTATCAGAATGTCAGTACAGTACTGCATGTTCCCATATAGATTGTATCAGAATGTCAGTACAGTACCGCATGTTCCCATAAAGATTGTATCAGAATGTCAGTACAGTACCGCATGTTCCCATATAGATTGTATCAGAATGTCAGTACAGTACCGCATGTTCCCATATAGATTGTATCAGAATGCCAGTACAGTACCGCATGTTCCCATATAGATTGTATCAGAATGACCAGTATAGTACCGCATGTTCCCATATAGATTGTATCAGAATGTCAGTACAGTACCGCATGTTCCCATATAGATTGTATCAGAATGCCAGTACAGTACCGCATGTTCCCATATAGATTGTATCAGAATGACCAGTACAGTACCGCATGTTCCCATATAGATTGTATCAGAATGCCAGTATAGTACCGCATGTTCCCATATAGATTGTATCAGAATGCCAGTATAGTACCGCATGTTCCCATATAGATTGTATCAGAATGACCAGTACAGTACCGCATGTTCCCATATAGATTGTATCAGAAAGACCAGTACAGTACTGCATGTTCCCATATAGATTGTATCAGAATGTCAGTACAGTACCGCATGTTCCCATATAGATTGTATCAGAATGTCAGTACAGTACCGCATGTTCCCATATAGATTGTATCAGAATGCCAGTACAGTACCGCATGTTCCCATATAGATTGTATCAGAATGTCAGTACAGTACCGCATGTTCCCATATAGATTGTATCAGAATGTCAGTACAGTACCGCATGTTCCCATATAGATTGTATCAGAATGTCAATATAGTACCGCATGTTCCCATATAGATTGTATCAGAATGCCAGTATAGTACCGCATGTTCCCATATAGTTTGTATCAGAATGTCAGTACAGTACCGCATGTTCCCATATAGATTGTATCAGAATGTCAGTACAGTATGTTCCCATATAGATTGTATCAGAATGTCAGTATAGTACCGCATGTTCCCATATAGTTTGTATCAGAATGCCAGTACAGTATGTTCCCATATAGATTGTATCAGAATGTCAGTACAGTACCGCATGTTCCCATATAGATTGTATCAGAATGCCAGTATAGTACCGCATGTTCCCATATAGATTGTATCAGAATGCCAGTATAGTACCGCATGTTCCCATATAGATTGTATCAGAATGACCAGTACAGTACCGCATGTTCCCATATAGATTGTATCAGAATGCCAGTATAGTACCGCATGTTCCCATATAGATTGTATCAGAATGCCAGTACAGTACCGCATGTTCCCATATAGATTGTATCAAAATGACCAGTACAGTACCGCATGTTCCCATATAGATTGTATCAGAATGACCAGTATAGTACCACATGTTCCCATATAGATTGTATCAGAATGTCAGTACAGTACCGCATGTTCCCATATAGATTGTATCAGAATGACCAGTACAGTACCGCATGTTCCCATATAGATTGTATCAGAATGACCAGTATAGTACCGCATGTTCCCATATAGATTGTATCAGAATGACCAGTATAGTACCGCATGTTCCCATATAGATTGTATCAGAATGACCAGTACAGTACCGCATGTTCCCATATAGATTGTATCAGAATGTCAGTACAGTACCGCATGTTCCCATATAGATTGTATCAGAATGTCAGTACAGTACCGCATGTTCCCATATAGATTGTATCAGAATGTCAGTACAGTACCGCATGTTCCCATATAGATTGTATCAGAATGTCAGTACAGTACCGCATGTTCCCATATAGATTGTATCAGAATGTCAGTACAGTACTGCATGTTCCCATATAGATTGTATCAGAATGTCAGTACAGTACCGCATGTTCCCATATAGATTGTATCAGAATGTCAGTACAGTACCGCATGTTCCCATATAGATTGTATCAGAATGCCAGTACAGTACCGCATGTTCCCATATAGATTGTATCAGAATGACCAGTATAGTACCGCATGTTCCCATATAGATTGTATCAGAATGTCAGTACAGTACCGCATGTTCCCATATAGATTGTATCAGAATGCCAGTACAGTACCGCATGTTCCCATATAGATTGTATCAGAATGACCAGTACAGTACCGCATGTTCCCATATAGATTGTATCAGAATGCCAGTATAGTACCGCATGTTCCCATATAGATTGTATCAGAATGCCAGTATAGTACCGCATGTTCCCATATAGATTGTATCAGAATGACCAGTACAGTACCGCATGTTCCCATATAGATTGTATCAGAAAGACCAGTACAGTACTGCATGTTCCCATATAGATTGTATCAGAATGTCAGTACAGTACCGCATGTTCCCATATAGATTGTATCAGAATGACCAGTACAGTACCGCATGTTCCCATATAGATTGTATCAGAATGACCAGTACAGTACCGCATGTTCCCATATAGATTGTATCAGAATGACCAGTACAGTACCGCATGTTCCCATATAGATTGTATCAGAAAGACCAGTACAGTACTGCATGTTCCCATATAGATTGTATCAGAATGTCAGTACAGTACCGCATGTTCCCATATAGATTGTATCAGAATGACCAGTACAGTACCGCATGTTCCCATATAGATTGTATCAGAATGACCAGTACAGTACCGCATGTTCCCATATAGATTGTATCAGAATGTCAGACAACTCAGAGCAATCCGTATATATAATCCTTATCTTATGTCTTGAGGCTACTGGATCCTACCATTATGGGACATTTTGAACAGGGGATAGGAATCTTTTATGCCATGTCTTGTGTTGCTGTTCCATGTTACACACTGCAGTGTGGGTTGAAGAGGATACATGAGGTTGCAAACAAACTCTCCCTGACTACTAAGTTTGAGATGAAAATGTATGAAGTCTGAGGTCATTTTGTAAATTGCAGATCAGAGGTGTTGAGTAGCTCTGTGGGAGGAGTGTAAACATGAGGATGGATGGATGGATGGATGGAGGGATGGATCGCCTCCCTCTCTCTTCCCTCTTCACATTAACCGGCTATAAATATAGATAGTGCTGATGATCGCAATTCTTTTCATCTTGTATTAAGGAACTGACGCATCTTCTTCAATGAAACAAGTCTGATGGGTTTCATCAAGAATGCTTAGATGACGTCCATGTAATTGAAATTAGCATCATGATCTCAGTAAACAGCTCCTCTGTAAGATGTTAGAGGTGCAATGAACAAGGCAGTGTGTCATCATTCACTTCTGGTTATGCCTGGGGTTGCAGACACTCTTCAGCTCAGAGGACTACTTCTACATTTTATTTTGAAAGGAAAATGAACTGAGACTTGGCATATCGTAGAAGATTTTTGTGCAGAGAAGGGAACATGTAGACAGTAACATGAACATATACACAAAATAGTGAACATTGCAGCAAGAATTAGCTGAGACAAGGTGTCATCAATGAACATACAGTAAGTAGTACTGCTGATGATATTAAAGACTACATGTGAGGTTTGTGCGTCTGCATGTCTGAGAGATATTTGTAAGTTAACATGTACCGTCATAGCCTACATGTCTATCAACTGTCTCATCTGAAACGTTGATGGATATTGTTATCTGTAGGATTTTGTCTGTAAACAACAAAGACTAAGAGCTTCAGAACAAAACACAATTCTCCAGCCAAATATGGTTTAACTGGTGAGAAGGGTGATTATGTTCAGCTGTTAATCATACACAGAAAGATAAATCACCATGACAATGAACCAAAGTCCTGGTTTGCTTTTCCATTTTGTCTGCAGCTCTTCCTTGAGCCTACTGTTTGTCCAGTGATTGTAGTGACATCACAGGTGTGGTTGTGTAATGGTTGTTTCCTGGTTGGCCACCCAGATGATCAGAGCGCTGGCTGTCTCTAATGATGCTGCTCTTAGCTAACTCACCTCCAAGGCTGACAGACAGAGCTTCATTAGTTTCTTCAGGATAAACGTCTGCCTTTTCGACTCTGTCCCTCTAAAGCTACATCTCAAGGGTCAGTGATGGCACCTTCCTTCCTTTGGTCTATTTATAAATCCTGTCCCTGTGCCTCAATGAGCTTTTCTACACACTGGATGTGCAGGTTGGACGCATAACAACAATTGAGCCTGACTAGACCACAAACATTCACTAGTACACAAACTTAACAAAAACACCAAAAAACATAATCAATAAATCAGTATTCAATGATAATTTTTCTTTGTTATGTTTAAATTACAAATAAGGACATCTCAATACATCATTGAGCCAGCCATAGTGTACGATATACTAAACCGACAACAAGGCGCCATTCAACTGAGATGAAAAACAGTGAAAAGCGAAATCATGTAGAAGTTCAAAGGAGGTGACATACTAACTAACATAAACTAACATAAAGGCTAAACCAGCCAGCCATCTGCACATTTTCTGCAGGTTCAGCAATTCCAAATTCCTTTTTTAAATATGACCTCATTCTATGACACTTGAAAAATCAACAGTCCACCATTGGAGCTGCTCTCTAGTGTGTTGTCCTGGTTTGGGGAATCACAGTAATCTTTCTTTACAATGGCAAGGACAAAGCATCACTGGTCGATAGAGACATTGCCAAATATGGTAAGCAACTGGAAGAAAGGTTGAACATAAGAACTGTGAATCTGAATATTCCAATGAGTGAGGCATCAGCCGTTGACAGAAGTTATTGTAAACAGTAACCTGCTGCTTCTCCTATGTAGCTTAAACAGGACACTTTCCCACGAAGCAACTGGGCTTTAAAAGAGCAGTAAAATCCCCAACATCAGGAGGAGCAGCAGGATAACCGGAGCTCATCATGGACAGTTTATTTATTTAGGACACAACCAGGACACATCCCCTCCATCTGGGCTGCCACGAGGGGGGCACTGAAACACTGAAACAGGCACACACGCATCATCCCGCCCGCCTGGCACAGAAGCGTTATCCTTACTGCTGAGTACAAATCAGCCATGACACCATGGCCATCATCATGAATATAATCCATGATGATTGACAAGTAATGACGCAATGCATTAATGTGAGGACTTTACCATACATGTACAACCTATTGATTTGACAGTGATCCTACCCAGGTGATTACTGTAAATGTTTGTTCACAAAACAAACCCTCTCCCCCTTGGGTCTCTGTCTATCACAGAGAGTTCTGGGGTGTTCTTGGTCTGGAGTGGGGGATAAACAGACAAATTGCAGTAACGTGAAACTGTTTCAGATGGATTTGATGATCATTGAATTGTCAGTACAGTAGCTGTCAAAAGTTTCAACCATGCACCTACATCAGTGTCAAAGCACCAAGTTCAGCCAAATAACCATGAATTAATATGAATATTTATGACATCCATTCAGCATGGAGAGCTGATGGGGGCACTAAACTAAAATCATTGGTAAATGATAAATGTGCCTTCTTAGCCCTTTTCAATACCTCCTTCATAACCGTACTATTATAGAAGGATGTCACAAACCTCCTGTACTAATTTCTAGTTGTACAACCACCACAGATCATGTTTTGCCATCATTGAATCAAGGAGCACTTGGACCAGCTCTTGCATGGTAAAACCTTTGATTAGTGCTAATGAAATCAGCATCCCTCTCCAGAGCATAAGTCCTATTCAATAGAGCACACTTCATCAGGGATCGTAACGCTGAGCACATCAAAGACACTAACAACCAAGCTAGCATAAATAAACTAATCTAGGAAACATTTCCTGGATCAAAAGAGAGTCCTTTATTATAAAATAACAACAATCTTTTTACAGTATAATGCCCAAAATACGTATTTTATATTTGTCTTATATTTACAGGAATGTGTTGATCTCAGGTCTAATAAAATGACAAAATAAAGCTTTGCTGTTTTTTATAGATGGCTGTTGGTGGTTCCATTTCCTTCAGCCAAGGAATCACCATCCTACATCTGCACCAACACACGTCACACATCATCATGCATGACACAATCCCTTGAGTTCAAACAAAAGTCTATGAATCGAAATCCCACAAATGTATAAGTGAGATGGTGAAGCTTATTTAGCCATAGAGATGTTTTTCAAAGCCCATATTTAGAAGGGGCATCACAAGGGACATTCTGGCAATGATGGTGACTCATCTCTTTGTGATACATACACAACAATCGTGCCACACAAAATATTCCTGGGCTGTGTTTACCCGGCATGTCCCCACCTCTTTGGAAAGCTTTCCATTATAAATGAGCAAACACAATATGTGTGATGATGTTCCTGTGATCCAATAGGGGATTGTCTTTGCATGTGGTCATTTGTGCAGATGAAATAGAGCCCATAGACTGTTCTAGTGATACATATAAAAGAGCTTATGACATAAAAATAGGATTTGAATGTGCCATAAGCTGAGAAGAAAATTAAGTTAATTTCCCTTTCAAATTGCAATATAAATGCTAGAAGAGTTTAAATGAATGAATTACTACCGAATACTTTTGTGCATTTATGGTTCTCCCAATAAAATATTACAACAAATAAAGTGACAACTCTATGATTTTAGCAGTGCCATCCACATAGAGTGTCTCCTTACTGGTACTGTTCTTCCTCTGGGGTGTAGAATGCTGGGAGGAGAACCTGTTATTATCTCTATCTACTCAGCCAGGTAGACGTGCTCCTAGCTCAAGTCAACGCTCACCGAGATTTAACTCCCTGTGTCACAAGGTGAATTCGTGGCAAGCCTGGAAGTCTGATTATTCCTTCCATTTTATGAAATGAACTATGATTCAATTAGTATGCTGGTCTCTTGTCAAACAAGTCAGCAATCAATGACCTTGGTGGTGGATAAATCCCCCATTTTCTTTATTTACCACAGTTAAACTTAGATGGATCAAAACGGGGAGTTTTCACGTTAAAGCTGAGAAAGCAATCTCTCACAGGCAAGTTTATGTCTGCTGGGGGCACAGCAGGACACAAACAGCTCAGCCAATCAATTTGCTCCAATCCCTCAGATTAAAAGAGGTGCCATGCTATGTTTTCAATAACAACCAAAACCACAAAGACAATTTTACAGAATTCCCATTTCCCAGTACTGTGCATCACCCCAGGTTTGGCTGTGTAAAATAATTTGAGAACATCTCGTCAAGGACGGATGTAATATTCCCAAAGGTCAATGGAGATTCATGCTTTCTCAGTGGGAGGAGTGAGGGGGCTGATTGATTGGTCATTTCATACCATTAATTCAGAAATGTTTCAGTTGTCATAGTCCCTTCCTTTGGCATGACAATCCCTTCTATTGAATGAGGAGGGCAAACTACAAGCTGCGTGTGAGATGGGGATCCTCCAACAGGAGTTGTAGGCCTATGCAGTTTGGTGGCTTTCATTGTGTGGCCCCACAGCCTCTTTCTTACAGCACAGAGCAATAATTACTGACTTTTCATTCCCCTCTGGTACCTGCCAGCGCTTCCCACCCCCTAACACAGCTGATTAGACACAGCTGCAGTACGCTGCTTTCCTCCACTCCACTTCCACACCCTCTTATCTCTGGAAGCCAATGAACAATCATCTCACACCACAAAAGACCCATTCAATGGTCCCCAATTGTCTGAACAGGAATAAAGGCTGATTATATACCTCCTGAAGAAACTTAAAACATGTATGAGCAGTAGAAGATGGCATCTGGGTTGATATCAAATGGGGTTTAGTTTGTGATGTAATGTACTACACTACAGGTTTCCTCAGTCCTAAGCTACTATGACATTCAGGTACTGCCGGGTTGGTCTTTGGATCTATTGTCTGTTGCCGATACCTCCAGAGGGTTCACTCTGCAGAGCCCCCCTGTGCCTGGTCCTGTCTTGTCCTATTCTGCAGACGAGCCCTGACATTCACAAGGACAGACGTGACTGATCGACCTGACATCACCAACAACAACTGAATCAGAAAAAATACTCTCATTTCCCACTTATCTGCAGAGGAGGTGTATTTTGGTCAGAGTGCCTCATGGTGTTGAAGACGTCACGGTCCCAGGGGTGTGAACAGCAGGCAGAGATAAGCTCTCTAACTAGCTGTCAGAAAAACACACGGACACACACACACACACGTTCTAACGCTTCAGACAGACACGGCTCCTCAACTGCTCTGATCAACCGCTTTGATCATGCCAAGCAACATAAAACTACAGTGCTATGATTGATTTACTTAATGTCAGTAATGTTTCAAATCTGTATTCTAGACCTTGAGATTATAGGCAATACCATGAGAAACTCAATATATATTGTTTCCAAAACATCAGCATATAGGGTACTGAGGGCAGAAGTTGGAACAGAATCAATTGTGTAATTTTGGAAGAAATTATCTCCACCCACCAGAGAGCTTCTAAATCATCACCATCGTAAGACATCCGCTCCAATCTGCATTTTACCCGTAGTAATTTGTGCTTTGTTTTAGCTTTCAATGCTATGTCATTATCAATGCCTTTGAATGGGTTCGCCCCAATACAATACAATAAAAAACTAAATAGCTAAATAATTATGTACAAAGAAAGATGCAATACATAATTCAGGTATTTCCTAAAGGTTGTGATAGAGCCCCCTTTAACAAACCATTTGTCTCTCCATCCCAAAAAGATGGATGTTAATTCTAGTTCCCAGTGTGTATTCGTTACAATTAAATGTATTGTAATGTAATGTAATTTATTTGTTTATTTCATATTTGTTTTTATTAGTCTTGTCTGTGGTTAACGTTGAGGACCACATTGGAAATAAGTGCTGTATAATGCTTTCATGTGTTATCTTTCATTCCAAATATCTGCCTGTTTTATTGCGAGATTCTTAACAATAGAACAATTGTTTGGTGGTGATTTTGTGGTAGTTTGGTGACGCTGGCAACAGTACGAATTCAGGCGTGTTTTGGGTGTGTTTTTGTTTTCTAACATTGCCCTTACTTAACTCTAGCCCTGACCTTACCCTAACCACTCACTAGCATGCCTAAATATTATACTCGTTGTGAGATCATGTTACAGAAAATCGATCAATCAATTAAATAAACTGTATGTTTTACCATGAATACCTAGATCTCACCTTATTCATCAAGTTTAATAATTGAACTGTCTATAACAATATGCTAATGAAGTTATTCAGGAGTATCCATACACAGTATTTAGAATTTAACATTATCTCTGGTTCTCTTCATGTAGTGCAACTAGATCCTGTTTTGATGTGAATTAAGGAACTAGCGGTTCAAAAGCATGAGAGGAAAATCCTCAGAGTCCAAGGGCTATTCTACTCAACAGGGTGCAGACAGGTTGAAAGGCAGTGATTTGGTAGTGTGAACAGGGGAATGACAGGGTGTACTAAAACTGCAGTTAATTGTGCTACAGCGGAGAATCGGAGAATCTGATGCCAAGAGAAACAGAAACAATGTGGTCTAACCATAAACACACAGCATAACAATCTGAGGGTAGAATACCTAAAAACACTATGCCTTATAGAGGATGGTTTTGCTGGACAGTATTGTTGGACATTGCTGCCTGGTATCGTTGTAATCTATGGCATTGGTCCTAGTTTTAGCATATGACGGTTTGATTAATGGAGGCCAGTGAGAGGTTATCCATTCCAATATTCAATTAAAGGTTTAACAGCACCTCCCGATAGGTGGAATTTACTGTTAACAAGCAACCAATGTTAAAGCTTCAGGCCTGCTGCTGAAGAGGGATATTGAAGAGAAACTGAAAATTCAACACAGAGGACATCAAAGCACCCACTCTGCAAAATGAGTAACAAACTCCTTATTAGATATTCACCAATCTCCTAGGATACAGCCGACACACACAATAACAACCCAGCTAAATTATTGCTTGTATAATGCTCTTGAATAATGCTCTTCTTACAAAATTACTGTTAGCCAGGAGCAGGGCAAGTGTTGGCCTGTGCTGTGAGAGGACACCGGCAGAGTGAAGGAAGAGTGGAACCATTTCTAGGCTTCCGGTGTGACAGCACAGCACAGCACATATCAATATCAAAATACAATAGGGAAGATGACTGTAAATGGCTCACACTTCAAGATACATCATCTAATAAATGGGGGCAGAAATCCCAATATTATCGTCTGTTTATATCCCAATAACATAAGCAGAGGATAACGTATTTATAAATTATACAGGAAATGTTTCCCAAATCTGGGGATATGTAGAGCCAGGACCAAGCAGCAGAGTTCGTGCCAGTTTATTGCTGTCACAACCCACACATTCAGTTGATACAATCGCTGAGACACCAAATGCCATGAGAATGTCAGACTCACTTTTTAAAGAGACAACTGGCTCAGAGCCACAACCAACATCCATCTCTGCAACAGCACATAAAATATGGGATATCTCTACCTATTACGGGAAAATACATTCATAAATGCTGGCAAGGTCTAGAGAAAGACCAGTATTAGAGAGAATGCATCAAGAGAAACAAAATAGCAGGCTCTATTGATAAGTTTGATTTGATTTATTAGCATCTCCATTAGCCGACACCAATGGTACAGCTAGTCTTACTGGGGTCCAACACATAACCAAAAATACATTACAGACAAAAAAAAGACTGTAGTGTGTGTGAGTGTGTGCATCTATCAGTTCACATACATGTCAGTACATACACACAACAAATAGGTCACATGGAGGTAAGGAGTTGTGGTGTGAGGCGTTGCTTTATTTATTTTTTGAAACCAGGTTTGCTGTTCACTTGCGCTATATAAGATGGAAGGGAATTCCATGCACTCATGGCTCTGTACAGTGCCTTCGGAAAGTATTCAGACATTTTCAACATTTTGTTACGTTACAGCCTTATTCAAATTCCTTGAATTTGTTCTGGAACTAGGGACTGAAAAAGACCCCTGGTGGCATGTCTTGTGGGGTAAGTGTGTGAGTCAGTGCTGTGTGTAAGTTGACTATGCAAACAATTTGGAATTTCCAACACATTAATGTTTCTTAAAAACAAGACTCTCAACCAAGAGAGACTGGCATGCATAGTATTAATATTAGTCTTCTGATTACAATAAAGAAGAAGACGTGCTGCTCTGTTCTGGGCCAGCTGCAGCTTAACTATTTCTATCTTCACAGCACTTGACCATATGACTGGACAATAATCAAGATAAGATAAATCTAGAGACTGAAGGACTTGCTTTGTGGAGTGTGGTGTCAAAAAAGCAGAATATCTCTTTATTACAGACAGACCTCTCCGAATCTTTACAACCATTGAATCTACAGTACCAGTCAAAAGTTTGGACACACCTACTCATTCAAGGGTTTTTCTGTATTTTTACCATTTTCGACATTGTAGAATAATAGTGGAGACAACAAAACTATTAAATAACACATTTGGAATCCTGTAGTAACCAAAAAGTGTTAAACAAATCTAAATATATTTTAATTTTGAGATTCTTCAAATAGCCACCCTTTGCTTTGATGACAGCTTTGCACACTCTTGGCATTCTCTCAACCAGCTTCATCAGGAATGCTTTTCCAACAGTCTTGAAGGAGTTCCCACATATGCTGAGCACTTGTTTGCTGCTTTTCCTTCACTCTGTGGTCCAATTCATCCCAAACCATCTCAATTAGGTTGAGGTCAGGTGATTGTGGAGGCCAGGTCATTTGAAGCAGCACTCCATCTTGGTCAAATAGCCCTTACACAGCCTGGAGGTGTATTGGGTCATTGTCCTGTTGAAAAACAAAATTATAGTCCACTAGGCACAAACCAGATGGCGTTTCGCTACAGAATGCTGTGGTAGCCATGCTGGTTAAGTGTGCCTTGAAATCTAAATAAATAACTGATAGTGTCACCAGCAAAGCACCCCCACACCATCACACCTCCTCCGCCGTGCTTCATGGTGGGAACCACACATGTGGAGATCATCCATTCACCTACTCTGTGTCTCACAAAGACACAGCGGTTGGAACCAAAAATCTCAAATTTGGACTCATCAGAACAAAGGACAGATTTCCACCGGTCTATTGTCCATTGCTCGTGTTTCTTGGCCCAAGCAAGTCTCTTCTTCATATTGGTGTTCTTTAGTAGTGGTTTCTTTGCAGCAATTTGACCATGAAGGCCTGATTCACACTGTCTCCTCTGAACAGTTGATGTTGAGATGTGTGTGTTCCTTGAACTCTGTGAAGCATTTATTTGGGCTGCAATTTCTGAGGCTGGTAACTCTAATGAACTTATCTTCTGCAGCAGAGGTAACTCTGGGTCTTCCTTTCCTGTGGTGATCCTCATGAGAGACAGTTTCATCATAGCACTTGATGGTTTTTGCGACTGCACTTGAAGAAACTCTCAAAGTTCTTTACATTTTCCGCATTGACTGACCTTCATGTCTTAAAGTAATTATGGGCTACCGTTTCTCTTTGCTTATTTCAGCTGTTCTTGCCATAATATGGACTTGGTCTTTTATCAAATAGGGCTGTCTTCTGTATACCAACCCTACCTTGTCACAACACAACTGATTGGCTCAAATGCATTAAGAAATAAAGAAATTCCACAAATGAACTTTTAACAAGGCACACCTGTTAATTGAAATGCATTCCAGATGACTATCTCATGAAGCTGGTTGAGAGAATGCCAAGAGTGTGAAAAGCTGTCATCAAGGCAAAGGGTGGCTATTTGAAGAATCTAAAATCTAAAATATATTTAGATTTTTATAACACTTTTTTGGTTACTACATGATTCCATATGTGTTATTTCATAGTTTTGATGCCCTCACTATTATTCTACAATGTCAAAAATAGTAAAATTACAGAAAAACCCTTGAATGAGTAGGTGTGTCCAAACTTTTGACTGGTACTGTATATGTTTGACCATGAACTTTTACAATCTAAGGTAACACGAGGTAATTTAGTCTCCTCAACATGTTCATTACCAGATTTTGCTGAGGTGTAGATATCAGGGAATGATTTGTACCGAATACAATGCTCTTAGTTTTAGAGATGTTTAGAACCAATTTATTACTGGCCACCCATTCCAAAATAGACTGCAACTCTTTAAGGGTTTCAGTGACTTCAGTAGCTGTGGTTGTGGATGCATATATGGCTGAATAATCAGTATACATGGATACACATGCTTTGTTCAATGCCAGTGGCAGGTTAATGGTAAAAATAAAAAAGTAAAGGGCCCAGAGAGCTGCCCTGCGGTATGCCACACTTTACATGTTTTGATATTAGAGAAGCTTCCATTAAAGAAAACCCTCTGAGTTATATTATATAGATAGCCCTGAATCCATGATATGGCAGAGCCATAACACAGAAGTTCTCAACAACAGGTTATGGTCAATAAGATCAAAGGCTGTACTAAAATCTAACAGTACAGCTCCCACAATCTTCTTATTATCAATTTCTTTCAACCAATCATCAGTCATTTGTGTCAATGCAGTACATGTCGACGGCCCTTCTTTGTAAGTATGCTGAAAGTCTGTTGTTAATTTGTTTACAGAGAAATAGCATTGTATTTGGCCAAACACAGCTTTTTCCAACAGTTTGCTAAGAGCTGGCACCAAGCTGATAGCTGTTAGAACCAGTAAAGGCCGCTTTACCACTCTTGGGTAACGGAAAGACTTTGGCTTCCCTCCAGGCCTGAGGACAAAAACTTTCCTCTAGTCTCAGATTAAAGATATGACAGATAGGAGATGCAATAGAGTCAGCTACCATCCTCAGTAGCTTTCCATTTAAGTTATCAATGCCAGGAGGTTTGTCATTATTGATCTTCAACAATATATTTTCGTCTTCTACCACACTTACTTTACAAAATTCAAACTTACAATTATTTTCTTTCATATATTTTTTTTAATGCTTGAATACGATGGCTCACTGTTCATTGTTGCCATTTCCTGCCTAAGTTTGCCCACTTTGCCAATGAAGTAATTATTTAAATAATTGGCAACATCAAATGGTTTTGTGATGAATAACCCAACTGATTCGATGAAAGATGGAGTTGAATGTCTTTCTGCCCATAATTTTATTTAAAGTACTCCAAAGTGTTTTTCCATCTTTCTATATATCATTGATCTTGGCTTCATAATACAGTTTCTTATTTTTGTTGAGTTTAGCCAATTTGCAGTAAATCAGCCAGTCAGATGTGCAGCCAGACTTATTAGCCAATACTTTTGCACCATCTCTTTCAACCATACTGTTTTTCAATTCCTCATCAATCCATGGAGCCTTATAACAGTTCTAACAGTGAGTTTCTTAACAGGTGCATGTTTATAAATAATAGGAAGAAGCGATTTCATAAATTCATGAAGTGCAGTGTCTGGATGATCCTTATTAAATCAAACCAGATCAACAAATATTTGTTACATCATCCAAATAAGAGTCACAGCAAAATATTTTGTATGATCTCTTATACACTATTTAAGGCCCAGCCTTTGGAACATTGGCTTTCCTGGATGTAGCCACTATATTGTGATCACTGCATCCAATGGGTACAGATACAGCTTTAGAAGAAAGGTCTACTGTATTAGTAAAAATGTGATCAATACATGTGTGTCACGGGTGTCGTCCTCCTCTTCCTCAGAAGAGGAGAGGAGAGAAGGATCGGTGGACCAATACGCAGCGAGGTATGTAGACATAATGAATTTATTTAAACAAGAACAAAAACGAACTATACTTGAAATGATTACAAAATAACAAACGGACAACGTAGACGAAACCTGAACATGGAACTTACATAACAACACGAAGAACACACGAGCAGGAAACAGACTACATCAAAACGAAAACAACCGAAACAATCCCGTGTGGTGCGCAGACACAAACACAGGAGACAATCACCCACAAACAAACAGTGTGAAACAGCCAACCTATATATGGTTCTCAATCAGAGGAAAACGTCAAACACCTGTCTCTGATTGAGAACCATATAAGGCTAATTACAAGTGACCTAAACATAGAAACACAAAACATAGAATGCCCACCCCAACTCACGCCCTGACCAACTAAACACATACAAAAATAACATAAAACAGGTCAGGAACGTGACAATGTGGATGATCTTGTTCTTGTAGTGTTTGTAAACAACCTGGCAGCTTGCCATATACTAAACTCAGCAAAAAAAAGAAAAGTCCCTTTTTCAGGACCCTGTCTTTCAAAGATAATTCGTAAAAATCCAAATAACTTCACAGATCTTCATTGTAAAGGGTTTAAACACTGTTTCCCATGCTTGTTCAATGAACCATAAACAATTAATGAACATGCACCTGTGGGACGGTTGTTAAGACACTAACAGCTTACAGACAGTAGGCAATTAAGGTCACAGTTATGAAAACTTAGGACACTAAAGAGGCCTTTCTACTGACTCTGAAAAACACCAAAAGAAAGATGCCCAGGGTCCCTGCCCATCTGCGTGAACGTGCCTTAGTCATGCTGCAAGGAGGCATGAGGACTGCAGATGTGGCCAGGGCAATAAATTGCAATGTCTGTACTGTGAGATGCCTAAGACAGCGCTAAAGGGACACAGGACGGACAGCTGATTGTTCTCGCAGTGGCAGACCACGTGTAACAACACATGCACAGGATCGGTACATCCGAACATCACACCTGCAGGACAGGTACAGGATGGCAACAACAACTTCCCGAGTTAGACCAGGAATGTACAATCCCTCCATCAGTGCTCAGACTGTCCGCAATAGGGTGAGAGAGGCTGGACTGAGGGCTTGTAGGCCTGTTGTAAGGCAGGTCCTCACCAGACATCACCGGCAACAATGTCGCCTATGGGCACAAATCCACCGTCGCTGGACCAGACAGGACTGGCAAAAAGTGATCTTCACTGATGAGTCGCGGTTTTGTCTCACCAGGGGTGATGGTCGGATTCGCGTTTATCGTTGAAGGAATGAGCGTTACACCGAGACCTGTACTCTGGAGCGGGATCGATTTGGAGTTGGAGGGACCGTCATGGTCTTAGGCGGTGTGTCACAGCATCATCGGACTGAGCTTGTCGTCATTGCAGGCAATCTCAACGCTGTGCGTTACAGGGAAGACATCCTCCTCCCTCATGTGGTACCCTTCCTGCAGACTCATCCTGACATGACCCTCCAGCATGACAATGCCACCAGCCATACTGCTCGTCAATCCCATTGAGCATGTCTGGGACCTGTTGGATTGGAGGGTGAGGGTTAGGTCCATTCCCCCCCAGAAATGTCCGGGAACTTGCAGGTGCCTTGGTGGAAGAGTGGAGTAACATCTCACAGCAAGAACTGACAAGTCTGGTACAGTCCATGAGGAGGAGATGCACTGTAATAGTTAATGCAGCTGGTGGCCAGACCAGATACTGACTGTTACTTTTGATTTTGACCCCCCCTTTGTTCAGGGACACATTATTCAATTTCTGTTATGTCACATGTCTGTGGAACTTCTTCAGTTTATGTCTCAGTTGTTGAATGTTGTTGTGGTCGTACAAATATTTACACATGTTAAGTTTGCTGAAAATAAACGCAGTTGACAGTGAGAGGACGTTTCTTTTTTTGCTGAGTTGATAATGAGTTGCATATAAACAGTTCCTTTTTCAAAAGACGTTCTGTAAACCTTTCAAGCCCATAGGAAGCTGCTGAGGGGAGAACGGCTCATAATGATGTACGGAACAGAGCAAATGGATGTCACGGCCGTCAACAGAAGTAGACCAAAGCGCAGCGTTGTGAGCGTACATATTCCTTTATTTATATGACGGCCGACAAAAACAATATTCAATCCAAAATAACCGTGAAGCTTATTAAGGGCTATGTGCCACAAACAAAGTTAACTTCCCTCAAAGACAGGTGGGAAAATGGGCTAACTAAGTATGGTTCTCAATCAGAGACAACGATAGACAGCTGTCCCTGATTGAGAACCCTACCCGGCCAAAACATAGAAATACAAATAATAGAACTAAAGAACATAGAATACCCACCGCAAATCACACCCTGACCAAACCAAATAGAGACATAAAAAGGATCTCTAAGGTCAGGGCGTGACAATGGAATGGCATCAAACACCTGGAAACCATGTGGTTGATATATTTGACACAATTACACTGATTCCGCTCCAGTCATTACCATGAGCCCATTCTCCCCAATTAAGGAGCCACCAATCTCCTGTATCAAGCCCCCCTGTCACGTTCTGACCTTAGTTCCTTTTTAATGTCTTTATTTTAGTTTGGTCAGGGCGTGAGTTGGGGTGGGCATTCTATGTTGTTTTTCTATGTTTTGTTCTGTTGTTCTATTTCTATGTGTTTGGCCTAGTATGGTTCTCAATCAGAGGCAGGTGTCAGTCGTTGTCTCTGATTGGGAGCCATATTTAGGTAGCCTGTTTTCCTTTGTGTTTTGTGGGTGGTTGTTTCCTGTGTCTGTACCATACGGAACTGTTTCGATTTTCGTTTGTGCATTCACGTTGTTATTTTGTATTTTTGTAGTGTTCAGTTTTATATATTAAAATGGACACTTACCACGCTGCACATTGGTCCGATATCTCTTACTCCTCGTCAGAAGAAGAGGAAAGTCGTTACACCCCCTCTGTTTAGAGGCAGATCAGCACATTTACTTTAATAGAAAGATCTGTCTCTATGTCATAAGATGGCATCTGAGCAGAATTACAATTTCAACGGTCTCACTCAGTTTCACTCATGTGATCTTGGTTTATTATGAAAAGGGCCAAGCGAAAGTAGTAGAGAGATCTAACCTGTACATTTTGACTTTGGGATAAGCCTCACTGTCTCCTAGCATTAGATGAGATTCCACTCCATAAGACTGCATCTTGAGGGACCCTCCATATGTCTTGGGATTTCATACTGCATGTTGTGTCTTGTCTAATTAAAACAAAATAAACTCTCAAATGTCTTCATTTTGAAAAATGCTGTTCCATTTATATCCAGCTTGAACTTTTCATAGATATCATCCATTAATAGACCCTCTATTATTTTAGCCCACCGTGAAGCATCACACAGTGTCAGAGACGAGAGAAAAAAGGTTATATTTAGAAGGAGCCAGTGCAGCAGGTGCGGTGTAAGATATCTGAAAATGGAAACTGCCTCCATGGGGGACAGCGCTTATTCTCTCTGCTTTTATTATTTATTTCCCCTTTAATATTCTGCTGACGACAGCAGCGTTGGGGCAAAGATCATATGGAGACTGCTTATGTCATTGTAGTTCCCATGTTAATGAATGTGCATCGACCGGTAAGCTTGGGGAATATGGCTTTGCCCTGTGTTCTGATCCCCACTCCATAATCTCCCTTCCTGGAGTGGCACCAGTGTGGATAGACTAGCCCAGGGGTTGGCAACCCCCTTCCTGGAGTGGCACCAGTGTGGATAGACTAGCCCAGGGGTTGGCAACCCCCTTCCTGGAGTGGCACCAGTGTGGATAGACTAGCCCAGGGGTTGGCAACCCCCTTCCTGGAGTGGCACCAGTGTGGATAGACTAGCCCAGGGGTTGGCAACCCCCTTCCTGGAGTGGCACCAGTGTGGATAGACTAGCCCAGGGGTTGGCAACCCCCTTCCTGGAGTGGCACCAGTGTGGATAGACTAGCCCAGGGGTTGGCAACCCCCTTCCTGGAGTGGCACCAGTGTGGATAGACTAGCCCAGGGGTTGGCAACCCCCTTCCTGGAGTGGCACCAGTGTGGATAGACTAGCCCAGGGGTTGGCAACCCCCTTCCTGGAGTGGCACCAGTGTGGATAGACTAGCCCAGGGGTTGGCAACCCCCTTCCTGGAGTGGCACCAGTGTGGATAGACTAGCCCAGGGGTTGGCAACCCCCTTCCTGGAGTGCTGCAGGTACTACATGATTTGTTCAAACTAGGCACCACACCTGACCAAATTAGCTAATTGATCAGTTCAGTGATTGCTTAAATTCAACACACCTGGTCTTCGGCACTCCCGGACCAGGGTTGTCTACCCCTGGACTAGCCTCACAATGATACAGACTGTCTTATTTCAGCCACAGGAGGTTAGTGGCACCTTAATTCGGTAGAACGGACTTGTGGTAATGACTAGAGCGGAATCAGTTGAATGGAATCAAATACGTACATCAAACACATGGTTTCCATCCATTCTCCCCTCAGCAGCCTCCTGTGATTTCAGCATCTACATTATTCCCAACATCATGACATGTCATATGCCTATTCTTAATCAAACTGAAGCATTCAGTGTAACTGCAATCCATCCAATAATTGTAAATATAACAACAATTTATAATTGAAATACAGTATGTTGCACAATATCATATCCCAGGCCACTTGCTCAAATAAACTGAGATAACACCTTATCAGAATTTTAAATAGAAATATGGAATAAGACAATGCATTTCTTACAGCATCCCTGTTTACACCCACCAACAAAGCTCATTTCTTGTTGCTTGACAACACAGGGTTGCAATCCATTATATTTTACCAAATGTTTACTTCTCAGAGACATCGAGACAATGCCCTTCCCTTGGATTACCTCTCTCTGTTTAAGTGGTGTATGTACCAAAAACCATGTGGAATGTTCCTATACAGAAAAGCCAGACAGTCATAATGACTTTCTGTTAGTTCCTGGGGGATGAACACAAAACATGGAAGGAAGTAGGGGACTCCCTGCTGTTCCATAAACCACCTCTCCCTTGTGCCTTCCTGGTAAATAACAACATTTCCCAGGAGTCTGCCAAATAATCACTAGTTGGGGGGGGGGGGGGTGTCACTGGCGTCCTTGACTGTTGAAGTCCTGCAACAGCAGAGTAGTGTTTGGGTGGGTATTAAAGTGATTAGTCCATCTCCTTTGAGGAGAGCTGCTCGGGTCATACGGGCTAATGATCAATGGGCTTTGGGATTCTTTGTGCAAATGGAAAACATCATCAACAAATACATTTGGTTAAATGACTGAAGAGCCCTCCTGTTTCTTGGTGCAATGTTATTGTTCTGATTACCTGTTCCTTGCAAAGCTGAGAACTCCATCGCTCTCTGCTGTCTCATAGCAACCTACAAATAGAAATGTCCCTATTAGGTGGTATGGCTGTGATGGCTGGAACAAGTTTTGCCCTCTTTAATTGTGCTGTAAACATGTCCTGTTTTCAAGATTTTGCAATAGAATACATTTGTTCTCGAGTTCAGGAGGGCTAAATATTGCAACCAATTGACAATTTTGATGTCTTGGGCATACGGGCACCCTCATATGATTAGGCTACACACTAAAAACAAATGGTTCTATATAGTGCCAAATAAGGGTTATTTGGCTTGTAACCATAGAGGAACCCTTTTAGGTGGTGCTATATTTTTTGTTTCAGCATGACAATGCCCCCATGCACAAAGCGAAGTCCATACAGAAATGGTTTGTCGAGATCGATGTGGAAGAACTTGACTGGCCTGCACAGAGCCCTTACCTCAACCCCATTGAATACCTTTGGGATGAATTGGAACGATGACTGTGGGCCTAATTGCCCAACATCAGTGCCCGACCTCACGAATGCTCGTGGCTGAATGGAAGCGAGTCCCCACAGCAAAATTCCAACATCTCGTGGAAAAGTGGAGGCTGTTATAGCAGCAAAGGGGGGACCAACTCCATATGAATGCCCATGATTTTTGAAGGAGATGTTTGACGAGCAGGTGTCCACATACTTTTGGTTATGTAGTGTATATAGCACCAAAAAAGGGTTACGCTATGATTGCAAACTTTTTGGGGCTATATAGAACCCTTTATGGTAAATGGATCTATAAAGAACCTTTATCTCAAAAGGTTCTTTGAAGAACCATACAGGGTTTTTAATTCTGGTTTAATAGCCATATTCTTTTGTTAAAATTCCATAGGTTTTATGATTGTGTTTATTAACAAGTTGAATCAGGTTTGCTACGTCTAGAATGGCTGGGGGTCCCTGAGGAGAGAATTGAGAACTACAGACTCAGTCAACAGTTCACAATTGACACAAGGCCATTCGTGAGACTTACACAAGACACCATCACTGGCCATAGTCATAACATATAATAACATAACAGATAAACTGGAATGACACTCTCACTGCATGGTTGCACAAAAAGAGCTGTGAACAAACCACACCCGCAAATATTTGAATGAGCCACTGCCCCTACATTTTAATTATCACTAAAAGAGGAAAGAACCCTT
The DNA here is from genome assembly GCF_045679555.1 of Salvelinus alpinus. NCBI lineage: Eukaryota > Metazoa > Chordata > Actinopteri > Salmoniformes > Salmonidae > Salvelinus > Salvelinus alpinus. The sequence goes on along the minus strand of NC_092094.1, from coordinate 33,409,455 downwards.
TATTGAACTGCAAAGAACCATTGAAGTGATCAAAGGGACCTTTGGATCAGTATGGTTCCACACAGAACCAACACCCTTCCCAAAGAACCCTTGTGGAACCCTCATTTTTGTGTGTACTGAACCCAACATCAGCACACGATTTCTGCTTCTGTCCATTTGGAGAGGTATAGCTAAGACATGTTCTTGAAACAGTGTTTAAAATGCACTGTAGTTGTAAGTGTACAAAAACGTTTTCTGGGCACCTGAGAATATAAAGAAAAGTAGGACAGAGACAGGTGACAGCCACCTCTCTGGAGCAACATCTGTCATGTTAATGTGAATGATCATTTGAAACTGTAGGCTATATACTTCCAGTGTACAAAAATATTAACTTATACTTTGATGACCTTTATATATACTGAATCTTGATTCTCCCCATCTTGTGGGAGTGGGATATAGGCTAAGCCATTAAAAAATGTCATTATAAACATGTTATGAAACTGTGAACCGTTCCATTTTATTGGAAGGTAGAACTGGTTTGTTTGTGTGCTGTAGACATGAAAAATGTGACAGGTTCTCACCAGAAGCAATCTTTATTTTTGTCGACTCTGACGTCAAGAAAATGCACGTTTCATTCACCAGGCAAAACAAAGTTATTTATACATCCAGTAGCTTGAGGTTGTGATTCTTGCGCAGTGAAAGGAATGCCGCCTATTGGACTGATCTATTGCGTTTCCATAACAAAAGCGACCAGCATAATGCGCTATGGTGCAAGAGCTCTTAACCTAAACTAGGACAGTATTTGAGAACCTCCGAATAAATTCAGGGACTATAACGAAGAACCATTTGAAAACTTTTATTTTCATTATGTTTCAGGGTAGGTAATGACAAAACATTGGGGGCACCTTTGATTATGACAAGCCTGGATCAGGTAAGATACATGGTTGAATGACAGTTAAACCTTCTTGATATTTTGTATAAAACCATGTGGATGAATGCAGATTGTTTCTTGCTAAAAACATACATAATCAACATTAATATACCATTCATGTAATTTCATACTAACATTGTATAGACCACACACTTTTTGAGAAGCCTACTATGATTCGATCATTTAAGATAGTTTAGCTAATATGAAACGTGAGGAGCATATAGCCAACACCTTAAATTTAAGTCCTTTTTAGGCTACTTCTGTTGATAATACTTTATTTTAATGACACAGGGATCATAGTAGATTACAAGTGTATAAAAAAATGTAGGCTACATTGTGCAACAGATTATGAATTGTGTAGTTAAAACGTTTTCTACCAGACGCGCGTCTCTAACAAGTTATCCAAAATGAGGACCATGGACAGCGACGCGCTATAGACTATTCTAAGCGATCGCGCGAGGATGATGGTAATACCTATTCATTCGATCATGCACATGAGGTAGCCTACACTAAGACGCATCTTACTTGTCATCGAGCCTTGTAAGAAAAAAATAGCAAAGTAGATGTTTTTGCTGTAGGCATACTCTTTTATGCTATGCATAGGATGTTAACGTTCATGGTGAGGCTGTTTTCTTCTACAACCATATGATTATCTCCATATGTCATGTTCTATATTTTTGGTATTTTATTATCTAAAGCTAGAACTAATTCATTTATAGTCTTGGATCTGGGATTAATTGGTCAATTACAGAGCAAGAACAAAAAAAGTTAAAATACTAGGCTAATGTTGTCCATCTCCATCTAGCAAGCAATACATTCAAGATAAATGGCTTGATTTAAATACAGAACGTTTAGCCTACATATAGCCTATAACGCACATTCTTCCATCTAACTTATGTTTTACACAGGGAGATGGAAGTTTACAGAAGACGTGACAAGATTAGGCCCCTAGAAAAAGAAAAGGAAAGCCGCACACTCTAGGAGCTCAGATGCAATAATTGTATAACCAACGTTCCCGACAGCCAAGCCGTCTTCATCAGGCTATATATAAAGGTTAGGATCCGATTCATGAAATTATATTTTTTTCATTGCTACAATCAGTTTCATGTTTTGACAATAACGCTACCTAAATAGGTTTAAAGTTTCGTCCACAACTGCCATACCTGTCCATGTCTTCAAAAGTGATTTTTGCTGAACACAGACTGCCTCCTGGTGGTAGTCTTGAGAGGCTTGGAAATTATCCATTGTGATGACTCCGTGTGTGATAATACTAGATGAATCATTAAGCAGACCTATAGATTGAACAAAATATAATGCAATAAATCAATACTTTGTTTGAAGGGTTGCAGGTTGTGACTGCCTTTCACCACTGAGGGAGGGCACTATCTGTGGTTGTCTTGGCGATGATGGCAGACATACTAGAGCTGCGGACAGACGGGAACTCTCTCCTGAAGGCGGTATGGCTCCGACGCCTGCGGCTCACCAGGCTCCTGCTTGAGGGGGGTGCCTATATTAATGAGAGCAACGAGCGAGGAGAGACACCGCTCATGGTGGCCTGCATGTCCAAACACAGCGACCCGCAGAGTGTCAGCAAGGCAAAGCTGGTCAAGTACCTGCTGGATAATAAGGCTGACCCCAACATCCAGGACAAAGCAGGCCGGACAGCCCTGATGCACGCCTGCAGCCAGAGGGCGGGGCATGAGGTGGTGTCCCACCTGTTGACCAACGGGGCTGACCCAAGTCTCGAAGACAGGAGCGGGGCTTCTGCTTTGGTCTATGCAGTCAACGCAGATGATAAGGAGACCCTAAAGGTTCTCCTAGATGCATGTAAAGCCAAGGGCAAAGAAGTAATCATTATCACCACAGACAAGTCACCCTCTGGCACCAAAACCACCAAGCAGTACCTTAATGTCCCCCCTTCCCCAGAGCTAGAGGATAGGTGCTCCCCTGCATTCTGCACCACTCCCTCTGACATTGAGCTGAACACCTCCCCCTCACCTAACTCAGCAGAGCAGCACAACACTATCTTCAGTTTCCAGACAAAGTTGAAAACATCATCCAGCACAGCAGCAAAGCTTCCCAATGGGCCAACCTCTCCCACACGGCGACCAGCCAACCCCAAGCGTGCTCGTTTACCCCAGCTGAAGCGTCTGCAGTCAGAGCCGTGGGGGCTGATCGCTCCCTCTGTCCTGGCTGCAGCTGCGGCTCACGAGGAGAGTAAGAGAGCCACCTCTGATGAGGTTGTCACAGGAGTCAATGGACTTACTCTGTCCAAGAGATCGACCATGTCTCGACAAAACAGTGTGGATGGCAAGGATGTGTTGTTCCCACAAATGTCATCCTCATTGTCTGTCCCTCTAACTTCCAAATCGGCCTATGAGAGGTCTCTGTGTCAGCACCAGCCCCTGGCCCGGCGTAGCACCGTCCCTGCAGACCAGGACAGTAGCAGCAACAGTGTGCCAGCCAGCTTGAGAGACCCGGTCTACAGGAGACGGCTGGGCACTGACCACTATGACTCAGACTCCCAGCTGTACTCAGACTCTGGCATGCTCGACTCTCCTAAGGTTCCTCTAGAGAGAAGGAAACTCAACACATCTCCGTTAGCCATGCTGACCAGCTCCAGGGAGTCCCTAGACAGCAATGCCAGCACGTCATCTCCTAGCACAGCACGTCGCCGCGCACCAGGCCTCTTGGAGAGGCGAGGCTCGGGGACTCTGCTGCTGGACTACATTTCCCATACCCGGCCTGGCCATCTACCCCCACTGAACGTCAACCCCAACCCTCCTATCCCAGACATTGGAGCCAGCAGCAAGCCCTCGTCCCCTCTTGCCTCAGGTTTCATATCAATAGCTCCAGTAGCACCAAACTCACCAAAGAGAGGCCAGCTCAAGTCAAAAAAAAAACTTGTAAGGAGGCACTCTATGCAAGTGGAGCAAATGAAGCAGCTCTCTGCTTTTGAGGAGCTGTAGTGGACTCATTGTTTGTAGATGTAGCAATGTTCACAACATAAAATAAGGCTAACATTTCTAAAGGAAATTTTGTTAAATGGAATTTCAACTTTTCCTCTTAGAAAACCAGTGGAACATGGATATAACTTGCTTACCAGTATAAAGTTGTAAATGTTATGGATGCTCTTAGAATATTAGCACCACCTATTAAACGTTACAGGTTAGACACTAGCAACATCTAAAGCATGGCTCCTCTAACCGTGTTCCTGAAGAGCTACCCTCCTGTAGGGTTTCGCTAAACTGATTCTGTGTATCAACCAGCTAATTATTAGAATCAGGTGCGCTAAATTAGAGTTAGAGCAAAAAGGACGGTAGCCCTACAGGAACAGGGTTGGCTGAGAGATAAAAAAGTATTTGAAAATCATAACAATTATTTGACTTTAAGTATATGAAAAATAATCTTGGTCGGCACATCAAATCCCTTAGATGTGCAATCCTAAGAAAACATAGGAGGTACATGTAGGAGGTACATGTAGGAGGTACATGTATAGCCAACAAGTCATCTGGTTGTATAGAATGTTGTTATTAGTGCAACATGCAGATGGGGGGTATGTTGTAGCTTTAGTATTAAATTGAGGTTGATTGTTTTGTAGCAAACTTGTACACAGTGCCTTCCAGACAAATTATCGGAAAAGAGGGTGGATCAAAAAGTAATTTATCGTTCATAATGCAACCACAAGATGTTTTGTTTTAGTGCCGTTGGTTTAATGCCCAATATGAAAGGCTCAGAGTATAAACAAACCATGTATGACTTATATGCCTTAGTTAAGTACAATTTAAGAGATTACGTAAATCAGCACTTTATTATCGTAGGTTTTAAATTACCCAAGAGAAAAATGTATGTTGTTTCTCTAAATGTTTTGTAGATATAGCACATGTATTTTCATACATCAGTTCCAGGACAAGACAACATAATATGTGTATACTACAAACGTACGTAAATACAGACTTAGTGAACCTTGTTCCCCTAGAATAGAATTTACACTTATGGCAATTGAAGTAAATGTTCATACAGCTTCCATGTAACTTAACTATGAGACATTCATTCTGTTTAAAAGGCTCACGTTAACATATTTCGATGCATAGTATTTTTGTATGTAGTTTGCTGTGTATTCTAAATAAATGTCTCTAAAGCAAATGTTATTCAACAGTTTCTTACTGAATGCAATGAGGTTTGGATGCATTTCACAGTTCATCATCAGATGGTAATACAGTTGAAGTCGGTTTACATACACCTTAGCCAAATACATTTAAACTCAGTTTTTCACAATTCCTGACATTTGATGCTAGTAGAAATCCCCTGTCTTAGGTCAGTTAGGATCACCACTGTATTTTAAGAATGTGAAATGTCAGAATAATAGTAGAGAGAATTATTTCTTTCAGCTTTTATTTCTTTCATCACATTCCCAGTGGGTCAGAAGTTTACATACACTCAATTAGTATTTGGTAGCATTGCCTTTAAATTGTTTAACTTGGGTCAAACGTTTCGGGTAGCCTTCCACAAGCTTCCCACAATAAGTTGGGTGAATTTTGGCACATTCCTCCTGACAGAGCTGGAGTAACTGAGTCAGGTTTGTAGGCTTCCTTGCTCGCACACGCTTTTTCAGTTCTGCACACACATTTTCTATAGGATTGAGGTCAGGGCTTTGTGATGGCCACTGCAATACCTTGACTTTGTTGTCCTTAAGCCATTTTGCCACAACTTTGGAAGTATGCTTGAGGTCATTGTCCATTTGGAAGACCCATTTGCGACCAAGCTTTAACTTCCTGACTGATGTCTTGAGATGTTGCTTCAATATATCCACCAAATTTTTCTCCCTCATGATGCCATCTATTTTGTGAAGTGCACCAGTCCCTCCTGCAGCAAAGCACCCCCACAACATGATGATGCCACCCCCGTGCTTCACGGTTGAGATAGTGTTCTTCGGCTTGCAAGCCTCCTCCTTTTTCTTCCAAACATAACGCTGGTCATTATGGCCAAACAGTTCTATTTTTGTTTCATCAGACCAGAGGACATTTCTCCAAAAAGTACGATCTTTGTCCCCATGTGCAGTTGCAAACCGTAGTCTGGCTTTTTTTATGGCGGTTTTGGAGCAGTGGCTTCTTCCTTGCTGAGCTGCCCTTCAGGTTATGTCGATATATAGGACTCGTTGTTACTGTGGGTATAGATACTTTTGTGCCTCTTTCCTCCAGCATCTTCACAAGGTCCTTTGATGTTGTTCTGGGATTGATTTGCACTTTTTGCACCAAAGTACATTCATCTCTAGGAGACAGAACACGTCTCCTTCCTGAGCGGTATGATGGCTGCGTGGTCCCATGGTGTTTATATTTGCGTACTATTGTTTGTACAGATGAACGTGGTACCTTCAGGAGTTTGGAAATTGCTCCCAAGGATGAACCAGACTTGTAGAGGTCTACAATTTATTTTCTGAGGTCTTGGCTGATTTCTTTTGATTTTCCCATGATGTCAAGCAAAGAGGCACTGAGTTTGAAGGTAGGCCTTGAAATACATCCACAGGTACACCTCCAATTGACTCAAATTATGTCAATTAGCCTGTCAGAAGCTTCTAAAGCCATGACATACTTTTCTGGAATTTTCCAAGCTGTTTAAAGGCACAGTCAACTTAGTGCATGTAAACTTCTGACCCACTGGAATTGTGATACAGTGCATTATAAGTGAAATAATCTGTCTGTAAACAATTGTTGGAAAAATTATTTGTGTCATGCACAAAGTAGATGTCCTAACCGACTTGCCAAACTATAGTTTGTTAACAAGACATTTGTGGAGTGGTTGAAGAACGAGTTTTAATGACTCCAACCTAAGTGTATGTAAACTTCTGACTTCAACTGTATGTCAACATTCTAAAGGCTAGGCCAGTCCTAGTGGTAACCAGGTCCATCATGCCAGACCAACCATGGAGGCACTCAGGTCCCACAGCTTCTTGGCAGCTGCATCATCCTGGCCCTGAAGGGCCACAGTTTTTGGGGCGCAGTCACTGTAGCCAGGACAGAAAACAAGATTCCAAACACACACACAAAGTTAATGACACACAACGAATATGTCCTAGTATTAATCTTACCTAGATCCATATTCTGTAAGCATGCAATGTAACACCCACCGTGAAAAGAAGTTAAGGTTGGACAAAAACAAGCTCTAATGGTATCTGACCTGTAGTAGAGTCCACTGACATCTGCCAGGCTTTCTTCTACAGCACAGTGGATGGTGGTCTGGGCTCCCTCTCTAGGGGACTTGAGCCAAAAACCAAGAGTCTTGTAGATGGCTCTTTTCCACAGGGGCATGGTGGGCCAGATGTGCCGACCAAGCTCAGTCCAGATGACTCCAGGATGGAGGCTATATGTAGTTACTCCAGTTCCTACAGTCACAGAGAAACACACACAAACACAGGTAATGTCTTCTATCAGCCTAATTCAATGCAGTGAGTCTGCAGAGACTCTATTGAAGAGAGATGCAACACACCATGTACTTCGTGCCTTTGTTATGCCAAACAGTGTTACTAACATACGTCCAAATGCATGCTGTAAAATGAAAAGATGTTGTGCAGCGGAGTTGAATTACCTTGTAGTCGTGTTGCCAGCTCCCTAGTAAAGAGCACATTAGCTAGCTTACTTTGCCGGTAGCTTTTCCATGGACTGTAATCTTTATCTAAGTTTATGTCATCAAAATAGATCTTGCCTGTTGAAAAAAAGTATTATTATTAAAAGTGGAACATAGTAAGTCACATATAGATATAATGTCAAAACATGTCTAACACTAAGCAATGAAAGCTACAGTGCCTTCAGAAAGTATTCATACCACTTGACTTTTTCCAAATGTTGTTGTGTTACAGCCTGAATTTAAAATGGTTTAAATTTAGATTTGTTGTCACTGGTTTACACACAATACCCCATAATGTCAAAATGGAAATATGTTTTTTTTTTATTATTAAAAATTAATTAAAAATCAAAAGCTGAAATGAGTCAATAAGTATTCAACCCCTTTGTTATCGCAAGCCTAAATAAGTTCAGGAGTAAAAAATTGCTGAACATGTCACATAATAAGTTGCATGGACTGTGTGCAATAATAGTTTTAAACATGATTTTTGAATGACTACCTCATCTCTATAACCCACACATACAATTATCTGTAAGGTCCCTCAGTTGAGCAGTGAATTTCAAAAACAGATTATACCACAAAGACCAAGGAGGTTTTCCGATGCTTCCCAAAGACGGGCACCTATTGTTAGATGGGTAAAAATGAAAAAAGTAGACATTGAATATCCGTTCGAGCATGGTGAAGTTAATTACACTTTGGATGGTGTATCAATACACCCAGTCACTACAAAGATGCAGGTATCCTTCATAACACAGTTGCTGGAGAGGAAGGAAACCGCTCAGGGATGTGACCATGAGGCCAATGGTGACTTTAAAACAGTTACAGGAGAAAGGAGAAAACTGAGGATGGATCAACAACATTGTAGTTACTCCACAACACTAACCTAATTGACAGAGTGAAAAGAAGAAAACCTTTACAGAATAAAAATATTCCAAAACATGCATACTGTTTGCAACAAGGCACTAAAGTAATTAACTTTTAGTCCTGAATACAAAGTGTTATGTTTGGGGCAAATCCAATACAACCCATTACTGAGTACCACTCTCTATATTTTCAAGCATAGTGGTGGCTGCATCATGTTATGGACATCATCAAGGACTGGGGAGGTTTCCAGGATAAAAATGTAACGGAATGGAACTAAGCACAGGCAAAATGCTAGAGGAAAACCTGATTCAGTTCTGCTTTCCACTAGACACTGGGAGATGAATTCACCTTACAGCAGGACAATAACCTAACACACAAGGCCAAATCTACACTGGAGTTGCTTACCAAGAAGACAGTGAATGTTTCTGAGTGGCCAAGTTACAGTTTTTACTTAAATCTGCTTGAAAATCTATGGTAAGACCTGAAAATGATTGTCTAGAAATGATCAACAAACAATTTGACAGAGCTTGAAGAATTTTGAAAAGAATAATGGGCAAATGTTTCACAATCCTGGAGTGAAAAGGTCTTACAGACGTACCCAGAAAGACTCACAGCTGTAATCGCTGCCAAAGGTGCTTCTACAAGGTATTGACTCAGGTGTGTGAATACTTTTGTAAATGACATATTTCTGTATTTCCTTTTCAATACATTTGCTAAACTTAAAACATGTTTTCAATTTGTCATTATGGGGTATTGTGTGTAAATGTGTGAGAGAAATCTATTTAATCCATTTTGAATTCAGGCTGTAACACAACAAAATGTGACACAACAATTACAGGCTAAATCATGGATTTTGTTTGGGCAATCAATCATAAATCCTATAAACACTGAATCATTGTTTTATATGGTAAATGACAAAGACAAAGTTATACCTTCTTCATGAGCTAAACTGGAGACGTTGACAATACGGCTTGGGACTGATTTCTTAAGGAGATCCAAAAGGCAATTTGTCAATAAAAAGTGGCCTAAGTGGTTGGTACCAAACTGCATCTCAAAGCCATCTTCAGTCTGCCATTTTGGACAGCTCATGATACCTATCAACAGACATAGAGAAGAAAAGTTAGTCTACTCCCTGAAATGTAGTTGATAACATAGGTTCAATCAGTAAGGCTGGTCTGAATGGATAGCGCACTTAACTTAATTTAGTAAGCACAATATAATTCACATTGCTTCCTCTTCTATGGGCACAGAGGGAATTTGTATCTAATGTTTACAATCTTCTCATCAACAGCACAGCATCATGTCACTCCTCCTCCTTTACTATAAATAAGCCACGTGCAGAATGTCAGTCACCTATTACCCTATTGCCAATGAGCACAGCTGAATAGTGCAACTTTACTACGCTTGTTAAGGGACAGATTGTAATTTACTGGGGGGGGGGGGGGGGGTCCAAAATAGGGAAGGGTTGTTAAACTTGTATTTGTTGCTTTGGGAGGGTTGTGTGTTTTTTTATTGGGCACAGGGGAGTGCAGTGCGATTTTTCCCCTGGTTTACATCTGCTAGTTGCAGGTTGTACTATATAATTTCTTCCATCCTAGCCAGATTTCAAGATGTTTTGGTATTTCCCGTATGCTCTACGCTTTTCTGTGTGCTAACTTTACTATACCACAGGTCAGTATAGTCTACCAGTCTAACCTTCTATCCTGCCCTCGATCCACCATTCATAGTGACAACAGTGGTAAGGGGATTGTTTGTCCAGATCTGCAATAGGCTAACTAGCAATCATACCACATATAAAAACATTCAAAGCTGCATCAACGTTTTATATGAATCAACCAAAACAAATAGGAATAGCTGATAGGCAGTGAAGAGGACAGTTGCATCATTGCGCATGACTGAACAGTGAAGACATGACACACACAGATTTAAAAAATCTCCTCTCATGATCTTGTTAATGGACAATACAATTATCCTACCTAGACTAGCCTAGCCGAATAATTGCATTATTATTTTCAAGTGAGTACAACATTCTAGACTACTCTAGGCTGCAGTGAAAATGTCCTTTGTAAATAAAATAACGGCGCAAAAGCCCTGTGATTTGAATGTTTCATTTGATTTGGATCAGTTGTGGATCTACTCTCAACAGTTAATAGAAAGACACAGAAAGCCACAGTAGCAGGCCAGTCTGGCTGTATTTCTACTTTTGATACTGAACACGCTGTCTGTTTTTAATCATCATGCTCCCAAGTCATCCTATAATAATGTGAACACATACGCTACCGGCAGGCCCAGTTATTCAGGAAAGCTTAACACATGCTCTGCCTCCTCTCCAATCCGAGTGGCTATTCCTCACGCACCTAGAAGCTAACGCGTTTAATGTATTACTTTTTATATGTGGCACAATGTTTTAATCGGATTAGGCTACTTCAAAAATTCTCCTGTAGGCATGGGCATCATCCAAAATATAATTCTAGCATCCTTGACATTAACCAGGTTTCCATCCAACCTTTATATAGGAGTAAAGTAGTCTACATGTTTGATAAAACATTTCTCCACATTCTGGGAAAGCATGCAGTTTATTAGGCTACAGATTAAATTAATTATGATGAACTTCACAGGGTGGTGTAAAAGTACACAGTGATGAGGTCGATGCTCCTTCCAATAAATATCGAGGGTCTTATTCTGGTGACATGATGATCGATGCTTGCCATTTGACAAATAATAATCGCACACTACTGTCCATAATAATCTCATCATGTAGTAAGCTATACCTGCACTGTATCTGTTTGCTAGAGCTCACGTGCCAATACCATAGCGGGCACATTCGCTATACCTGTACCTATGCAACATTTTTTGTGACAAAACCATGTATGTCCATAGTTGAAAATGCAATGGAAACCCATTTAACTTACATTTTTTATTCGGCACATGGGAATTTAACCTCAGAAGGTATTTTTATGTGTGCTATGTATTTATGCAGACTTTAATCTGCAACAAGCGCATTTTATACTGGGTAAGCCTACAAGGTAGGGAGGGATGTGTTTTCTGTCGGGATTGACAGTCTATTTACTGTGGTGTTGAAAACGCAAACCATGTCGGTATGTTTTGTTTATTGTTGTGTGGCGATTTGGCACAGAAACCTGTTGGTTGAAAATTTGTTGCATATACAGTACCATGCAAAAGTTTGGACACACGTAATCATTCAAGCGTTTTTCTTTATTTTTACTATTTTCTACATTGTAGAATAATAGTGAAGACATCAAAACTATTAAATAAAATATTTGGAATCATGTAGTAACCAGAAGAGTGTTAAACAAATCATAATATATTTGAGATTTGAGTTTCTTCAAAGTAGCCACCCTTTGCCTTGATGACAGCTTTGCACACTCTTGGCATTCTCTCAACCAGCTTCATTAGGTAGTCGCCTGGAATGCATTTCAATTAACAGGTGTGCATTGTTAAAAGTACATTTGTGAATTATTTTTCCTTCTAAATGCGTTTGAGCCAATCAGTTGTGTTGTGACAAGGTAGGGGGCGTATACAGAAGATAGCCCTATTTGTTAAAAGACCAAGTCCATATTATGACAAGAACAACTCAAATAAGCAAAGAGAAATGACAGTCCATCATTACTTGAAGACATGAAGGTCAGTCAATCTGGAAAATGTCAAGAACTTTGGGAAAGTTTCTTCAAGTGCAGTCGCATATCCATCGAGCGCTATGAAGAAACTGGCTCTCATGAGGACCGCCATAGGAAAGGAAGACCAAGAGTTACCTCTGCAGAGGATAAGTTCATTAGAGTTAACTGCACCTCAGATTGCAGCTCAAATAAATGCTTCACAGAGTTCAAGTATCGCACACATCTCAACATCAACTGTTCAGAGGAGACTGCGTAAATCAGGCCTCATGGTTGAATTGCTGCAAGAAACCACTACTAAAAGACACCAATAAGATAAGATGCTTGCTTGGGCCAAGAAACACAAGCAATGGACATTAGACCGGTGGAAATCTGTCCTTTGGTCTGATGAGTACAAATTTGAGATTTTTGGATCCAACCGGGGTGACTTTGTGAGATACAGAGTAGGTGAACGGATCATATCCGCATGTGTGGTTCCCACCGTGAAGCATGGAGGAGGAGGTGTGATGGTGCTTTGCTGGGGACTAGGGTTGCACATTTTGGGGAATATTCAGAGGTGGAAACTTTCCGTGGGAATTAACAGGAATATATGGGAATTAACGGGAATATATGGGAATTAATGGAAATATATCCAAATGAATATTAATACCATTTAAATGTAGATGTTTTTTGCATTGGATATATTTACCATATCATATGCTGAGAGAAACATAAACCTTTTACCTTATCATAAGTAGACATAATTGCAAATGATTAAATCCTTCCAACAGAAATAATCGTTAGCTCGACCGTCCCGCAGGGGACCCACCGATCCTGTAGAGGTTTAAGCAACTATTCTGCACCATTCCCAGAAAGTTGTGGGAAGGTTGTATGCAAAATAACTATAGGACAACCACGCTCTCACCAAGCTATAATAAACATATGGTGCTCATAACGTTATGTGCTAGCTGAAAAGTGTCCCTCTACCTGCATTATTAATAAGGATGTCCAGTCTCTCTTCACTTTCCAGGATCTCTTTGGCTAGCTGTCGCACCGACTGTAGGGATGCCAAGTCCAACTTTTTGACAATCACATTCCCATTGCCACTCCTCTTCCTGATGCCCTCTGCAGCTTGATTGGCTCTTGTCATGTCCCTGCAGGCCAGAATAACCCTCGCTCCTGTGGCCAAACACAGAACAGACATTACACTGTGAGCTCATAAAAATCAACTGCCCAACTACAATGAACAGAGAAGAAGTTGAATACTTGTTGCTCACCCCTGCTAGCCATGTCAACTGCAGTCTCTTTCCCAATCCCAGTGTTGGCTCCGGTGATAAGGACAGACTTCCCGTCCAGCCGGGCTGTGCTCGTACACACCCCTCCAGCCAGCCATTGACGCAGAGCAAAGAGCCCCACTCCTGTCACAATATTGTGGTAACACAATAGCATATAAAACATTTATCCAAGATTTTAAATTCATTTTTCATATCAAATTAAGCTTTAAAAGCTCAATCTGACACAATTAGCGATCTTGATGTTAGGTTTCAGAAGTCCCATTCTAAAGATGCAACATCCGCCCTCTTAGCACACCAGGTGAACAAAATACATCCAGTATCTAGTCAGACGAAACGTTGACATCACAGGGCCAGAGGGAATATGATGTGATGACATCACAACACAATAACGCTAGACATCATTTCTAGGGGTAGAATTTTAAACTCAGTTTCATAGGACCTCTATGTTAAAACCTCTGATGTGATGACATCACAACAAGGCCAGACAGATTCTGATTTGATGTCATCACAACAGGGCCAGATGGAATCTGATGGGATGACATCAGAATAAGGTGAGACAGAAATCTGATTTGATGACATTAGAATAGGGCCAGACAGAATCTGACATTCATATTTCGATGGAATCTGATGTGATGACATCAGAATAGGGCAAGAGGGTGCCAGACTGCCCTGCATTATGCACTACTGCCACCATGATTACGCAAACCTGCGTTCCCTCGTCATGCGCATCAGCGATTCATTGGAGTCACCTGGACTCAATCTGGGTTTCTGTACAGCACTTTGAGATATCAGCTGATCTAAGAAGGGCTATATAAGTAAATTTGATTTGATCACCTGTTTATTACCTCCCCTATATGTGTCTGTTCCCCAGCTCCGTTCCCCAGTTCTGCATTAATTGTCTTACGTCTGCATTAATTGTCTGACGCTGTTCCTGTCCTGTTTTCATGTCCGTTCCAATTAAATGTTGACTCCCTGTACCTGCTTCTCTTCTCCAGCGTCAGTCCTTACAGTTCCATGAAAAGAGTGCCTTTTGCATCCCTTTACATTTTTAAGTATTTTTTATAATTCTTTTAATTTAACCAGGTAGGCAAGTTGAGAGTTCTCATTTACAACTGCGACCTGGCCAAGATAAAGCAAAGCAGTTCGACACATATAACAACACAGAGTTACACATGGAGTAAAACAAACATACAGTCAATAATACAGTAGAAAATAAGTCTATATACAATGTGAGCAAATGAGGTGAGATACGGGAGGTAAAGGCAATAAATAGGCCATGGTGGCGAAGTAAATACAATATAGCAATTAAAACACTGGAATGGTAGATTTGACAGTATAAATTGTGGACCAATATTGCATTTTCAAAGTATGTTATATTCATTGTTTTAAAATGGTGAAACTATTAATTTATATATATTTTTATCCCCAAAAGAAAACTAATAGTCAATCTTAGTGTAAAAGCAGGTTAACTGTTTTTACTATTTTTGGCCATTTTCCCAAGCTTCCATTCCCCCTGTCACAAGCTGATTTATGGCTTATTTAAAGATGAAATCGTCAATATTGTTATGGTCAACCTTGCTACTTTATTTGGCATTTAATAGGCTCTTACTATAGTCATTTTATATATCTATATATCTATATAAATATAAACCTCTTGAAAAAGGTAAAATCGTTTTTTATTAAGTTGAACATGTGCTTTTTGACAGAATGTTAAAATTAGGTGGAATGACTTTGCTACGTTACCTACGTTGTTGTTACATTTCATAAAGGACCTGTGATAATTAAAACAATAATGTATTTTTTTTTACCTGTGACTGTGATAAGAGCGATCCCCGTCGGATATTGTAGAAAATAAGTATTTATTGCTTTACCGTAGTTCTGCATGTTATCAGTTCTTTAACTGCTACTGACTGTAGAAGTAACCTCTCATTCAATATTGCTATTCCGCGAAAAGAACCAGGAGAACCTCTAGTTAATTCAACTCAAATATATCATAATCTCATACATATCAATTTTGTCGAAATAAAACTGTTTATCAATGTGACGTAATGTGCAATCAGGAAGTACTGGAAGGTCAAAGAAGCAACGTGTTACAGAACGGGGGAATCCTATTGGTACATCCATTGGACCAATCATATGCTGGGTTGCCAATTGTTTCATCTACAATATTCCTCCAGCAGAGGTCACTCTACGCCCACTTACAATATACAAAATCATTAACATTATTCCAGCAGGTGAAGCTGATAGAACAAGCAGTGTCAAATTATTGTTCATAGGCTGATAACCAGTGCAGGAAGTCAATCAAACCCATAAACGTGATTGATCAAACCATAGACTGTATACAAAACACCACTGAGAAGATAACATCTTTCTTGGGCCACATTTAAGCAATGCCAATGCCAGTGATTGGGGACATTGCCCTGTGTAGGGTGCTATCTTTCGGATGGGACGTTAAACGGGTGTCCTGACTCTCTGTGGTCACTAAAGATCCCATGGCACTTATCGTAGGAGTCGGGGTGTTAACCCCGGTGTCCTGGCTAAATTCCCAATCTGGTCTTCATACTGTACCATCACGGCCACCTAATCATCCCCAGCTTACAATTGGTTGATTCATCCCCCCCTCTCCTCTGTAACTATTCCCCAGGTCGTTGCTGTAAATGAGAACGTGTTCTCAGTCAACTTACCTGGTAAAATAAATACAATAAAAAAATAAATGCAATTAATTATATAATGCCTATTGTGTGACTTATACTGGGGGACTTATACCTCTTTGATATGGAGAAACTGTTCCTAAATGTCCAGATTTGTTCTCTCTCACTGGTTTCTAAGTGATACTGTCACACCCTGATCTGTTTCACCTGTTCCTGTGATTGTCTCCTCCCCCTCCAGGTGTCGCTTATTTTCCCCAGTGTATTTATCCCTGTGTTTCCTGTCTCTTTGTGCTAGTTCGCCTTGTATGTTAGTCAAGTCAACCAGTGTGGTTTCACCATATGCCTTTTTTTTTTGTTTTTTTTTGGCTATCCTCTTTTTGCTGGTCGTCCTGGTTTTGACCTGTCTGACTCTGGACTACTATCCTACCTGCCCTGACATTGATTCTGCCTGCCCCTCGGTACCTTTTGTACTCTGAACTGGTTTTGACCCTTTTGCATGTCCACGACCATTCTCTTGCCTTACCCTATTGGATTAATAAATATTGTAAGACTCCAACCATCTGCATCTGGGTCTCGCCTTGTGTCATGATAGATACAGTATGTTATGCCAGACTTAGATCACTAGGGTAAGGTGCACTAAAGAGATGTGAGTAAACTGGACATTGTGTTCTCTGAAACCAGAACATAATCTTGTGTGGACTGGCAATCTGTCACAAGACGATAGACTACTGTGTGTGACATCCAGAATGGAAGGTGCCCTAAAGATATGTACATAACATTTGTACCTTAGGGTCTTTTCAGTTTGTTGGGTAGTATTTGATATGTTACTAATAGGTTGAACTGCATTCCAGACTGCCTGGAAGAACAAATCCATTAAAATGGTCAAAAGAGTAGGTTCCCACTCGAGTCATATGTCATAGCACTGTCTCTCTTCTGATTGACCTTTCATTTAGATCACTGTAGGAGTGAAAATAAATTAGATGAAAACATCTTGTCAAGGGATCTAGAGGATAACCAACCACATATATTTGTGTTCTGAGTTCCAAAGAATTACTAATGTCATATAAATGGACAAATCAAAAAAAAAAAATTGTGGAGGAAAATAAGTTAATTTGTGGCATGTGTGTAAAACATGTTCAAACACATAATTTGATTAAAATGTTCTCTCAGAGTGTCTTTGTCCTTTAATGCATTCCCTCTGACTTTATGAACTTGGGAGGTGACCTGCCTGGTCTGAACTGAGGGACTGGCTCACCTCCAAGCTTTGACTCTCACATGACTTAGCACTTCCCATTCTTTCTCCCAGTATGGTAACCCTCCACAGCTAAAATTAGAGCCCTTCACAGAGGAGACGGAATGTGAGAGGATTGTGTTGGCTCCATGTCCCAGTCCATACACAACCCATCTGGGCCTATCAAACCATAGAATATATTAACTACACTGTGAGTTTGGACAACCAGCATAGAATATCTTTACTCTAACTGCTGAGAGTCAATTATGCCTACCTAAAACATTATATTCAAATGAATCATGGCTGCGTCTCATTCTGTGTATATCATCATAGCTGCGGGAAGTAGTTTGGGGGTGGGCATGCTGAGTTTTTTTCGCTGTCCCCCAGACATTATCACCTCAATATTAGGTTTATAGGTCTGTAGAATGGTGTGTACAATGTACTGCTCAACCTCATACATAGGCTACATTGACTTATTTAGGCTACTTGTGGAACAGTGCATGCAGTGCAACATGAAATAGATGCATAATGCACACTATCAAGGCCGACTTCAAATACCGACATCAATGTGAAAGTAGCCGGAGCATAAAATAGCTGACTGCGAATGCGAATGCGAATGCAAACTATGCCAGATAAATCCTACACGTGCATTGAAATAAAAGGAATACTTCAATGGAATCGCTTAAGGCCACAATCGACAAGGATGCATAAAGACAAACAAACTCGACCAAGGAATGAAAAAAAAGGAAAAAAATCTACACATTAAGTCCGCACCCATGATATAGCACCGTTGCCCGCCTGGTACAGGTAGGCATAGTTGAGCTCTGTGTGGTGTTGCTGAATGGACCGCGTCTCTGTCTAGTAGCCAGCTAGAATTAGGCTGTTCAGTTTGTAGGCAGTTAGACATTTTCTGGGGACAGTTGAGTAGCCTACAATGCTTATATGAAAGTCATAACTGGCACGCAGATTTTTTGAAATTGCAGGATCAATTGTAAATTGTCACTTATATGAAAAAGGCTGCAGACCCCCTGCTATAGGCTATATGAAACCATCCTTGTGTAAAACATTTTGTATCAGCAAGACTACTCAGAGAATATTAATATTGCAAAATAGTAGCCGATGAGGAGGCGGCCCCAAAAAACAGTTTGTCTCTATCTGAAATCATTGTGTTGCCTATGCAGCATCTGTTTGCTCATTATATACAAAAGAACAGCCCTACATCCACACTATAGCTAAATAACTTAGTAATATTTAATGACGTTTTTCCATTAATATTTATCTGTTAGAATATCTCATTCAAATTCAGGAAGATGGACAAGCAAGACTGATAGAGTAAGAGAGGGAAGAGGCAGGTAGGCTACAGGTAGGGATGCAGGCAGAGGATGATGATGTAGGCCTAAAGCAAGAATTAGCCCAACTAGGTAATCATTAATTATTTGCATTATCTTAATTATCATTATGTCACTGCATGACAATGCACATTTGTTATTGTCTACAATTGCTTTTTATCTTTGAAGCCAAAAACAAGACATGTCTTTTGGGGAAATGCTCTAAATAGCAAGTTGTTTAGTTGTTTCTTTTCATACCAATAGGCCTACATGAAACCAAACTTGCACTAGCCTACTGGGCGAATAAATTAAAGTAACAATTAGGCTTACAGCTATCACAACCTATATTTTAATATCGATAAAATAGCTTTTGGTTTTGAATGGTCACCGAAAAGGAGGGATCCACACCTCCCAATTAAATTAACCCTTGGCTATCAGACTACAACAACGTTAACAAGCAATGTTCTCTCTAACGCCTCGATCACACCAACAGTGTTTTTATTTGGTACACCAGAAGTACATTATTTTCCAATGGAACGCTGTGTTTGCCTTGCACCATTGCATTGTTGAGGCAGTTGCAGTGCGTTCTGTGTGGTGCGTACATTGGAATTTATTCGTATTTTTTTTTAAACCTTTATTTAATTAGGCAAGTCAGTTAAGAACAAATTCTTATTTACAATGGCCTACCCCGGCCAAACTCTCCCCTAACCCGGACAACGCTGAGCCAATTGTGCGCCGTCCTATGGGACTCCCGATCACGGCCAGTTGTGATACAGCCCAGGATTGAACCAGGGTCTGTAGTGACACCTCTAGCACTGAGATGTAGTGCCTTAGACTGCTGCACCACACGGGAGCGAATGTATGCATCAAACTGTAGGGTATGTGTAGACGGCTTGACAGAAATGGTAGCAGAAGGTGAATGTTGAACTTTTGTTGCACACTTAACCAGATGATGTTGTGTATCATTTTGCATAATAACCCTATTGGTGTGTTCAAGACATAAGCTGCACAGCTCCTCCAGCACTGCCACACCAGGCCACACAGAGACGCAAGAGACTGAACTTCACTGAGTTCACCCCATTAGTTTTCACTATATAGATCAACGTTTTTTCTGTGATCGAATCAACATTACAGTGTATCAGCCCCTTTTCAATGCAACAAACCAAAACAAATCTAGTTTTGCATTATTGAATCTGTAATTGTGTTGTAGACAGAGCCAGAGCGCAACAGTGTAGATTTATATTGGTAGGTAGCCCAGGAGGGGTCTTTCAATCACCCCAGAGTGAATGAATGCGCTTTTCAGATCAGAGCCAAAAGTGGGAACATTTGTTGATATCCTTTGCTAGTTAGAACATTATTAGCCCAGTTATAGATAAGTATAGGTCAGCAATGGGGAATTACTGCTTCCTACAAGAGCGCAAAACATGTAGGCTACTTTCAAGCTGTCTTTGAAAGGAGTCAGGTAAAAAGCTTATGTCTTCATTAAAGGGGCAGTGTTGTATTTTGAGACAGGCTTGAATATGCAAATTAGCCAACAGTCAGAGGGGTAGCCAACATTGTCTAATTCTCTGTATGGTAATAATAATACATTTTATTTTATAAAGGGGTTTCTTGCATCATACAACATAATACAATGCACTTTACAGTCAGCTATTTGGCCCATGGTGTTACAGACCAAGTAAAAAATAATGAACTAATGTCAGCCTTTCATAATGTAAAAACAATTTAAAAACTCTAATGCAATGTAGGCCTGCATTGAACACATATAGGCTACTGTAGGTTATATCATATAAATCAAAAGCTATTTACATGTGAAAATGTCATGAGATGGTTTTGTTGGTAGGCCTGCATTAGGCTCTAATAGCCACAAACCCCTATTGGCTACTGTCAAAAACTGTAAGAGTACAGCCTCAGTGTACAAGTTTCCTTTCACAAGACCTAAAATGTGTTCAGTGCCCCCCAAAAATTTGAGGGCACATTGTTTACGAATTCAAATTCAAAGCAATCAGCGCACTGCTGACTGACTGGTAAAGCAAATGGCAGTCTGCCATCTGCTTTCTAAAAGAGACAGTAAAGGCTGGCATCTGCTCTCCGAGCAATGCTTTGCATGGTCCTAGAGCCAGATAATACGGAATGGAGCTATAGCATTTTAATCGGGATTGGAATGCTTTAAGTGTACTTTCTTATATCGAAGGCTAAAACAGGACTGGTAAAGGCCCAGTGCACAATTTGTGATAAAAAATAATATATATATTTTTTTTTAATTGTATTTTTTTTAAAAGTATAATCTGGTCAGATTTTTCAGGGGGTGCACCCCTACTTCCCGCGGTCATGAATAAAACTGAAAGTTAACTGGCTCTTGTCTAGAGTCTAGACAGGAACGGATGGCTGCACAGACAACCCAGTCTCCCAGAATGAAAATCATAAATACCCAATGCGGATTGGGACGGTTAGTTAGAAGTCCCTCCCTGCTCTATTGTCTTTGACTGTGTGACGTAGCGTCAAGCGTGGGTGGGGAGGTGCTGACTATATTGCAGTGAGCGGGTGTTCATTTCGGCCCTTCTTTGCTCGGAGTTTCTCGGTTATTATCTGCAAGTAATTTGGGCAAATAATGGCTGGATACTTGAAGGTCCTCCGCTCTCTCTCTAGGTCGGCGACCACTCTCTCCAAAAACCCCGCTGTGCTCGCGCCAGCTGCAACCTCCCAGAGTTTGCAACAGAGGAATTGTGAGTTTTGAGCCAAATAGTGGCCCGGCAAAGTAACGTTAGTCTATCCAGTGTAGCTTTCTCGCCGTTACTTTAGCTAGCTAAGGTAGCAGCTGTCTCTTGCGCCCCATTTGGGCAGTTTTAGATGTTTGTTTATTTTGGTTGATGGGTAAGTAACTGTTACTACTAAAATGAAAAATTCTTCAATTAGCCAATTTATTCCACGAATGCACATAGTACAACATTTGCTCGGTGAATGGCTAACGTTAGCTGTCAGTGCATAAAATTGACTTGTTTACAAGGCGAGTCATCTGCCTGACCTAGAAACCGGTAGCGAGGGGAAGAGGGACGAGGGATATTTGTCTGTCACTTTGTTGTCTATAAAAACAAATTTTAAAAATGCATTTCACCTTTGGCCTAAAGTAGAGTGCATCACAACGAATTAGGCTAAATTAAGTTCTCGATATTAGATTAATGTATTCTAAATATTGAAATATCAAATCTGACCATTACCATTTACCATGCGAGCAACGTTTGTCAATGTATTTATTTATTTTAGGTGTGGGAAAAATGTATAGTGTCAGTATGAAATACAGAATATACATTAATACAATTATTTTTAATAACTGTCAATGTTTACACCTCCATTGTTTGGCTCTAGCCACTTTTTTTTTTTTGTTGCTAAGAAACCTTTACCAAGGTCAGCCTATTGTGGGACAAGGCTCTGCAACAGAGAAATGGCTGCCAGAAGTTTTACGTCCAACCAGCAGCATAACTGAACCATGTCGCAACTGTGGAGTCTATCAAGAAAGCTGTTTGACGGGCACTGATTAAAAAATCATCTTGACCTCCCTAATAATTTTACAGATGCCCTATAACCTTCCAGATTAACTTTCAAATTAGAAAATCCAAAATATGGATGGTATTTAAGATGGTATTATTTTGTTAGTAGCTAGCTGTAATGTCCTGCCGCTTCTATTCTTTGACTTTGAAGCACTGTATAAAGTAGCAGGTCAGTTGAAGGGTAGCTTGTTTCCCCCTATATCTGCACACATGTAGGCTTTACACTCAGTTGTCTCTGAATCCTAATCCTGATATTTATGTGTTGGAAGAAGTGACCTAGCTTGCTGCCACTGATGTGTTTGTCTAGAATGGGGTTTTGTGAGGATTGACTCCAATGAAGGGGCTCTAGATAGATTAAAGGCCTTGGTCATGTTAAAACAACCCACTATCCATCCAGTCATACCCTTGTTGTGGTTGTAAGGACAGACGTAAAAAGATTAGGCTGATTTTTAAAGCAATCACAGGCAACACTTCTGTTAAAGTATTACAATGATCATTGTTTGAAAGTTTCCATCCATGGTGGATGGTTTTGGTGTGACATTTGACCTTTTCTTAACCCAAAAAATATCATTAATCTGAGTTTGTATTGCTTTGATTCAATTCACATGTTCATAAAGGTATTGTCAAATTGTTCCATTTTTATTATTACAGTCACAAGATGGACTTTGTCTGCCAGGAGCATTTTATTGCTTGTAACTGGAGCTTTGAATTTTGCTGAGTGGAAGAATTTCTAAATACAGGCATGAATGGGTATGGTACCATGTGCTATTTCCAAAATATAGCAATTTGTTCTGTCAATGACACACTTGCCTTCCCACTGCCCTACCCTTCAAGTATATGTCAAAATTCAGTGGTCTACTTTTGTCATTTTATTTGGTATAACATACTTAAGGTAAAGTGATATACAGAAAATGGAGTTCTATAAATCCACGTTATCAAATGTTTTGGTCATCTGTACCATACACAAACACTTCGTTCAATGCGTATGCAGAAACAAATTACTACTTTAATTTGCTCATCTCATGCTTCTTGAAGAGTAGCCAAGTTCAGTTTTAAATGGATGACCTGAAATGTAGCCTAGACCTTATGTATGTTTTTAAAAATAACCTTAAACACACTTGACTGAGATTTTGTTAGCAGAATAAGCATAGCCATGATCTGACCTTCAAGAGTTAAGCGCATGAAGATATTTTGGTTTGCATTGTCCTTGACTACTCAAATAGGTGCATGTCATATGAATATAAAAGGCCTGTATCACACAAGACAAGCTATCTTTCAGATAAGCCCTCCAGTTGCAAGTGACTGTTTGCTCATGTGTCCCTGTTGGCCTCCTACTGATATTTTGCATATGTTAATGACTAATGTATAAACATGTTTTGTGAAAGCTTAGAAGCCGGATGTGGAGGTCCTAGGCTGGCGTGGTTACACGTTGTCTACGGTTGTGAGGCTGGTGGACGTACTGTCAAATTCTCTAAAACGGAGGTGGCTTATGGTAGAGAAATTAACATGAACGTCTTTAAACAGCTCTGGTGGCCATTCCTGCAATCAGCATTCCAATTGCACACTCCCTCAACTTGAGATGTGACAACTGCACATTTTAGTGGCCTTTTATTGACCCAGGACCCGTGTAATGATCAAGCTGTTTAATCCGCTTCTTGATATGCCACACCTGTCATGTGGATGGATTATCTTGGCGAAGGAGAAATGGTCACTAACAGGGATGTAAACAAATTTGTGCGCAAAATGAGAAGCTTTTTTGCCTATGGAAAATATTGGATCTTTTATTCAGCTCATGAAACATGACCAACACTTTACATTGTCTTTTTTATATTTTTGTTCAGTATAGTAGTCATCGCTCCTGCTCAAGTACACATTCTGGGTAAACAATTTCATCAAGTTGTCATTGCGGATCACATTCTCAACTTGTCCTTGCACATCTTACGTTACAAGAGTATTGCAGATTTAGCTTTTCTTTTTTTTCTTTTTTTCTTTACAAATGTTTGGAGGGGGGTGATGAATCTTTCATTCAGAGTTCACCCCAGTGTCAGTAAGCTTTTTACACCTGGCAACATTTTTGCTCAAAACACATCTGATTTCTGCTAACTGTTCTCTACAGTATTCAAAAGTGAAGGATGGCCTAATTGTTGCCAGTTGTGATGGCATGTCTACCAAAGTCAACTATTGGCTCTCAAAGGATTAAGTCCTTTATGACTGAATGAGTCTTCCTTTGATTGCATGCAGTAAACTAGATAACTCAATCTCCCTTTTACTGTATGCGACTACTGCCGAACATCTTTATTGGGTCATGGCCAAGGAATGTAGACCTAAATGAAGACTTGCGGCAGAGATGAGTAAGCGAAGCAGTCCATATATATCTTACCGTATTCATTAGGGATCGTCATTAGTTGTTGCCAAGGCAGCAGCTACTCTTCCTGGGGTCCAAACACATTAAGGCACTTACATTACACATAAAACAAAATATCTCTTTGCTGGCGGGCAAAGTTATGGGCCTTATTTTACACCTTGTTTAGAGGGTTTGTGAATGTCCAACAGAGTTTCTGGAGTAGGCTGTTTTGAGAGGTGCATAGTCGCACTAAAGGTCACATGTTGTGTATACTTAATATAAAGGTTGTCGTACAGCATAGGTCCATGTGGCGGTCTTATTTGATCATTCTACTGAATACCGCCATTTTGTTTCTCTACACTTCTTGAAAGTCCTGGGGAGCAGTAGAAACGTAGACTTGGCAGGAACATCAGAAAGTCACTTGATTCCCTGCACCTCCCCCTTTCCACTCCCTCTCCACTGCATGGTCTATCTGGAAGAGTGGGTGAGGGCCTGCCTTCTGCCAGGGCCTTTTAAAAGGCAGAGTTGTGTGGGAGCAGAGCCATGTTTTCTAATAGATAATTGGACTACTTGTCTGGGTGAATCAGAGGGCAAGATGCATTGCAGCTACAGATGAAGGAAAATAGAAATGTCTAGCTGTCAACATTCTTTAGTTATGGGCATTAAGAGAGCTGAATATCTAATTGTTCATGGAGATATGAAACCATGAAGTGCAAATGACAGTGCAGTGTCTTGTAGGATGAGGTGACTTTGATCTCACAACTCTCCTAATTGAGAATCAGCTGTTTCTAGAACCCTCCCAAGCAGCATGAGCCTGCTCATGAAATCTTTTCTGAGACTTTTAGAATATTCAGACTTTCAAAGAAAATATTCCAGTGCATATTGTAGTATTGGTTGTCATTGGTTTTTGGGTGGGCATGTTGCAGTCAAACAGATGAAGTAATCATAAAAAATATATATAATAATAATAAATGTGTGTGTATGGTAATGAGCTATAATGACAGACTTTGGTTGCTGTGCAGCTTTTGTATTTAAACTAGGCCAACATAGGTGCTCTTCACTACTAGGTGTAGGTCAAGATTGGGACACAGGCTGCCAGTTGCCATTAATGCACTCTTCTATTTTGGACAGATGGGGACAAACGTATCAAGGTGTCCCAGCCTGTGGTGGAGATGGACGGAGATGAGATGACCAGGATCATCTGGGAGTTCATCAAAGAGAAGGTGCTGAACTGGGACCATTGGAGGATGGTAGAGGGATGACACAGTGGTGTCTCAGACCCAGGGGAGGATTGCTCTCTGACTAGTCTATTTCTACACAACTGACTGACCCACAGATTGAGAGTGTTTATGTGTCTGAGTGTTGGGAGATTGCCTGTATGCTGTGGGGGAGGGTTTTTATAAGGTTTCTCTCTTGCATTGGCTGCTCGCCTCCTGGAGATAGCAGATGGTGTATTGGATTAGTCTGCACATAAATATTAATGGAAGAAAAACATGACCCGTTTTCTGACTAAACATGTTTAATGCTTATTGTTCCACGTAAAACGATATGGGATCACACCACATGAATGAGGATACAATTATTATATCTACCATGTTGTCATGTTGTGTTGCTACCATGCTGTGTTTTCATGTTGCTTCCATGCTATGCTGTTGTCTTAGGTCTCTCTTTATGTAGTGTCTCTTGTCGTGATGTGTGTTTTCGTCCTATATTTTGTATTTATATTTATCCAAGCCCCTGCAGGAGGCCTTTTGGTAGGCAGTCATTGTAAATAAGAATTTGTTCTTAACTGACTTGCCTAGTTAAATAAAAAACAATGAGTGGTATCTAAATGGCATTCATTGTATTTTTTAAAGATTTCATGTCAATATTGAATTGACTATCTTACTGTTATTTTGACCCTTATGTGCTTGGACTGTGTTGTGGACATTGATTAAAGCACATCCATACCATCAGTCATAGCTCACTGTTGAGACAATGTCTGGAATCCTCTTGTCCTCTGAATAGATTATACCAAAGATCTATTATATTGACAAGATGGTCGAGTGACTACTCCAACAATGGAAATACATTTCCTCCAAGTCCGATGGGACCATTCTAGCAATGAGGCCAGATATGTGTGACTGGCACAACTAAGTTGTTCTTCTCAGTTGCCGGAATGCCACTTGGATCCGTACATTTTTAACAGCCTAAACATTACCAAACTTCTATTTTATCAAATACGCCTCATGTAATTCAACACTTTTTCACAAATCTCGGACTCTCACCTGGACAGATTATGGGCGCCGTAAATCCTCTCGCTTTGCCTCTTCCTTTCTGTTTATACGTAAGGTCAACTATCTTTGTCTGTGACAGCCTGCAGCTGGACAGTTTGAGTTCTGAATCCCCTGTCAATGTGTTCTACTCCAGCTTATCCTCTCCAACGTGGATGTGGAGCTGAAGTACTACGACCTGGGTCTGCCATACCGTGATCAGACTGACGACCAGGTCACCATCGACTCTGCCATCGCCACTCAGAAGTACCATGTTGCTGTTAAATGTGCCACCATCACTCCCGATGAACAAAGAGTAGAAGGTATTTGAATAGCATTTAAGTATTTTATAGTTTTACTGTTAAGGTTTCATCCCTTCTCCAAATGCCCCCCCCTCCCCCCAAGGGTCACTCAACTTCACACACTGCTTTACATATTTATTTATTTGTCACTAATGGGAACTTACGGTTGATGGTTTAAATGTTTCCATATTGCTGTTATGTGAGAACTGTTGTTTTCCATCAGAGTTCAAACTGAAGAAGATGTGGAAGAGCCCCAACGGAACCATCAGGAACATCCTGGGTGGCACAGTCTTCCGTGAGCCAATCATCTGCAAGAACATTCCCAGGCTCGTTCCAGGTTGGACACAGCCCATCACCATTGGCAGACATGCCTTTGGTGACCAGGTAAGTTCCTTCTAAATGAAAGAAATTGTATTATTTTTGTTTTCAGTATATGTGATTGTAACATATCCATTGTTTTTACAGTACAGAGCTACAGACTTTGTTATCAGCCAGCCAGGCACGTTCAAGATGGTCTTCTCCCCTACTGATGGGAGCAAAGGCCAGGAGTGGGAGGTCTACAAGTTTCCTGGAGGTGGCTGTGGAATGGGCATGTACAACACAGATGAGGCGAGTTCAGCACGTCATTCACTTTTTAAGATTACTTTATTTTGTCAACTAGATCCCCCAAAAAACCTGACATTATTTTGTCCTAGTTTTTTTTCCTACGAGATTCAAGTGGTAGTTCATTGAGTGAGTTCACCTCCTGTAAACCTGCCTTACCATGTTTGTTTACCATCATGAGCAGGAGTGTTTGATTTGACAATATCAGAGGTCATGTGGCAGACTTTCAACTTGTCTAGTGGAAATGGAAGTGTGAAGTGCGAACTAATCGGGGGGTTAATAGCCAGAAGGATGTAACCTCTGTACTGCTGCTTATGACCTACACTTGGGGTGACCCATGTTCTCTTTCTATTCCACCACAGTCTATTTCAGGCTTTGCGCACAGCTGCTTTCAGTACGCCATTGGCAAGAAGTGGCCCCTCTACCTGAGTACCAAGAACACCATTCTCAAAGCCTACGATGGTAGATTCAAGGACATCTTTGAGGAAATCTACCAGGCGTTAGTATTTGTTGCTTTTTATGACCTCTTTAACCTTAACCTGTTAGGGAGTAAAATATTGGTTGTTTCTTCCTGGTTCATGGGGTTCCTTGTATAGTTTATATGGTGTAATGCACTGCACTCTAGGGTTGTGAGAAATGTACCATTTCTCTTAACGTTTAAACTGCACTTTTTAAAAATCATTTTAAACCTTGTTAAATCATAAAATGAAGCAAATTCACAATTCAGATATGGTTCTGTGTATGACCGCTGGGGGGGGCAATGCACTTCACTCTACCACAGTCCTGGCTACCTACATACCGGTCGTCACTAGGTACCAAAGTCATAAAGCCGACCTATTTCTACAATTTCTCTTCTTAACGTTATTTTAATCCTAACTTCAACTACACTGCTAACCTTATGCCTGACCTTTAAATTAAGGCCAAAAAGAGAATAAAAAAAATTTAATTAATTTTTACAGTGGAGAGTTTGACTGTGGCAGTGGTAACTAGTGAAAACCCTACTTGTACTTGCAGAGCAATCATTGTACAATTTCTTCATCAGGGCCATCACGGTTTTTAGACATGGCATTTGTAGTCTTGTTTTAGATATGCTGTTAGAGTATTGAAGGCGACATCCTCTACCATGGACAATGGCTGCATATCAACTGCAATCATTTCTGTAATCAGCGCTGTGATTTTCTCACTGTCTCTTATCGCACTGCTACCAGAAACTGGTTGGGTTGTCCCTTTCAGCATTGCACCTGTACTGCAACTGTAGCTCAATTCCGCATCACAAAGTTTGCATTTCATCACCTCTTAACGTCTCAAAATATTGCCATACAGGACTTCGCTCCTGTCACTTTATATCCGTGTCAAATAATTTGAAAGATACATATCTCCTAACGTTACAGCATTGTTGCATAAGGTATTTGTAATAAAAAAAACTATTGGGGTCTGTTAGTGGTAGTTTTGTGAACTGCACTGTGACTATAATTTTGTAAAAAAAATAATTAAAAAAGGGTTTTCGGTTAGGGATTGTTCTAAATGTTATCGATCCCAATCTCGTTTAAACTTTCACACCCCTGCTGCACTCACTACCATATTGTTTGTGTCCATAGGAATTACAAGCCAGAGTTTGACAAGCTGAAGATCTGGTATGAGCACAGGCTCATTGATGACATGGTTGCCCAGGTGCTGAAGTCCGATGGTGCCTTCGTGTGGGCCTGCAAGAACTACGATGGAGATGTACAGTCTGACATCTTGGCTCAGGGTGAGGAATTAGGAAATTTACACCTCACTTCAAATGAAATGAGTTTGGATGAAAATAGTCCTTGTAACAGGTTTGACTATGGGTGACTGACATACTGTATGGGTTCTTCACAGGTTTCGGCTCTCTGGGTCTGATGACGTCAGTGCTGGTGTGTCCCGATGGCAAGACCATTGAGGCAGAGGCAGCCCATGGCACAGTGACCAGGCACTACCGCGAGCACCAAAAGGTTAGTCACTCTAGTACTAACTGCCTCCATTACAACCCTAGGTCTATATTTAGAGAAGCATAAATCATGGCGCATGCAACAGTGGTATGGGAGGAGTCAAATTAGTGTCTCTCTGTTTTAATGTCTGCCTGGTTGATTTGTGTATGAACAGTGCCGTCTTGTGGTGGGAACTATGCTGCCAAAATGACTTCATAGGCTGAAAGAAATTATCCATCACCATGGGATTGTTGTAGCCCTATTTTGTACCTGCTTTTACATGATCCGTAAAGTATCAGTATTTCCATAGTTAAACTGTGACCTTTGTCCACCTTTAGGGAAACCCAACAAGCACCAACCCCATTGCCAGCATCTTTGCTTGGACCAGAGGCCTTGAGCACCGGGGTAAACTTGATGGCAACCCTGAACTGATCAAGTAAGAAATTAATTGAGCTAGTCTTTTAAATGATTTTTTTAAACAGATTGTCACTAGATATGATCATTTACTGATCACATTTGGCTTTAACTTAAGTCTTCATATACTGTACCATGAAGTGAATTAATTATCATACAACAAGCAGCTGTGCTGTAAAAGTCCCACTGTCCTATTCCATTAGTGTTTGCCAGGCAAATGGCAGTGTTTTAGATTCACAGGTCAGCTGTTGTGACTATTACTGAAGTCTTGTCTGTTTGACCTGCAGGTTCGCTCTGACTCTGGAGCGGGTGTGTGTGGAGACCGTTGAGAGTGGCGTTATGACTAAGGACCTTGCCGGCTGCATTCACGGCCTTTCCAAGTGAGCTCATTACTATTGCATTTACTAAATTATTGATCTGCCTAACATGTTTATTAATGCTTGGATCATTGTCTTGTTTTTGTATTATAATCATGGGGGGAGAGAATCATTGGATTTTTACCTGTTATTGAAGTGTGCATGACTCTTAGGGACAGGGCCTTGACTGAGTAACTTGTGTCCTTTCATTGCAGATGCAAGCTGAATGAGCACTACGTCAACACTGAGGACTTCCTGGACGCCATCAAGAATAACCTGGACAAAGCTCTGGGCAAGTGAAGGACTGAAGAGTGCAGCTAGCCTGAAAGTGACATTGTCCTGTTTTTGTACCTCATTTTTAACTTGGGTCAGATAGCCACATGCATATTGTCTGAAGAAAGAAGTAATATGTAGTGTGTCAGATTGTGATCGTACTGTTGATCTGTTCCATCTAGCACTCCTGTCCCTATTTCCAGGGTTCTATTTTTGTAATGAAGTACTGTATTCCGATACTGTATTATGCCTTCAAAGAAACATGGCCATGTCAAGAATATTTGCTAATACATCTCGTTTGATCCTATGCTTGTGTTCTGCCTCATTTTAATATTCTATGATAAAAGGAGCACACTGATTTTAAAGGTAAATAAATTTATTATTTTACAGTATTGTCTGGTACACATTTTACATAGTTCTAGCAACAGGATATTTCCACACCAATGTGTAACACAGAAAGCCATTCAAGTTCCAGATATTTTTTCCCCCCTCTAAATAGTTCTCTCAAATTTGCATTTTGTTTATTAAACGCACATCAACATTGTGTATTGATACCTAGTTTGCAGGTGATGTCTGTAAAATTAAGCAGGGAAAGAAATATAGTGAATTTCCCAAATTGTCAGCTGGGTCTGTGGCCCTGTGATGTTGGGAGTTGTCGTTCATCACTTTAGACCAGTGTGCAGCATGATGGATAGCACACTCCAGGGCACTTAATTGCTGTCCAAAGTTTTAGGACCGTTCCTGTTGAGACTCCGCCCTGAACCAAAACCACCATGCGTATTCAGGGGCTGCATTTGCTTTTGAGATCTGTCCCATAAAGGCTTGCATGGGGCATAAATTGTGACGTATCATGAAAAATGAAACTGCACTTGTGTCTTCATGGTAATCTTTTTAAACATACTTTGGGGAGGATAAAGCCCAAAGTCTATTGGGCAACATGAAATCAAGCTCTACTACGCAGAGAAAGGGTGTCACTAGACTGCTATTGTGTTTGGCAATATGGCCCAGAATTGGTCAGATTCTTTGGTAAATGGTGGCTACATCGGAAGAGCAATATCATTTATTTAGCTTTTAGCACACTAAGATGTGGTCTGCATCAATAGAATTATTTGACTGGGGACAAAAGTGACAATGCAAGAAGTTCAAATCAAGCTGGTCACATGGGGCTATAAATTGATGGCATGAGCAATATCAGTGGAGTCTGACACTGGGCGAATTATTTATTTCTGCACATTGCAAATAACAATGAAATTAAAATCCTAGAACTAGTTGAAACTACTCACAGTATAAAATGTTAACCCGGGAAGTAAAAAAAAAAAAAAAAAAAAATGGTTGGTTCACATGAACTGCTTGAATGGTATCAGCTTTGGTAAGGGACATGAACAGAGGACATTGACTGGCCTGTATGCATTTCTATACATGTTAGTAAAAGCAATAATACTCAGCTGTATTCTGACTTATCCACACACTTGCTAGGGATTGTCTTGTGTAAGTGCATTTCACTATCACATTTGTTTCCCTAAAAAGTGTGCTTACAGACATCCCCAGACCTCTGGGATGTATGTTGAGTAGGACTCTCCCAGGAGGTTAGATTATTTATTTTCAGATATGACCTTTTTCACATGAACACATCAATCACAATGTTGTGGCACCTAGAGGTGAAGTCACGTTTCAATACAAAACAAGGTGCCGATGAGAAATGTACAATCCCAAATGACCTGTCTCTCACTCCCAATGAATATCAGCAAGAAAACCGAGATTCCAGTGCATATGAATGGGCAGATTCCACCACTTCAAACTGCTAGCGGCACTACCTCCCTTTATTAGTTTACACTAACTCAATATGGGGTCTTTTGTCATCATTCATGCTGTGTTGTAGCGCCCTGCACCCTTGGTGTAGCTGCTATAATACTCCAATTCAGACAGTTTAGCGATGTCTGGTGTGTTGATACTGGCCAGGTTCTCTCGTTCGCTGAATTCAAGGTTCTCTTCATCGTAGTCCTCCTGGTTCTCTATGTCAGGGGGGGCTTCTGAGGAAGGAAATGCACAGACACACTCATGAGCCCATCTTGTCCTCTCACACACACACAGCAACTCCCAGCCTCAGAGGACAATACAGTCCTCCCCTTCCCCTGCCTCCCTATCACTCTCCACTGATAGAGACAGGAATGTCTAATCCAAGAACTTCTATATTTACAAAACACAGAGGGAGAAGAGCGGCAGAAAAGCACCAAAACACTTGGCCAGTAGATTACAGTACATGCTGAGTCAAAGTGCATTAAGGGCAGACTGACTGACAACAACGCAACATGACGCCCATTGAAATTTCAAGTGTATCTGAGAAATTAACATTATTTTTTAATTTTTTACATGGTATTGCATTAATCCATGACCAAATCATAACTGACATAAGGTACAAACTGATGGATGGTACTGATGTTAGTCACCTTGTCCATCTGGTGAAGCATCCAGGATGCCGTGTTTGACCTTCATGTGTCGGCTCAGATTGCCCTTCAGGTTGAACTTGCTGGAGCAGTAAGGACACTTGAAGGGCTTGCTGCCAGCGTGGAGGTGCATGTGGCCCAGGAGGTTGTACATTCTGTTGAAAGATTTGCCACACACCTGGAACACAATAGAATAACAATACTCTCAACACTCTGGAAACAGTGGAACTCAACCCATGCTGTCTATTGAGACCTACTCTTCTTACCTTGCACTTGAAAGGCTTGACAGGCAGGTGGACGATCATGTGTGTTTTGAGGGTCTGTTTCTGGATGAAGGTCTTGAAGCAGACGTGACACTGGAAGGGCCTGATGCTGGCATGGATCAGCATGTGTCTCTTGAGGTTAGCAGAGAGGGTGAACTCCCGGGCACACACCTCACATTTGAATTCCTTCATACCCTGGGAAAATAACGAGGGTTGGCAATTTAATGAATTAGATAATTTTCTTGTTGATAAACAGCAAGCTATGGTTTCACAGAGACATTGAAATTAACAAATATTGGTTGTTATTATAGAGAAGCATACACACACAAACACAGAGAAATCATAGGTCAGCGCAGGATGTGTAATTGCTGTACGGTAGACGTGAAATCCTTGCTTAATGGCGCAACTTGATGCATACACATTAGCTCCACCAAGTGTTGGCTCTGAGCCTGTGATGCTCTCACAATATGGAAAGGTGCATGTTTAGTATTGAAAAGCGTGTTAAAACGTTAACATGAATGTTTGGATACGCCTAGATTTTGATGAACACTAAAAATAAGTGTAATTATTCGTAACAGTATTTGTAAGCCAATATTTGAGTAAATACTTTGTTAATGTGACACTATAATTACTAAGAGCGAGGGTCTAGGATGAATCATGGTTGAGATCAGAGCATAGACTGTAGGATCAGGCATAAAAAAGGTATGAGTTGGTATGACACACCTCACAGCACAAAGCACATACAGGAAGAGGTCAGGCCAAATACAATGAACCAAGCACTTTGAAGGCTATGTTTACACTGCAACTGGTTGGGGCAATAGGAATAACAGCCTTTAGATATTTTGATATACCTCTGAGTTCACCTAACCCCATCTGTCTCTGCCTCTTAAAGTCTGAATTTATGGGAATATTGAGCAACACACTACAGCCCTTATCTTAGTGTTTATCACATTAATCAAGGGGTTTGTGACTCATTAGAAGCAGACTACTTGATGACCTAGAGCATCATGTAATATATGGACCATCAAAAGTCAGTGGAGTTTCAGTACCTGGTCGGTGAGGGCTTGCGGTATTAGTACCTTATGAGTGAGGGCATGCTGCTTGAGGTGATGGATCTGGACAAACTCCATGCCACACTCTGGGCAGACGTAGGGCCTTACGTTCTGGTGCTTCATGAGGTGGTTCTGCAGCTGGCTGCGGTAGGCAAAGGACTTGTTGCACTCGGTGCACTGGTAAGTGGTGGGGCCCTGGTGGCTGGTCTGGTGGCGCTTCAGGTGGGCGTGGGTGGGGAACTCCATACCACACTGGGAACACAAGTGGCAGTGGCCGTTCTCGTGCTTGTTCTCGTGGGACCGGAGCTCGCTGGGGTAGGCGAAGCCTCGGCCACAGAAGCGGCAGCTGTAAGGCTTGATGTCGGAGTGCTGCAGCATGTGCCTCTTCAGGTGGCTGGTCTGGGTGAAGGCCTTCTTACACACGGTGCACTTGTGTGGCCGGGTGCCCTGGTGGGTGAGCAGGTGGGTCTGGAGGTGGCTGGGCTGCTTGAACAGCTTGCCACAGTGCAGGCACTCATGGGGCTTGATGCCGTTGTGGCCCAGGATGTGGGTGACCAGGTTGTACTTGGAGGTGTACGACTTCTCACACATGCGGCACTTCCATCTCTTCAGGCCCTCTCCCACATCCACGCAGTAGGACTCATCTATCTGGACGTTGATGTCCAGCCGGTCGATCTGCATGCGCCTGGCTATCCCCTCAGCGTCTGCAGCCCACAGCATGCCCTGGCTGCTCTCGTCATAGTCCCCCACGGCCACGTCAGCAGACTCATAGGCCACCTCGCTGGACTCAAAGTAGTGGTTCATGATGGGATTGGGACTGTCTCCCCTGTCTCCTCCTGTCTTGAGGTTCAACACTCCGTCCTCAGCTAACTCCTCTTCTTGCCCCTCTCCTCCTCTCCCTCTCCTCTCCTCTGGCCGAGTGTCTTTCTTGGTCTGACTGGACGTCTCTCTCACACACACAGCACAGTTACCACAGCTCTGCTCCTCCTTCAGAGGCCCTCTGTGAGTGGCTGGCTCCTCCATCTTGCCTGGGCTGCTAGGGCTCTTCGCCATGTGGATGCAGGACGGAAGGGTTTCAGACTCTCCCCTCTCCCCTTTGACCTGAGTCTGTACGCTGGGGACTTTGTGAGGCTCCCCTGGCGCTCCCGCTTCATTCCTGGGCCCCCTGGTTCTCCCTCTGGGCCCGGGGCGCCTCCTCTCATTCCTGTGGGGCTCTGACCCCCCTACAGGCTCAGCCAGGTAGTCTCCGTTGGCCCCAATCAGCTGGTCAGCGTACTCATACTCCATGCCCTCTGGAGGAGGAGGGGTCCTGCCATACTCCCTGGGCTCACCCATGTAGAAGCCATTGGGGGCAATGGTGGCTCCAAAGATCTCATTCTGGGAGATGAGGCCCAGGACAGCAGCCTGGGCTAGAGACAGCACCACCACGGGATCTGTCTGTGTTCCTGCATCCACCTGGCCTTCCATCACCTTGGGGTAGCACCGCACCAGACGGCCACTCTCCTCCTCCTGAGAACACACACACAGCACTGATCAGGTCAGCACACAGCAGCAGCCCACATCACACAAGGACATGTATTCAGCAGTGAGATTGCTTTATAACATAAGACACGTTGCTTACACATATTGCTTAACTACAAGGACTGACCAACAGATCTCTCTAAGTGATATGGATTCCTAAGAAATCAATGGTAGGTGTGTGTGGTGGGAATAATGATTAAGGATAGCCCTTAAGATCTCTGAAGTGGTCTGACATTTGTTTGTTATGCAACCCTCCTTCCCTACAACTCCACTGTTACAAGAATGTTTTCCAGACAGTGTTAGCCTGCTAGAGACAGTCAGCGGCATTCTGACAACGCCGGGCTTCTTTGCTCTGAATCCAGTAGAGAACATTAGATGGAGGAGATAAGGCCGATCTGTGCCTGAGCCCCGCTTCCTTCCTTGACATCCTTTAAAATAATAAGGAACAGAAATGGGATGCAGGTCCAACCAGGAAGTGGACTTCCGTGGCCTGTCCACAGAGCTTCCTGTAGAGTCCAGAGTGGCCCTGGCCAGGCTGAACATGCTGGGTTCATCATCACTGGGCTGAAGGTTGGGGCTATCTATCAGTCCCATTCATGAGGAGCAAGCCTAGCTGTCTGCCTTGCACACATGACAGACTCAGTTATAACCATGACAGAAATAGGATTGAGAGGTGAACTCTCAAATCTTTCTGTATTCAAGACTTATACATAAGAGTAATGTTGTGGTTTAAACTGATATGCAGCATGATAAACTACAAATGATTGTGTTTGCCCTCTAGATGTTTCAAAAGGTAAAACAGAGTGGAACTAGAAGAAAGCTGAATGCTGGCATGACCAAGCCTCAGCTCCATGATACATGACACGTCAGTAGTACCCCGATACGTTCAGTTGTTTCCTACAAACCTGGTGTAGTGATGGGAAAATTAATGACCTGTCTCTTTATAGGCCTACACCTTAGTCTAGGTCATACACTACCACACATCGTGAGCTGCTACCTTTCATAATACAATACTGAAGAAAGAGACAGAGGATGGGGAGATGGGGAAAAAAAGAGAGAGAGAGAGAGAGAGAGAGAGAGAGAGAGAGAGAGAGAGAGAGAGAGAAGGAAGGGAAAGAGTTGTGTAGACCTGGATGCCCTGATAACCACGTCATTTATAATTACTGCTTTTAAAGTAGTCAGACAAGG